>NC_090445.1:1366907057-1367515422 GCF_031143425.1 Pleurodeles waltl | reverse complement strand
ATTTCTATCATATGGTGTGGAGCTGGTCCCCTGTGAACACGGCCTGGCAACGTATCACCGACACCACAGCTGACATTGCTGGACACTTCCTAACACCCACCCCAGAATCTTGCCTGCTAGGCATACGTCAGCGTGGCAAAGGTCGCAAACAGCTTCATAAATTTATTGACTTAGCCTTTGTGGTGTTCAAGCGCTTGATAGCCACGCATTGGAAGGCCCCACACGCCCTGATACATGCTACCTGGCTCCGAGACTTGCTCAGATGCTCACAGGCAGAGGGTCAGACATTACAACAGCTACCACACAGGGGATTGATCCAGGGCGACGCTGAAATCTGGGATACTTTTGTGGTAAACTTTGAGGCCAGAGATGATACATATCCGCCTTGAACCCCAGGTAAACTACATGAAACAGACCTCGTTAAACCCTCATACTGTATATCCCCCCAGGGGCCACTGTAGATAACCCAGACATCATACTCATAGTACACCACTTAGGGCCCATGCCCACAAGTTAAGCAAGTTCCCCCCCTGCAGCAGAAACCTTTGTTGCCACGATGGGACCACCTCCAGTGTAATACCCACTCCAGGTTCAGCCAAATTCCTCCCACAATCTGCAGACATAACCAGTGCGCCACATCCCCTCTCCAGACAAAGACAGCCCAACCCACTCCACATACCCGTTAACCCACATCAAGGATACAAATGTGACGTTATTTATAAGTTTTTATGTTATGTGTTATTTCGCAGTACGGCAAAATACGAACTGCATTACATAAGTTTATATATGCTTGTAAACAGAATACCAGAATTAATGGAGAAATGTACTGCCGCTTGTTTATCATGATTAATAAACAGATAAAAAAAAAAAAATACAGTAAGAAGGCCTTCTATGATTTACACAGTTTTGCAATTCTGGGAAGGTGTCAAAACACATTTCTTTTGTTAGGGACTGAAATTGCAATGGAAAAGGAATGCCTCCTTGATGTAGAGTATGACTACACTGTGCTGTACACTGCCATCCCTTACTCCATACCTCTGAAAGCATGCCAAGCCATGCAGGGTGGCTTTACATGGCCTCATAGAAATGATTGAGAGGGCTGAGAACGGTTCTTATAAATGACACTCCAGTTGTTCATGCCTCTTGTAAATGAGGCATGATGTATGTTACAGGGGACCCCACTCACATGTAACGTTATCCAAATGTCTGACAGGCTGAATTAGACACTTCTGAACATCTCTCATACATGTTAGTGTTCAATGTTCCAAAATTCATCTTAGGGGCTGCACAGGACATATATGGACAAGGTCTGGAAGTATGCAGCACTGACGGGTACTGATCTCAGTTAAATTAAGGAACAAGGATGGCTACTGTGTGATGTATATAGCGTAGTCATGGACATGCAAAGATATCATAAAGGCACAAGTATTGCAACACCTTGCAGAGTGTGGTATGTGAATTCTTTGGGTGCACAGAGTCATGAAAGTTAGCTACTCTTGTGAGAATTTGAAGTAGTGAGGTATTTAAACTGGTTCCACAATCTGGCCACCAGGTGCATGTTTTGGCTAATCATATGTATGTATACTTCAGCCTGCCTTACCGATGTATTTCATTTACGCATGTCAACTGTGCCATTTGATTCATTACAACCTGAAGAGTGGCATAGCCAATTGCTATTCATATATAATGTGGTTCACTTGCCCACCGTGTATGTGTTCTACATTCACAGTGCAATGTAATATGTTATGTCTCATAGGTGGACCAGACCTCTACACAGTCGGTGAGGTGAAGAAATTCAAAGAACTTCATATTACCAGTGAGTGTCATCCTGAATGCTTATTGTGTTTAGAGAGGAGTGTGTGATGTAGGATGCTGTGTGCAATGCCATGTTCAATGTACATCCCTAACACAAACGAAACATGTGTCATATAAAGAATTGATCAGAAATCTAGATTTTAATTGTAGTGTGTGCAGTTGCATCTGACTTGTGTCAAGGTGAATATATTGCCAATCTCTGAGGGGCTGACAGAAGAGCCATGACCAAAATGCCATAATCTGTGAAAATATGTGGTAGTGGATTTTTAGGTGAACATGACTGGGAATGGTAAACCTTCCAAATGCATGTCACATGCACAATTCTACTGTGGGTGCTCACATTGTATTCTCTGTCTGATTTGTAAGGCTATTCCACACAGGAGGGGAGGAATCACACCACAGTAAAGACAGAAAGACCATGGCCCATATTTACAAGGGCATTAAAAGCCACGCATGGTGGCTTTACGTGGGCTTGTAAATATGGCCCTGCTGTGTGTGCCACAGCACTGTTACTAAAAGTGACGTTTCAGTGGCACAGAAGGACTTGTAAAAAGTACCTAAGTGTAGCAAGCCAGATATCATCATTCCACACATGGTAATGCATTTGAAGGCCTCACTCATGTTGTCTAATGCCCCATACTCTATATACTCTATGGTGGATACATAAACATACCTTTGCCCTGTCTGCCTAACAGAAATTCCAAGGTGTGTTTGATCTGAGGCATGCCTGCACAGCCTAGGCATCCAACATGCCATTGCCCAATCCACCTTCAGAATGTGTTGCCCATAACAGTCTCCAAAATGTACCACAAACAGGATCACACTTTGGACAGCAATTGCTTTTCACATCACAAAATACCTGGGTAGGTGAGATGTAGAGCAGGCATGCACACACCCATCACATGGATGTGCTGATGTGCTGATGTGCAGCAACATGACATTAATATCTGACAAGTAGGGACAGACACTAGGCTGTATAGAGGGACACATGCTATTACATCGGTTGCTTCTAATGAGCCATAGCATGGCCCACCAAGGACTTACATCAGTTCATTTTGGAGATGTTTTATACATCTCTGTGTGACGTGAGTTAGCTACCCACTCTCCATTCTTAGATCTAATACATGGCAAATGTTATGTCTAGGTAGCAATGTATTTAGATATGTGTCCTTGCCATATAAGGTACCCAATGTTGTGACACAATACATGTACTTTGCTGATATTGCTCATCTTACTTTGGCTAAGACTAATGGAATCAAGGCCATTGAGGGTTGCAGAAAGGACACTAATGATCAGTAATTATTAAATGTGTACCATAAAATGGGTACACAACAGCATTCTTCCTAAGCATACTCTGTACTTACATTGTCATACCTAGATGTGCCAAGATGGTGCAATTGTATTGGCCAACATTTGCTAAGCCTTGGTACTTTGGTGCTAGTAAATTTAGAGATGATCAATATTAGGTAGATGTATGCTCACTTTAACCTTAGAGATAATTTTAGGGTTTAGGAAATGCAGCATGTGATGTTTGAAAATGAAATGACATATTATGATGATTGTACCATTTCCTAATTACCCTTTGTCTGACAGTTTTTCACTCTGCCTAAACAGACAACATGACCGTGCAGCAGAAGAGGGTGCATTACATTGATGCAGAATGTTACCACCACATCCAGCTCATTGCCAAAACCTATAAGGCAATGAGAAAGCAATTTGTTGAGGAGAGGGCATCAGGGAAATGGTGCATCACACCACGGGGATCACCAAAACCAAGACAAGCCTACCAAAGCCCAGGATTTTGCTGCAGACCAGGGTGGTTCTGTAGAACCTGTTTCCAGCACCTCCACCAGCCAGGCCACAAGAGCAGCCTTACCCCAGACTCAGGCCACAGGACAGGTCAGCTCCTTTTAGCAGCTTATTTTGAAGGATGTTTCTAACCTCAAGTACCAAGTTGCTGGCCTGGAGTACAAAATGAACACAGTAATTCAGCTCCTCCACGATCTGTAGAAGGCTGTAGTTAGACTTTCATTCCTCCCCCTTCCCCCAGTGAGCCACAGGGACCCTTTCTGCCCTTCCCCATGTTTATAGTTGCTTTTAGGAAATAATGTTTATAGAGTTTACGTTAGGGTTAGTTAGTGTAGATATAGTACAGGTATAGTCGTTTTAAGGTCTTTGGTGGGTGTTGTACAATTTTAGCGGGTAGGGGTATTTAGGATTGTTTGTGGGTGTGGGGTTGATGTGTTGTATATGTGTTTTAAAAATAAACACAGTTTTAAAAAAATCCCCAAAAATAGATATTTGTTTACAGTTTTATGTGTAGGTAGTTTTTGTATAGGTGTAGTATCTGTTGATTCTACATGTAGATGTGTATTAATGTGGGTTTTGGGATAATGTTTAACCTGTTGAGTTATATGTTTAGAGTAGGCTAAGCTAAGATGTCTTTAGGGTAAGATAGTATAGTTTATGTAGCTTACTTTAGATTAGGTTTAGTTTAGTTTAAGTAGGTTAAGGTAGTGCAGTTAGTTATTTTTTAGGCTAAGTTTTATATTTACATAAAGTATGCTTGAAATCTACATACGAGTCTAGCTCATGTTTTCTATGTAGGTGGTAGCATATGTGCCTACGTAATATGAACTGCATGCATTTGTCTCTGCTAGCATTGTTTTTAGACATGTGTGACTCAGTGAAATGCCTATGGAGAGGAATCTGTCAGGTTGGGCACAGAATTTCATCATGATTGACAAACATAGCTGTACAACATAAGTGACACTCTTAATGTGAAAGGGGAGACAGGTCAAACCATGTTTCCTCACGTTATTGCTGTGTGCGCGTGTGTGTGTTTGGGTGTGTCATGCCACATGCACTGGAGGTGTGGTGATGTAAAACCATTGTCCAGAATCCTGAACCTCCATGGTCACACACTGATTGACAGGTCCTTGCATAGAGTCTTCCACCATTTGCTTGTCACAGTAGTGTAGTGTTGTTTGGCTACTGTTAATGGTTAGACTCCCCTCCACACTGTGACTTCATTCACCATCGACATTGACTGCATCTTCCATGCTGCATTCATGCTTGGGACCTTAGAAGACTACATTCTGGTCTGCATACACATAGGGTTCACATGATCTGTTTCCCTCAACCTGTGGAGTTTTGTCCATGGCACCATTACAAATGTGTCCCTTTGGGGACTATGTTTTGTTTTTACCTCACGCATACGATCAGGTTCTATTTAGTCCATACTCCTACAGATATACAACACACAGATTTGCATTGTTTACATGTGCAGTGTAACAAAATCAACCCTTAAACACATGGATGCATGATGTGCATGGTAGACAGCACAACAAGTTAGAGTCACATAGACCCATATTTATACTTTTTTAGCGCCACATTTGCGTCACTTTTTGACACAAAAGCGGCACAAACGTACATAATACAATTGTATTTTGTATGTTTGCGCCAATTAAAAAAATTATGCAAATGCTGCGCAAAAAAAGTATAAATATGGGCCATAGTGTATAGTGTGAAACCGAGAGGGCAGAATTATAACAAAATCATGAGCAGAGCCACACCACATGCACTGGGGCAGTGGGATAAATACTGGAACAGGGAATGCAGCCACCCTGGGGATAAGGTGCAATCTGAATAGTAGTGGGGTCAACATGTCAAAACACAATCACTATAGGCATCATGTCAACCAATTCCAATTACTGACACAGATGTTGAGATGATCGCTTCACCTATGTCCAGGATTTGTAGGCCCAGTGACCTGTGTAACAGTGTTGCAATATGTGTCATGAGTGCAAAAGTCTGCTTGGGCACACTGTGGTCGTAGTGATAATACAGAGATACTACTATTAGAAAGGCAAGTACAGTACAACTTGGACTCAAAGACTACATGTAACAGACATCCAAGACAAAAATGCTGTTTTGAAATTCAAACATTACCAAGTCAGATTGTAAAATAGTTTAACCATGTCAACATCTCACGAAGGACACCCTTAATATTCCTCCCTCATTGCAGAGGATGTACCTACACCTCCAGAGTAGCTGCCTGTCCGGGATGCCGGCTGAGGATGACAGCCTGCCCACCCCTGATCAAGATTCCCTCTGGGAAATCCTGGGTCCCTGAGACATACCATCTCTGGTTGTGAGAAGCACTGACCGTGTTGCAGGTTGTCCAAAGGATCCAACCAGCACACAGCAAACACCACCTGCCACAGCATCCCCAGCACTGGACTCTGAGGACCCCCAAGTAGAATTCCAAAGTCATGCGGTAGGAGTCCAGCGGGAGATGCTAGATGCTCGGCGGGTGGGTGGTGATGGAGGCAACCCCAGGCCCCTTAAAGGCAGCCCATAGGTGCCTCAGTCCAAATAAGAACACACATAAAAGAAATTGATAGACTGCACAAATGTGTGAGGGCATGCATGTACTTCCCATGTAGTTCCGATTTCTGTCTCCTCATTCCTAATGATTGATTACACTTTTGGGTCCATCATTGTGGACAGTGGGCACTATGTACGCAATCTGAGGCTCTGGTCAACGTCACACTAGGTAAATTAGTAGCACTGACACTCCCCCCCAGTTGATACTTGCCAGATTAGAGTATCTGCATAGAGTGACACATCCTGCGACTCTGGGCAGCTCGCTTGTACATTGACATGTCTCCTTTGCCACTCTTCATTTAGGCCCAGGGACACAACTTACTGCTGCACAGTGATGTGACCCAGATCATATATTGACCATGTCCAATGTACTTACATGTCTAGCTGTTATTACGGGGTATGGTTCAAGCTGTACCCACATGGTAGTATTGCTGGAAATAGTGACATGGATTTATCTAGTTTGGCAATATGGCTGATAGCATCCACCTCAGTCTTCAACCATCACTGACTTCTGCTGTTTGTGTTGGCCATCTATTTTTACATGTCCCTGGACAGATCCATATTTCACATCTTCCCACCGAGAAATATGTGGCAAGGTGATACAATTTCCCTTCAGACTCCCTCCTGCCAGATGCTACCTATTCACCCAGGACCACAATACATGTAGGATGGTGTACCCCAATTGACTCTTCTCTGTCTACCCTTACCAGCTGCAACACAAGAATGACACTGTCAGACACAGCAGTGCATAAGTATTGGTTAGGTTACCTTGACAAATATGTGTCCATTCTGATATCCTTGCTATGCAATGTCTCCCCATTCAGACACAGTGGCAGGTCCACCTACTGAGCCATCATTTACAAAGCACTTCATAACCAAGGGTCCAGCTGGGCACCAGACCATCTTTGATTTCAACACATATGGACCTCTGATGTGCATCACTTGCATTTATCCTGACCCAATCAGATTTAGTACGAGATGGCATGAGTTAAGGAGGTCCCTACTATGGCAGCTGACACATGTATGGTCTCACCACACACATCAGGGAAGCTGTGTGCTATGTATTGTCATGCCAGTCAAGGTACAAGAGTCTCTTGGTATGTTCCTACATGTTTATACTTCACATTCTCCACACCTGACCACTGGCTCAGGTGGGATGATTCTTCTTTTACAGGCACATGCCTTTGATTTCTTTAACAATGCATATAAATGTTTGCATGCTCATGCAAGACACAGTGGCCTCAGTGCAAGGTGGTATTCATTGTTAATATCAAGTTGTATAGGTGTCAGGTGTCCATGCATAAGGTGTAATTCCAGTCCAGAAAGTATATGTTAATACAACTTCCACCACCACTACATCACTTTTTGTAACACAGCAGCAGTGCTAACTGCAGACCCTTTTCGACAAGGCCACAAGAGGCCAGGATGCTTGTGTTTGGCCCTTAGCAGCCCAGTGTGCATCAGCGCAGGGGGGAGAGGACAAGAATACATGTCATATTGTTGGTACAGGCCATTCCTCCCTTTTCCTTGTGACACAGGACAGCGCAGCAAGGTGACTTGCATTGCTGCCTTGCACCACCTAGCTTGTGATTTGGCCTCCATGTCTTTGACTTTGTATTGTGTGACTTGTAGTTCTGGTGACTCATGTTGTGCGTAGCACTACAAGTGCAAGTATTCACAGGTTGGGCAGGACTGGTGCTGCACTATACACATGTAATGGATACATGTGACAGAGCCTGACTGAGTTGTGCAACATATTACTGGACAATGTGAGTGACATTTCAGTGGCATTTGGAGGAACATAATCCATATTCCTGCCCTATACCCTGCAGATAGTGCAGTGGATCACTGCAATATAGCTAGTTGAACTGCACAACATGACATTCTTTGCCCCTTGTTGATATTTACCCTGTGTCTGTGGTGGTTCCTTGTGTGCTGTGCTGTCCTGTCTGGGGATTCCAGCAACTAACTCATCTGGGATGACAGCTGCCACTTGCTCTTTCAAGGCATCCAGCTCCACCATGGGCGCAGTGTTCCCTTCTCCGGTCTTCATTGCTACCTTCACATTTTTAGCCAATTTCTCCTTTGTCTCGCGCTTCTAATCGTGCCAGCACTTCTTGCAGTTGGTAATGGTCCTCTTTGCTTTCTCCACGATGGACTGCAAAATAGCCTCTTTCCTCCCTAGTGGCAATCTAGAGGTGAAAAAGAGCTGATGTTGATGCTCTGTCACCTCAGTGATGAAGATGTCATTCTCCTTATCAATAAAGTTCCAATTCCTCTTCCCCTGTGAGTCTCATCATGGCTAATTCTGGGGTTGCTGTCTTTGCTGTTACTGTCTGCTGCCTGGCCCATGGCTGCCTTCTGTGTAGTATGCCCTTTTTTTCCTACAAAGCATCATTTTTTGAACTTTTTTTTGCTTACGCATTACACTCTCAAAAGTGACGTAGGCCCAATTTGCATCACTTAACGTGCTACAAGTCAGCCCTGCATCACTTCTGCAATATTGATGTGAGATTTCCCTATGACATGGCACACACGGAAGCATCCTTTTTTCTGCCACAGCAAGGTTCCTTAAGCCATGGTGCACCATTTTGTAAATACAACACATGAATGACATAGGATTCTGACGTCCTGACTTGTAAGTTATTCAGACGCATTGCTGACGCAACTCAGCAATGCGTCAATTCTTGTAAATATGGCCCTTGATCTGTGAAACTAAACACATGGATGCATATGCAATCAATTAACAAACATTATAAAAACAAGTGCATTTACGTTACCCAATACATTTCTTTACCTTTCATCATGTGGTGTACCCAGGTATAGCTTGGCAAAAACAAGGTCAATGGTTAAGCGAGGGCTGACAGTAATGGCTTTGGAGAACATATAAAGAAATAAAAACAAACTGGTGTGTGTTAAACACACTCATTTAGAATTCTGTATACAGAAATATAGGACTTAGTAATAAATGTGATTGGGTTAAACAGGAGTTGTGGGAAAGGGGTTATAGTGATTGCAGAATGGATGAGGTAATAGAAAAGTAGAAAACGATTTAGGGAGGGAAATGCTAATACAAGCAAAACTCACATTAGAAGGAGATAATTGGTATTTCAAAATACACTCCCAATTCTAACGTAGCACCGATAGTGACAAAAAGCTTAAATGTACCCCAGCCCAACTTTGGGGTAGGTCAAGTACATACATGATCAATCGCTAGTCCTGCAATACACTCCGATAGGAAACAATGCAAACTGGCAGTAACATCAACACCCCACAAGAAATACGGTAAAATGAATTACATTAATTCTAAATTTAACATATATAGATATTCTTAGTGTTGAAATTGTAAGTGTAATTAATGCTGTATTTTATTATTTTTTATGTTTAATAAAAACACTTGCATTTAAAATAAATGAAATTACATATTCAACTTAGTTCAAAAAGTCTAGAATTATTACAAATTAATTAAAAACATAACATAATCACATTTTTTACAAATTAAACAAAAATTAATAGGGTCAGGCGTGGTAGGTTGTTTTAATGTTAAAGCATTGTTAAAAATATTTAAACAATTCATAAATACATTTTGTTTCATGAACTTTATTGGTTTTGTGCAGTATTGTATAAACATAATATTGCAGATATCAAAACATAAGCAATATTGCATCCTGCATGTCTCATTGCACGTCTTACTTAACAGTTGGTATTAGGGTGCAGTGTAGGAGGAACAGTACATTGGGCTTGTCAACTATTAAGAATGAATGTAAGCAAATGACAAGTTTCATTTGACATGGATTACCAAACACCGCAATTAGCTAATTTACTCTCAAACTATATCTAGCTAGTCTTTACAGAGGAATAACCCCAGTCAACTTTTAAGGTCTGCAGCAAAACATGTCAAACTTCTGAACGGCACACTCCACCCTCCACTCCTCCCCAGGTCTGCTAGCGTGTTGAATGTTGTGTTTGGTATTATGAGGATACTTGTTGGACAGTCTATCTATCAAATACCTCACTGGCTCAAGATATGCAGGACCTTTATGATAGTCCCTGGTCATCTTTATGCTCTAGCTGATGGTCAGGCTTTTCTGGTCAGGCATTACCATCCCCAGAAAGGGGGTGGTCATTCATCTCTTGTAGGTCAGATAACATAGCCAATCAGGCTCGCAAATCCTCTTTCAATCATTCATATCTTCTAGCATGACGCATTCACACTTCCTCTGCACTTGCTCATTCCACTACATCTTTCAACCATGTTTTATGGCTAAGGGGCATCAGCCTGAGCCACACCAGGGCTATTAACCTTTTTGGCCAGTACTAGTCCTAAGAGGATAAAGTTCCTGGTTAACTATTTAGGTGCAGGCGAAGGGACTAACCCCAGCACCACTTGTCGAATTTCCAGCCAGATGTCTTAACCCAACATCCTGTTAACTCTCTGCAGCATATTTTACCAATGCTCGGATAGGGACGGGTATGACCATATAATATTCAGGAAGTCTGCTGTTTGCGCGCTGCAACAGGGACAACCATCCGGTTGCCTATTATATATTGTATGGAGTGTCTGTGGGGTGAGGTAGGTCTGATGGATAAAGTTATACTTTGAAGCGGGCATTGGGACTGACTCTACGTACGTCCTCATGGACCTTTTCCCATTCTTTGGGCGACAGTGGCTCCCCCACCATCTCTTGCCATTTGGTTTGAACCGGGAGGACCACACAAGTAAGATCATCGCGGAGCACCCGATACAGGTGAGTGATCAATGATCTGCCCCCAACAATGTTTAACAGGGTCGATAAAACAGCTGATCTTTTGGGTTCTTCAAGAAAGGAAAGCCATTGTTCGCAAGCTGTACTCAAACTCTTCTGTATTGTAGGTATTGACCCCCTCCCAAAGAAAAAGTCTCTATGGCCTTGTCTCTGGTGATAAAGCACTGTCCATAGTAGTGATCACCCTCCATTTCACACCCCAAGTCTTCCCATCTCCGTACTGACATGGAGTTTGCAATTTGGACAAAGGGTTCGATCACCCACAGGGGCATATCTGGAGAATATGAGGCATGGCCGACAACCCACCCGATTGTATCCTCCCAAACCCCTGCCACCATTTGGATGATTTGGGCAAAAGTATGGGGGACCCTTCGACCCATCATCAACAGGAACTGCAATGTGTGCCTCTCAAGAGCTTCCGTTCCCAATTATCTTCTTGATCAAACCAATGAACTGTGTATTGTAGTTAGGCCGCCATATATTAGAGTTCCAGATGGGGAACCTCGAGTCTTCCCCAATCCCATGGATGCTTAAGGTGGACTAACTTAACTCTTTAAGTCTGGTTCCCCAGAGTAGTTCTACTATCAGACTGTCTAGTGTCAGAAGGTATTGTCGGGGGATCGCTTATAAGGTGTTTTGCAAGGCATCAAGGCACTGGGGCAAAATTATCACTTGCATAGTGGCAATCTTACCCAGTAGTGATAACGGGAGCTGTTTCCAGAAACGTAGTGAAGAACGAACACCCATCACCACTCGGCCTATATTCCGCTCAAGGTCCATCAGGGCTGAATGCGTTAAGTGAATCCCAAGTTATCAGATCTTTTCCAGTTCCCGTGGGATACCCACTCTAGCAAGATCATCATCTGGGATCCCCATCAGGTTGCCCAGCGGAAAAAGTTTAAGCTTGTTCTGGGTAATGTATAGTCCTCAGACTTTGCCAAAAGCATGCATTATGTTGAGTAGGATAGGAACGGAGTACGTCGGTTGCTGTAGATACCCTAGTGCATCATCAGCATATAAGGCGATCACATGCGTGGTATCACCCAACATTATGCCCCACAGGCTCAGTGCCCTTTGAAGAGTCACTGCCAATGGGTGCAAGTCCACAGCAAACACGAGGGAAGCCCTGCCATGTGCCCCTATTGCGTCGCAAGGGATCAGACACAGTTCTGCCTTAACGAATGCGGGCATACGAGTTGGCGTACAGGAGACAGACCCATCTGATGAATCCAGTTCCTAGACCTGGTATCTGAAGTACGTGCCATAGATATTCCCAGTTTAGGAAATCAAATGCCTGTTTAATATCTAAGGGTACTAAGGCATGATCATCGGTTTAGAGCTTCGGTGCATGATAAACATGGGAAACTGCCTTAAATTGTGTAAGGTGCACTGGCATGGTATAAAACCCAATTGATCCTGGTGGATCAGGGTGGCCATATAGGGAAGAAAACGGGCTTCTAGGACACTGCTGAATATTTTCATGTCCATGTTTAATAAAGATATTGGTTTATACGCAGAGGCACTGTTGAATCCTTACATGGTTTTAGAATCATGACCACTAAAGCCTCACAAATAGAAGTTGGCAATATGCCTGCCTCTAGTGCCTTACTGTAGACCTCCAGCAGGTGGTCAGCCAATACATCAGCATAATTGTGATAAACTTCCGTGGGTAGATCCTCGCTGCCAGGGGTCTTTGTGTTTTTTAATCACTTAATTGCCATTAGTATCTCCTCTTTAGTGAGTGGGGCATTCACACGTGCAGCAGAATCCTGGTCCAGATGAGGGAGATAGACCCCCAGGATGAACTCTGGGAGAGTCCCTGGGAGGTGCTCACTCAACATGTATCGCTAAGGTGGTTGAAAAATACTTTATTGATCGCCCTTTGTGTGTGGACTAGAGCTGTCATATCCAAGTGATAACATGGTGTGGTCTAGGGACCCCGTCTGAGCACCCTGGCCAATATAGCACTCGTCCTATCACCCTAGGCAGGCAAATGTTATCCATAGGCTGTGTAATTGTGTTTTTCTAGACGTACCATTCGTCTCATAGATCAATGCGTGCTCTGTGCCAGGCTTTCATCACATGAGGGACAAAAGGCAGCTGAGCTTCAAGCTTAGTTATTTTCTTTTCTCGCAATTGTATATCTCGCTATAACTGGTGCCAAACCCCATAAGACATTGTGATGCAGACCCCTCTCACCACAACCTTCAGGGCCTCCCAATCAAGGGCCTTGGTACTTGCCGAGCCCCAATTATCTAAAAAGTAACATGTGTGAGAGTCTTGGGCTGTTTGTGCAAACAGTGGATCCGTTAGGGCTTCTGCTCTAAGATGCCATATAGGAATTGCAGAGTGACTTGTTCCCATCCCCAAGCTCATTAAGACCAGTGATTTTTCTGAGAGATACCTGGGCAGATAAGAGATGTCATCAATCTCAGGAGCTACTCTGGCTGAAATCAAAAAGTAAACTACCTGGCTAGAAGTGTGTTTCGCAGATGAATAACAGGAGAACTGTTTTTGCATGGGGTTTGGCTCCTGCCAGACATCACAGAGGTGCAACCCCGCCAGTATGTCCTCAAGTGTTGCTGTAAGACAGGGCTTAGTATCACAACTGGGGGGTTCTCGATCAAGCCCTCTATTCAGAATGCAATTACAGTCACCGGCTATCACTATGGTTGCGTCCATGTATGGCAACGCTGCCACCATAACCTTGTGGAAAAGATCCAGGATATCCGTGCTAGGTGCATATACATTAATAAAACAAATCTCCCGGCAACCAAGTGTCCCATGGAATATAAAATAAAGGCCGACTGGGTCCACTGCATGATTTTTTTAGTTGGAATGGCACCCTGGGGCCACCCAGATAGAAGTCTCTTGTGCATAACCAGAGTAAGAGTTGTCATAAACTTGCTTCCTCCAGCGCCTACGCAAGCTTGGAATACAGTCCCCCCACACATGGATTTCTTGGAGGAATAACTTTGGTCTTATTATCAGTCATCCTCCCTTAGGCACGACAATGTACCAATCACTGTTCCAGAGGTGTCCATATTCGAGTCCTCAACATTTTAACCCCTACTGGACTGGATACAGGCCCCTAGTACACACAAGCATCATCCCATTTTTTAAGTGTTCCCCAACAGACAAAAATAAAAATGTTCCCAATCCCCTCACCCTTTTGGTGGTGGTGCCCACCCACCCTGTCCCAACAGAGACACAATGGGAGTCTGCAAGCCCCCTTAAATGTAGCAGGAGCAACTACTCCTACCCACCAATTTTAACTTGTGCTTCGCAAGTGGCTAGCTCATCGGGAAGGTGCGAAGCCGGGGGACTCAAGCTCCCTCCCTGTGTCTGCTGGCCTCTAACTTGAAGGCACTCCACCGATATCTCCAAATATCAAGGACAGGGAAGCATTAATTAGCAGTTCCTTTTCCCCTCTGTTAAAAAAAGATAGAAGGTTACATGACTCATAGCACATCATGCGAGTAGTCCTGTCACACCCTATCCCTGGTGGGGTCACAAAGGGTCCTCATGCCAGGAAGGTGGGGGGTAGCATCCACCAGGGCATAAGCCTAGAATTGCCTTTTTTCAGTAACTTCCAATAGTCCCATCAGGCCTAGATCAAACGTGAGCCAAGTTAAAATCTGCAACTTCTTGATCTTCTGGGAGGTCCTGAGAGTTTTCCATCGACTCTGACACCACCTCCGTCACCTACAATGTACCATCTGGGTGAACAACTATTTTCTCCAGCCTTCGACTCTCCTCCATGTTCCTCCATCATCCTCTGCTCCGTCGCTGGCGCAATGACAGATTGTGGACCACAGAGTGTGATGATGATGCCTGAGGTCTGCCACCCCCCAGCATCCAGCCAGTCACTGGCTTCCTGTGCAGTAAAGAAGAAGTGAGCCTTCCCTTCATGCTGGACCCTCAATTTCGCCGGAAAGACAAGGCTGTATTTTAGATTAAGGTCTTGCAGCCGTCTCTTAACTGATATAAAGTTCTTCTTCTGTTCCTGTATCATTTATGTATACCCCAGGTATATGGATATAGGATGACACTCAAACAATAGGGGTCTGCGAACCCTGGCTGTCTGGAGGATCGCATCTCACCCACATAAATTAAATAATCTGGCAGGGATCGCCTGAGGCGGGGCACATGGTTTAGGAGGAGGGGCGAGTGCTCATTGCACCCTCTCAGTTGTAAAGAATTTTGAAAGTTTATTTGGAAGAAGGCTGGTAGTAATCCAGTCTTCTAAAAAGAGTTTTGTTGTCTGACTCTGCTCGTTCCAGGCAGCCCACAAATCTCAAGCTGCTCCTGTGGGACCTGCCCTATGAATGCTCTTGATGCTCATCCAGGAGTATTATTTGCTTTTGTAGTTGAATTACTGTGTTTCTGAGCACCTGGACCTCTTGCCGCAGGGTGGACACCCGTTGTTCTGTGGTGGCAAGCCATTCCGCCACCTTACGCAGGTCAGTTCGGAGTAAGTTAACATCTATGGAGACGGAGTCTATTTTATGCCCCAGCTCATCGCACAAGGTCTGAATTGCTGCCATGAGGTCCGCCAGAGAGTGTGATGCCACGGATGTGCCCTCCACAGGAGGGGCCTGGGTATCATCATGTTTTTTATTGTCTTGAGGGGGGAGTTGCGTGTAGTTGAGAATTTTATTTGACTAAGATGACTTGGTAGATTTGTCTTTGCCCATGATGCTGGGTGTCACTGTCAATCCAGATAGGTGGAGTCAAATGTTAACACACTCAGCAGACCTCAAAATACTCCCTTTGATGGCTCCCAGAGGTGACCCAGCCCCTTGAGGTGATCTGCCCTCTAGGGGCGGGCTATATCCTCACCCAGAGAGTAGCAGGATTTTTTAATATGCCTCCAGGACCAAATTATAAATCCCAAAATGAAGATGAGTGCGAGTTCATGCATAGATTGACCAAGATCTTGAGTCTTTATTACTCTGCTGGGAGGGGTGTACAAGACATGTGTAGTTTGGAGTAGCACTTTTTAGTCAGTTCTCTCCTCCATGGACTGTCCGCATGTTCCATAGCCAGGGTACGCCCAGCCTTGTTTCACCTCTCTTCCCCCTCAATGGTGCCTAAGAGGGGGCCCCAAGATAGTCTAGAGGGAGTGTCATCCAACTGATCAGTATCAGGCCCACTCTTCTCTCCCACCTGGCAAGATCCCAGACCACATCGTTGTTTATTATGTCCCTGCAGTGGGGCCAATCTTGGCGTCAGTGACAAGGTGCCAGTCATACAGTAGTCGCACCACAGCCCCAGGTCACTGTGAAGTATGAGTCTCTATGTGCCATAGTGGGATCAAAGGCGGCCACCCTCTAGGGGCTCAGTCCACAGCCAAGGGCACCCCCCCTTGATTGAGACTTCTCGCCCCTGCGGGTGCCAGCACACCAAGCCCACAGTCTGGTTGTAATAACTGCTTGCAGGGGAGCCAGCACCATGTCCCACAACCCCCCGGAACCCAAAGCGCTATGCAGGAGTCTTCAGGTGGCTGAGGGCTGG
Source organism: Pleurodeles waltl (assembly GCF_031143425.1). NCBI lineage: Eukaryota > Metazoa > Chordata > Amphibia > Caudata > Salamandridae > Pleurodeles > Pleurodeles waltl. Next base: position 1,367,498,935 of record NC_090445.1, on the reverse strand, counting down.
TCCGTCTATGTCACTCACTGGGGCAGTTTTAAGTTCAGGGTCGCTGCCATGACCTCCTGCAGGTGCCTGGTTCGACAGTTGCCCTCGTGGGCTCTGTCTCGCAGGCCTCCTCCAGTCAGAATGGGTGGCAGGCGGGTGGGCTCCCAGGCGATGCCGGGCTCTCCCATCTATGTTTTCCTGTCGCGCAGCCATGCTTGAGCCACGCAGCAATGTCAGGGTTAACCAGGCTCTTCGGCTGTGTCCCGTCTGTACACTGTACGGGCCAGGGCCACCGCACTCAGACCACACCTGCAACACCCAACCTAGCCCCGGTGAATATAGGTCAAGGGGCTCATCAGGCGGAGTCCCCTCAGGGGGCAGCCACGGTGGACACCACAGCCTCTAGACGCACCCCAGCTGCTCGTTCCAGAAATAAAGATGGTGGCAAGTCCACTCCAACCAGGACCACTCCCCTTCAGTGGTTCAGAAGCTGTCCATCCTTTGTGACACAAGTTGCTCAGGAGGTGGCCCCGGTTGCTCTGATAGAGTACAGTGGTCCAAGGGTTACTGTCCCTCGGATGGAGCAGGATACAAGCAGGATAATTTTGATCCCGGCAGTAGCGCTGGGAAAAGATGTCTGAACGTCCACCTTGCCTGGCCACGCCCCCCCCCATAGATGCATTTAAATGAATTTTCAATTTAAGGAGCAATTGTGGTATATGCTTTTTCTTCAAGTAGTCATAGATTTGTATATTAAGTTTAATTTTATTTTGCATTACATTGTTTTTTATTTTTAACTAATACACTTTGTTAAATTTGCTTATATTTCCCTTTGGAGAGACTGTATCCAGGTGGTGGAGATCTCCACATACAGGTTGAAAGTATCTTTATACTCATAACATCTGTCATATGAGACTCCACCTCCTCATTTGAAGAAGTTGAGACTCTTAAGTTTAGCTCTAGATCTAAATCTCCACTCAGAAATTAATGGTGAACAGCAAAAAAGTGGAGATGTATACCTAGAGCCGGAATACGAGTCTGGCATTCTCAAACCGCCAAACCCACGGCTGTGGAGGTCAGACCACCATGCTACACCCTTGCAGTCCGACCGCCATAGTACCGCCGTCTCCGCCAGGATCTCTGATGCCGACCAGATGACGGCAGTCTTGGTTGTGATCCGCCAGGGCAGTGCTGAAGTCAGCACCGCCCTGCCGATTACAACCTTGTTCTCCACCAGCCTTTTCAGGGTGGTCTAACCACCCTGAAAAGGCTGGTGGAGAACAACTGCAGTGGGCAACAGGGGGGCCCCTGCCCAGCACCCTTGAAATACGCATTGTCTGCTGTGCAGAAAAACGCATTGCAAGGGTGCTGGTGTAGCCTGCATGTGGCAGGATTGCCGCCAGCTCAATTATGAGCCAAGAACAATGCAGCCACACCTTTCCCACTGCGCTGTTCCCGCCCATCAGGCCACTGGGAAAGTTGAAAGTTATAATGGGGAGATGGTGAGCACCGTGGTGGTTTCCTCATCAGGAGTTTAACGGTCGGATGATTCCGACCGCCAAACTTGTAATGACCCCCTAGTCTCAGTCTCAGAGCAGATCTACCCTTCAACAGATCTAAACATACAAACTTACCTTTGTGAATCAGGCCCTGAGATTTGATTTATTTGAATTTTTCTTTAATTTTGTTGGGGATTTATTGGGCGGGTAGGGTTTTATTGTAAATATAGCTTATTCTAAATTTTAAGATAGATGTATCATTTAATTGATAAATATTTGTTTAATTGAAAACACACATTTGGGGTTTATTAATTGGTTTATCTAATTAGTTTTAGTCAAACAGGTTGTATGTTCTGTCTGATGATCAGGTGAGTAGTATTTTATACTTTTAATTAATAATTAAGGCTCCCAGTTTTTCGTTTTTACTGATTTGTACATATAAATATAGACAGAAAACAGTGTATTTTCTGTCTGTGTTTATTTTTAAAAGCAGAAAATTACTGAAAATTATGTTTTATGTGAAAGACACTCCGTGCAGTCTTTGATGAATTCCAGGCAAGAGCTAAGCAGATAGACAGATAGGGAGTTACAAAACAGGATCAGATTTCCTTAAATACAGTCAAATGTTAACAAATATTTGTATTATAAAGCTAATATGCATCTATGGGTGTAGTGTTTTGTTATATGTGGCTGCTTAGTCTGTCGAAGCTCGACAAGCTTCCACATATGCGTGCACATCTGAGAAAAATGTGGAAATGTACCATTTTATGACTCCATTTATTCTCAAAACACAAAATAAATATGGATAAATACCAATAAGATGGCCAAAAAATAAATATGGATAAATACAGAAGGAAATGATTTTAAAAAACCACCATAAAACCGGGAGCCCTATTAATAATTAACAAGTATATGGGAGGGGGAGTTAAAGTGGCATTAATGCTTTTAGGAAATATCATTTGTGGTATCTGTAAAAACATTGTTAGAAAATAAAAGTTGGGGGGTCAGCATTCAAGTGAATATGTAAAGTAAATAGAAAACAATACTGGGGTTTCGATTTTTTGTTGTGTTTGTATGTATGTTTTTAATTTTTGGTAGGACTCTATTTAAGTTAAAATTATATATGAAAACAATATTATTTTAAGAATAAAACTGTAAGAATACCATAAAATTACCTCTTGATAAAATAAAAATATTTAAAAAATGTTGTAATATTAGTTTATGAAGTTAAAAATATCTTTTGATTGAAATTCATATTTTATGTGAATTTCCCTATGTATGCACTTCTATAATATTTGCAGAATTGGAGATAGATGACCTCTCCAACATAAGCACTTTCCCTGAGGTGTGGGACTTGTGTTATAATATTAAATAAGGCCCCGTCCAAGATATACACTTTCCTTACTGTTTGTGGGAGAGCAGCAATAATAGTAAATCTTACCCCTCTCAAGATATGCAGTTTCCAAAATGGATTTAGGGATTGGAGTTAGAGTAGTAAGTGTGACCCCCATGTAATATGTATACTTTCTCCATTATCTGTAGGATTGGAGTCAGAACAGGTAATGTAACTCACCAATATATCTGTTTTCCACAAAGTGTGTTGGATTGTAGTTAGAATAATAACTTTGCCCCCTTTCAGGATATAAACATTTTTCCAAATGTTTTAGGATTGAAGATAGAATGGTCCGCATGAAACTCCTTCTAACATTTACACGATCCTCAAAGCGTGCAGGATTGAAATTAGAATAGTAATTATGACTTTTTTACACTACAATAATATCTACATTTACTCAGTATATGGGGAATTGAAGTTATAATACCGAAATCCGATCCACCCTCAATAAGCACACCTTCCCCATGGTTTGTGGGATTGCAGTTAGAGCACTAATTATGAACCCCTACACAATATATGAACTTTCTCAATGTGTGTGGGATTGAAGTTCAAATAGTAACTATAACTCTACTCTTTATAAGCACATTCCCTGAGGTGTGTGGGATTGGAATTGCAACAGCAAATCTGACTTCCCCAATGTATGCCTTTTCCCTGGTGTTTGTGGGATTGGAGTTAAAAGAGGAAATTCAACCCTTCCCCTATTTCACCCCTTCCAACAGATACACTCAGGCTTATGTATGGCGGACTGAAGTCAGAATAGTAAATTTGACCTCCTTCATGTATGTGTTTTTCTCAGTGTTTATGGGAGAGAATATAGTTAGTATTATTTGAAAAAGTATGTCTTTTTCAAGAGTGTTAATGGAAGTTAAGTTAGATTAATAAATAACAACAAAAATGTATTTTTTTTTAAATCTTTGTAGAGTTGTAATTAATATAGTGAATTAACAGACTTTGGTTTTTTAACTTTAGAATGTACATTTGTAAATCATTTTATGAATGTTTATTATATTTATGAAACATTTTTAAAATGCATTTCAATTATTTATTTTACTATACAATAATTTATTTTTACTTCTTCCATTTGTTTACAATTTTAAAATATATATGATTAATTATTTTAAATTGTATTTTAATAAAATTGTGTATATAATGAATAAGTAAAGAGGAACTATGTTATAATTAAAAGTATTTTGTAAAAAAAAAAGTAGCTACATTTTACTATTATTTTAATTAAATTATAATACAATATATATACTTTATTTGTTAATTTAGAAAACATATTTCTTTTGCATGGCAAATGTTTGCAACTATAGTATGTACTTCAATTAAAAAATTAATTAATTCAGTTTTTATTCAATTGATTTTTTTTCAGATTAGAGCATGGTTTTTCAAAATGTGTCTTTAGGATATTCTTTACAAACAAAAAAATTGTTAAGTAAATATTTTTTAAAACACAGTTTGTACTTTACATGACTGTAGTCAATATTTTGTAACTGCTATATTTTTACTGATGATATTTTAGTTGTTTTCGTTTACTTTCTAAGTACTGGATATCAATAATTTTCTTTTGATATTTGTGGCATAATATATTTGTTTTAAAATATTTTGTAGTCGATGTTCTGACATGCATTCCCAATTAACAGTATGTGGAAATGTGTATAGCGTACAACTTCGCATTGGGAACAGGTAGCCCACAGTGCAAATGCACTCTATAAATAAAGGCACACGTCCCACCAATGTCAATTACTAGTCCATCTCCAATTTTTTATTGCGTGATGCTCTTCTCTTCACAGCATAGCTTCCAATTAGGCTCTGATGTTATCACCAACCACTCTTGCCAACACGTGTTTCGTCAGGGAAATCACCCGTAGACTTCATCAGGGCTGCAATTACACATCAGATATTACATAATATAATATATCCAGATACCCTGGTACCCATTGATACACCTCTGTAAATATTGTAGAAATCAATACATATTGTACACCAATTTTCTTAACCTACCAGTGAATAAAGTGGTCATCCAACTAAATGTATTTATATCCATGCTAGTACATAATTACACTTGTCTTGCATCAATTTGCACCATTAACAAAGCATATTATGCCCGTGTACATCCACACACATGTGAGACTCCACTATATAGTCGATTATTTTTATCTCAATAAAATGTATTGTAGAACTCATAGTAGGTACCTGTAATCCAATAAGTCGTCCACCAAAGTGATAATCACTAGTAATTCAAATGTACACCTTTCTTCTTCATGTAAATATACCTGTTTTTATGTCACATAAATTCCCTTCCCCTTTGGGTTTTCTGAAATCGCAATTATCAGTATCATTGTGTTAATGAGTGTCCACGTTATTAAATGCACCAAACTCATAATATTGTTTCACCTTCTACCTTCAGTTGTCGCAATTACATCCGCTAATGCTTATTCATTATACTGCTTATATCAGTCCCTCTTTTACCTTTCCCCACATCAAGTGCCTAATCGTACCCTTCATTGTTTTTGTTACTCTAATTAATATTACCAACCACAAATGGCTTCTTCCACGGTTTCTTATTTATACTACGTGTTATTATTTAGTTACTTATCCAAAATATTGTGCCGCTCGTATCATTAGCGCCAGACTTGCGCCGGAATATAATTAGCCTGCTTATTTCCCTCATATCGCTTACCCGCCTTGCTGATGTGAGTCCGCGGGTACGCTCCTCGGTTTCGACGTGAGTATGCTTCCAAGTATCTAGCAGTCCGTATTCGCCCTCTTCCATTTAAATATCCGCCTTAACGCAAACGACGCTAGCCACACTTCCTCTCCTAGTGATAAGTCCTACTTCTATGTCATCTGTTCCCTATTTTATAAGCTAGAGACATAAAAAAAGGACTGCTGTACCATGACAACTCTAATTATTTTGTATTCACCCAATATTTTAGTGACCCATTTTCTACATTAAATTATAGAATTGTTCCCTATTCTTTAAACTAGAGACATAAAAAGTGGACTGTTTTGCCGTGACATCTCTAATTATTTTATACTCACCCAGTATTAAATTACAAAATTAGTTCTAATAGTACAAACTATTCAATTCTTACTATATATCCATCCTATGATGATTATCTTCATTATAATATAACTTCTGCCCACTTTCCAATTCCTCCTGAGTTCTATATGTCCATAGTTGAATCATTAGCTTGTGAATTCTACGTGTCAATAGTTGAGTTCTAGCATGTCTGTAAAAGTAGCTATAAAATTCATGCCCATCCAATTTTTCATCATTCATGGCAAAATCATGTACAAATTAGTCAAATCAAACCATTATTCATATTGAGCATTCAGAGACATCGACTTCACGACCTAGTCAGCTATCTATTTTTACATTCCTAAAAAATATTCTAGTTCGTGATCTGTATTCAATCCCTCCTCAACAGCTTGTAATTTCATGATCCATAGGGACTCCCTTCATCTTAAATATAGTTCCCTGTTACCTCCCCTGGGGTCCACAGGAATGTGTTAAAATTCAAAGAATTTCACACTGTCATGAACATTTTGTATTTCACATGTTTTTAAATGTTGTACAATCGGATATCTGTCATCTCTTTGTTTAATTGCCCTCAAATGTTCGCCAATTATCATTCTGAGAGGGCGAATTGTACTTCCAACATATAAGCGTTCACATTTAGATATTATTATATAGATTACATACTTTGTTCCACAAGTAATATTTGTTCTTATTTCAAAACTGTTTCTTTTCTGATCAACATATTCTCTAATACCACGCCATGCCCATTTACAAACCCCGACTAAATAATAATATTTAGTATAAATAAGAAACCGTGGAAGAAGCTATTCGTGGTTGGTAATATTAATTAGAGTAACAAAAACAATGAAGGGAACGATTAGGCATTTGATGTGGGGGAAGGTAAAAGAGGGACTGATATTAGTAGTATAGTGAATAAGCATTAGCGGATGTAATTGCGACAACTGAAGGTAGAAGATGAAACAATATTATAAGATTGGTGCATTTAATAACGTGGATACTCATTAACACAATGATATTGATAATTGCGATTTCAGAAAACCTGATGGGGAAGGGAATTTATGTGACATGAAAATGGGTATATTTACATGAAGAAGAAAGGTGTACATTTGAATTACTATTGATTATCACTTTGGTGGACGACTTATTGGATTTCAGGTCCCTACTATGAGTTCTACAATACATTTTATTGAGATAAAAATAATCGACTACATAGTGGAGTCTCACATGTGTGTGCATGTACACGGGCATAATATGCTTTGTTAATGGTGCAAATTGATGCAAGACAAGTGTACTTATATACTAGCATGGATATAAATACATTTAGTTGGATGACCTCTTGATTCACTGGTACGTTAAGAAAATTGGTGTATAATATGTATTGATTTCCACAAGATTCACAGAGGTGTATCAATGGGTACCAGGGTATCAGGATATATTATATTATGTAATATCTGATGTGTAATTGCAGCCCTGACGAAGTCAATGGGAGATTTCCCTGACGAAACACGTGTTGGCAAGAATGGTTGGTGATAATATCAGAGCCTAATTGGAAGCTATGCTGTGAAGAGAAGAGCATCACGCAATAAAAAATTGGAGATGGACTATTAATTGACATTGGTGGGACGTGTGCCTTTATTTAGAGTCTGTTAATCAGCAATTCATTGCTGACTCAGGGATTTGGGGTGTTTGCCCTGGTTAGTGCACCGTCTGAGAACTCATTAAATATTGCATTTGAATGTTGGATACAGAGGCCAGGTAGCGCCACAGTACTCCTGAAAACTTCCTGTAAGACTAACATCACAGTGCAAATGCTCATTGCTTTTTTTTAACGTGCAGCAACAAGTTAGAGGTGCCTCTTCCTGAACTGCTCATGGATGATACTGATGGTAGTGTGGTGTCAATTGTGGGTTACATCCACACCCGTGGCAGTCCGTAATGTGAGTGTGCTGTGGGGTGGACCCCGCATGCATACAAATACTCACCCATGCACACTCACTCACACTCAACCGTTCACAAGTGCACACATATACACTCACTGTTCATAAACACGTATTGATGCACACACACATTCACAGCACAAACTTGCAAATAAACATACACTCATACATGCATGCACACACCCAAACATTTTTTTAAAAATTGTACTTACTGGGCTGCATCTGAGATGGAAGGTCTATTGGAGGGAAGGCTGGAGGCACAGAAGGGAGCTGCACACTTTGGGCCATAAAACAAGCATATCCTGCTTCCTCCTCTCACTGATTGACCTTGTCATGGGTCACCCATTGAGAGCAGGAAATTTGTTCACTCTCCACAGAGTGGGCTGGAGACACTGAGGGGCATACTTATACTGTGTTTGCGCCAGATTAGCGTCATTTATTTTGACGCAAATTCGGCGCAAAACTAACACCACATTTATACTTTGACCGCTAGACCCCGCTAACGTCAAAATATCTCAGTGTTTCATTTTCTGGATGAGTGAAACCATCTTGTGTTAATGACATGCAAGGTAGGCGTTCCCATCCAAAAAATTACTTAAACACCCATGCGCCATATTTATCCAACCGCGCAAAAATCCCGCACAGCTGGCAGGCGGAGTCGAAAAATGCCGCACATCCCAATTTGCGTCAAAAATTCGCGCCTGGGTCAGGGCAGCCGTTAAAATGGGGCAAACACACCAGTACTTAAGGAAAACCCACAGAAGCAATATCAGAGCTCCAAAAGGAAGACAGGGATGTGCTATTCATCCAGCATGCATGAAGACGCAGAGCACAGAAGCAAAGGCAGCAGCTTCCACCACACCAACAGGGACCCTAAAGGCAACGCCAAAGGCAGGAGAGGATATTTGGGACCAGGACAACCCTACAGGGCCTCAGGGAACATGACATCATCCAGAGGTACAGACTAAACTGGCAAGCCATACAGCAGCTGCTGCGCCACATTGAGCCACAGTTGGCACCCAGCTTGCAGACACCCCACATCATTCCACCAGAGACCAAGCTGCTGGCTGTCCTCCACATGCTGGCAAGTGGCTCTTTTCAAACCACTGGTGCCCTGGTTGCCGGAATCTCACAGCCCTCATTCTTTGCCTTCCTACCCAAGGTACTGGATGCCATCATCTCCCTCACACCCCGCCACATCAGCTTCCCCAACACACAGCAGAGGCAGCAGGAGATCAAACAGGGCTTCTTTCAAATCAATGGCTTCCCACACGTGCTTGGTGCCATTGACTGCACACATGTAAGGATTGTGCCACCTGCTGCAACCGAGCATCTATACCGCAACAGGAAGCACACACACTCCATCAATGTGCAGGCCATTGGGGATCACCGGGGATTGATCACCAACATTGTCGCAAAGTATCCTGGGAGTGTGCATGATTCATTCATCTTCCGCCACTGCACAATCAATCAACACTTCCAGGATGGACAATATGGCAATGGCCTATTTGTTGGTAAGTACAGAAACCTAGTTATATACACACAGCACAGCAACCCTACAGGACACACAACACATACACCACTACATGGACACGTGGCCAGGAAGACACTGAGGTTATGACACTGCTAGTCATGTTTGATATCCTGACCCAATAGGATACACACCTATGGACAAAAGACAGATGCAAATAACAACAGATGCCACTCCAGAGCAACAAGGGACCAATTTAAAACCACACAGTGACAATGACATGGGCTTAACTGGCAGTACAACTTGGAAGATGAATCTTACAATATCACATCAATAACACTCAATCACACACCCTTCCAAGCAATACGTACTGTGTAAGGGGTGTGTAATGTGTTTTGCTGCAGGTCAAACACCATGAGACACATAGCATGATGATGATGACTCTAATGAAGGTGACATGGAATCATTGAGGCAGTACCAAAATCTCACATCACTCCTGGGGTGACATTGCCTGCTAGCAATAAGGAAGTAGACTGTGCTAAGAACGCATATTGATGTGACAATATTGCAAAGTGCACACTGCTACACATACGGATTGAGACAATTACACACACACACAACAGATGTACAGACACATGGACCTTCTGACACTTAACCTTCACCCCCACAACCAAGTTAGCCTGCTTACCTGGACCAGGTTCAGTAGTGTAGGTACACGTTTGCACATGAGCCAACTCGGTGAGGGCACAAAAATAGGTTTGCATAGAACTTGTCACACATGGGATATTTGTGCATTGTCAGTTGTGAACACTTCAGTGCTACCAACTTATGGAGATGTGTTGTACATTGTCACCTAGCCAAATCAAAGAGCCTCACTGTTGTTTTTCACATGCTATTACATATGTTGAATTGGATGGGATGTTCAGGCCAGATAGTGCAACCGTGTTACCACCACAGTGGAATCGATTCTGTGTGTGGAAGTATCATGTCACCTCCAGCGAAGGCACATGGACACTTCTTTCACATGACATAATGCATGGGAGATACACAATGAACTGCAAGTTTACAAACATACCGCTGATATCCGGTCAATCAACCAAACACCAGTTTTGATAATTAAACAACCCAATGCTGAAAGAACATCCTAGAAGCCTAGTATCCCACACACTAACACAAACACAGCTTAGTCACAGATGACACAAGATAACAACTGCCATGCAAAGTGATAATCAAGGTGCAACCAACATCCAAATATTTACACTCATTTTCTCTTTCAGCTAATCAGGGTTATGAGATCCAGCCCAACCCAAGCACAGCATCAGAGCATGCCTATAATGAGGCACATTGGAGGACACGAACCATAGTAGAGAGGACCTTTGGCATCCTGAAGTCAAGATTCCGGTGCCTCGACATCACGGGAAGCAGCCTCATATATTCACCTGAAATGGTCTGCAAGATCATTTTGACCTGTGCCATCCTGCACAACATTTGTGTAAGGAGGAACATTCCCCTCTATGAACCAGACCCACAAATGCCTGAAGAAGAGGAAGAGAAGGATGCTGTTCGTGAACATGAGGGGGACCATCCAAACACTGCAGCAGGATTGCGTCAGAGACAACACATTGTACAAAACATCTTCTAACTATAGTCACCATCACCACTTTGTTACCATATATCATTAAACACCTCACTTCATCACTCAATCATGCTCTGGGTAACTATTTAGGCATCACATGATCCCTAGGAATCATAATCAGAGTTTAGCCTCATGGAGCATTGCAAAAATACAGATTAGGATACTGAAAAAGCCACATCACATTTGATGGGTATGAATGTACAGCAGTATCACACACAGTGGAAATGACATATGTCCTGTCTATTTCACATGTGAAGGGCAAAATCAGAGGACCACAGCTATGACACACATCCATGTTGCCAACATGGTTCGTTGCAGCACATGATACACAACTAAGAAACCATCGATCATAAGGGAAAAAAGTGTTTCATACATGAGGCAGTGGCTGTGCTATTGCATTGGTAACAGGAATGTATCACCAGACCCTTGACAGCAGTAAGTGTGACATCAGCTACCTTTGCAAGGAGCAAGTGTGACAAGGAGTCCAACTAAGCTGAAAATGGATAGCACGAGTGGCCCAGGCATGACAAGCATTGCTCACAAGACATCCCCTGCGCAGTCCATCCCAGGTAATAAGTCCTGCACCTGCCATGTTTTCAGTCTCTGCCACCCTTCTCTAAGGGGCCCTGTAAATGGACTACCTGTACCCTGATAACCTTCATCTACATACACCCAGACTCCCATTCTGACTCCTGTGTGCTTCCCTCTTCAGTATGGCATGCTATAGTCATAGTTCATCAGTCTGCATGGACTTCTGTTCCGATAATGCACTGCCTGGTAGTCGGTAGGACCTGTAATCAGCTGTCCATTGCTTCTCATGTGAAAGGTCCAGTTGGCCTTTTGAACTGGATTCTCAACTACAGGACTTGTGAGAGACTGAAGCTGCACACACCTGTGAGCACTTCCATGCAGACCAGCCATTTGAACCTTCCATTGCTTCTGCCTGGAACTGCTTAGAATCTGCCATTTTCTGAATCTCGCAGTTGTGCATTGGTGTACAAATCACTTGTGTACCAGAGCCCTTGGGGGATTGTGTAACGTTGCAATGTTAGAATCTGCCATTTTCTGAATCTCGTAGTTGTGCATTGGCGTACAAATCACTTGTTTACCAGAGCCCTTGGGGGATTGTGTAACGTTGCAGTCCACAGCACAAATACAGTTTTTAGTTCCCATAGTGTTGTTCCAACTTTTCCCAGTCAGAGTCACTGTGTATTTGCCTTGTTCATGTTTGTTCCTGACAGAGCCTGCATCCTGTTAGCCTGACTGGTTCCTGTCTTTGCATTAAGCATAAAGGTTCCCTGTGGCTACATTTGGCTCATAGTTGCTTTCCATGCCCTCTCTTTCCTCCTGGAGTATTGTGTCTGGTAGGTCTACGATGAATCCTCAAATTTATAGTGTAGTTAATCAGTTTACTTATCGTATGCTGTTCTGGGACATGTTTTCAATGGCCTAATCCAGGCCCCATCCCTTGTCTGGGTTTCATGTATTCATGAGTGCCAAACAGTGACAGTGTACTATGGCTGTATGCATGGATTTGGTACCGTGCCTCCAGCACAACAAACAAAGGTTGCTAATGTGTATGTAAGGACAAAACATGTTTGTGCCCTGACGGTCCACACACAGATTCACTTTGGCCGCCACCTTTTGATGAGGCTTGCGTGGTGACTAGCTGTGAGATTAATCAGCACGGAGGCACTGATGTTCCCTGTTGCAGTGGGAATTTTACAGCCCACCCTGTGTACAAATGTTGTGATGAAACCTGCCTGTTTCCTATTACTGATCCATTAGGTTTTTGAGCACACCAAGGTTGCCCTGTTGTCAGCCTTATAAAAGTTCTGCAGTGCCATAGCTGGACTATCCCCATGGGTGTTGTCAATTTATCTTTGGCTTTAGGTCAATTCTGCTTTGAAGGATACTCTGTTAATGCAGGCAATGGCTCCACAGACTCATGACTAGACCTGCACATAACTGTGACAACATGGAGGCCAATACATACACAGGGTACACATGGCCACACACTTGAACTGGACACCTCTGTGCAATGAACCACTGGAAATATGTGAACACATGCAGCATGGTCTGCTGGTCCTCCACAGCCACAGGAGAAACATAGGTCATTTACATGACTCAAACTGTGGTGTACCATAACTTTTTTGGATTGGTGTTGGGACTCTGTGTCACAAACACTGTACCTACCTAGCCTGTTCAAATGCCTGACTCATGGGTAGTATACACACAAGTGACCAGGAAGTGGTATCCAACATTCCAGTACATGTGATGGCTTACCTTTGTAACATTGCCATTATCAACCATCCTCGATCTATCCTGTGCATAGTTTGTCATGTGAGATGTTTTGTCCCCAAAGTCAGGGAAGTTCACACAGCATAAGACACTACGGGTATGACAAACACATATCCTGACTGATGTACCTCAATGAGTGGCATCTGAGGGTTATCCACAATTACAACACATGCATACAAGCACATTATGCAAAACACGTCTTGTGACGTTCACCCAGAGGCACAACAACAATTGAAATAGCCAATTTCACAGACATAAACACACAGGCCATGAGTGAATGTATTAAGTTGCGTAGCCTTGCTATCCTCTATTGATGCACCACCTGTTCAAACTAGGGAATACAATTTAAATTCCAAATGTTTGGGTTGCTGTTGCGTCAGTTAAGAGTGCTAATCCAGCACAACAACATGAGTATTATGGTCTGCCACATGTGCCCAAACACTGGAACACACACTGCAGGCCCTAACAGCCTATCTCTGTATAGTTACAGCTTTCATGTACATTAAAAATGAGAAAAATGACACAAACACAGTTAAAGACAGATATTTTGACGCAAACGCATAAAAAATTACGCATATGCGACAAAATATGCCCCATGTGTGTTAAAAAATTACGCTCACAACCATTATACATCGATTGGTCCCTAGCCGTAATTCCAACACTGCACCCCATGAAATTGGTTATCCATGAAAAATATATTGATCTTTGAATGCGGGGTAATTTTTAAGCATATGCATCAATAAATATTGACGCAAAGCCCGTAAGCGGCATTAAATTTTCACGCATCATAATATAAAGCACCGCATGTGAGACAGGAAGTGATGTAATAGGATATCCTGTTTACAGAAATGGTGCAGTGGGTGTACTTTCACTTTCACTTTGCAGTCTGTGATTCTTCTAGACTGTGTGGCTGTATTAAGAGTTGTGTCTGTCCAAATTGTGCTTTTGTCTCCTGTGTGCCATTCCAATTGTCATCTGTTGTTTTTGTAATTGTCTCAGTAAATCAGTGTAAGTGTACTTTGTCATTTTTTGTGTCTAAGTTATTCTTTGTACTGTTGGGAGTGTGTAGTGGGTATTGTTAGTTGGGGTATTGTTGGGCTGTTTGTGGGTTCTTTAAGTTTCATTTTCCTACCTCCTTTCCCTGTATTTTCATCTTTTCCCTTTTCTATCCCTATTATTTTTGTCCTGTTGGGAAGCCCACATCTGGGGAGAATGGGTGAGGAGGAGCTGGGGGCTTTCATTTGGCTGGTGTGCCACTTCCTCCCCCTGATGTTAGAGGCTGGTGGCAGGGTGATACAGGGGTATTACACTGAGGCGAGGAGGCTCAGGTGGTCCAAGGTGCTGGTCCACCTGAAGAGAGTATTCAACGGCCAGTGCAACGACCACCAACTCAAACATCGCTGGGCTGACCTTGTGGCCAGAGAGCAAGACCTGCTGGACCGCCTGGGTGTGGTGATTGGTGGCCCTGTTGGTGAGTACAAATCAGACTAATGTGTACATTAAAATGTTCTGTAGTGACAGTAGCAGATTTGGTGACATGCTGCATGCAATGTTTATGGACATGTGAAATGCAAGTTGAACATACAGTGGCCCTGATTTGTACAATATTTGCTACGCATTACCGTCATTTGTTGACGCAAAAGGTGCACAAACTTACAAAACACAACCTGATCTTGTAAATTAGTGCTGCTGTGCCGTCAATAGATGATGGTAATGCGGCACAAACAAATGTTCTATTCATGGTTTGTGAGTGTACCAGGAATGAGATGTATTTCACATGCTAAAGCAAGGAACGAATATAGTCCCCAATAATTTTGAATACATGTCTGAACTGTATTCATGGCCATACGTACCAAGATCTTCCTAACGTTTGGTAATATCTTAGGCTGATACTTTGACTTGGTTTGTGCAGCATTTAAATTAATTATGGATGCCAAAGTAATGCACACTTGATAATATCTAAATGTTTGGTGCTACTTTCCATAGCTGTAGCGTAAAAATGTGAAGCAAATGCTACAGATAATTTTTTTTTTTTTAAATCTGGCCCTATGTTCATTGTTCCTGTGTGTTTTAATTTGCCTTGGGCACAATTGCTGGTACAGAGCTGATGCATATGCCATCTGTGTCACTTTAGAAGCCAAGCAATTTTCAGAAGTTAATGGGTCATCATGGGATCCCTGAAATTGGTGAATGCATGGCCACAAATTATTTATTTGCATGATGTTGTGCAAGGGACCCCTGACTGCTTCCATCATACATTTAAAGTGACCAAATAGTTTGGTAGTTTACGTTTGGTACACCCCTGCTGATCTAGTGCAGCGTATGTACAATTGTTAACTTCTCAGTATGAAAGCTATCACAGACATGGGTGTATGCTAAGATCAGCAGACCAGCATTCGTGTGACTGCTGCCATTCCCAAAGTGCATACAAATTGAGACCTACCTTAGCAAGATTGCCACAGTAAGACATTTGCTAAACCAAGTTTCAATTAGGGAACAGTGTCAGTTTGTTGTATGACCACAGATCACCCAACTTGGCAAATGTAGATGATGAATGTGGCTAACTGTGATCTACAATACCTGATGTAGGTACACAGGGCCCTGAGTAACACATTTCAAGTACAATGACTACACCTGTGCCCATGCATTCTGTCACGGATGATCAAATTAGACACTGTTAGCATACATTTCTTTGTTGTATTGATTTAGATAAATAGCCAATCCATGTTTAGCGTAACATTGTCATCAAGTAACACACAGGATCCCTGCCATCATGGTGTTATTGGGGTCATATACAGCTCTGGGTACACTGGCAATGTGGCATATGTCACCTACAGACAACACAAGCCCACATATAATGGACCATAGAAAGCACAATAATTCAAGAGCTAAACTCAACCCACATGAGCATCACCCAGTCACTGATTGCCCCTTGATGCACAAGCCACAATACCTGAGTGACTGGTATTGCAGTGCACCAGGAATGTGGCTTTGCATGTCTCTCATAACAACACACGAAGAAATGGAGTACCCTCTAGTAATAAATATGCACAAAATTGAGTAATCATGTTTGTCACCACATGATTGTTAGGGCCAGTGCATGTGTGCATATGTGTTTCTATCACTCACTGGAGTGACAGGGTCAATACATGTTTGCAGTGGTATGTCTGTTGGGGTGTCTACATGCCTGAGGTGCTGCTTTATCATATAAAATGTCACACACAGTGAGTTTTTGTTCCACGTTTTGTACAGTGAGCAGACATTGAGCACATTTCACCCTTCCATGTTTTACAGATGGACCAGCCCCATACACAATTGGAGAAGTGGCTCGATTTGCGGACCCAGACATATCCAGTAAGTGTTGATATGTTAGTTCTGTGTTGTGTTTGGAGCTGTTGTGTGATTGACTCCTGTGTGTTGGACACATAGCAAGGTATGATGTGCTGACACATGATCTGATATGTGACCTGACTGGACTTTGACATTTTGTTCCATGTTTGAGTTGGAAAATCAGTGGCGGAGAGTCATATTTTGGGAATCTAGTGCTGCGCTGTAGGCATTGGCAGGTGAACGGGATGATATTTGCTGCTACATTTATGCCAATGATAAATTTGGAGGTGGCCATGTTCATGATTTAGTCAGCAAGTCATACCCTGATTCACACAGACCAGTGATGCTGAAGTATTACCCACAGACTTGAGCCTCCTTGTTAACTAATGAACATGTAGGACTGTATGTTTGACTTCCTAGCAGCATCTAGCTCCACATGTTGTGCTACGTTTACGTGGCACTTGAGTAGAATGTCATAGGTGTGCATGCAGCTCAAGCCCAGATGGCTGCTTGCATCTATGTGCTTGTTTTTGGAAAGGTATTAGTGAGATCAAATGATGTTGACAATTGTCCGCAATTAGGAACATAAATGTGGATGTGATTGTCCAATGTTTGAGTCAATCGTAGTTGGCAGCCCTCCTTACCTGTGGTGGCCTGACTAAACCCATGGACAGCTGTCCAAAGCTTCCTGGCTGTCCTTGATGTTTGAAAGTAAGAGTTGCATGTCCATCACCCCCTGAGCCCCAGGGTTAGGGTTATGAAATATGTGTACCTAGATGTGAGGATCCCAGTGTAGAAGACAGACATGTAATTCCAACATTCCTTTGTTCCAACCTTGGATACCCCTCATGATTAGCAACTGCATACCGTCCTGGCAATTCCATTTACAAATCACAGATCTTGTGGGCCTTGATTGTCATCCAGAAGATAGTCATTAGTTGGCCTGTCAAATGTGGTTTACTTGCAGCATTTGTTACGTGACTAGTGGCAGAACAATGATGCACAGATCATTTAAGTAAGTACACATCTTTTTGAGCATTGCTGTGCTGTTAGATAGGAGATGTGTAGGCTGCGTTGGCATGTCATTCCTCAGGGACAATCTATGATCTGTACTGTGATTTGGACTGTTTAAGCTAATTTCGAGGAAGTGTTAGACTATCATCAGTAGATGTATCACACAATGATGTCACTAATGTTTGGCTTTCTCTATTTTTACAGCTGCCAACATGAATGCCAATCAGATCAGGGAATTCCAGAGGCTGGTGATGCGTTACTGCCACATTCTAGATGTGGAGTTTGGGTTCCGCAACATGGCACGGCGTTATCGCCATGAGAGAGCCACAGGGGTCTGGAGGGCATTTGCCCAAGGGGGCCATCCTTGCCCACAACAGCCACCACCACCAGCACAACCGCTCCAACCACAGTCGCACAAAGGATGACAGCCACTGTTGCAGGTCCCTCTACCTCATCAGCTCCAGGCCCCTAGAGTGCAGCTCCTGCACCTCCCCCTCAAAGCATGGCACCGGCACCAGCACCAGCACTACCATCCACTAGTGGCACACAGACAACCCCCTGCGGCAGTGATAGACAATGCAGAAGTGCAAGCAATGAGACGTGACATGCCACGGATGTTGCGCAGGATGGACAGGCAGCCGCAGGAGGTGTCCCGCATTAGCAGGAGACTGCGTGGAATAAAGAAGATCCTGCAGAGGGCAAATTTGTAACTTTGTGACCCTAAGCCATGATTCCCTCCCCTCCCTCCTCTTTCCTGGTTGTTATGTTTAGTGGGTTTAGGGGGCTTAGTATTAGGTTAGAATAGGCTGTTAGTTTAGTTAGTATAAGTGGGTTGAGGGTGGAGGGGGTTATGTTATTACATGTGTTTTTTTTGGTGGGTGGGTGGGTGGGTGGGGGATGATGTTGGGTTTATGTGTGTAAAAATAATAAAAGAAATAAAAAGAAAAGAAAAAATTAAATACCAAAAAGTATATATTTGTTTAGGAAAAGATAGTATGTTTTTAGGTTAGTATATGTTGTCCTACATGTGTCCCGTCATATAAGGGGGGTGGATGGTTGATGTTTAGAGTGTTTAGTTAAATGTGATAGGTAAGTTTAGCTTAGGGTAGTTAGGGCCAGTTGTGGGTAATGTGTAGTTAGGTTAGTTAAGGTGTTTCTCCTAGTTTTATTATCCTTTTTTACTGTTCAATAAATATTTAGGTACTCCTTTACAGTATGTGTCATATATGTGGGGATCAGGGCCTTGGCATGGGTGAACAGAGTCAATTTAGTATTTGCATTTGTGTACCATCCTGCATCTAAATCCCATTATTGACATGGTTATTCACAATTCCTAATGTGCAGTCACATTGGCAGCTACACCACAGCAACTTCTCAATGCATCTGCCATCCATTGCACCCACCACTCAAGGTTACTATGGTTCCCAATGTGTTGTGAAGTTTGGATATGTGTTTTAAATCTGTCATTGTTTGAGACCTGATTTGGAATCTTGGCCACTGTGGTACGTCTGCCTGCAGCCTGATGTTCACGTGAACCCTGAAAAGTTGAATGATGTTATAATCTTATGTACGAGTGTATACATAACTCACACCTATCATTTCTTACATTGTTCTCCCAGGTTACATAGATGTCCATACACTCGTACACATCCATTCCTGGTGTGTGTGTGATGAAAGTTTATAGTCAGATGTCACATACATAAAGATTGTCTTGAAGGGAATTTTGAACCATTGATTTTCAGCTTAAACATACCTTGAAGCGAATTTTTTCAGTCCAACACAGCATTATACTGTTAGTTTTCAATTTACTTCAGAAATAAGCCTCAGGAAGCGCAGATGAAGATACAATCCAGACCCCAGTGCATAGTTATCAGCCCACAATCTTTCAACGCAGTTGTATTGACATTCTATGGCCATTGACATGTGACATACATCACTAATCTCATACACAGTTGTATTGTCACATTACACAGAGACAAAGTGGTTGTGTAAGTGATATTTATTTTAAAGTGCTGTAGTGCAATAATTACATAGTCCAGGATTGTGAGTCCATTAGTGTGACACCTTCTATTGTGATGCTACACAAGTGCAATGGGACATGTCATTGGACATGCTGGGGTGAAGTGCCATACAGTGCAGAGGAACATGAATTGCCAATGAGGTAGTGAGAGACAATCGCAGAGCATAGTGTCAAGGTAAACAGTGTGCTGGAGAACGGTGCATGTGAGCAGCTGTTGCAAGACTGGCATGTTTAGAAGCACAGGACCTAGGAAATCTGTGCCCATGTGGCATGGACTTGTGCTACCGGGTACTCTTACGGGTGAAAGTGATCTGTTCCACGTCTTCATCCTCTGATGTGTGTGTCGTCTCCTCTGCCCTTGGTGGTGGTGGGTTTGAAGGTGCAACACACACTTCAGTGTTTGAAGACGTGGAGTCAGAAATCCCAGTGGCTGCCAACTGTGGGGCTATTAAGGATAGCAGCTACATCACTGTGGTAGACAGTCAGGTCAGCCCTGAGGGGGTCATGATTGCATTCGTGCACGCAGTGAAAGGTTTGGGGTGCGAGGAGTTGTGGCAACTCCCTTACTGCAGTGGTGAATTCCTTTACACTTTGTTGTAGTCCTTGCAGGATGGATGTTAGCGCTTGCATGGCTGATGCCTGTTCTGTAGATGACATCATGCACAAACGCTTCCCCTCAAGCCTGGCTGCCATATTTTGCATCCCCACCCGCACCTCCTTGGCCATCTCCCACTGTACTCCAACTACAGTCCTCTCAAAGGTGATACCAGTGTCCTTAGAGTCCTCAGCTGGGTTGGAGCTGGCAGGTCGTAAAAGTGGGGTGGTGGGTGGGTCCTCTGTGATGGCTGCTACTTCTGGGCTCCTCCTTGCGACTGACGGTGGGGTCTGGAGAGTTCCAAGGACATCTTGGAGGGTCTGCTGGCTAATGTATGTCAGCTCGTCATCCATGTCATCAAGGAAGTCCAGGACAGGCATATCCCCAGGAGAACCTTCGTCCTCTGCAATAAGATATTGTACAATTAGTGTGTCTGTGTTGTGGCATTTGTAACGTGACATTCCTGACTTCCTATTAGTTGCACATTGTGATCTTGGTTCCTGTTCATTGTTCCTGTCATTAATATTAGCATTTTACCAGGCCTATGCCCCACCTGCATGTCACATGTAGTGTGGGCAGTTTGGGGAAATGTCTGCGTCACATCCTCTAGTGTAG
Source organism: Pleurodeles waltl (assembly GCF_031143425.1). Taxonomy (NCBI): domain Eukaryota; kingdom Metazoa; phylum Chordata; class Amphibia; order Caudata; family Salamandridae; genus Pleurodeles; species Pleurodeles waltl. Next base: position 1,367,478,099 of record NC_090445.1, on the reverse strand, counting down.
GTTCTGTCCAAATTGTATGTTGCCACCTTCTTGTACTATTCAACCCTCTGTCTACTCCCGTTATCATGGTGTGGCCTTGCACTGGCTGTGGGTGTTCTGATGGCACTTGCACCACACTTAGCAATCTGGAACTGACCCAGTCTCTGATATTTCACATCCACTGATATGTTGCTGAGACCGAGCATATACTATGTATAGCATTGGCATGGCACGATACGGGTGTCAGCATTGGTAGTGTGTACTGCTGATGTTGGGGAATGTGTGCTACATTGGATTGCACTGGTGGTCCTAGCAGTATTCCATTTCCTCTTATGACTGTGCGGGTGTGTTTCACTAGCTAGAAACATATGTCCTCCCCCTCAATGCTGTTGTCTTAGCACTATGACACTTGAGATGTTGCTTGGTGGCATTGCAGCTATTGTAACACAGCACAGGGTAGACCCTGAAATGTGCAGCATGGGTATGACATTACTGCTGTGTACTGGTGGTAGTGGCAACTGATGTCATTGTTAAATACCACTTGCGGATATGGCCTGAGACTGGAAATTGAGCCAGAGTTCATGTAGCGACAATACCAGCTGTTGTGTGACAACAGGCCTGTTTAACGTTGTACCCTACCCTCCTGGACTGGCTTTGTACCCCCATGCAAAGGTTGTTGGTGTAGTGTTGTACTGTGCCCCTGGTTTCCCCTGCACAGCCCATGCACCTGTGCCGTGCCCCTTTGCCCTTTCCACTACCTGATTATCATGACTGACATGCATTGTGTAGTAGGTATGTCCCCCCCTGCTTGCAGTTCACAATTAGGCATTTTAGTTCCCCATGCCACTTACCCTGCATTTGTGTTGTATCCTGGTAGTCTGCGCTGTCCTGTCCTTGAATCCCTGTGACGATCTCCTCCATGTGGTCCAGGGCATCCTGTGGTGCTGGACTCCCACCTCCAGTCTGCAGTGCTGCCTTCCTGTTCCTTGCCATCTTTTCCTTGGTCCTGCGCTTGCAGTCATGCCAGCGTTTCTTGCACTCGGTGACTGTTCTCTGTACTTCTGCCACACTGTTGATCTTATCAACAATTTGTTGCCAAATTGCCTCTCTCCTCCCAATTAGCAATTTAGAGGTGCCAAAAAGTTGATGCTGGTTCCGTCACCTCTTTCACCAGTATTTCCTGCTCCTCTGCACTGAACCGACACTTCTTTTTCTTCTGCTCCCTCTCCTGGGTCTTGTGTGGGTCCTCCTGGCTGGTTCCTGGTCAGTTGTCATCTTCCTGGGGTCTCTCATGGCTTCTGGAATCCATTTTGGGGCTCCTTTCCACATTTTGCTGTGTTTGCACCGCTTTTTGATGCCATTGCAGCAAAAAAAGGCACTTATCCGGTTTGCGATGCCGTAACCCGGATTAAAGATATTTTTGCCGCATTAACGTTCTTTTTCTTTACAACGTGGCGCATTGGTTTGAGTAAAAAAAAATGACTAACCCTTGGTTTGCGCTGCTGAGTGCCAAAGTATGAATTTGAAGCCCGGGTGGCGCAAAGAAATGGTGTTAGCCGGCGTTAAACTTTTTGACGCAAAACTGCGTCATCGCAGTTTTTCATCAAAAAGTATAAATATGGCCCTGAGAGTTGCTGACCCCACCCCACTTTGTGACAAGGCGTCATTGCCAGGTTTAACAGTGACTCTCACCATGAAGGAGAGGACATCTGACTTTGCTGGGCTAGTGACGTCTTGTACATTTAGTGCATGTACAGCGCCTGGCTGTCTGACCTGAAAATGATGAGTGTCTGTCAGGATGGCTGTTTCACAGCTTGACAGATACTCTTCATGCTATGTAAAAGGGAGGACCCCTGTACCCTTAATGAGGGGACTCGCCTGCCTGCCTGCCACCCACATGTTTGAGCAGATAATTAATAATTTCTAGACACTCCTCTTTATTATTTGCTGGTTGGTTGAAACTAAGCGGTATTTAAGTGATTATATCTGCTTATTGTGCTGAAATGAGTAGCCAATACGTCTTTCATTCTGGCGTATACTACGCATGCTTTGATAAGGCCTGCTCACGCCACTTGTTCTGTAAATGGTCAGTAACTCTCTGATCTTGGAAGCAGTTCTGAAAGCTATCATTTTTTTATTTTTCATTTTCTGTTGTCTTCCCCTTCGGGATCATTTTTCCCAAGGAGTGACCCCCCTTCCCATACATTGCCAAGGTGGTTGAGTTGTTCCTTAAGCCTTCCCACACTATAAAGAGATTTACTCCAGGATTTTGCTGGAACAAATCTCTGACTATTTCCGGGCTCTGAATGGGTAAGAGTGGAGTTTGCAAAAGCCCACAAACTCACAAATTTGTAGGCTTTCACAAACTCTCAAGACAAACTATGCCTTGAATAGCCAACTCCTTGTGTGGGTTTTACTGAAGCATAATTGTATGCAGCTATTCTTTCCAAATACACTGTAGTAAAAGCACCTCTATCCTGGCTTTTGTGCTGACTATTTACCAATACATGCCTTTTTCGATTATCCCTGATTCTTTTGTAACCCATTGTGCACCTATTGCCCATGCTGAAAAGACTAGCAGCTGTCTAGAAACTCTTCTTGCTGTGTGGATGCTATCAGTTTACTATATTTTTGTTATAGTGCGTTACATCAAGAAAAATAATGTTGGAGTCTGACTGGGCAAACTTGCAGGCGCCTTGGTTGAGTGATATGCTCCAACTTTCCAGTTGTAGGTAAGGATGATTGGTGCACCATAGGGTGTGACCTGAAGAAGGTACATGACACATATCAGGCTACTAATCATGCTAAAACATTCTGACTAGAAATATTAAGAGTAAGACACAGTGCTCTTGTTTTTAATTCTCTGCAAGGGAAGCACCAATTAAGCTATATTGCTTACCTTCACACACCTTTAGTCTATGAATACCCATTGACACTTAGACAGGAGAGTTGACTTCCTGCATCAAAAGCAAAACAATATCATATTTGTGTAGCAGATATGTAGTTAAATTCTGAGTTTCTAGAACTCTGACGAGTGGAGAAAGTCCCACAAACAAAACCCCTTCCACTCAAATATTATGTTCAGACCTTGCAGATTTCTATCTTATTAAGATCTCTACTTTATTATCTTCTCTCAGCTTGGCCTCCATGCTTGAAGAGAAAACAGGACTTGCTATTGCAGTATTATATTTCTAGTCCAATTTCATTTATCTGACTGGCAAAATAACTCTTGTTAAAATAAATAAGGTTAACTGAGTGTCTCTGTTAGATCCTTGTCCTGTCAAAATGTTCACATATATTGGTCATGCAGTTACACCAACTATTATGGCTCTTTGCAGTAAGTCTTTGGCTGCAGGCAAGGTCCCCCTCTTTTTTTAAATGGCTCTTGTCACACGTCTCCTCGAGAAGCCTTTACTCGATCTTAATATTTTAGAAAACTATTGTTCTATTTTTCTTCTTTCTTTTGTTAACAATTTTTTCGAGAGTTTGGCCTATCCCAACTGTCTCAATACCTGAACGAGAATAATATTTTTTATTTCTTCCAGTCAGGTTTCAGGCTGTGCAGGAGTACTGAGACTGTGCTCTTCACCACCGTCAATGACATCTGCATGTTTCTTGATTCAGGGGGCTCAGTGGCCCTCATTCTTTTAGATCGGTCAGCAGCATTTGACAGGTCTCACGTACCATCTTATTAACCAGGCTTCAGGATATAGTCATTCAAGGTAATAATGTACAATTATGGTTTGAATGATGCTTGACGTCTAGAAAACAAGCAGTTCAATTGCCACCTTTCCACTCCAAGGTGAGTGATCTAGGATGTGGGGTCCCACTGGGCTCTGCCCTCAGTCCGACACTGTTTAATGTATATGTGACTCCACTGGTGAATCTTATTGCCTCTTTTGGGTATAAGATTTATGCTTATACAGATAGTACACACATAATTGTATGCATACACAGTATTTCCAATTGTTTACAGGGAAATTCTAAAAGGTGCTTACACGTGGTAGCAAACTGGATGAATACACACTCACTGTCTAAATTGTGACAAAACTGAGGTCCTCATCTTTAAAGGGACTCCTGCTGGTCCCCTTCTTGGTGTCCAGTATCTATGGGTACATATCCTATTGTAGAGGATCCCGAGCGCCCACTTAACCCTAACATAACACCCCTTTCTGGTAACATATCCTATTGTAGTTACTAAGGCACAAAATGTGGGTCAGATTTCTGACTCCAAATTCTCCTTTGCAGCCCATATCAAGAAACTGACAGTTGTCTTTTTTAATTCTATGAAAACCTTCAAGAAAATTTTCCCCACCATGCCACTGATAAGTAGGCAGCCATTTATACAAGCCTATCAGTAAAAGTGATTATTGTAATATTCTGTATGTTGTCCTAGTGCCTACTTAATGCATAGACTGCAGCTAATTCAAAAAGCTGCAGCGTGATTCCTATTGGGCTTTAGTATATACAATAATCTTAAAACCCTACATTGGCTCCCTGTTCAGAAGAGTAGTCTTTTTAAAGCTCTTTGTTTCTGCCAAAAGTCTGTTTCCTAACCACCGTCCTACATACATTTCCGATATGTTCATGCAACAAATCCCCGTCAGACTGTTGTGTTTCTCTTCTTCTATTCAGGTGGTTGTTCCCAAGTTCAGTAAGGTTAGATGTGGCAGACAAGCTTCCTCGTTTATTACAGCGCAAGCATGGAATACACCTCCTATTGATACCTAGCAGAACCCAGCCTTTTAGATTCTGTAAGTCTTTGAAAACGTTTTTGTTTCAACAACTTTAATAGTTTTTGTCATTATCTAAGACTCTTTTTCTGCTCACACAATCTTTGTTTTTCATTTCCAGAACACATTCGAGTTATTGGGCGCTTTATAAATTAAACAGAAATATAAGAAGCGTTAAAATGCACCAGGAAGGGCGTCCAATACACACAGGGGGGAATTAAATGATTGATCTTGGTAATAAATAATAACATATCATCAAAGTACTTGAAATTGGGAATTATGAGCACTACCTTAATGTGTGTGTATCTGGTTAAGAACTTCAGGACAGACGTCTGAACAGACAGTCGCAAATAGTGAATGCAAATCATGTACCAGCCTGTGATTTTGCAATGTGATTCGTGTACTGATAAATGAAATCTCAAAATGACCATTTGCAGGAGGTTGCTTAATTAGACATATTGCTATTTGCAACTCGTGCGTTGAATAACAAACAATGCAGAGATGATGGCATGCAAGTGACTACACATCTCAGTTATAGCGTTCTCGTATTGAAGTGGGAAAAAAATGAAGAAGCCTTTCTTCCTTAAAGGAACATTTGCCGCTTTCCCAAAAATGTTTTCAGTTGACCACTATCTGCCCTCCCTGTGGTTGCCAGGAATGACACCCACATGGAAGCTCTCCCACAGGGACAACTTCCTATTTGTCAACTAGTTACCCTCAAGTGAAGTGACAGTATGCAGTCAAAGGTTTGCAAGTTCCGTTTAGGAGACATGTCATTGACACACAGCATTCCAAATCACACTTAGGAAAGGACACGTCTTTCACATCCTATTTTAATGACAATTTAGAATGAGCCTTAAAGCCCCTTTTGTGAGTTGGAAATGCCTTTGTGACTCACAAAAGGGATCTAGTGCAAGGCCAACCACCGTTTTCAAATTGGACAGCCATGATTTTGAGTACTTCAGGATTTGTGAAAGCAAAATAGTTTCATACACCTGTCTATTTGCTTTTACAAAATGAAAACACAAGTGATGTAGCAAATGTCACTGAGGGCTTCATTACGAGTTTGGCCATCTGAGGACCGCCACAGTGGAGGTGGCGGTCGCACGGCCGGTGCCTGGCAGAGAAGACCGCCAAATTATGACCATGGCAGTGTTCCCAACAGAACACAGCTAATACACCGCCAGTACTGCCAGTGCAGACGGACCACCAAAGCCGGCATCTCCAGTCCGGTAGGGACCATGTTACAGCTGAGCATAGTATGAGGTTGCACACCGCCAGGATTTCCTGGGCGGTCGGACCGCCACCAAAACCCTGGAGGAAACTAACAGTATAAAAGGAGACACTCACCTTCAGGAACACGAACACGTCAGGAGCCGCCATGGAACTTGAACTTGAAGTCTTCCGACTGCTCCTGATGGCACTACGACTCCAGACCCAGTGAAGGCGACGAAGACAACAACCGTAAGTACACCCACCTAGAACACACTGGAGGGAAAGGCATTAGTACACACCCACCCACATCCGGGATGGCTAGCCACACACACGCAAACAAACACCCATACCAACACACACAAACACAAACTACACACACCACGATAAACATACATGTGCCATACACACACCACCCCGCACACACACACATCACCGCCATTGTCTAACACAAACATACACAACACCACAGACTCACACAATGACATCACTACCACAATCACACAAAGGCATTGGCAAGAAAGAACACTGCACACCTCCACATGAAAACACATACTGACAGCAACACGTAACAACCATACACAACCAATCAATACCAAGACACTGACATACAACGTGTCAGATGTCACACCACATCCACACAACACACATGACAAATTCATCACCACACACACACAATGCCACACATCACACCAAGTATAAAGCACAAGTAAACCACACAACACATGCTGCAACATAATCCCATCACATAAACATAACACACACAAACCAAATCGCACAAACACAACACATCAATCATGAAGGAAAGGCAGGACAAGTATGTCTCCATCGAAACCAACAGGCAGATGGTCCATATATATTAGGCATGAATAGATAATATTAAATAATCTGTACAAAATGGACCAACTGGCCAGTCCAAACAGTCCAAGTGCCCCAGGCACATATGAAACTTGTAATTGCCCCAACTTGACTCCTGACTGCAAAGTGGCCTCCACATGGTGGGGCATCAAGGGGGCAGGAAGGCACCTCAGGGGTGATGGGGTGGTGTTTGGGGGGGGGGTTCTGTGGGGGTCCCTGGGTTTGCCCTTGGGTTTGGGGGGGGATCTTGGGCTTGGGTTTTGGTGGAGAGTCTTAAGGTTTGTCCTTGGGAGGGGGGAAGCTTGGGTTTGGGGGGTGTTGATTTTTTTGGCAGGGGGAGGGGCATGGGCAACATCAGGAGGGGCAAGGGAGGATTGAGAGGTGGAATGATTGGGCTCAGGGAGGGACACAGTGAGCTTTGGGGAATCACGGAGTGGGAGAGTGGTGGGGAAGAGGGAAAACTCATAAAGGAATCTTTTCTTATGGACACAAAGGAGGTCATGGGAAAAGCGTTTGGGAGTGGAGGGAGAGGGAGTGGTTGTGAGGTGTGTTCGTGTCTTGGGTGCAGGTGCATGGGTGGGAGGCATGTGTGTGCTAGGTGGCTGTTGGGTGTGTGAGTGCGGGTGTGTAGGTGTTTTGGTAGGAGGGGGTGGAGGTGCAGGGAGATGCCATGGTGGATGGGTGACTGACTGTTGGGGTGGTGCCTGCAGGTAAGGTGGATGTGCTACATGTGGGGGTGTTGGTAGTTATGGTGAGTGCGCTTGTGGTGAATGGGGTGGATGTATGCAGGTCTGGAAGTGTGGTGACTGTGGGTATGATGGGACTTGTGGCTGGACAGGGAGTGTTGGTGTTGTGCCAGCAGGTGTGAGTGGTGTGGGGATCGGTGTAGGGAGTGGATATTATAGTATGTGCAGGTGGGTGTTGTCTGTGTGCATGCCAGTGGTGGGTCTTGTGGTGGCTGTGTTTCTCACTGCGAACCGTGCCTGTTGAGGTGGACGAATGGTGGTCTGACTGTGTGCTCTGGATGGGTGGGAAGTAGGGATATGGGATTGGGCATTGGTAGCTGGAGGGGGAACAGAAGACAAAGGGACACTGGTTGCCGTCAACAAAGAGGCCAGAACCTGAAAGGATCTCTGCAGGCCAGCCAGGGCACTGTGAATGCCTTCCAGGAACGTATTGCTCTGCTGTACCTGAGCTGCCAGTCCCTGGATGGCATTCACAATGGTTGACTGACCCACAGAGATGGACTTCAGGAGGTCAATAGCCTCCTCACTGATGGCAGCAGGGCTGACTGGGGCAGGAGCACAGATGCCTGCAGTGAAGGCACGGACAACTGGGTGGGGAGCTACAGGGAGGGTGGTGCTGGTCCCAGATGAGTCCGCCCCAGCCAGGGAGCGTCCATTGGAGGTTGAATCTGAAGATGATGCATATGATCCCGTCTCCCCCATGGCACTCCCCTCCCCCTCCCTCCCACTGGTCACCTCGGCTCAGCTGGTGTCAGCCTCCTGGGTCGCGCGGGCTGCTGCTTCCCAACTCAGCGGTGCCCCTTCTCCTTTGCCTGATTATGCTGATGCACACAAAGACAGAGGAGGAGAGGGAAGGAGGGAGAGAAAGATAGGGTGGAATAGGATCAATACCTACCTATCATTAACACAGATCAACATGTACATGTCTCCAATTATATTATGGCATGCCATGCCAATACAATGACACTGCATTTCAGAAAATACATGTGAATAGCAAGATGCGGTGCTCAAACACCTGCTATTGTGGGAGCATTTTGACTTAGTGAATTGGTCAAGGCTGAAAAACTGCATAGCAGCATTGTGATTGCTAGGGCGATGTCATTCATGACATTTAAACAATAGGGTTAGACTCCCACATCTACTAACATACCATAGTTGGAAAGGCTGGACCACGGAATGATAGCTTCTACAATATAATTTGCTGTGCTATTTGCCACCATAGAGTCACATGTAGCAGAATGCCATGGTTGTTTCCCTACACATATCCTACACTCTTGGGTCAACATATGTCAGCATGGTAGGGTATCATATCCAAAATACTGTCCCATTGAGGCCATCCATGTAGAGGACCCCTGATGACACCCCCACAATCAGTCCATGGCAGCTACTGTGCAAGATAGAGACAGGCTCCGTCATAGTGGGAGACACATACTGATGTGATAGCACTTACACCTCAGGTACACTGATGAAGATGGAAGAAGCTGGTCTGATACAATGTGTGCAGGGGTCCACACTCACCCAACCATCGAAATCATCAATTGGATATGCAGTGACAGCATTGTATTGCCACACATAATTGATTAAGAGCCTGCCAGGGTGACTGATACCCATTGTTGATGTGCATCTACCACTGATCACATGCACATCTGCCCACAAGTAAGCCACCCAATCCCAAACAAGGCCAATCAAATGGGAGGTGGGAGCCTGTACTTACCCCCTTGTGGCTGCTGTGCTGCTCTCAAGCGCCCATCACCTCAGGGTAGGCCACTGCCAAAATGTGGGCTATTAGGGGGTTCAGGGTCCAACTGTCACCCCTCCCTCATTGGGAGGACGTTCCCAGCTGGGCCTCTGCGGTCTTCCGGGCTCAGCATCCCAGATCTTCCCACCGATTTCTGCAGTGGGTGCTCCACCGGCTATGGACCCCATGGTCCGCACTGGCTTGGCGATGGCACGCCATATCCCCTTCTTCTGATGGGCACTGACCTGTATCAGTGACACAGACAGAAGGAAAAAGTCATGTAGCGGGGCAACACATCAGTAGCAGTGGACTAATCACATCATGCACATCTCATGCCCACACTAACTTTTCTTCACAGCACAAATGCATGTACTCTATGGCCCCTGCATGCATCCATTCCCTGTGTGGCATGGAAATGCCTTCCAGCCTCAAACGCCTCTATCACACAGGACAATGGAATTGGGCTCACCTGCTCCTCTGGTGCCCCATACAGCTGTCCATACAGGGGTAGTACCCCATCCACAAGCTTCTTCAGCTTCTCATGGGTGAAGGCTAGGGCCCTACCACCTGCAGGATGTGGCATGATGTCTCCCAGAGACAGTACACAGCAGCTCACGTAGCGGAGGTCTTGCTTGCACGAGTGTCAGGAGTCAAGTGCGCTAGGCGGCAGAAAATGGCAGTTTCGGCCACCGCTTACATGACTGTCCCAACCGGCGGTGATCATCATTGGCTCCAGTCCCCCGTAGGCAGCAATGTGATCGAATAAGGAGTTGCACTGCGGTTGCGACTTCCTACCGCCATGACGACATACACTGGAGGAATTAAGTCACTTCCATCTTTCCAGTGCACGCAGGAGAGGCGGCTTCCATTTTAGGTACATTTAATGGTTTGTAAAGAAAAAAATAAGTGCGTCATGCTAGACATATGTAACGAATGCAGTATAGGCCTATTTTCTGCCATCATGGCTGGGCCCATTAATGTGATTATCATGCCACAGTGGTGTACGATGGGCGGGTGTCAATTCCAGTGAATGTCCAGCGGCTTGGTACCACATAAGCGGTGTAACCATATTAGGCACTGGCATTTGTACATACGTGGGACGTGCTGCACAAATATGCTGCTTTTACATGGACCATTGAACATGTGATGTGTGTGACATGCTGTTGTCCAGGCCCTGTAACTGGCAGCTAGGTTATTTTACATGGGCCCTCTACATGGCCATAGTGGTATGTGGCAACTATTGGGGCCTGTCTCAAGTGTTTGTTGTGTGCAACAAGGATCTTGTTAGCTAGCATGTGTTGAGTGGTCATCAAGTTTCACATTCTCCCCTATGTAACCTAGATAACCAGTATTGGGGATAATGAGACATGCACCAGTGTACCACCTGCTAGTGGACCTTTCAACCCTGGAGGAATGACACATCATCCACATCTATTGCCTGAGTCGTAACACCATAATGGAACTATGTACCCAGATCTTTTGCCTGCTATACATAATCCCTATGCCATTTCTCCTACAGTACAGGTCTTGTCTATGCTACACTTCTTTGCCTCTGGCTCTTTCCAGATTACAGTGGGTTTGGCAGCAGGGATGTCACAGCCCATGTTCAGTCTTGTGTTGACAGATGAACTGTCTGCTTTACTGAAACACATGGACAGCTTCATCAGGTTCCCTCAATGTGTGGATTTGCCTGTTAAGGTTTACTTCTATAATACTGGACGCAACACTCGTGTAATTGGGGCCGTTGCTTTGGTCCCTCCCAGGGCCAATGAATACGTCTATGGGAACAGGAAAAAACACTACTCCATCAATGTACAAGTGGTGTGACTCACGGACCAGGACATCTCCCAAGTGACGGCCAAGTATCTAGGATCTGTGCATGACTCCTTCATTCTGAGAAACTGCAATGTCCCACACATGATGGCACAACTACAGGGAGACAGAGGATGTGTGTCACTTTAATGTCAACTGTCATCCCATTTAGCCCTGTGCCTCTACCAGTAATGTGACAGGTCCTACCTTTGTGATCACAGGTGAGTCTGGCTATTCTAACCTTCTCTGGTAGCACCAGTGAGGTACCCTATCACGGATGGGGAACACTGTTTCGATGAGGCTCAGGGCACAAGAAGGCACGTTATAGAAAAAACTGTTGGGCTCCTGAAGGCCACATTTAGGTGCATCCATGTCTCTGGAGGTTCCCTCCTCTACACTATCCAAAATGTATGGCAGATCATAGTTGCCTGGTGCATGCTACACAATCGGGCCCTGAGACGTCAGATTCCATTACTGGCTAATGAGGAGGAGGAGGCATATGGACCAGTGGCTGATGATGTAGACATGGAAAGTGAGTGATGAGGAGGCTGATGAGGAAGGTGCTGTCACGGTTTCTGGTGGGTCTGATCAGGACTCTGGTTGGGGCACCCCTTGAGGTTACAGAATATCCCAAAGAGGTAGTCTACTGGGGCAGAAGAGCAGCTAAAGGCATACACTGGAAAGGACAGCTATGGACAGGCACAGGAAACAGGAAAGTAAAATCCGAGCAACCCTTGTGTGAACAAACAGGAAACAGATTACTAATGGACAAACACACTGGGGTTGTACACAGGGTAGGGCGCAGAACCTCCCACAGCAACAGGGAATGTCAAGCCTCTGTGCAGTTTGCTCTTACAGCTAGTCACCCCGCCAGCCCCATAGAAAGGAGGCAGCAGAAGTGATTCTGTCTCTGGACCCTAAGAGCACAAACACACATAGGGGGTCATTACAACATTGGCAGGAAAAGGCGCTTACCGCCGTGCACAAGACCACCAATACCCCGCCGCGGAATTCCGTCACAGCTATTATGACCCACATCTCGGAATCCGCCGAAATTCAGACACCCACACACCTCCGCCACACCAAAGGTCAGTGATAAACTGGCGAAAACAAAACCTCCACCTCCACGCCAACAGAAATACGCCCACACTATCACGACACACGAATCCACGCGGCTGTCTTTCAACCGCGGAATTCCATTGGCGGTACACACTGCCGTGCTCAAAATACACACACATCTCCAAAACACCGCCACATTGGACAATTCAAAATACACACACCTGAGACACATACACACACCACTCCCACACACCTATTACAATATAAAACACACACCCACATCACCCACAAACCCCTATGACCACATTTACTGAGAGAAGGCCAGAGAGAGAGCACAGAATAGACAACCCCACCACACAGAGGCACACAACACCATCACCCACACAACATCCACGCACCAAACTCCACACACCACTACACATCACCACACTCATCACCACATACACCACCCCACACATCACACACACCACCCCATGTCACACCAAAGACACCCCCGCTTCTCCGAGGAGGAGCTCAGGGTCATGGTGGAGGAAATCATCCGGGTAGAGCCACAGCTATTTGGCTCACAGGTACAGCACACATCAATAGCCAGGAAGATGGAGCTATGGTGCAGAATAGTGGACAGGGTCAACGCCGTGGGACAGCACCCAAGAAATAGGGAGGACATCAGGAAGAGGTGGAACGACCTACGGGGGAAGGTGCGTTCAACGGTCTCCAGGCACAACATCGCGGTGCAGCGGACTGGCGGCGGACCCCCACCTCCTACCCCACAACTAACAAAATGGGAGGAGCAAGTCTTGACCATCATGCATCCAGAGGGCCTCGGAGGAGTCGGTGGAGGATGGGACACTGGTAAGTCAAATCTTAACTATCAGATCCCCCTCCCTACCTGCATGCCATCACACACCCCTACCCTCACACCCTCCCCTATCACTCAAACTCCTCACTAATGTACTAATAACACAAACCACACATCCCAACACCAAGCCCTGCATGACACAACTAAGCATGGTTACCCCTCACTAAAGCATGCTCACTGCACATACCCAGAACAACCCCCTAACCATCATCACACAAGCCCCCACACAGGAATGCTTGCACTGGGGTACACAGACACCCACCCATTGCACACCATCACACACACATGCAATAATCATGCTCTTATTCCCCTGCAGGAACCCTAAGGACCGTCACCACACCAGAGGGTCCAGACAACACCACTCCACCCCCAGAAGAGGCCCACAGTGACGATAGCAGCTCTGCCCTACTGGATCCTGATGACCAGCCCGGACCATTGTGGGCCTCGGGACAGTCGGTTCCCCTTGCACAGGCACAGCCCAACACTGACCTTCCACCCTCTGGTAACACCAGCACAGCACCCACCCAGCGGGCCCAAACCTCCCTACCCAGGACAGGTCAATCAGCGGTGTGTCCACCACTACGGGGAACCCAGGATAACCCACCACCCCAACAACAACAGGGACCTGGGGGCAGTGGTAGTGGGCACACGGGCCAGGGGACGGAGGCACAGGAACACAGGGGAACTGGGAGGGCTGCTGTGCGACAGGGGGCGGACAGGCCAAGGGAACCCACTCTCCACGAGGCCCTCTCCTCCATCATGGGAGCATACCACCTCTCCCAGGAGACGATGGCGACGGTCCTGGCCAAGTTTCAGGAGACCCTGCGCCTGCAGGAGGAACAGTATTTGGGGTTCAGGGAGGAGCTCAGGACCATCAGCTCCGCCTTGGGCACCATCATAGGGGTGCTGAAGGACATACAGAACACCATGAGGGACACCGTGGCACTCCAAGGGGACCCTGACACTAGCCAGGACGATGAACTGCCCACCACCTCCGCCTGCGCTAGTGGACAGGACGCCCCGCCACAGGACCAACACACCAGCACCCCACACCCTGCAGACGGACAACCACCACGCAAGCGGCCCCTGGATCCAGGAACAGGACAGAGCAAGATGGCAAGACCCCCGCTAGGAAATGAGACCACCCTGTTTGTCCTCCCACTGTACCACCTTGTTACCCTGTCCATACTTAAACTGCCCCAGCTCCACTTCCTATGCCCAGATGGGCAGTGCATCTGTGAGACTAATAGACTGGACTCTGCCATGGACATTCCTACGCCATCACCCATCCTCTTTTTACAACCCCCTCACATTTCTGAGCACTTCAATAAACACCCTTGAAACACAAAACAATCTTGAGTCAGTCTGTGATTTACTAATTATGTATTATCAATGACAGTGTCATAATGCGTTTCCCATTGTAAGGCTAACATACCTATGTCACACATCACAAGCCCTTGAAGGATGCAAGCAGATGACACGTTGGTAACCACACCTGTGAAACCGTAATGGAAAGGTACAACTCAGTTACCAAATAGTGTTTGAAATCGACAAACCGGATAGAGGTAGACGTGTGAAAGTCAATGTAATGTTAAACATGCAAATGTTCTCACCTGTGTGTCACTGGAAATATTGCTGTATGACTGACTCCCTGTTGTCGTTCTCTTCTTCCTCACTTCCTCCTCATCAATGTCCACAGGCTCCACAGCTGCAACAACACCGTCATCTGGATCATCCTCCTGCAGAAAAGGCACCTGGCGTCGCAAAGCCAAATTATGGCGCATGGAGCAGGCGATGATGATCTCGCACACCTTCTTCGGTGAGTAGAATAGGGATCCACCTGTCATATGGAGGCACCTGAACCTGGCCTTCAGGAGGCCGAAGGTGCGTTCGATCACCCTCCTAGTCCGCCCATGGGCCTCATTGTAGCGTTCCTCTGCCCTGGTCCTGGGATTCCTCACTAGGGTCAATAGCCAGGAAAGGTTGGGGTAACCAGAGTCCCCCTATAGCCATACACGGTGCCTCTGGAGTTGACCCATCATATCAGGGATGCTGCTATTTCGCTGGATGTAGGCGTCATGCACTGAGCCAGGGAACATAACATTTACCTGCGAGATGTACTGGTCCGCCAAACATACCATCTGGACATTCATTGAATGATAACTCTTCCTGTTCCTATACACCTGTTCACTCCTGTGGGGAGGGACCAGAGCTACATGGGTGCCATCAATGGCACCTATGACGTTGGGGATATGTCCAAGGGCATAGAAGTCACCTTTCACTGTAGGCAAATCTGCCACCTCAGGGAAAATGATGCTTCTCCGTACGTGTTTCAGCAGGGCAGACAGCACTCTGGACAACATGTTGGAAAACATAGGCTGGGACATCCCTGATGCCATGGCCACTGTTGTCTGAAAAGACCCACTTTCAAGGAAATGGAGCACTGACAGCACCTGCATGTCAGGGGGGATTCCAGTGGGATGGCGGATTGGTGACATCAGGTCTGGCTCCAACTGGGGACATAGTTCCTGGATTGTGGCACGGTCAAACCGGTAGGTGACAATGACATGTCGCTCTTCCATTGTCAACAGGTCCACCAGCGGTCGGTACACCAGAGGATTCTGCCATCTTCTCAACTGTTCCAGCTGACGGTGCCTACGAAGGACAACAGCGAAGAATCAGTCATTATTCCTCCAGGTATGTACCCACAGTTACACACAAGACTACACCACTCACAGAACCCTTCCTGTATGTGTGTTGAGTGTAGGCCTAGCTATGTGTGACGCAGAGGTAAATTAAGCCATGTGGGCCCCTGAAATGGCGGCTGCCTGACCTCTAAACTGGGACAATGGGATTGTGGGTTAACTGCGCTGGCGTTGCACACCGTCGTGGTAGGCGGTCGTAGACAGCGGCGCAATGCTGCATTGGTTAACTTTGGACCCTATGGGTCCCAGGGGCCAATGAACAGGTGCGCCGGCGGTGATGATGCGCACCGCCGCGGACGTCACCGCCGCGGACGTCACCGCCATTTTCTATCTGTTCAATCACTAGTTACCTGACCTTCGACAGGAGAGGACCTACACTGCAGGTGCTGCTGTGACCTCGGTCTGGAAGCGACGATGGCTGCTCCGTCTGGGAAAAGGGCCCCTGCCTTCACTGCACAGGAGTTGGAGAAACTGGTAGACAGGGTCCTCCCCCAGTACACGCTACTTAGTACACAGGGAGCACGTGGGATGGGCTAGGCCTGGGTGGAGAGGGCTGGTTGGAAGAGGGAAGGGGGCAGAGTTCATAGTACATTAATGCATGGGAATGAATGGGCCACATGGCCAGAGTAGGGAGGGGGCTACTCACAACGACGGTGCCGTTGTTAATGACTGTTCCTCTTTCCTTGTGCATGTCATGCAGGTCAGCGCCCACCAGAAGAGGGACATTTGGCGTGCCATCGCCAAGGAGGTCTGGACTCTGGGGTCCCACCAGAGACGGGGCACCCACTGCCGTAAGAGATGGGAGGACATTCGCCGGTGCAGCAAGAAGATGGCGGAGGCTCAGCTGGGGATGGCCTCCCACGTGGGAGGTGTGCCCGTCGCACCATGACCCCCCTGATGTTCCGGATCCTGGCGGTGGTCTACCCGGAGTTGGATGGGCGCTTGAGGGCATTACAGCAGACACAAGGGGGTGAGTACACTCTCATTCAGCGGACTTTGCGCGCAGTGGAGGTGTCTGGGTGGGGGAGGTGGGCTGTGGGTGTCTCTAGGCCAGGGCGAGTTCGGTAGGCAAGGCCCCTCCGTAATGTAGGCCATGTGGCACGCTACCCCAACTCAGCAGAGTGTCAAGTCGAGGTATAGTTGCCCCTGTGGCATCCATGTGCGCAGATGTCCACCATTGCCATGTAGGCCATATCCCAGGAATTGCATGTGCAGAGGGCAGGAGCACGGCGTAATGCAGGGGGCTGCTGTGTCTGTCTTGTCCGCCAACTGTAGCGGTATGCCATGCACTAAAACGCTCTTTCTTCTGTTTCCCCCCCTTTTTCTGCTCTCCCTATCCTTTTGTACATCAGCATCATCAGGCGGAGGTACAGTGGCACCGGAGCACGAGGGAGCTGCATCCCACATGACCATGGAGGGCCAGACCACGGACTCTGAATGCACCAGTGGGACGGAGGGCGAGGGGAGCTTCACGTCGGCCACCGGATCACCAAGCAGCGACACGAACTCGTCTGCCGATGGGGGCTCCCTTGTGGTGGCGGCACCATCTGTGTGCCCCACTTCTACAGGTACAGCCGCCACCTCCCCTACCAGCACCGCCCTCCCAGCAGCCCCTCAGCGTTCGCCCTGTGCCCGCTCACCCAGGAGGGTGGGCATCACCTTCGACCCAGGGACCTCAGGCCCTGCCCCTGTCACCCCTGCTGCCCTCAGTGAGGAGGCCATTGACCTCCTCAGGTCACTCACTGTTGGACAGTCTACCATTGTGAATGCCATCCAGGGTGTAGAACGAGAGTTGCAACACGGTAATGCATTCCTGGAGGGCATTCATTCTGGTCAGGCTGTCCTTCAGCGAACCCTGCAATCTCTGGCCTCAGCACTGATGGCAGCCATTGTCCCTGTGTCTAGCCTCCCCCCTCCAACCTCCTCCACCCAGACCCAATCTCCTGTACCCCAGCCCATCCCAAGCACACCTACAGACCAGCATGCACACAAGTCAGCACACACAGGTAGCTCAAGCAAACATAGGGCACCACACATCCCACAGGCACTCACACAAGCATCACCCACATACTGACACAGCAACATCTACTGCCTCCACTGTGTCCCCCTCCTCGTCGTCTCCCTCCTCCCTCCCAGTCTCGTCTACACTCTCACCTGCATGCACTACATCTACAGGCACCAGGACTCGCACCAGAACACCCAGCACCACACCCCGCTCACCTGCATTCACCACCTCCACTCCCATTTACACGTCCCCTGTGTCCTCTCCCAGTGTGTCTGTGACGCCCCCTCCCAAAGTACACAAACGCCGGCAATCACTCACCCAACATCCATCCACCTCACGACAGCCTCCAGTACCTGCACCCAAAACACCTAAAGTGACACCTCCTACAACCACCTCCTCTTCCTCCACTCCCAGGCCCCCTCAAACTACCCATCCCAGTGTTCGTCAGAAACTGTCCCTCTGTAAAGTTGACCTTTTTGCCCCCACCCACCCCCTCTCCAATTCATCAGTCCCGTCGTAGCGCCTCAGCCAAAAAGCCTCCAATACCAGTGGTGCCTGTTCAAGGTTTGTGGAGTGCACCGGCCACCAGGGCAGGCAGTATGACCCGGAGCCAAGGCACTGGCAGCCCACCCCCTGTAAAGGCTCTAAAATTGGAGAGTGGACGACGGGACCGTGTGAAGACTCCTGGTGGGAAAACAACTCACATGGGTTCCAAAGGGATTGGAGAGTCAGCTGTGACTCCACCAAAGGTGGGGAAGGGCCAGAGGAAGTCTGCCCAGCCTGTTGTGAGTGTCACGGCGGAGAAGTGCGCCATAATTTCCGGCGGTCGAGACACAACCGCCAGCACCGTCGTCACTGGTCCAGAGACCACCGCCAGAGTCAGTGCCCAGTAGGGCCCAAGTATCGTCACTGGTCAGGAGACCACCGCCAGAGTCAGTGCCCAGGAGGGCCCAAGTATCGTCACTGGTCAGGAGACCACCGTCACCGCCGGAGTCACAGCCCAGGAGGGCCCCGGCTGCCACAGCCCAGTTGGGCTATGATGGAACAAATACAGAAGTACACTGTTCCAAAACGGGAAATGAGGGGAACCTTTATCTACAGGAGTAAGAGCCCTCAAGAATCACATTGGATGTCTGGTTTCATCATCGGGAATCACTCCTCGTTAGGCCGGTGTTGCAATGCCTAACGGGCTCCCCGAAGAGAGCTCTTAACCGTATTGCAGATGGAATTACGTTGAAGTACTCACGCAATAATGGAGAGAGAAATAGTAAAATTGGTTATCCATCTAATTGTTATAATCATGAATTTTAATCAGTTGTGATAAGATGGAGACCAAGGTTAAAAACAGGAAGAGAGACAAAGGGTGAGTGGTGATGCTCACATGCTCTCAACATATAAACAAGCGGAACTAACTATTTGTTATCCTACTTGATGTGAGGTCTACATGTTTCGCGTCTATTGGCCCAAAAGGGTCCGCTGACGCTTCATCAGGACCAAAGGTAACAAGAACTTCTCCAACAAAAATTAATAATTGTACCCTACTCGGGGTAGTTTTTCCGGGACACGGTCGGCAGGGTAGGTCTAATAACCTACGAACGACGTACTTATACCGTCAGTTCCAGTTTCTGATTAGCGATCCCAAGGAGCTCTCTCCTAAAATCGGGGATGGGCGACCTTTTTGACATAACAGACGCATCAATGTAAGTGACTGTTCTATTATCCTTTTCCCGAGTAGGGTACAATTATTAATTTTTGTTGGAGAAGTTCTTGTTACCTTTGGTCCTGATGAAGCATCAGCGGACCCTTTTGGGCCAATAGACGCGAAACATGTAGACCTCACATCAAGTAGGATAACAAATAGTTAGTTCCGCTTGTTTATATGTTGAGAGCATGTGAGCATCACCACTCACCCTTTGTCTCTCTTCCTGTTTTTAACCTTGGTCTCCATCTTATCACAACTGATTAAAATTCATGATTATAACAATTACATGGATAACCAATTTTACTATTTCTCTCTCCATTATTGCGTGAGTACTTCAACGTAATTCCATCTGCAATACGGTTAAGAGCTCTCTTCGGGGAGCCCGTTAGGCATTGCAACACCGGCCTAACGAGGAGTGATTCCCTATGATGAAACCAGACATCCAATGTGATGCTTGAGGGCTCTCACTCCTGTAGATAAAGGTTCCCCTCATTTCCCGTTTTGGAACAGTTTACTTCTGTATTTGTTATATGTTATTCGGGAGACTGTACACTGGACCACTAATCTCCCGGTCCCTCCTCTGTGATTTCGGGCTATGATGGAACATCATGCCACACACCAATGCCCAGTGTAGGGAACGTCATGCCACACACCAATGTCCGTACCAGAACCACCATGGCAAAGCACCGCTGAACAGGGCAAAGACCGCCATGGCAAAGTACCGCTGAACAGTCCTGAACCGCCATGTCGAAGCACCGCTGAACAGGGCAAGCACCGGGTAGGAATGATTAGACCGCCACATCAGGCATCCTTATCCCATGTGCAGCTGGGACAGTGACAGGACAGGAACTTTCACGGGGAGGCTCATCCAGTCTGGGCACCAGTCCCCCCCAGTACCAGTGGAGACCTGCATCTACTTGAGAGACTGTGGCTTTGCACTCCCCAGGATGGCACAGTGGGCAACCCCACCCACTGTAGAGACTTGAGAGACTGTGGCTTTGCACTCCCCAGGACCAAGCAGTGGGCAACCCACCCACTGGAGAGACGTGAGAGACTGTGGCTTTGCACTCCCCAGGATGGCACAGTGGGCACCCCACCCACTGTAGAGACTTGAATGACTGTGGCTTTGCACTCCCCAGGATACATAAATGGGCATGGAGCCCCATCGTGGATCTGGCTTTGTAGTCATCCGGCTGAGGTGCCCCCCCTTCCCTTCCCCCTGAGGTGCCTGTAGTATTTCTATCTGATGCCCCGGCAGTGTTCTCTCCGATTGTGGTCAGGTATCCTTGCATCCTCGCCCATGCATTTTTGGACTGTTGGTGCACGGACATTGTTGTGTACATATCTGCACTACTTCTCGTACTGTATATAATTATGACTGATTTTCATATATATCTGTATATTTTTGTATGACATGTATATTGCCAGATTACAATGTTTGACCGAATTTCGCTTTGTCTTTTCATTCTTCCGGGGGGATTGTAGGTTGTTACTGTGATTTTTGTGAATGCTTTGGTGTGTATGTTGTATAACGCGAGGTTGGGGTAGGGGTGGGGGTGTTTGGTGTTGGTGGGTGTCCCCCTAACTTTTGCCTTCCCCCCTCCCCCATGTCGTAGGTGCAGTACTCACCATTGTCTTCGGCGCCTAAGTAGATGATGGTCGTAGAGAAGCAGAAAGACAAGGGCAGGGAGTATTTGGAGTTCCGGGTCCATGGAGTCCTCGTTCCTCGTGGGATGTGTTCAGGTGAGCGTTTTCCCATTGCAGAAACTGTTTCCGCTGTGTTTTTATCCACGGTGAATCCGCCCCGGAAAAGGTGGCGGATTGTGATACTATGGGCGGTACATTGTGTTCCGCCTGTCTGTTGTCGGTGACCGCCGCGCTGCTTGTCTGTACCGCCGTGGCGGGCGGTGTGTTAAAGTGCCTGTCTTTGTTGGCGGCTCCCGCCAGGGTAATAATTCTCTTTTTTTGTCCGCTGGCCTGTTGGCGGTCTTACCGCCGCTTTAACACCGTCCGCCAGGGTTGTAATGACCACCATAGTACTGTCACGACTCACGTGCTGCTTGCGCCTGGAATTTGCAGATCTGGTGGCGTGAATCTTCAATGTTCGGCTTTGGCCCAAAAAGGGGCGACTCTTTCTGGTAGCCACGGTGCTGTAGGTAATGGAGACACCAAGAACAGACCGTGCCCTTCAGAAAGTAGCGCCAGAGGGAAAAAACCCCTTAAAAAGGGGAAAAAACCTCCAAACAGGAAGACTCCTGGAGAAAAACAAGAACAAACAAACAGGAATCCAAAAGGAGCAAAAATCAGAAAACACAGAATGCTGAATCCAAAACCAAAAGGCAAGGAAATCAGGAGCGAAGACACTAACTGAGCAGAAAGTGTTGCAGCGCAAAGAAAGAGGAAAAACACAGCCCTTATATACCAAAAAACAGGAAGTGACCCACAGGAAGTAAAAGGACACCATCTTAGATAGGGAAACAATACATAGAACAGAATAGTAGAGGAACCATAGAGAATAGGGAACAAGGAATGCTGGGAAAGCACAGGAATCTGGGAAGGAGGAAAAAACATAAAGAAAGGCACACAACAGACTGCAAAAAAGAAGAAGGACAAAGAAACGAAGAAAAACAGGTAAGAGGGTTCAGAGACCCCTGGGACAGTGAAAGGCAGAAGGAAGAACGAGGCCCCAAGCAAATCTGGGGCCTCGAAACGCGCAGGAAAGGCTGGGGGCGCGCCGCGTCTTAATAACGCGGTGCGCGGCCCGAGCCGAACGCCCGGCAGAAGTCGAGCTCTCGGCTCGCGCCGCACCGCGCGGCGCGACAGTAGGTCCCCCTCCCGAAGGCCCAGGTTTAAGAGGGAATAAACGGTGAAAGCGTTGAATCAGGAGAGGAGCGTGAACGGAAGAGGCATCTTCCCATGAACATTCACTGAGAGGATAACCCTTCCAATGAATCAGATACTGAAGTCGTTTATGAAAAAGACGAGAGTCACAAATTTCCTGCACTTCATATTCAGGAGCATCATCCACAAGGACAGGAGGTGGACAAGGAAACTGACGTGAGTAAGGATCAGGCACATAAGGTTTAAGCTGAGAAACATGAAAAACCGGATGGATCTTCCATGTATGGGGTAAGTGAAGACGGACAGTGACAGGATTGACCAACTGGAGAATACGGAAAGGCCCATAGTAACGAGGTGTGAACTTGTTTTGAGAGAGACGTGAGGGCAAGAATTTGGAGGAGAGCCAGACTTTATCTTGCAGATGATAATTTGGATTGGTTGTACGTCTCTTGTCTGCAGCCTTCTTCATATACCTCTTGGTATGTAACAAATTAGATCGAATTAGTTTATGGAGTTGGAGAAGGCGTTTGGAGAAATAGTTAATAGCAGGTAGAGGAGAGTTGGATTGTGGAGAAGTAGGGAAAGAGGTAGGATGAAAACCATAGGAACAGAAAAAGGGAGTGACCTTGGAGGCACTATGGACTGAGTTATTGTAGGAAAACTCAGCTAAAGAGAGGTAAGTGCTCCAGTTACTTTGGGTAGAATTGCAAAAGCACCGAAGATATTGCTCTAGTCCTTGGTTCAGACGCTCAGTCTGTCCGTTGGTCTGAGGATGGAACCCTGAAGACAAGGCTCTATTTATATTCAGGGTTTTACAAAAATGCTTCCAAAATCGGGAGATGTACTGAGGTCCTCTATCAGATATTATGGTATGTGGAAGTCCATGGAGACGGAAGACATGATCTATGAATATTTGACTTAGTTCTTGAGAAGTAGGCAGCTTTTTTAGGCCAGTGAAATGAGCCATTTTTGTGAAAGAATCCACTGTGACCATGATAACCCGGTTTCCTGCTGATGGTGGGAGCGAACACATAAAATCAGTAGAGATAGTATGCCATGGGGCCGATGGAACAGGCAAAGGCTGTAGTAATCCTGCCGGTCTGGTGTGAGGTATTTTGACTTGGGCACATATGGGACAGGCCTGAACGTATTCTTCCACATCCAGTTTCCAGGTAGGCCACCAGAAAAATCGTGAAAGTAGTTCTTGTGTGGCTTTGATGCCTCTGTGACCAGCTACAGGGGAATCATGGCACATTTGTAATGCTTTCTTTTGCACCTTGTTTGTAGGGAGGAATATCAGGTCTTGGTAACAAAAATATCCTTGTTTCTTGTACAATAATGGTCTTAGTTCTTCTATGTCATGGTCCGATAGGTTGGCGTATTCTTGTTGTACTTCTTCCAGGAAAGACTGAGCCACTCCAATGATCTTACTGGGTACTAGAAGATACTGGGATGAGGAAGGAGAACACTCTGGATATCGGCGAGACAGAGCATCAGCCAGAATGTTTTGAGATCCTGGAATATATGTAATATAAAAATCGTACTGACTGAAGAAAAAGGCCCAGCGGGCCTGACGACTATTCTGGCATACAAAATTTCTTAAACATTGTAAATTACGGTGGTCTGTCCTCACCTCAAATGGTTCCTTGGAACCCATCAGAAACTGTCTCCACTCAAGGCAGGCTGTTTTCAGAGCCAATAATTCCCTTTCAAGTACAGAATAATGTTGTTCAGCTGTGGAAAGGATATGAGACAAATAGAAAACAGGATGTTCAAGGCCATCATCCTCTTGTCGTTGGAGTAAGACAGCTCCGATGGCTCTCTCAGAAGCATCAGTTACTACTATAAATTGCTTGGTGGTATCTGGATGTCTTAAGATGGGGGCTTGGGTGAAGGCTCTCTTTAAGCTTTGAAAGGCTGCTTCAGCAGCCTCAGTCCAGACAAACCCCTTCTTTAAATTGTCCTTCTTTAAGGTGTGAGTTATGTGGCTAGTCTGACTGGCAAAGTCTAGAATGAATTGTCGATAGAAGTTTGCTAAACCTAGGAAACATTGTGTTTCTTTTATGGTAGAAGGAGAAGGCCACTCTAGGATAGCTTGTACCTTTTCTTGATCCATAGCTATGCCGGTGGGACTTAAATGATAGCCCAGATATTTGACTTCCGTCATGTCGAACTCACATTTCTCTGGTTTGCAAAATAGTTGATGATCACGAAGTCTTTGAAGAACTTGTTTAACATGGGAGGTATGGAGTTCAGGATTTCTAGAATAAATAAGAATGTCGTCTAGGTAGATCACGACTGTCTGATTCAGTAGGTCTGAAAACACTGAGTCCATAAATCTCTGGAAGATTGCGGGGGCGTTAGTAAGACCAAACGGCATAACCCTATATTCAAAATGGCCAAATGGGGTCCTGAATGCTGTCTTCCATTCGTCGCCTTCTCTTATGCGTAAAAGGTGGTAGGCTCCTCGTAAATCCAATTTAGTAAAACGTTGGGCCCCTCTGATTGCTTCCAGTATGTCCCTGATGAGAGGCAAAGGATAACGATCTTTAATGGTAATTTTATTCAGACCTCGAAAATCCAGGCACGGACGAAGATCCTTAGTCTTCTTGGGCACAAAAAAGAGAGGGGCCCCAGCCGGAGACGACGATGGAACAATAAGACCACTCTGTATATTTTCGTCCAGATACTCCTTTAGAACTTCCTTTTCGGGTTCCGTGAGGGAGTACATCCTCCCAAAAGGAACAATTGTGCCGGGTTCCAATGGAATTGCACAATCATATTCTCGATGTGGAGGTAGCACAGGTTTTGACGGTTTTTGGAAAACATCCTGAAACTCCAAATAGTGGTCTGGGATCCCTTGGACCGTATTAATGGACATACCAGTGGCACCTTCAGTAGCTAAGGATCTTTTCGGAGACCAATACTTGTCGGAAGTAAAACAGTTCTCATGACAAAATTGCGAAGACAAAGAGACTGTCCGGGTAACCCAATTTATATATGGGTTATGTCTGATGAGCCACGGAATTCCAAGAATGATGGTATGGTTAGGGGACGTAATAAGATCGAAGGAGATGTGTTCTTGATGGTTTCCCACCTGTAGACTTAACATCAGGGTAGTGGTGTCTACAGGACCAGAGGATATCAAAGATCCATCCACAGTGTGTACCTGTTCGGGTACTTCTTTTGCTTGAGTAGGGACTAGGTTAGCAGCAGCCCACGTCTTGTCCATGTATATACCACTAGCACCACAATCTAGTAATGCCATAGTCTTTTCTTGACGACCGTCCGGAAGTTGTAACAGGACCGGAAAGATGAACAAGGCAGTTGTATTGTCATCAAAGGAGCTGATGGAAGGTATAGCTGTAGATCCCGTCCCCTCCCTTCTTACAGAGGACGGGAGGTGGCGTTTCCCGAAGGCCTGGACGGACGTACTGGACAGGTACGGAGCATGTGACCAGCAGAACCACAATACAGGCACAACCCTCTCTTGCGTCTGTCTTCTCGTTCACTAGCAGAGAGCGGACCTCGGGTAGTATCCACCTGCATGGGTTCCCCTTCGATGTCTCTAGCAGGAGTGCGAGGTTCCTCGGAACGCTGCAGGTATGCACGTGAGCTACTTGGCTGGGCAAACCCTCTACTCCTTTTCTTCTCCGATCTCCGTTCCTGAAGACGATATTCGATGGACAGTGCTTGATCCATCACGCCACGAAGATCTTCCGCTCTGGTAGAATGCACTAGTTCATCTTTTATTTCTTCTTTGAGTCCTCTACGAAATAATGTTACCAGAGTACGTTCCACCCAAGTGGTCTCTGCCGCCAGCTGACGAAAACGGGTTATATATTGCAGGACGTCTTGGGAGCCTTGTTGGATGTCGCACAAGGCTTCTTCAGCGGAGGCTTCCAATCCAGGACGACTAAACATCTGTTTGAAGCGACTCACAAAGGCGGAATAGTCTGACAATACAGGGTCGTTGGAGGACACCATCGGGGTTGCCCAGGCCAAGGCTGGACCGGATAAGGCACTGATAAGATAACCCACCTTGGTCCTGTCGTGGGAGAATTGAGTAGGTCGGAAGGCGAAATACACCGTTAAAGCATCCAAGAACTCGCGAAGCTTGGTTGGTTCACCAGAGAAACAAGGGGTAGAAGCGGAGATTGTCGGAACATCACTGGTGCGGAGGGCCAAAGCCTGTCTTAACGCAGCATTTTCATTACGTAGTTGTTGCAATTCCTGGGCTTGTTGCTGAATCGTGGTCAACAGAGATTGCTCCGGATCTGCAGCAGCCGCCACTGTATTATCCATGGTGTTTGAGGACGTCGGAATGGTTTGGCGCTGCAATCTGTCACGACTCACGTGCTGCTTGCGCCTGGAATTTGCAGATCTGGTGGCGTGAATCTTCAATGTTCGGCTTTGGCCCAAAAAGGGGCGACTCTTTCTGGTAGCCACGGTGCTGTAGGTAATGGAGACACCAAGAACAGACCGTGCCCTTCAGAAAGTAGCGCCAGAGGGAAAAAACCCCTTAAAAAGGGGAAAAAACCTCCAAACAGGAAGACTCCTGGAGAAAAACAAGAACAAACAAACAGGAATCCAAAAGGAGCAAAAATCAGAAAACACAGAATGCTGAATCCAAAACCAAAAGGCAAGGAAATCAGGAGCGAAGACACTAACTGAGCAGAAAGTGTTGCAGCGCAAAGAAAGAGGAAAAACACAGCCCTTATATACCAAAAAACAGGAAGTGACCCACAGGAAGTAAAAGGACACCATCTTAGATAGGGAAACAATACATAGAACAGAATAGTAGAGGAACCATAGAGAATAGGGAACAAGGAATGCTGGGAAAGCACAGGAATCTGGGAAGGAGGAAAAAACATAAAGAAAGGCACACAACAGACTGCAAAAAAGAAGAAGGACAAAGAAACGAAGAAAAACAGGTAAGAGGGTTCAGAGACCCCTGGGACAGTGAAAGGCAGAAGGAAGAACGAGGCCCCCAGCAAATCTGGGGCCTCGAAACGCGCAGGAAAGGCTGGGGGCGCGCCGCGTCTTAATAACGCGGTGCGCGGCCCGAGCCGAACGCCCGGCAGAAGTCGAGCTCTCGGCTCGCGCCGCACCGCGCGGCGCGACAAGTACTTACATACACAAGACAAGCTCTTGTGGGTCCAGCTGGAAACACAGTGGCAATTCCTGGAAAAACAGCAATAGCACACTGTCAATGTTAGGCACTAAAGACAACGTATAGCACTAGACAAAGGATGGGGGATGGAATTGCCTCCTGGAACCCAGGAGCCAATCCCAAAACAAAGGAAAACACTTATACACTGGTGAAGACTGATAGAACACTTACCAGACACAAATACCCAAGAGGAAATGGAAATAGAATGAACAAACTAGGAGGCAGGAACTGGGAACAGGCTCAGGCTGAAGCTAAGGCAGGAAAGGGACTGGAAAACAGAGCACAAGCTCTGGCTGGAACAAACAGAAACAGGAATGTGAAACAGAGAGCAGGCTCTGGCTGGATCCAGCAAGGACAGGGCTGGAATACAGGGAGTAGGAATAAGCAGTAAACAGGACTGGGAAACAGAGCAGGCTCTGGCTGGAACAAGCAAGGACAGGGCTGGAATACAGGGAGTAGGAATAAGAAGTAAACATGACTGGGAAACAGAGAGCAGGTTCAGGCTGAAACAAGGCAGGAACAGGACAGAGAAACAGGGAGCAAGCTCTGGAAGAAACAAACAGGTACAAGGCTAAGAGATAAGGAGCAGACTCTGGCTGGAACAATCAGGAGCAGGGCAGAGAAACAGGAAACAGGTTCAAGCTGGAACAGAACAGGAAAAGGAACAAGACTGGAACACTATCCAATAAGGGGTCTTTAACACAAAGGAATCAAACTCCAATGCACGGCGAGGATCTTGAGGAAATGGCTGCTTATAAGCAGTTCCAAGCTGCAGAAAACCCCAGTTGGAATCACATGACTGGGCTGCACAGGAGAGATCTCAGGTGTGTGTAGTTTCAGATACTCGCAAGTCCTGGAGGAGAGGATCCGGTAAAAAGGAGCAACTGGATTTCTCCCATAGAAAACAATGTAAAACAGAATCCAGGTTTTCCTGACTACCAGGCTGTGCATTATGGAATTTACAGTCCCAGGAAGCAAATGTAATACTACATAAGCATACCATGGCAAAAAGAGAAACAAACGGGAGTCAGCAAGGGACTCTAGATAAGTGTTCAAGGTGATTCCCAGGCTACCGACAATCCCCTTACAGTGCCCCCTAGAAATGGGACGACAGAGTCGTAACAGGTGCAGCCAAATCTAGGACTAAGCTGATCAATCATTACTTCCAGTAACATACAGGTATGTTGTGTGTGTATTGTCAGCTGTGTTATTTACAAATTGCCTTATGACATTGCTCCTCATGAACAGGTACATCATTGGAGATGTTCAGTGTACCTATCCTTCAGTGTGACTTATGGTAGGAGACAGCCTATCAGGAGCTGTGTTACTGATGACATCTCACTGACGTGTGTTGAATGCAGATTGGTAGGTTGACATTTCCTATGTACAGGCATGTGGTGTGTCATTTGTCCTGCAATCTCCGGTGCAGATGTTTTCCCAACTAAAGATTGTGTAGTGTGTCTCACTCCCTATCAAAACTGTTGGCTGTGGCATCCATGGACATTGTCCTTTCCTAACAGTAATAAGTGTAATTATTTACCTATTTCTGCTGTGGGCTACTGCATAATAGTCATATTATTCCTGATCCTGTGGGTGTGGCATTGTCTTCTGTTGTTCCCTGTGTTGTTGCCAATCCACACTGTGCACAGCAACAATGTACTGGATATGTGCTGTGGCTCCCACCTTGCCTACTATCCTAATGTGAGTCCCTGTCTTGGTCTATTTTCAGGTTGGATTTGTGGATCTACTCCTCTGTGTGGCTCAGCTAGGGACTACCTTGCAACTAGAATTTGTACCTTGTCTGGGTTAGGGGATCATCTGGAGGGAATGCCTCCCTCTGCTGTCCATGTGACATACTTTTGGTGAAGGGGAATTGCCACACATTACATTTCACTAGGATTTACATTCGTACATGTGACAAGAAAGACACAAAGACAGTTCCTGTGTTCTATGTGTTTATTGTGAACAAAGTGTGGAAGAGTTCATGAGTGGGGTCATGGTTGGAGTAATCATCAGAGGAGGTGGCCTAGCTGTAGGCAGTACAGGTCCAGTATCCAAGGGCCATGTCAAAATGGAGTAATGACATTGAACAGCCAACAGGATGCCTCAGTGGCACACAAGGGAGAATTTTCAGAAGAAGGCCATTTCCTGGCATTGGGTTTGGTATTGGAATCTGCTCCTGCAGGATGCCTGCTGGATGCCATAGAACGCACCTTCATCCTAAGGTCATTCCACCTCTTCCAGAAGTCCTGGCTTGTGCATGGATGGTTGCCCACTGAGTTGACCCTGTCAACAATTCTCTGCCATAACTCAATTTTCCTGGCTATGGATGTTTGCTGGCCTGTGCTCCAAACAGTTGTGGCTCTACCCTGACGATTTAATCAATCATGATCCTCAACTCATTGTCTGCGAAGCGTGGGTGTTTTTGACAGGACATAGTGGTTGTGTTTGAGTGTGTGTGTGTGTGTGTAGCGTGCAAGGATGCAGTGTAGGGTGCTTGGTGGGCTGGGGGGTGCTTGGTTTTGTTTGCTGGTTGTTTGTGGTGTTTGTGTGGTGTGACGATGTGTGTATAGTGTCAATGGTGCAGTTGTGTGCTGAGTGTTGTGTGTGATAGTGCATATGGTGTATGAGTGCAGTGTCTTTGATTTGTGTGGTCCTCGCTGTCAGTGTATGTCGTTTTGGCTGTAAAGGGTTGTGGGTTGTGTGGGGATGTGTTTTATAGTGGTGTGTATTGGTGTGTCTAATGAATGTGTGTCAGGTGTGGGGTATTCAAATTGTCCAATGTGGTGCTGTGTTCTGGTAGAGGTGTGTTTTTGACCGCGGCGGTTCACACCGCCAATGGTTTCCCGCCGTGCAATGACCGCTATGCTGATTTCTGGGTCGTAATATGGAGGGCAGTATATGTTTGTCGTTGATGTACTGGTGGTGGGACCGCTTCTATCCTGCCCTTGGTCTTCCTGGCGGTGTCGGATTTGTGGATGTTTTTCAGCAGATTTATTTGTGGATTCAATACGGTGGGCAGGATACCACCAACATTGGCTGTCTTTTGGCACCCACAACAGCAACAGTGTTGCTAAAAGATCTCTAAACTCGTAATAAGGACGCAAGTCTCCACAAAGCTGGTATTGGACAACAAGCTGTGCTAGCACAGGTTCATGACTGTTTGGTGGGGATATGCTTTGGAAAATTGCGTGAAAAGAATAATTCCATATCCAAAGGAGCTACCCTTTGAAATGCTGTAACACCAGAGGTAGTATAGACAGGCAAGTCCTGAGTTGTGTGCAAGAGGGAGACACAAGATATGATTGTACAATGTGCTGTATTTCAAGTATTGTGGGATTGGTATTTAGTTATCATTTCTAATTTACGAGAAGCTCAAACTATTTTGGAGAAAATTAAAGAATGTATTGTTGAAATCTGAATTAGTTGGTAGATAGTCAAATGAGGTGGACAGAGGTGCGAATCATAAAATCATTTTTGAGTACAGGAAGTAGTACATCAGTTGTACTAATTCCCTTACCTACAAACACTATTCACAAATCTCCAGCTGGAGATCTCCACCTATGTCGATCCTACCTCTGATGTGAAGAGATCACCTCCAAGGGTGCGGAGATCTCCACATACAGATGTATACTTGTTTGTAGTAACAGTTTGAGAGACAAGGGGAGTGGAGAGAACATGGGATATATTTACTATTAAGTTGGTGGGTTTAAGGGAAATGTATGAAGAGGTTTATGGCAGGATAGGCAAAAACTAGGATACACTCAGAAAAGTGTAAGTCAATTGCTATTCATAAAAATTACATCTAAATCTACTACACTGTTATTACTGACAAAATAGGATCAAATCCACTGCAGGCAAGCCTTATAGTAAGTTAAGCACCAGTCAATCACTGGTTCTGCAACACACTGTCGTAGAAATCATTGGAGGCAAGGAATAATACGAACAACACCTGGGAGAAAATAGTTAAATAAATATAAAAATATTTTTGAGTGACTACTTTTTCTTACATTATGTTTTGTTTTTAGTTAGTTTAAATATAAAAATTAAAACAACTTTAATTTTAGCTTCAATTCGTATAAAACAAATATATATATTCCAATGGGACTTCAAACACATGCAGCACACCTGCTATGGCAAGTGGAGGGGAGTGAACAGTTGGAACTCCACCACACTACTAGATGAAACTCATTACAATACAAACCAATCACACACAGGCTGCTCTCAAACGAAAGAAAGAAACAGATTGAAAAAATATATTTTTCAGCATGTCTGTGACCACTTTAGTTGCTTTATCTCTCATTTTGAGTACAAATTATTCAAGAATGCGAGAGAGGGTTTACAGGATAAACATCTTTGGCATGTCAATGGACTTAGTCATTGCTAGATATTACTTGTCTCACTATGTAGTCACTAATGTGGCTGCAGACTAAGAGCAGGAGCTACTTGCCCCACAGCAAACTGACAGACCATACCTGCACTCGAGAAAATAATGGCTGTACTCCATTATCTGGCCACTGATGCTTTCTTTAGGACCAGTGGAGACACCATAGCTGTCTTACAGGAAGCTAATTACAATTCTTGTGAGAGAAACTGAGATACATTACTAGAAAACTGCACCAGTTTATCGCCCCGCCGCAGTTGGAAGTAATTTCCACAGCCACCTCAGTGGCTTGATTCATCATCAGGCATGTTTGCATACACCCTGTCCCATCATGTACTGGGGTGCAGCTTGGTTAAAATTTTCAGCTCTGTATCAGAAATAGGGATCTTATAAAGAGTGCTTAGACAGAATGTAAAAGAATTTATGGATGTTCTTAGGGCATAATCACCCTCCCATCACTAGATTCTTTGCCAACATGTTTCAGCCATTTTCCTTTCCGCCTCTAAGGGTCAATGGCCTTTGTTAAGACCAAGATGTCTCTGTCTTACCCAAAGAGTCAGTTGTTGTCAAGGTGGAGGGTGAGGAACGGCTTAATGTAAGAAGAAACATGGAGAAAAAGAAGGATCATTGCTAAAAGGAAGGAAGAATGAAAGGAAGCAAGGAATTAAACATGAAAGCAAGGAAGGTGAAAGGAAAGGTTGAAAGAATTTTGTAAAAAAGAAGAATGAAAAGTTGTGTGCTACATGGGTGAAATGACGGATTGTTAAATGGATGGCTGCAAAGGTGAAAGGGCGGATGAATGGTTGATGAATTGATAGAAATATGAAAGGATGGATTGATAAAGTAATGGAGGGTTGGAAAGGTGGTGAGAACTCTCCTTGGAAGGGCCACACTCACTCTTTTGGCTTGATGCCATTAGAGGTAAGGTTCAAAGGGGTCAGTGTTTTTATTTTCTGGCTATTCCCTTGTGGGAATCTGTGCAATGGCAATAATTTGTACTGTGAAGCAGAAGGTCTGAGGTGGGAGGAAGATGTTCAACTTTTGTAAGAAGCTTACAATGCTCCTGGGCCTTATTATGCATAGAACCCCAAGGTATTACAGAAGGGACTGCAGACACTTGTGCAACCCCTTCTGTAATACTGATAGTGCTGGTGCACATGTAGAACCAGTGCTAAAATGAGAGGACATGCCCTCATTTGTATGGGGAAGTGGCACCATGCAAATGAGGGGCTCACTTTGTCTCTGCGCCTATGGCATTCACAGAGGCAAACATACCCTTAGTAGGCACACTGACAGTGCACCACTAAAATGTGGTGCACTCTCAGTGCGCCCTCCTGGGTGAAGCCCTCTTGAGAGGGGGACGGGATTCCATGGATTCCCAAGGCATTCCCCTGCAGGTGGGTGCAATCACTCAGGGTGATCTCTCTCCCCTCTTTAAAACTCTGTGAAACATGGAATGGCTAGGAAGCTGCTGCTCAGTATTTCTGGGCAGTGCAAGCTTCAGAACAGGGCGCACTATCCTCGTCTGTCCGAGGCACACTTTT
Source organism: Pleurodeles waltl (assembly GCF_031143425.1). NCBI lineage: Eukaryota > Metazoa > Chordata > Amphibia > Caudata > Salamandridae > Pleurodeles > Pleurodeles waltl. Next base: position 1,367,444,749 of record NC_090445.1, on the reverse strand, counting down.
TGAAAGTCGTGCAATAGCGCAAACAGGGACGGGGCGCCCAATGTATAATAGGGGCCCTGAAAGGTAAAACTACGTTTCTATTTCTGAACTAAACGTATGGAGTGAGAACATTTGTTTTCACACTGAACACCATCGGCGGGTACCTCACTCACAAGACAAAACAAGGGTGGTCTTGGCTAGTTGTATTGAATGCATCATCTGTTCAGTGCGGCTCAGTCAAAAAGGATGCTATGAAAAATAGATTTGTCAACGACAACAGCAGACTCTCTCGGGCCAGTGGGGATACCCCAGTAGGGGAATTGCATCTGAGAGCTGTCAGCTTTGAGGAGCTGCAGGACGTTGATTATGGCTCAGAAGCCTGCGGCCGAGGCACCTCTTAGCAATTACAATCAAACACCACCTCAGAGGCTTCAAACGTTTCATTAGCGCCCGCCAACCCCTACCCTGTATCAAGGGGGGTGCTTTAAAACACGCCAGATAATAAATAAGCTGTGCCGATCAAGAGGTTTTGACTCCTATTTTATGGCGTCTCTTGAGTTTTACATTTTTGACAAAAACAACATAATTACAGCCAGTGTCTGTGAAAAAAACACACACTCAAAGCCAAACGGCAGCTTGCAGCGCTCTCCACAGACCTTTAAATTTCACGTCGCAGAAAATATTATTTCAGCAACTTCGCCGATAGAGAGATCCAAGCAAAACTCTGACAGAAACGGATTAGATTTCAATAGGAGCAGCGCATGGCGACTACCTGTCCGAACAGTAACCCAATATACCTTATAATACCATACTACAAATGTTAAGTAGACCCGCCTCGGGACAATATACATAAAAATGTCCTAAAAATCGAATGAAAGGTGCGTGGCAACGTCACGTGGAAACCACATTGACCCATATTTATACTATTTTTGAGCCGCATTTGCGTCTTTTTTTGACGCAAAAACGGCCAAATTTACAAAATACAATTGTATTTTGCAAGCTTGCGCCACTTTTGCGTCAAAAAACGACGCAAATGCGGCGCAAAAAAAAAGTATAAATATGGGCCACAGTGCTTTACACAGTTGAACAAATTCTTGCACAGGAGGGTCGCGGTCCAGCGCCAAATATGGTAGATGACTGCCCCAGGAGCTCCCAGTCAGAAGTATGTGATGCCTCGCCCTCTGAAGAGGACCGTTCACTACGCTCGTGGCCTAGAACTAAGATCGTGAGGAAAGCGGAGACGGACAGTGATCTCCTTTTTGATGCATGGGGGACCAGCGTTCACTTCCGGAGCCACAGAGTTGGGGGCCTACACTTCGGCCAGCGGACGCTGGTGCAAGGACCACTGATTACTTATTTATTTAAAGGTTTTGCACAGTGCCATATATCAAGAGACACAGGAGCCCTTTACATAGTAACATAATAGAGATTTATGTTACTTAATCCAGAACTTCCGAAAGTTAGGGAGTAGGTGGTTTTGGGCTGTGTTTATGGCTGAGGCATCATCCTTAAACATGGGCACCTCTCAGTTCTGAACAGAGAGGACCCATGGTATGGCTCTGCCAGACCACGGGGAGAACGCATGCCTGTAGAGACTAACAGCGACCAAGACAGGTTGAAGCCCAGATTACAGCCTTGACCTACGGGGAGGGCTTGAGGTGCCATTAAAAGCAGCTATTCCGAGATGTATGGTACATACCAAGCCTTTTTCCTTGTTTCGTTCTGGCAGATTTTACCTTCTAAAATGTGGTCAGGAGATGCAGACTTTATGGCATCCTGGTAATTACTGGGTGTGGGAAACATTGTATAATGGGCAGTTACCATCCCTGTTCGAACGGTTGAGAACTTCATGAAGAGCTTTGAACGCTGGAAATAGATATATATATATATGGTGTGCAGTTCTGCACACGCGTGTCTTAGTTTTGTCACTGAGCAACACAGGAGCAAGATGGGGATTGTTACCACGCTCGACTCTTTTTTTAATGCCAAGAACAGAGGCCCTTCAATGGAATGAAAGAAGAGCAATACAAAGGAGCACAGAAACTGCGAGGGGGGATGTTTGTTTGCTTTTAGGGCCTCGTCAGTAAGAATGTATGAATATAATTTAAATTTCATTTAACTCAAAATGCATGCCATGCCTCTTCATACCTCCCTGACGGTCCCAACGGGTTCTCTTCAACACACAAATTCTTTCCCCCGTCCTATTCCTTGGGTTCAATCACCTGTACCATCAATAGGAAAGCTGGTCCTGGGCGCACTCCTTCTGTCTTCAGGCTGTCCCTTTCCCCTCCTTTTTTGTTCACCCCCTTTCTCCCTCCCACTTCATACAGCCCCAGCCAACTGTGTTATTTCCACCATTGGTAGTCCGGCAGCCATAAATAACATAAGGTTATATATAGGTGGGTAAAAAGTAAGTAATGGGGATTTTTTAACCTCAGGATTCTGAGTGACAAAGGAAATCTCAAGGTTCTCTCTCATTGTCTATTTGATGTCAGTCGGAACCCCTCGGTGAAAAACATCCATATTATCTATCTATAATGGTATATGTCGCAGAGATCCTCCTGTTCTTGCAGGTCACAAGGGTCAATACTGGTAAAATAGCCGAGTGAACGCTACACTCACTGCATCATTTTGCACGTAACATGTAAGGTGTATACATGCAGGTTTTATCTCAATTTTTATGCTTCTAAGATTGATAAAATAATTACCAGGGAAATGGGTAGGATTTAAAACACATATTTAAAAACCTGCAGTCAGCCCGTTGCATCAAAGCACATTCGCAAGTGAGCAACCCATGCTGACCACAGCTTTTGGTAGTGCACAGGGACGGCTGACTGCAGGGTGTTGTCTTCAGCCAGGCCATACAACCAGCCCACCAATAGCAACCATGCAGGGCCTTGAAGCTGATAGGGATCAGCTCTTTGATTGATTTTGGTTGGCGAGTAACAAAAGAATCGTGTTTGTTTTTTTGTTTTTGAGGAGTGTTTTTTTTACCCATTTTTTAACTTCTGTTGTGGCAAAGGGCCACTTCTAAACGTTTTTCTTACCAATAGTACTTCCTGAAATGTTCTTCCATTTTTTCTTCACCTATTCCTTTGTACTGTTCACCATGTCATATGTGAACCTGGCACTCCACAGAGTTGAGCACATAGATTTTGAGGTGCAGATGTGTTACCGCTCTTCCTTGTCTAGCACCTTTGGAGAAACACTTCTCAGCATTTCACCCCCCTTCAGTATATGATCTCACCCTCTACTACACTGAATGCTCCTTTTCGTGCTTCAACTTTCATGGTTGATGTACGAAATCAGTAGTGTATTTTTGTCACCCTGTTCAGTTTTTGGTTAAATAGCTGGGACGTGACCGGATGAACATTCATTATCTTCTCCCTGAGAGGATGGATGAAGAACTCCCACACATCTGACTGCTTCTCAACAAGTCTATCCTCTCCTTCACTCTGGCTGTCATCTTCCTCTATGTATGAAGTAGCAGCGGCTGATCTAGGGGGCTCTCTTTGTGCAGAATGTGCTAAAGTTGAGCTGAATGAAACTTTGAATAGGAGCAGACCTGGTCAGGTCTGTTCATTCTCACAACATGTTGGATGTACCTTCTGTTGCAAGGAAAAGTACTTGTCATGTGGTCCAAGGGTACCTGAGTTTCAGCCAATGAGCTCATTATGCCCTACAAAATGTAAAATAGGCCACCGACTTGACAGGAAGCCTGCAGACTACACATGAAGTGGTCTGTGCTAGGTGTTCTGGCAGACTCATGAGAATGACCATGGACTCAGCGCACTAAAAATGTTGAGTTCAGCAAAATAAGACCCCTTAAAAATTTAATGTGGTGCCAGAGCCCAGCTAAGTGGGCCCTTTTATTTGGGGAAAGTATTTTTTTAGTTGTATGTGGCCTCTGCATGTGCCCGTCATCTACCGATGTTTGTTAGAGCCCGCACAACTGGCACACACAAAATGACACCCATAGTCTGTGGCCTCAGCACCTAAACCACAGACCTGAAAGGCACATATCCTCTACCTTCCTCCCACCCAAATTCTGCACTCATAATCTGTGACTTCAGGACTGAATCTGCTGACTATAGAAGGGGATTCAATATCGCTTCATATAGTCCACGGTCTGATTATTAAGGTTGCGGTCTTGGTACATTCACAATGGCACCCATAGTTCACTGCCTTGGTGTTAAGACTGTAGACTAGGAAATGTTGGGTAAAACACGCAAAAGTTGATGAGAGGCTCCTTGCAATAAGTCTAATCACTGGCAAAGGCTGGGTCCAAACTGAAGTGGCATGGTAAGCAAAAGAACGATGGGTTGGAATGCTACCCCAAGCGATTGATACTGGTTAGACAACTTGCAAGCATTCCCACCATCACTTTTTGTGTGTTTCATGTATGGCCCAATGTGGTATAGGTTGCCCAGATGTGGGTCCCGTGCTCACTGTGTAACTGAAACCAAGCTGTACCTGGCTGATGAGCCCATAACTAGGGTGAAACCAGTCCTCGTTTGCATGTGTTCCGGTTCAGGGTGGAACTGGCTTGGCAGTTTGGGCTGGGCTGTTCCCATGAGGAGCAGGGTTAAGACTGGTTTGTATATGGTTCGATCCAAACTGAGGAAGCATGGTGAGCAAAAGAACCATGGGTTAAGATGCTACCCCAAGTGATTGCCAGTGGTTAGACAAATTGAAAGCATTCCTCATCTTTTGTGTGTTTTAGTAAATGGTGGGTGCCTTTCCTAGTTCAAATACCAAAACCACACATTCGGGGACCTGGATTTGAGGGGGCAGTGGCTGTTGGGTTCCATGGTTATTTCACAGAGTTTGCCGATCCAGTATTACTGACAACTTTTTTTATCTGATGTATTGTTGATTCTTTGGGGGATGCTCCACATAGGCATGGGAGTTATGAGGCCTGTCTCAAAGGTTCTGCAGGATGAAGGTACCATGCCCAGTATCCTATAAAGGAGGATGCAAGAGAAAATATTGTTTTGCAGCCAGCCAACCGGATAGCTGAATTCTGCAGTCTATTTTGATGTTTGCCAACTTGAAATGGTTGAAGGGAGAATAAAACCCCTCAACCAATAGATTTGAGTAGTTTCAAAACTCTGGCTCTGTGTTTTGTTTTTGAACTGTGAACTAGCAGTCCAGATAGCTCTATCCTGACTGATATGTAGACCTAATTTAAGAGATACAAAAAGAATTCTAATTTGAATTTCTCATAATCTATTTAATGTACTTATACCAAAACAGGCATTGCAGTTCCTTGAAAAAAGTTCTATTGTCATATCAAGTTTGGTTTAATATGTTCAGTAGTGTTAAAAAAAAAGTGTTGTATAGGCCTCCAATTGAGCAGGCCTTTCAATCAAACGTAGGATAGTGATAGCTTTATAGTTGAAAGTTAGTTTTTTCGTTTGTCTATAACCTTAGTAGAGCTAGATGCATTAGCACAAAATCTGGCAGACGTTTAGTATGACTTGCTTAGTCATTGTATTTTTAAATTTCAGTAGATTCATCAAACGGGGGCAGAGTTAAGATCAAAGAATCAAACAAGTGTTCATTTGGTTCTAACTGAGGCATCATTTGAATTAGTAGATTAATCCACACAACATTTGGCAGACATTTAGCATGTTTATTTGTCTGTAGGTATGGCAAGTTTCGTGCTCCCCCTGCTCCAACAAGGGCAGGGGGGACACGGCTAAAAGCAAAGGAGAAAAATGATTTAATGTGCAAATATCTTGCTTGGTAATGAATCTGAATCAAATCTGGCAGACTGGTAGCAAGCTGAATCCAGTATAAGAATCTCAGGCTTCATATAGATTCGACAAGGGAGGAAAATCAAATGGGGGCCAAAAACAATTTGATTTGCTTATAATTTTGACATAGTTTTCCGGATATGCACATTTGGGACTAATGGTATTGCAAATTTAATAAAAATCCATCACAAGAGGCAACACTTAAGGATTGCCAAAAAAGCAGTGTTTCCTATTTTAACTCCTGTAGGAATCTCTGCTCTCTACTAAAAAAAAATCCTTCAAAGAATTACAACAAACCTGGCATCATTCTACAACGGTACTCAAGAAAGTGCCTTTGCTTTGTTTGGTGTAAATCAGTTGAGCAGTTTTTGAGACATTAGCATCACAAAGAAGTAATGAGTGGCTAAAAATGGTAGAAAGTTAGAGATATCTAGAGTGCTAGTACATGGACAGTCCTCAAACCAGATTAGTGGACAATCTCCGAACCTGATTTTTTTCTATAAAGAAGGCCTCCATTGGAAGAGCGAGCTCTTTTCTCCCATCGTCCATTACAAGTCCATGGTCCCAAAGATGGATCCTCAAAGGCCAAAAAATGGTCCTCAAACCTTTAAAAAAATGTAAAAATATTTTCTAGACCACAGACCAAAGTCTATGTGTAGAAGGGTTCACTGGCCAATCCCCGTTGTGCATGGCCTAAGGCTATGCAAAGTAGGGATTGGATGCTGGCAGTGTTAGGTGCAGGTCTATGTGGAAGGCCAAGTTCTGTTGCCAACTTCTGCTGTGTGCAGCATTGAGCTCTATAGGCCCTGACCAACCTCATTTATCTATGGCCCTTTCACCTTTTCCTCCTTTGCAGACTGTGTTGAAACATAAGACCCCTGTACTCGGCTTAATGTGGCAGGAGCCTGTCAAGTATCATGTAGATTCATACAGATTCATTAACTGGTACCAGAGTTCTTAAGTCCTTAGCATATGAGCAGTTTTATGACATGTTCCCCAATTTAACTGTGCCTCTCCATGATAGACTGGAATGAAACCCAATACATCAAGAATAAGCTAAACATGATAATGGTCTACCAAATTTCATAGCGATCCGTGATAAGGTACCATAGTTATAAGCACAGCAAATATTTTTTGCCCCTCCCCTTTATACTTGCTCTCCTTTTCTTCAGCTACATACACCTTGACATATCAAGGGGAAACTAAACAAACTAAAGGTATGAAAAATGTCATGCAGACTCGTGAAATGCTGCCACAGTTATTAGTAAATGCACACTTTCTTGACCCCTCTTTTAACTGTGCCTTCCTTGATAAATCAGCACAAATTTGAAGACGTTAAAAGGTAAAAAAATCATTTAAAACATACCATTTTAACTAAACAAAAGTTATAACATACCAATTTAAATGAACAAAACCACTGAAATTCAACAGTTCTTTATCTCAAGTAATTATAGCTTGTGCCCTCTGGTAACTATAACTTGTGGTCCCACCATGCACAGAATTGTCATCAATTATGTCATTTCAGAAGTTGCAGTGGTTATCAATGATGTCATAGAACATCATAAGTGATGTACTATGTAAGGTATTTAGCAGCAAATCGCAAGGGTGTGAGGTATAGTTACTTTAGAGCATGAGTTATCGTTACTTGAGATAACTATAACTGGTAAATTTCAGTGGTATGTTCTACCTGACATTTTCACCAAACTCCAACGTCCCTTTAACCGTTGTTTTTTTTCAGTGATTTTTTAAGGTTTTTTAAAAATGTAAAGTAGGATATTATTACATTTCCTAACTATAATGTCACTTTTACCTATGGAGGTTTTCAGTGAAAATGTATATTTTGTTAGATCAGAGTTTACACTGAAAAGGCATTTTTTATTTTCTGAATAACTTTGGTGCTGTGACATCTGCACAAAACTTTCCAATAAAAAAGTTGATTCGTTTTGGACGTGCCATGGCAAGTTTCACGCAGATCTACAAAGCGGGGGCAAAATGGGGAGTAGGTGGTAAAAATGCAGACATTTCACATTTGAATTTGCTTACAATAAGTTGCTCTCTGATGGATAAACAAACAGATGAAGTGAGTTAGACCAAACCTGGAATGACGGTAGACATTTATTGAAGAAAGTGCCTTTGCTTGATTTGGTGTAGACTTTCTCAGTAATTTTTGAGAAATTAGTATTTTAGACTGGCTTGATAGGTTTAAAAAGATATAGCCATTTGGACATTTGGAGATCTGCGAACTCAGGTTTGCCGACCTTCGGCAGGTCCAAATTAAAAAATATGAAAAATGGCTTTTCTCCTGTCATCCATTTTGTGTCTGCAAACCCAAAATCTGAATGTCTGGGCACTATTGTAAAACATGCTCCAGCCACCATTGCACGAGTAAGGCTCACTTCCAGAGTCCTGAATAGGAAACTGAAAAGAGCCTAAAGTGCCATGGGTAGCATTTTATTACCGCTCACTCAGATAGGGGGTGGAGGAGGTTCAAAGAAATCTCCCTTCTGTCAGAATAAAAATACATTGATGCAGGAATTGCAAATCACAGAACTTGGTTTGTGACTTCCAGCTCCAACTCATGAACCCGTGAACTCTCGAAGGGTACCCCAACACATGAGAAGGCCTCCTAGACCCGTGCAGGACATGCAGGTGGCATCAAGGGCCCGTACTGGGGTCGTGAACCAGGAAGGATGTGCAACATGGGATAATCCCTTAAAACTGTATTAAAATGATAAAAAATACATGAAAAATCAAACAAGCTTTGGCTATAGGCCACACACTGCGTCCTTATCCTTGCTAGTCACAGCCAAGAAGAGAGTGAAGAGCAGAGCTTAGAGGCGAGTAGGTTGGGTACTAGGAACTGTTTTGGATGTGTTGTATGATAAAAAATATCACTGATTACTGAAGAAACAAAAGATAAAGTGAATTTATAGGTACTTTTGGTGCTAAATCTTTAAACATAGGTTAAAAAACTCAGAAACCCATGTTAAAAAAGCAAAGTTAAAGTGCACGTATGGTTACAAAGCACAATTTAACAGCTATGGTTAGGGAAATGTGTCAGTTCCTCAATTAGACAGTATTCTAATTTCCCTAGGCCAAATTGGGTTGCTTAGAGTGGCTAATATGTTTAGGGTAAAGATGATCCCTGTGACATTTTGGCAGACTGCGCTCTAACCAATGGGTGGAATGTGTTTGCTGGTGTATCGCTATTTGGGGTGGGTCCCTAGGAGGATTAGCAGAAGCGCTTTGGAGACACTTTGGGCGAGGTTCCTGGTCCTCCTTCAATGACCTTTTCTTGCATTTTAGAGTTGCTGACTGTCTCAAAAATATGCTTGCATTTTTAATTACTTCCATCTATATTTTCTGCATTGCACTTGAGACTTTGTAAAATACCCAAACTAGGCTCTGACTTCTGCACCTCTGCTTCTTTGTGTCTCTTCACCAGTTATGTATTACTGTTCTTCACCAACATCTGATTCAGTTGTTGTGGATTGCAGACATATTTGGAGGGAGGTATTGAGTTGCTTCCGAGTGCAATCTGAGTATGTTGCCCTCTTGCTTCCAATCTGACATGTTTGCTGGAAGACATCTACTTCAAAGTGTTTCCTCCATGGATTGATAGGAGGTTCCATGGGCTATTGTGTGTGAGATTGTTGTTGCTCCTCCCTCCTTGTACTTCTCTTGGACTTTAATTTGCTCTTTTAGATTGTGTTTGCATTTTTAATAATACAATCTATATTTTTTACATTGACTGGGGGGTGTTTGTGAAATACTCTGACAGTAGTGTTTGACTTTTTATCCTTTGCAGCTTTGTGGACATTCCTCTGTTAGAATTACTGTTGCTCCCCTAGGTTACTATGTGTTGCTGTGGGTGGCTGACACATGGATGGTAGGGTTCATTTGACGTCATCTTTGCTCTCACTTCCTGGAGGGTTGTGTTTGCCTTAAGACTGCTAGTAAGGGGTGGCATCTAAGCAGGCCAAAAGAAGTCTCTTGAGGGTTCTGGTGAGGTTGTTGTTGCTCCACCCTCCATGTATTTTTCTTAAAGTCAGTGTTGGTGGCTTTACAGCTTTGCATGTTTGCATTTTTCATTACTACTATCTATATTTTCTGCATTGTTATTAAGACTTTGCAAAATACTTACACCGTACTTTGAATTCAGCCCCTGTGCTGCTTGGTGTCTATTCACCAGTTAGGTATTACAGTTGTTCTCTGATTAAGTTGCTATAGACTACTGATTAGTGAGGCTTCCGTAGAGGCCACTGTGGAACTCTGCAATCTCAACTGGACTTTGCAAAGGAGGTTGCTGCTGCTCATACCACCTTGTAAGTCTCTTTCACTTTAGCGTTGTTTACCAATTCACATCATCATTTAACCACCCCACACTTAAATTCATCCTATTTTTTCACACATTGCCAAAACAATAAATACATTACCACCAACAGACCTATCATCCAGAGTTAAATACCAAGCAGACGTCAACGTATATAGAACCCCAACCCAACCAGATACTTTGTTTCTTTTTCCTTATGGAATGTCCTATGTGTTTGCAACAAGGTTCTTTTTTTACTGAACACTCTGTCTTCAATTTCCCCGCCTCACAGTTATCCCCAAAACCTGGATTGAGACAAAGACTCTGCCACATCCACAGCTATTCACACTGATGATACTGCCTTCGCCTACTGACCTTAATAACTCTGGACATGTTAGTAGTATTCTCTTCAAAAGGGCTCTCACAACTGCCACTGTCCCACCACTCTTCACACCATCATCCTATCTTGAATATCACTCCAGTTCAATCATAGTCCCCTTCAAAGCCAACTTCTTCGCCTGATACTGCCCACTAGGTGCCATTGGATCATTCTTTGAAAATGATGACTGTTAGACGTGGCATCCATGGTGTGTCCCCCCCCCCCTAACCTTTTGCCTCTGTTTCCCCAGTTGTTTCTGTGTGCTGGACTCTTGTTTTTGCTGTTTTGTTTGCTCTGGACAAATTACCAGTGCTAAAGTGTGAATGTTCCCTGTATAAATTATATGTTTACATTGTCTCATCCATGATTGACATATTTGATTTACCAGTAAGTCCCTAGAAAAAGTGAACTGGTGGTGCCCAACGCCTGTAAATCAAATGCTACTCGTGGACCTGCAGTACTGGTTGTGCCACCCACATGCGTAGCCCTGTAAACATGGGTCAGACCTGCCACTGCATTGTTTGTGTGTGCAGTTGTAAACTGCCAATTCGACTTGGAAAGTGTACCCACTTGCCAGGCCCAAACCTTCCGTTTATACATGTAAGAAACCCCTAAGGTAGGCCCTAGCTAGCCCCACAGGCATGGTGCAGTGTATGTTAAAGGTGGGACATGTACTAATGTGTTTTACAAGTCCTGACAGTGAAAAATTGGCAAATTTGTTTTTCACTGTTGCAAGGCCTATCTCACTCATAGGTTAACATGGGGGCTGCCTTTAAATATCCTTAAAGTACAGATTCCCTTTGGGAGCAGATAGAAATTTGGAGTTTAGGGTTTCTGAACTCACATTTTAAAAATACATCTTTTAGTGAAGTTGGTTTTTAGATTGTGTGTTTGAAAATGCCACTTAAAAGTAAGCATTTTCTTGCTTAAACCATTCAGTGGCTCTGCCTGTTTGTGGATTTCCTGTGTGGGTCAGTTTGACAGTTGGGCTGTTTGCACCTCTCCTCTAGACAGTAACACAAAGGGAGCTGGGGTGTGACCTCCATATCCTGGTGGACCATCTGGGCTGAGGGGAGGGCAGGAGTGGTCACTTACACCTGAAAAGGCTGTGCCTACACTCATACAATGCAGTCTCCAACCCCATGGTGTGTGTCTGGGGCCTGGCCTGGGCAAGGCAGAATCTTGAAAACAACAGAGACTTTTCTTTGAAGTAGGCCTTCTTCAAAAGCAGAAAGGGGTATAAGAAGATGACCCAAAACCCCTGAAAATCAGATTACTTCTGGAACCAAGAGGAACCTTGGAGAAGAGCTGGAGAAGCTGGAGGAGAAGTACTGCCCCTTTGCCTCTGATTGTGTTTTGCTGGGTTGGCCTTCAGTAGCTGTTCCTGTCTGAGAGAAGACAAAAACTGACTTTTGTGTGACTTCCCACTGGTGATAAATCTCCAAGGGGGCTTGAACTGCGCTTGCCTCCTGTTGTTGAAGTCTCAGGGACAACAAAGACTTCTCTCTTCCAGCACCTGGGCTTTCTGCTGAGAGTCCTGCCTGCCAAGTGGTGCCCTAACCTGTCTCTGGGCACTTGAAAGGTGCAGCTGGTGAAAAAGGACAGAAATCCACGCAAAGACCACCGTGCAGGGAATCTTTCGACACATCACCCTCCCCTCGGCTGAAAAACGACTTGCTGCCACCTTGCGTGTCAAATCGATGCTCCACTTGCATCGCGGCTGGAAAATCGAGGCAACGCTCCTGGAGAAACAATGCACAACACCCACTGCGGCTGCTGTTACCAACACAAGCCCCCACATAGTGCGGTTCCTTGACACAGTGCAACCGGATTTCAACACAACATTGCTGGGCGCAGAAAATCAACGCAAAGCCTGGCCGGACTCAAGATGCCCGTCCAGGATTGACGCATCAGTCTCTTGCGGGAGAGTATAAATGACGCACGCTGATCCAACTGGAAGAGGAATGACACACGGTCTCGCTTGCGAGTGAGAAATCATCACATCGCTGGCCTTTTTCGATGCACACTCACCTGTGCAGCTTTATTTTGACGCTACCTACGTACTTTGTGCAATAACAGCGTTCTCGCTGTTTTCTAAGGATTAAGGGGGTCATTCTGACCGCGGCGGACGGCGGTCGCCGCCCGCCAAGCGGTTCCCGCCGAAAGACCGCTCCGCGGTCAAAAGACCGCGGCGGTCATTCTGGCTTTCCCACTGGGCTGGCGGGCGACCGCGGAAAGTCCGCCCGCCAGCCCAGCGGGAAACACCCTTCCCACGAGGACGCCGGCTCAGAATGGAGCCGGCGGAGTGGGAAGGTGCGACGGGTGCAGTTGCACCCGTCGCGAATTTCAGTGCCTGCAAAGCAGACACTGAAATTCTTCGTGGGGCCCTCTTACGGGGGCCCCTGCAGTGCCAATGCCATTGGCATGGGCACTGCAGGGGCCCCCAGGGGCCCCGCGGCACCCCCTACCGCCATCCTGTTCCTGGCAAGAGAACCGCCAGGAACCGGATGGCGGTAGGGGGTGTCAGAATCCCCATGGCGGCGGAGCGCGCTCCGCCGCCATGGAGGATTCTCAAGGGCAGCGGGAAGTCGGCGGTACACCGCCGACTTTCCGTTTCTGGCCGCGGCTGAACCGCCGCGGTCAGAATGCCCAGCGGTGCACCGCCAGCCTGTTGGCGGTGCTACCGCCGACCTCCGCCATGGCGGTAATTACCGCCAGGGTCAGAATGACCCCCTAAGACTCTTATTCTTTTCAAAAATCATATCTTGACTTGTGTATGTTGGATTTTTGTTGTTTTGGTCTTGTTTTGTTTAGATAACTATTATCTACTTTCCTAAACCTGTGTTGTGTCATTTTGTAGTGTTTCCATTGGGTTACTGTGTATGTTGGTACAAATACTTTACACATTGCTTCTGAAGTTAAGCCTGCCTGCTCATGCCAAGCTACCAAGGGGTTGAGCAGAGGTTAACTGAGGGTGATTCTCCTTTACCCTGACTAGATTGAGGGTCATTGCTTGGACAGGGGCTAACCTGACTGCCAACCAAAGACCCCATTTCTAACAATGACAATGTCCTTTTTAAAAATTGAGGTCCTCATTACAACCCTGGTGGTCGGTGATATAGTGGCAGTAATACCGCCAACAGGCCGGGGGTAATAAATATGAAATTATGACCACGGCGGAAACCGCTCAGACAGACAGCCACTTTAACACACCGACCGCCAGGGCGAAATTACCAGGCACCGCGGCGGTATCCGCCTACAGCCAGGCAGAAGACAATGTTCCGCACACTGCATTATGAGACACCAATCCACCACCTTTTCCGGGGCGGTACCAACGACATCAAAAGCCTGGCAGAAACACTGCACAGAAGGGAAACGACTCACCTCTGGAGACTCAAGGAAGAACCACGCCGCCATGGAGCCCGAGTTACATGTGTTCCCCATGATCTTCTACGTTCTGCTCCACTACGAACACCGATGCTGGCGAGGACGACCACGGTGAGTACTGGCACCTAGCACAAAGGGGAGGGGAGGGAGGAAAAAGAGAGTGACACACACACACGCAACACCCCCACCCCAACACCATACACACAAACAGATGCACAAACATTACATAGTCCCCCTGAAACCCTCAGGAATAATGCAAGGACAAAATGAATTGATTAAAATGAGTGTAATAAGATAAAATACTATAAATACATGCATCCAAATCAACAAGTATATACATATTTACAAATGTAGGGACACTGCCCAGTCCTCAATGTCTGTGGGCCGCAGGGCCACATCACATAGTACAAGGCCCCACCTCACTCCTGCAACAACACGGGAAGAACACTGCAGGGGCATCAGGTCGAAAATAGCCAGGCACCTCAGGGGGACGGGGAATGGGGGGCACCTCAGCCAGAAGATGGTGCAACGCCACTGGTCCTGGAGGGGGCAACTTGCCCATTACTCTGTCCTGGGGAGTGCAAGGCCACAGTCTCTCAAGTGGGTGACTTGCCCACATGCTCTGAAAGGGGCAACATGCCCTGTGCATGATCCTGGGGAGTGCAAGGCCACAGTCTCTCAAGTGGGTGACTTGCCCACATGCTCTGGAGGGAGGCAACATGCCCTGTGCTTGGTCATGGGGAGTGCAAGGCCACAGTCTCTCAAGTGGGTGACTTGCCCACATGCTCTGGAGGGAGCAACATGCCCTGTGCTTGGTCCTGGGAAGTGCAAGGCCACAGTCTCTCAAGTGAGTGACTTGCCCACATGTTCTGGAGGGTGGCAACATGCCCTGTGCTTGATCCTGGGGAGTGCACGGCCACAGACTCTCAAGTGGGTGACTTGCCCACTGGTTCTGGAGGGGGCATTGTGCCCAGTAAGCGTCATCCTGTGGAGGATGGGGTGAGTGGATGGCTTCTCCACTGGTTCTGGAGGGGGCATTGTGCCCAGTGAGCTTCATCCTGTGGAGGATGGGGTGAGTGGTTGGCTTTTCCACTGTTCTGGAGGGGGCATTGTGCCCAGTGATGCAGATCTTGGGGAGTGCAAGGTCACAGTCTCTCACCAGGGTGTCAGACCCACAGGATTTGCTGGGGCCAAGCCGCACAACAGCCCATGGAGGCAGGACTACACACTGTCTGCCGGCGGCAACGGCTGCTCAGTGGTGGTAGTGGTGGTGCTGCTTGTGGAGCTGGCAGTGGTAGGGGGAGGCTCCAGCCCATCCCCTGCAGCCTCGGACAGCTTCCCACTGGGGCTGCTGCTGCTGGCAGTGGTGCTGGTGGCGGTGCTGGTGGCAGTGCTGGCAGTGGTGGGGGGAGGCTCCAGCCCTTCCCCTGCAGCCTCGGACGGCTGCCCACTGGGGCTGCTGCTGCTGGCAGTGGTGCAGGTGGTGGTGCTGGCAGAGGTGGGAGGAGGCTCCAGTCCTTCCCCTGCAGCCTCGGATGGCTGCCCACTGGGGCTGCTGCTGGCAGTGGTGCTGGTGGCAGTGTTGGTGGTGGTGCATGTGGTGGTGCTGGGGGAAGGCTCCAGCCCTTCCCCAGCAGCCTTGGTCGGCTGCCCACAGGGGCTGCTTCTGCTGGCAGTGGTGCTGGTGGCAGTGCAGGTGGCGGTGCTGGCAGTGGTAGAAGCGAGGCTCCAGCCCGTCCCCTGCAGCCTCGGATGGCTGCACCAGGCCCCTTGTCTCTACTGCCTGCTGTTGCAGGCCCCTTGCCCCTCCGTCCTGCAGCTGGTACTGCCTCCTTGCCCTTCCATCCTGCAGCTGGTGCTGTCTCCTTGCCCTTCCGTCCTGCAGCTGGGGCTGACTCCTTGCCTTTCCTCGATGCACTTGGAGTTGGCACCCTGGCCGTCTGCCTGGCTGGTGGCCGGGATCCTTTCCCACCTTGAGTAGTTGGGGACCATACTGTGCCCGTGGACTGGGTGGCTGAGGTGGTTGCCTAGTTTTGAACTCCCTGGCCTGACGTGAAGGAAGAGGGGGAGGAGTAGGGAAGAGGTCAATGGTGGAGAGGAAAAGCTTCTTAGGAACATTGGGGCAGGAAGAGGGAGATGGTTTGGGTTGGAGGAAGAGGGAGTGGTGGTAGGAGGTGTCAGTCTGCTGTGTTTGGGTGCAGGTGCATGGGCTGGATGCTGTTGTGAGGTGGATGGCTGTTGGGTGTCTGAGTGCTTGCGTTTGTGTTGTTTAGGAGGAGGTGGCACAGACACAGTGGGTGAGGACATGGGGGCTTGTGCATGGATGTGTGGGTGGTGACTGCCAGTGAGTGGCGTGTACTGTTAGGTGGGCTGGTGATGGTGGTAGTGGATGAGGATGTAGTGCATGCAGGTGTGAGTGGAGACGCAACTGGGAGGGAGGTGGATGAGGAGGAGGAGGCCACAGTGGAGGCAGTGGATGTTGGTATGTCTGATTCTGGATGGTATTTGTGTGAGTGCCTGTGGGATGAAGTGTGGTGCTTGTGTTTGCCATGTCCACTCTTGTGTGTCATCTTTTGTGTATGCAGGTCTGACTGTGTGCTTGGAATAGGTTGGGGTTGAGAGGAATGGGATTGGGTAGAGGATGTTGGAGTGGCGAGGCTGGAAACAGGGACAATGGCTGCCATCTGAGAGGAGGCCAGAGCCTGGATTGATCTATGTTGGGCCGCCAAGCCAGTGTGAATGCCCTCCAGGAATGCACTTGTCTGTTGCATTTGGGCTGCCAGCCCCTGGATGGCATTCACAATGGTTAACTGCCCAAAAGAGATGGATCGCAAGAGGTCAATAGCCTCCTCACTCAGGGCAGAAGGGCTAACTGGGGCAGGGCCTGAGGTGCCTGGGGCAAAGGAGATGCCCACCCTCCTGGGTGAGCGGGCACGGGAACCTCGCTGAGGGGCTGCTGGGAGGGCGTGCTGGTACCGGGGGTGGTGGCTGTGCCTGTAGCTGGGGTGGGCACAGAAGTGTCCGCCTCCACCAGGGAGCTCCCATCGGAGGAGGTCTCCATGTCCGAACTGTCAGAACCTGTCTCTACAGTGGTACTCCCCTCACCCTCCGTCCCACTGGTGCCCTCTCCGTCGGTGGATGCGGCCTCCTGGGTCCTGTGGGATGCAGCTCCCTCCGTTGCCAGTGCCTCTGCTCCTCCGCCAGATGACGCTAATGCACATAAGGACAGGGTGACAAAACAAAAAGGGGGGGGAGACACAAAGGATACACTTGGTCAATGGCGCCAACAACACCACCGTTGGCGTACACAACACACTCACACACAGGGAACAGCCCTACGCACTAGGAAATGCACTACCAGTCACAATGCTAGTCACCAGCCCATGGATAGGGACACCTAACGCCAATTGCAGCATACTTGAGACCCACAAACCCCTGTCCAGTGGTGGATGCCTACTATCTTGGTTGGAGTACTTTCACATCAGAACCCTGCCCAATATGGGGACCTACCCTGCAATGCCAGGCCTGGCCTAGGGGCACCCACAGGGCCCCCACCCGGATACCACCCCACCAGGTGCAAGTTGTATATTTGGGCACTGTACTCACCCCCTTTGTGGCTGCTGTGATGCCCCTAAGCACCCATTTAGCTCCGGATAGGCCACCACCAGTATGTGGGCCTTCTGGGGGGTCAGGGTTCGACAGGCACCCCCTCCTCATTGGGAGGCTATCCCCACCTGGGCCTCCACCATCTTCCTTGCCCAGCGTCTCAGGTCCTTCCACCGTTTCCGACAGTGGGTGCTCCGCCTGCCGTAGACCCCCAGGTTCCGCATGTCCTTGGCGATGGCACGCCATATACCCTTTTTTTGATGGGCTCTGACCTGCAGGGAAATAAACACAGTGAAAGGTATTAGTCCGACCGTCCTGCCTGTTACACTCATGGCCCACCATGCCCCTTCCCATCCTCATTTGCCCAGCCAAGGCTGACCAAAAATGCTGCACCCTGCCCAAGGCCCATCCACCACCCACCCCCTACATGAGGCATTCACACACAGCACTCCATGCATTCATGCACCATGCATCGTACTCACGGTGTACTCACCTGTTGGTCTGGAGGCCCATAAAGCATTCGGTACTGGGGTAGAACCTCATCCACCAGTCGCTCCAACTCCGCCGAGGTGAAGGCAGGGGCCCTTTCCTCAGTCACACGAACCATGGTCAGTTCCAGACACAGGTCACAGCAGCACATGCAGTGTAGGTCCTCTCCTGTTGTGTTGAAGGTCAGGTAGCAAGTGAGGAATTAGATAGAAAATGGCGGTTACGTCTGCCGGCGTACATCTCCATTGCCCACTGTATCCCCATAGGGCCCAATGTTAACCAATGGTGAGTTGCACAGCGGTTCTCGACCGCCTCCCGCAACGGTGCACAATGTCAGCGGAATTACCTAATTTCCACCTGTCCCTCCATACAGGACAGGCGGGGGGGCAGGCCATAGATCCTAACTGCATCACAGTACACAAATGCACCATTTAGCCATCTCCAACAAAATACTGTTACAATCAAAATATGCATTGAACTGTAGTGGTTGGAATTAAGAGATAATGACCAGCTGCTCACTATTTTACCCCATAGTTTGCAACTGCTGTGGATGAATAGGAGCTGGAGACATCCCCCTGTGTACAGACCCCTGGTGGACTTGGCAACAATGGAGGACAGGCACATTATCCTCACCTATCCTCACCTATCGACTTGACAGGGCCACAATCACGGAGCTGTGTGCTCAATTGGAGCCTGACCTAATCTCTGCTATCCGTCACCCCACCGGGATCCCCCCTCTTGGGCAAGTGCTATCAGTACTCCATTTCCTGGCAACTGACAGTGGGCTTGGCAGTAGGAATGTCACAGCCAATGTTCTCAATAGTGCTTACCAGAGTGTTGTCTGCCCTGATAAAACACATGTACAGCTACATCGTTTTCCCCCAGGTGGAGGATTTGGCCACAGTGAAAGCTGATTTCTATGCAATGGGACATATCCCAAACATTATTGAGGCTATTGATGGAACACATATTCCATTTGTATCCCCCCCACCCCGGAGACATGAACAGGTGTTCAGAAATCGAAAGAACTTTCACTCCATGAAAGTGCAGATGGTGTGTTTGGCGGACCAGTACATCTCCCACGTCAATGCAAAGTATCCTGGGTCTGTGCATGATGCCTTTATCCTGAGGAACAGCAGCATCCCAAATGTGATGGCACAACTCCAGAGGCTCAGATCAGAAGTTACCACTTAAAAGTATACAAGGGAATATCCAGTGCTGGCCTGTGAGCGGAGCAGGCTTCACAAAAGTGAAAAAATGACTTTGCTGTTTTTCACTTTCTGGACATATAAAACTTCCAAGCATTTGTCCTGCCTTTTAGTACATTGCACTCTGCCCTATGGGCTACCTAGGCCCTACCTTAGGATGACCTATATATAATAAAAGGGGATTTTAAGGCTTGGCAAGTAGTTGTAAATGCCATGTCAAAGTGGCAGTGAAACTGCACACATAGGCCTTGCAATGGCAGGCCTGAGACATGATTAAGAGGCTACTTACATGAGTGGCATAAACAGTGCTGTAGGCCCACTAGTAGCATTTAACTTACAGTGGCTGGGCACATGCAGTGTGCTTTACTAGGGACTTACAAGTACATTAAACATGCCAGTTGGGTATTGGCCAATGTTACCATGTTTTGGGGAGAGAGCACATTAGCACTGGTTAGCAGTGGTAAAGTGTCCAGAGTCCTAAAGCCAACAAAAAAGAGGTTAGAAAAAGAGGAGGAAGGCAAAAATGTTTGGGGTGACCCTTCAGAGAGGACCATTTTCCAACAGTTCTCAAATCACAAGTGGTAGCACTACCAATCCACAAATCATTCTTGGAGATTTTAACCTAAATATGCGCAATCAACGTCAGTATATTCTTTTCTCGTAGCTCCAAGAGGACTTTGTGAAAAACAAACAATTTAATGCTTCACTTCTGCTAGTGCACTCCTTTGTGCCTGTGTCTCAGCTAGGGATTACATGTTCCCCTAGGATAGAGAGTGGCTTGCTACACACTACTGACTTTTTAGGTAGGGTGACACGTTTACTGGCAGACTACTATTCAGGGATGATTTCTCCCAGGGTGTTCAGCCAGTGCAGGAAAGCAGGCACAGCATCAATGCATCAAAGGCATGTTTAATAGAATGTATCTTCACCTGTTCAGTGACCCATAGTGCCAGGGTACTGGGTTAGACTAGGGCAGAAAAAGCAGGGGCACCAAATTAAAAGTAGCCTCCGTTAGCAAATCAGATTTGTAAAAAACTAGGCCACATTTGCAAATTGGGCCGTTTTGAAATTGTAAAGATAAGCTAAAGAGGTGCTATGTAAGGCATATTGGAACAAATTAATGAGTGTGTGTGTGTGTTTATCAACTCTTTGCTCACCTCTGAAGTTGTTCCACCACTGTCCAACATTACAGGGAGTGCAGAATTATTAGGCAAATGAGTATTTTGACCACATCATCCTCTTTATGCATGTTGTCTTACTCCAAGCTGTATAGGCTCGAAAGCCTACTACCAATTAAGCATATTAGGTGATGTGCAGCTCTGTAATGAGAAGGGGTGTGGTCTAATGACATCAACACCCTATATCAGGTGTGCATAATTATTAGGCAACTTCCTTTCCTTTGGCAAAATGGGTCAAAAGAAGGACTTGACAGGCTCAGAAAAGTCAAAAATAGTGAGATATGTTGCAGAGGGATGCAGCACTCTTACAATTGCAAAGCTTCTGAAGCGTGATCATCGAACAATCAAGCGTTTCAATCAAAATAGTCAACAGGGTCGCAAGAAGCGTGTGGAAAAACCAAGGCGCAAAATAACTGCCCATGAACTGAGAAAAGTCAAGCGTGCAGCTGCCACGTTGCCACTTGCCACCAGTTTGGCCATATTTCAGAGCTGCAACATCACTGGAGTGCCCAAAAGCACAAGGTGTGCAATACTCAGAGACATGGCCAAGGTAAGAAAGGCTGAAAGACGACCACCACTGAACAAGACACACAAGCTGAAACGTCAAGACTGGGCCAAGAAATATCTCAAGACTGATTTTTCTAAGGTTTTATGGACTGATGACATGAGAGTGAGTCTTGATGGGCCAGATGGATGGGCCCGTGGCTGGATTGGTAAAGGGCAGAGAGCTCCAGTCCGACTCAGACGCCAGCAAGGTGGAGGTGGAGTACTGGTTTGGGCTGGTATCATCAAAGATGAGCTTGTGGGGCCTTTTCGGGTTGAGGATGGAGTCAAGCTCAACTCCCAGTCCTACTGACAGTTCCTGGAAGACACCTTCTTCAAGCAGTGGTACAGGAAGAAGTCTGCATCCTTCAAGAAAAACATGATTTTCATGCAGGACAATGCTCCATCACACGCGTCCAAGTACTCCACAGCGTGGCTGGCAAGAAAGGGTATAAAAGAAGGAAATCTAATGACATGGCCTCCTTGTTCACCTGATCTGAACCCCATTGAGAACCTGTGGTCCATCATCAAATGTGAGATTTACAAGGAGGGAAAACAGTACACCTCTCTGAACAGTGTCTGGGAGGCTGTGGTTGCTGCTGCACGCAATGTTGATGGTGAACAGATCAAAACACTGACAGAATCCATGGATGGCAGGCTTTTGAGTGTCCTTGCAAAGAAAGGTGGCTATATTGGTCACTGATTTGTTTTTGTTTTGTTTTTGAATGTCAGAAATGTATATTTGTGAATGTTGAGATGTTATATTGGTTTCACTGGTAATAATAAATAATTGAAATGGGTATATATTTGTTTTTTGTTAAGTTGCCTAATAATTATGCACAGTAATAGTCACCTGCACACACAGATATCCCCCTAACATAGCTAAAACTAAAAACAAACTAAAAACTACTTCCAATAATATTCAGCTTTGATATTAATGAGTTTTTTGGGTTCATTGAGAACATGGTTGTTGTTCAATAATAAAATTAATCCTCAAAAATACAACTTGCCTAATAATTCTGCACTCCCTGTAATGTCACTGTCCCACTGATCAAGAAGCCAGGACTAGACCATGAACATTTTAGAAAGCTAACATTCCATTACCATTCTCTGATCCATTTCCAAATGTATGGAAAAGTACCTGGCTAAATGGCTCTTTTGATATTATGACTCTTTCCGGATCCTTAAACAGTCTCAACTTTTTTTTATTCCATACATTGAACTGACTTGCCCTGGTTGCTGTCCTCCATGAGTTGCAAGCCAAGAGCCTGCCTATATATTTTTGGGATCTTTTTGCAGTTTAGACATGGTGAGGTGTTCCAATCTGGTTGGCTCTTTGAGAGCTGTGATCCTGGCTAAACAGGCACTCGACTGGATATTTTCTAGCAGGCCATACCCAACCAGACTCTTTGCCTCCTTTCAGGTTTTCTGAATTCCCCTTCAGGTCTGGAGTACACTAAGGCTTGTCATTATCTCCTACTTCATTTAATTAATACTTTCAGCTGCTGTGCTCTTCTTTGCTCCCTATTTTCTCTCAGGACACTGGAAACACCTCGTCACTACAGTATGCTTTGCATAACATTTACATTCATCTGCACTGCACACACACAGATGTAAAGTGTTATTTTCATATTAAAGTTGAGCCATAGTTAACGTAGGCCTCAGTTTAAAGGAATCATGTTATAATGAAATGCTCCCTGTTGTGTATTTCCTTCTTTCTCTAATTTCAGGGGCCAAACTACAACAGAATACACTAATTAAAATGGTATCATAATTGTTATAGTTTCTGTGTGAATGTTTATCTGTATGTGTTCCATGGAGAGCTGGATAATGGACCTCTGCACATGCACAAAGAGCACGCTGACTGAAATGTATCATCCTACTATAAGATATCTGTTGAAGGTCGTGTAGCAGAGACATCAATTGTGCAATGGCTGTGGAAAAGGCTAAAACTGCCTCATCAGAGAATGTTTAATCCTAATTGGGTCTCTTCATGGGAATAGTGGGGAGCTGATTTCGACTGAAGACCTGTACTTGTTGAGTTAGTTGGATTTGGATGCCCTGTCCCACTCTCCTCAGAGGAAATGATTCTTTGCTCCTGCCTGATAGACTCCTGTGCAAATCAATTCTCACTTATTTGACTGAATCTTCATGTAATTCTGCCTTTAGAGGCTTTACTGGCTGACACCTCCTGCCTGAATTCACACATAAACTTCTAGATTTCCTCTACCTTACCTTATTGGGCAGCTTCCCTCAAGAGAAGCAGAGCCTTTTTAATTTGTTTTCAGACAACTTTAAGCAATTTGTCTTTGTAATTGCTATTTTTAATTGATTTTCATTATACTAAATGATATATTCATCTATTGACTACAGCTTGTTGACAACATATAATGACTTTAGGTAATACCTTTGCTAATCTGGTAATAAACCATTACGGTTTGCAAAGCAACTACTCTCAGTCATCATTGTGGGGCCTAATGTGGTTCACTGTCATTGATGTGCTGTGATTTGGTTATGTCACACCTCAATCTGGGACTAAAGGTCCATCCGCTAGACTGCAGCTTGTACTTGAAGTTTGCACCAATGATTTGCAAGGTGCAAATTCCACTGCACATCCAGTGACACCTAGCTGTTGTTGAAATTTCACCAGCACTCCAGTGACTCTATCTACAGATTAGTAGACTGCCACCTTCAAGTTAATGTTTGGTTGTCTGATAGCGTTCCGAAATTCAATGGGGTCAAGATGGGGTCATAGCTATTGTTTACAACATCTTTTGCTAAACTGCAAGGCTCTTCTCCGATAGTTTAGGGCATATAGCTTCTGTTGCTCACAAAGGAAAATAATTTGAAGATATTGTTCGACCAACATTTTCCTTTGATGATCATGTGTTCAGTTTCTTGTTGGCTGGATACTTGCAGCTCAAAGTTGTTTGTAATGTTCAGGTTTTTTCGAACATTCCCATCCCCCTGTGGCGGTGGGTGTGCTGTGTCCTCTCTTTGCTGAATTACTGAAATACTACTTGATAACAACACGGATTCAGCTGTATAACCAGGAATTAAGACTGGTTTAATCATTAAAGAAATCTGATCAGATTTTCTTTGCTCGCCAGGCAATAAAATGGCTCCTGATAAAGCAAAGCATCTGGTTCAAGACCTTTTCCATGATCGACAAGTCTTCTGCAAAAACACACCTTTTCTCTCAGATGTGTTTGTTATCATAACAATTACCCAAGCCTAGTTCTTTCACCGGTTCAATTCTTCAAATGTGCTGGATGCAAAGGCAGGGCTATCAGGGTGTTTCGCCTCATAGCCATGGAATCCCCTGAACATGGAAGTCCGTTCCATGTTGGATTCTGCCAATTTCATTAGCCTAATCTTTTTAGATTGTGGTGAGTTATTTCAGTTTCTCCCTGTTAGGTCTCTGGGGCTCCAAACACCAAGATGCCTTCAAGCACTTTAGAAGTAAAGAAGTAATCTTTCTAGACAGTGCCAGCACCTTTTTGTCTGTTCTGAACTCTGTGCTTAACTGTATTGGGAGTTTCAGGTAGTGGACACATCGGTGATTTTGGGAACTGGTGCTTGTTTTTCATTTTCACACTTGACCTAGACCGAGAGAGAAAGAGTCAGAATGGATAAATAAGGTAGAAGAGAAAGATAGAAAACCATAACAAAGCGATAAATCAGGCACAGGAAATTACCTGTAAGACTGAGATAAAGAGAAAAGAAGTGTAGCAAGGAAACAGCATGAGGTGGAATCAAGACCAGGTGCAGCACTGCCAAGTACCAAGCACTTCAGGTTAGAATAATGCATTTCGAATTTCTTACCTTATCACTGTGAACACCTGAGATTGTCACACAATCAGAGTATCAGCATGCTTGATGTTTGTCACAAGCTGTCGCCAGTTCCACCTCACGTGTTAAGAATGCACTCCTACACAGATGCATGCACAGGTCTCTTCTTCTGAGCTTGCTCCACAGGGCCATGAGAGGTAATCTCTGATGGTGATCACAATGGGAATATGCTCATCACACTGTGCTCTAGTGAGTGTCTTTTACTGGCTCCCTCAAAGCCTACTTCAGCAGTGACTGGGTGAAACTGAGGCTGTACCCATGTGCATACTGTGTATAATGCGGGTAGGGCCCACGGAAGAAGCTGGTAGCTAAAGAAACAATGGCACAGGACCTAAAGTGCTCCCCACCCAGACTTTGCTTTTGCAACTGCTGCAAGGAGCTCCCTGAACACATGTACTCAATTTGGGCCTGATGTTCGAAATTTCCATTAGCAAAAAGTGGTCGCACACTGTGCATCAAGTTTTTTATGAACAGAAAGGAATTTTGCCAATCGACCTAGTACTATCGATCAGTTCACAATATTCTGTATCATAATGGGTCACAATCTGACCCACCTCATCAATATTTATGAGGTACATCGCAAATTGAGACTCACTACAATTGGATGCCATCATGGAGAATGGCAGCTAGCTTGGGTCTGCAAACTACCGTATGTGTGATCCTACTATTAATAAATGTAGCCCTGTTTTCCTTTACATAAATTGGGCTGCATTTACAAATAAAAGGGATTTTTGTTTGTTTGGTTGGTTTTTGAGAATTAGTTGTGGTCCCATAGAGCACGGCCTACTTCCCAACAAACACTTTTTTGACAATCACATAGGAAAGGGTCCCAAGGGGACCCCTGCCATTTGTGAATTGATTATCACCTCCTTTGGGGTTTTGGTAAAATGTAAATGATTTGCGACCACATTTCAGTCACAAAACATTGATACATACCATTACTGATTGTTATGTGGAAGTAGCACCATAACCACACCTTTTCCAAATAGCTATTCATTGTAGATTCTTAAAGCCATTTTGCAATTCGGTAACTATTACCAAATCGCAAATTGGTTTAGAGCATTACAAGTATTCATTTTGCAATTGAAAATCTTGTAATGTTGCAAATCACAGTCTTTGAGACCTAAAAATGGCTTTGTACATCAGGACCCTTATTCTGGGCATGGCACACATCTGACCCTGGATCACTGCTGTCACGGTGCTCTAAACAGAATAAATATTAAAGAGCCAGAAGCGAGAGGCCTTGACTTAACCAGCTTGGCTGAGGTATGGCTGTAGCACACTATGGGCTGCCTGTACTAGGCCAGCTGCTTAGAGCAAACCAGCACTTGTCTCAGCTTGCTAAGTCTGAGACTAGTGCTGGTGGCCATACAACAGGCTGGGCAAACCAAATAGGATCAACTCCACCTTGCTGAAACTTATCCAGCACTGAAGTGGTTATGTCCATAAAGTGAAACATTAATTTGTAGTGGAGATAATGTTTTTAAATTTGTTTGAAAGTTGGCTGTTGCTATGAAATGGGACGCAGTTGTAGAATTCTTTAGAGCCCAAATGAAAGAGGATTGATGACAGGTTGGTTGAAGTACAATATACTATACACATCTTTTTAAGTGTCTCTGTGGCAATTCTCTATGATTTCAGCACTTAAATAATACAGGTCTTATACCCGGTGCCACTTCATTAACCTGCATACCCACATTGCTGGGTCCTGGACATCATGGGTTCCCCCAGTGATTCTTCTCCTTGACAGAGCATATTAAATAGAAGATTGTTTTACGGTTAGGGTGGGGGCAAGTTGCTGACATTTTTTCTTTGGGTAAGCAATACTTGGCGAAGAGGTGACTTATAGCATATGATTATCCTTAACTCCTATGTTTATGTCTCTTATGTGTGCAATGTTATTTTTATCCTCTCCTGTTCTGAAGATACTGTTATTTTACCTTGACATTTGGAATTTATACTGCGGTAAATGACTGTATTTTCGAGAGAAAAAAAACAACAAAGTATGGTTTGAAAGGTGGCTGTCTGTTCTTGCAAGTGTTTGATCTTAACAGCACTACTTAATATTAAGAGCCTAGACCTACAATGTTGCTCATTTTATCTTTCTTTTCTAGTTACATATTTCACAATTCAAAGAATGGCATATATTTCAAATATTTTTCTACGTAAGTTTAAATATATTCTTTCTAGGTAACAGCACAAGAGAAATTGTAATGAGACCCTCCACACATTTAGAAGGATGAAGGAGTACACATTAAACGTTGGTGTCTGTATGAAAGTTAGCAATGTATGTTCTAACATGAACAGGGCTTTGAAGTGTTGTTTGTTAATGCTATTTACCTATTCAGTTCACCCCTGATTCTGTGCGGCTAATTCAGAGACAGAGTCCTACATTAGTGTTTAGGCCTAGCTCAAAAAGCCAGGTCATCAGCAGAGGAGGCCCTTTTGTGTAGCGACAGGTCATTCCACACTTCAGGAGTGATGTGAAAGGACGATTGACTACTGGATCTGGTTTTCCATTTGGGTAGGATGTGTACAAGTTGGAGTCTGGACAAACAAAGGCATCAGGAAGGTTTGTGAAACCAGATGCACTTTTTGAGATATGTTGGGCTAGTCTTCTCTAGGGCCTTGAAAGTTTGGGAGAGGTGTTTGAATTATTCTCATTTGTCTTTGAGGACCCAGTGGTGATCCTTCAGGTATGGTGTGATGTGTGGTGTGAGAGATATGGGAATAACTGCTTAGTCTTACATGTGTAAAAAGATCTCTCAAGGGTCACACGTAAGACACTAAAACGATACACACAATCACAATGCAGACATGGAAATGCCACAGATATGCAAACTGACAACTTGGCACTTATGAAGATGGAAAGGTCGACATTCTACACCGCTATTGTTAACGCTGAAATCTCACTAATGAATATTTATGTATTCTGAATGTTAAAGCTGCATTGAAAATGAGTAATATAGAAAATAATACACAAGTTTAAAAATGTGCCTACTTGGGTGACCACCAATAATCGTGAAGTGTACTTATTAACGGCTTACTAATGTAAAATGTCGAGCTCATGTTTGGATTAATGTAGTAGTATGTCATATTGATGGCTATGTATTGTGTATTTGCTTTCTTAATCATAGGCCTTAATTTAGCAATGTCTTGGGCCTAGTTGTACAGCTTCATGTTAAGTTGCCTTACTTAGACAGATCATAAAATGGCTGCTTAGAGAATTAATTTGTAATTTTTATCGCATTAACCGAATGTTAGTAGCTAGAATTCTTTCCCATGAGAACTGCTTGCTAGAAAATGTTGTACTAGCTAAGGATACTTTGTAAAACTTAGATTGTGCAGAGGTGATGTTCCCAGGAACTAACAAAGTATGCACTGACTGGAGTATAAGCTGATACAAATTTATTACCTGACGATCCCAACGATGGGAACAGGAGGACAGTAGCCAATCATCGACATGTGAACAATGGTTTAGTAAATTCTCAGATTTGAGGTTCTACTTTCATTGGACTAAATGTAAACGTGCAATTCTTTGACCAACAGCAACGTGGGAAGTAGTTTTAGGGGATCTAACTTAGCCAGACTGCACGGAGAGGAGATACACTATTATCTTTCTTGACCTTTCCGAGAGGAGATGTGCTCACTTCTTCCTAACGCTATATTGAGAAGCGACATTCTAATCTGTCCGTTCCTGAGATATTTCTATCTTGAACTTTAATGCTGAATTCCGATGCTTTGCTGACGGAACAGATGTCCAATTGACAAAGACAGTTGCAGCTTGCTGAACCATACTGAGGCAAGGTATAAGACGATGTTACTGATTGCTATGTCTATTTGCTTTTGTTCTTATGTTCCAACCGCTAATTTTGATAGAGCCATAATTAGATGTTTTCCAAATTTGTGTTGACTAAAGTGTTTTGCATGAAGCCCAAACATGATATTCTAATCAAAAGGGTAGTTAAGTGGCTCACTGATTGATACCTGCTAGGTATTAACAACAGTTGATGTATTTTCTTTGCTGAATCTAAATGCATGCTATTTCTATTGCACGGCTATTCTTGCTATTGATTTGTACTGTAACTCTAGCATGTGTAGTGATCCAAGCTTTGATTAAACTGAGATTCTTTAAAAGATTCAGTCAACCAGTATTGTTTTTGTATGCTTATCATTTGAGACTAAGTTACGTGATATTAGCATTGTTAATACAGGAAAATAAACATTCTAATTTTTACATAAAGGTGTGGTTATTCATGGCCAAGGGGTCATGGTGCATGGAAATTATTGATTCCCAAGATTATTGATGTTATTGATTGGTATTGCTATTGATTTGTATTGGAACCGAGTCTTGTGGTGAGAATGACTCTAAGCAAAGACAAAAGGTCCCTCAAACCCCTAATGCGTCCCCTTATAAACTAATGACAAACAACCGAATAAGGTCAGACGCGGTGACACTCTCTTAAAATAAGCTTTGGGCCCACGCAGTTATTTTCTATTCCTTTTTCTTAAGAAAGCCAGCAGACTGTATTAATATAACCAGTAAATAAATTAATTTCACGTATGTCCGTCCATTGGCATGCACGAGAACCTCCTCACGCGCCTCAGGAACAAGGACAAGTTTTGTTTCCACTCAGGCTAAGTAGCCTAGCTACACCAGCGGAAGTAAACACGGTACCGAAAAGGCTCTGAATCTGACACCAAAAGGCAAGCCGTTATTAAGAATCCCTTTTAGGTAGCGGTGTCAGACAAGACGTCCTAACGTTCGACGCATAACAAGCACACCCTGCGCGAAGATTACAGCTTCCGGCGCTTCAGCACCGCGGAGAGCAGCCGCATGTCACGTGCGCAACTTCGGAGCAAGAAGTCCCGCCCCTTTCTTCAGATGATCACGCTGCCCTCTGTGACGTCACCGCGCTGACAAGCTTCGAACGCTTTGACCTGGATCGTGATTTGGGTCGTTTTGTGTTAAGTGGTCTGTCGCTGCATCACGTTTTCAGGTACTGGGATGTGGGGTGCCGATAAGGGAGTGCGTGTGAGGGGGCATTTCGCTACCTCCTCTGCGGCTGCGTTACTACTTGGTGGCATAAAAGATGGGATGAAAACAGGAGGGGGAAATCGGTGATGGACAACAAGGGCAGGAAATAGAGACAGGACAAGAGACTGAAGAGGCGGAGACACGGTGGTGAGGTGACAGTTGAAGACAGAAGGAGCAGTCTAAGGAGGGAACAGTATATGGTAATTTTAGACAGTTAAGCGGGAGCAATAAGGAAGTAAACAGAGACACGCTTTAACTGAGTTCAAGGTTGATTAGGAGAGAGCCCGAAGAGGTACAAAGGGAGGAAAGAATCCCCCGCTGGGCTCAGCTCTGTGTGGATACAGGAAGGCTCTTTCTCTGATGGGCTTTGGAGGAGAGAGTGATCCACTGGGGGAGCAGCAGCCGCTTGACCATTTTTTAATGAATCCCTTACGGACACTATTTTTGAGTGTCTTTTACCAGACTAGCCTGATTCATCCTGCATATGTGCCCAGAGAAAGTGTCCATTTAGGGCATGCATTGTAGTTGGAAGTGGTTTAGCTCACGTGCAGACTTTCATTTTCAGCACAAGAGACTGGCAAGGCAGGACGTCTCGGAGTTCTATGAAAGTGATACTTTATGATTAGGAAAGGTGGATAACATGGGTGGGTTCGGTATTCCTGCCTGTACCGAGTGACTTCTATTGAATCAGTTCTTGTCTGTTGCTGTACTGAGATTACTCTTTTATTCTTCATAATAGGCAAGCATACAACCAAAATAAAACATACCTCTCCTTCTTTGGATTTCTCCAGGTCTCCACCACTTAAGAGATCGAGGCATGGCATAAGAATTGACAAGGACGAAAAAAGTAAGAGGCCACTTCTAAAAACAGTGGTCTCTTTAGATTAGAAGATTTATATTAATCTAACTACGAATGTTCCAGAAGAGGATATCGTATATTCTGATTTGTTTATACCCATTGATATGAATGATGCGGTGCCTCCTAGGGAACAAAAAGGGAAATGCATTACTATGGATACGTCAGAGGACGTTTACCATGTGAAGGCAAATGTGGAATTTTCAGTGCCTCCGGCTTCTGGAAGGTCTGAAAAAATGTCCATCAGTTTCAGCGAACACCTATTCTAGGACTTCCTATTCACCCTTATATGTTAAATGTCATAATCAGAGAGTGAAAGTGGAAAGACCCTGACAGTATACATGCGCTGAGACTTGTGTTGTAAATTTATCCTCTAGAACACATTAATACCAAAGTGTCTGATTCTATTCCTGTTAATTCTTTAGTGGGCAGTTTTGTCAGAAGAACTTCAGTGACTGAAGAGAATATGCTGAAAGATTCAGCTGATTAAATGTTTGCTTAAGATTTAGACAAATTATATTCAGGCTCTCATCTTGCTTTAAGAGCAGACATCTCAGGTGCTTGTATTTCACAATAATTAATTTCAGAATTCAAAAAGTTGTTCCTCCGAGCACAAGTTGTCTTTCAGACAATCATTCAGAAGGGTGCAACCACTGAAGCAGTTCAGGACATCTCATGAAAAGTGCTTTACTGACAGATATTCCAATAAACAGAAACAGGATCCTTCTGAGAAAAATCTTGGTTCCTACTTGTGCCGATTACCAGGCAGACGCGGCCCATAGTTGCTGGTTGGAGATATTCTTCTGCATTTTCTGGAAGAATGAAAAAATAAACTTCAGATGCCTGAATATTGAAGATAGGTCACGGGGACTGCAAGACAGCATTTCTGTCTCTTATGCCAGATGGAGGAACGGCAGCAGCTTCTGGGCAAAAGGTTGGACCCCCCCACTTATTATTTTACAAAGTAACTATTGCCTACTCCTTGGCCGAAGGAGACAAGTAATGAGACAAGGTATAGCTGACATGGTGAAGAAGCAAGTTGTAATTCATTTTTTTAGTATCAGCGATGGGTAAAGGAGACAGTCATTTTCCGGGTTCCCAAAGTAACTATTGGATTTCAAACGATAATAGACCCAAGGAGAGTAAATAAATGGATGATGAATACTCAATTAAACATGGAAACGATAAAAGGAATAATTCCTTTTTTACTGTGCCTGTTTTTTTTTTTAAACAGTAGCTCTGATGAATGCATATTTCTACAACTCTATTGGAAACTGCATCAGACGTTCCTAAAGCTTTGTGCCCAGAAATACCATTGTAAGTTCTGTATTTTTTACTATGATCTCTGCTCAGCTTCAAGCATCTTCCCTAAGATGGTAGCACCATTTTTATCTTCAAGGAATTAAGAATTTCCATATCTACAGTGGCTGATCTATACTCCGTCAGTAATCAACACACTGCAACACCTTGAGGTGAAAAATAATTATGTTCATTGTCATTCTTCTGAAATGCCAAGTACTCCGACCCGAGGGTCTGACCTTTATTGGAGTCTGAATCAGGACAGATTTAATCATTTTCATTAAGCCAATATCACTTCACAGACGATTGAGATAATAAGTTCAACTCTAGATGCAACCTGTCCTTAATACAGGACCAAACAGGAGGGCTTCAGAAACATGATGTTGAACTGCCTTTCAAGCAAATGATCTGGCAAATGGTGTGGGCCTGTTGGAAATCACAGTGGGACAGAACCAGTGTAGGACTTTAGAAAGTTGCATACTGGGATTATCCCCTCACTTCAAGAAAGGGAAAGCAGATACGAAATTTGCAGATCTTTTTTTCCTGTTGGCCAAAATACCTGTTACAGTGAACTGGGCATCTGTGGTGAGCGCTACTATGGCAAGGTGTAGTCCTACAGTGGTGTATGTGTGAAAGACAGACTTCCAATAGGGAGGAGTTCTGTGACACTAGGTAACACCCACTAGCATGCACCTGCATGAATCAGTGCTTTCTTTCACACAGGCTTCCAAAGCGACAATATGCTTTCCTGAAGGGTATAGCTGGTTTACTCAGTCCTGTACTAGGCACTTCTTTATTAGATGGGGTTGTATATTTGTGTTTAGAATAGAGGTGTTTGCGCATGGCAGAAAAGCCTTAACTTAATTTAAGAAACCTTGAATTTATCTTCTGGATTCATCATCACAAGATACTTCCTTACTGTCTCAAGCACCCTGCCCCTTTTTTCGGTATCACAGGCAAATCCAATATATATATTTCCTTATGTGGAAGAAAGAAATTGGATTAACATTTTGGGTGGGTGACTACCCATCTCAAGGAATGGAATAATCACAAGGCTTGTCAGGGTGAACACTTTAAAGTCAGTAACTTAACTTTGGTATCTACAACACAAAGCAGACTGGTTTAACTTAGGGCAATGTGTATAGTATTAAAGCTCTATCAAAACAGTGATAGAGCCAAAATGCAATACCCAAACTGAATTGGACAATTTAATAAACAAAATTAAAAATATCCAATAAGGGTAACTGGAGCTATGAAATGTAATTTTTTAGGTAGAAATAGTGCCAAAAAGCACAACTCGCTAATGATAGTCATTTGTCACGGTGGGCCGGGACCAAGGCGCAATTTGAGGCTGACCTCAATGGAGCATATTTTGGATACCCCAACCTGAGTGGTCGTGGTCAAAGATTACACCTCTGACTTAGTCTTTTAAGTCCCAGTCCAACACATGCATACACTTCTGTAGCCCCACTAGACCTCAGGGAGGCTCTTTGAGACTAACAGGGTGTCAGAAAGAGGCCAGCAGCAGGGCCCGTTCAGGTTCACTTGCTACAGGGCAGCTGGATACTTCCAGGAAATGGCCTCAGGTAGCTTGTTGTTTTTGTGTTGCCAAGACCCTGGTTTCTCAGGAACAGTGCCCTCAAATGCCCACCTTCCGGCAGCACCAACTTTGATTCAAATATCACAGAGGCTGGGAGAGGCCAGATGAGGGGAAAGGAGTTAGAAAGGATCTCTGGGGAGGAAGACCTTGAACAAGATGGTAGTTCTGTTTAACCCCTTCGCTGCTAAGCCTTTTCCCACTCCTGTGCTAAGACTTTTTTTTTGTGGTTATTTGGGGTAGTTTGCAGTTAGCCCCCCATATCTTTTTGTGCACATAAGCTATCCATGCTAAATTTGTGTCCTTTTTTCCAACATCCTGGGGGTTCTAAA
This sequence comes from Pleurodeles waltl, assembly GCF_031143425.1. Taxonomy (NCBI): domain Eukaryota; kingdom Metazoa; phylum Chordata; class Amphibia; order Caudata; family Salamandridae; genus Pleurodeles; species Pleurodeles waltl. Next base: position 1,367,410,935 of record NC_090445.1, on the reverse strand, counting down.
GGTACCCAGGGTTTGTGAATTCCGCTAGTGGGTACCGAGAAATTAGCCAAAACACAGCTAAACTTTGTGTTTTTGGGAAAAAAAATGGAAAAAAGTGCTGCAAAGAAAGCATCTGGTTTTTCCCTGCATATGGCACCAACAAATGCTTTGCAGTGCTAAAATCACCATCCATCCTCCCACCTTTTATGAACAGGCAACCTAAAATCAGAAACCCACATTTTCCAACACAGTTTTGGTGTTTTACTGGGACATACCCCATTTCCCCCATTTTTTAATGCATTCAAAATCCTTCCAGTTAGTGACAGAAATTGGACTGAAACCAATGGTGGATCCTGGAAAGCTATACATTTCTGAAAAGTAGACACAATTCTGACTTCAGCAAGGGGCCCTTTGTGTAGATGCTTCAAGGTTTTCCTATAAAAAGTAACAGTTGGAATACAAAATATTGAAATTGTTGAAAAAAAACATACATTTCTGTCTACATTTTTATCTATAACTTTTTCCAGCTGTGGCAGATTTTCAAAAGCAATATCGTCCGCTGAACCCTTCTAATTGCGGGGATATATAGGGCTTGTAGGTTCACCAAGAACCCAAGGTACCCAGAGCCAATAAATGAGCTGCACCTTGCAGTGGGTTTTCATTGTATACCAGATATACAGCAATTCATTTGGTGCAATGTAAAGAGTGAAAAATAGGTAATAAAACCTACCTATTTCTGAAATGGGCACAACATATGAGGTTTAGAAGGAGTGTTTATCTGCACATCTCTGAATTTGGGGGTACTCATACAAGCATGTGAATTACAGGGCATTTCTCAAGTTGACTTATTTCTTACACTCTGTCTTACATTTGGAAGGTGCAAATGCAGATAATGACAAATGTTAATAGCACTTGTTCTGCTATTCTGTGTTCCCCCAGGTCTCCGGATAAAAATGCTACCTCATTTGTATGGGTAAGCCTAGTGCCCGGGACACGAAACACCCCAAAATACTGCATGGATACATCACAATTTTCCACTGAAAGCTGACACATTTTTTGCAAAGTGCCCAGCTAATGATTTTGAGCTCTAGCTCAGCCGGCACCTAGGGAAACCTAACAAACCTATACATTTTTGGAAACTAGACACCTAGGGGAATCCAGGATGGGGTGACTTGTGGGGCTCTCACCAGTTTCGGTCTCCCAGAATCCATTTCAAACCTCAGAAATTGTCCCCAAAAATTTTTTCCTCACATTTCAGTTATGGAAAGTTTTGGAATCTGAGGGGAGCCACAAACTTCCACCATTCCCCCAAGTCTTCCAATAAAAATGCTGCACCACTTGTGTGGGTAGGCCTAGTGCCTGCATCAAGAAAAGGCCCCAAGACACAACATGGATACATCACATTTTTCCTCAGAAAACACGCTTTTTTCAAAGTGCCTAGCTGTGGATTTTGGGCTCTAGTTCAGCCCTCATCTAAGTAAACCTAGCAAAACTGTACATGTTTGAAAACTAGACACCTAGGGGGATCCAGGATGGGGTGACTTGTGGGGCTCTCACCTGGTTCTGTCACACAGAATCCTTTGCAAACCTCAACATTTGGGTAAAAACACATTTTCCTTACATTTCGGGGATGCAGAGTTCAGGAATCTGAGGGAAGCCACAAACTTCCTTCTAGCCAGCATTTTCCCAAGCCTCCCGATAAAAATGCTACCTCACTTGTGTGGTTAGGTTTAGATCCGGCGACAGAAAATGCGCTCAAAATGCAATGTGGACCTATCACATTTTTCCACTGAAAACTGACTCGTATTTTTCTAAGTGCCTTACTGTGGATTTTGTGCTCTAGCTCAGCTGGCACCTAGGAAAACCTAGCAAACCTGTACATTTTCTGAAACGTAGACACCTAGGGAAATCTAGGATGGGGTGACTTTTGGGGCTCCCACCAGGTTCTGTCACCCAGAATCCTTTACAAACCTCAAAATTTGTAAAAATACTGAAAACACATTTTTCTCACATTTCTGTGATGCAAAGTACTGGAATCTGAGGGAAGACACAAACTTCTTTCCACCCAGCATCCCCAAAGTCTCCTGCTAAAAATGCTACCTCACTTGTGTGGGTAGACCTAATGCCCGCGACAGGAAACATCCCAAGACACAACATGGGCATATCACATTTTTACACTGAAAACGGATGCATTTTTTGCAAAGTGTGTAGCTGTGGATTTTGGGCTCTAGCTCAGCGGGCACCTAGGAGAACCTAGCAAACCTATAAATGTTTTTAAACTACGCACATAGGGGAATCCAGAATGGGGTGACTTGTGTGGCTCTCACCGAGTTCTGTCACCCAGAATCCTTTGCAAACCTCCAAAATCTGTCTTAAAAAACACATTTTCCTCACATTTCGGTGATGCAGAGTTCTGGAATCTCTGGGGAGTCATGAACTTTCTTCCACCCAGCATTCCCCCAAGTCTACAGATAAAAATGGTACCTCACTTGTGTAGGTGGGCCAAATGCCGGTGACTGGGAAGGGCCCAAAACACAATGCGGACACCTCAAAATAATCTATCACAAAACAACCTGTTTTTGCAAGGGGACATCTGCGTTTGTGGTTCCGGGCTCGGCGGCCATCTAGGGAAACCTACCAAACTAGATATTTCTGAAAACTAGACACCCAGGGGATTCCAGGGAGGTGTGGCTTGCTTGGATTCCCCAACGTGTTTTTACCCATAAATCCCCTGCAAATATCAAATTTAGCCAAACAGTCAAATTTTCCTCACATTTCCTTGTGGGATCAGCGCACCGGCACAAATTTCCTACCACCCAGTGGTCCCTTCGGTGTCCAGATAAAACTGATACCTTACTTGTGTGGTTGCCCAAAGCAGTCGGCCTAAATTCGTATTAAAAAAACTGCGCTTATGAACACGCTTTGCTGCCCCCTAAATCTCTACATGTTTTTGGCCCTTCCTTGTCTTGGGCACTTGGCCCACCCACACAAGTGAGGTAGCATTTTTATCGGGTGACCGAGGGAAACGCTGGGTGGTAGAAAATGTCTGGTTTATTTACGTTTCTGGAAGAATATGGCACAGAAATGTAAGGAAAATATGTGATTTTAGTCACATTTTGAGGTATCAGGGCATTGTGGGTAAGAACGCTTGTTGGGATCCACAAGAGGCACACCACCCTGTACTTCCATGTGTGTCTATTTTTCGAACATATCTAGAGTTGAGAGGTTTTTCCTAGACAAGAAGCGAGCATGCTACCAAGTCTCTAACTTCAGTGATGTCCCAAACGTTCAAATTGTGAAACAAAAATGCCCTTAGATTTTGTTAAAAAGACCTCTCACCCACTATACTAGTTGGTAGCATCCTTCGTCATTGGGGTCCCACCCGAGACACCTAGCGTGTCAGGGTTGTGCTTCAATGCATGATTACAGCCGATCGGGTTTTTTTCGTGACAGCATATGCATACTGGTTGGATTTGGCACGAGTGTAAGTGATGGTTCAATATATAAAATTATATTAACAAGAGATTTCACAAAAATGAAATGCTCTGTTATTGATATGTAAAAAATGGAACTAATAGCTAATAACTAGTGAGCTGTAAAGCCACAACAAGGCACCAACTGCTTTACAGGCCATTCACACCTTTCATACATGACATACACAAGGCCAGTCGCGGCCCAGCACATTACACACTCACATCAACAGACAGCGCCATTCAAGGGCCCATCACTTTCAAACACCCACATGCCTGACAAAGCAATCACACCAAGTGACAGAGTGTGTGGTCTGGCGTTTGTCCAGCAGTGTGTGTTGTGACCAGCAAGCAAGTCACTACTCACACACCGCCAGCCACTCACCAGCCCATACACACTGCCAGCCAATCACCAGCCATGCACACCCCCAGCCAAGCGCCAGTCCACACACACACCCAGCAAGTGCCAGTCCATGCACACCACCAACAAAAAAAGAAAACACAAACAAACTGTAAGTAAATACAAAACTACAAACACAACAGTAATAATTAAATACATCACAATAACACCAACAGTAAAACTGAACAAAAAATATAAAATGATACAGACCAGGCAACGCTCACGGGTGCTCCCAAAAAGTATTTGTCTTGTGGTACAACAATCTCACCCAAAAATACATTGTCCATAAACAACTCAAATTTTAGGCAAAATGTTTTCAGTATTCACTCTACACCCTGCAACACCAGTAAAGGCAGGCAACTCCAGCTGCAGTCATCCTGTGGCTAGCCATGATCCTGCCTGATAAAAGTAACTTGACAAATACGTTAACAACAACCAACACTGTGTAAAATATATAATAAACAAAGTGTGGCTTTATCACAAAGACCTATATACAAAAAAATGATAGCACCTAGTTGCCAGAGACAGCCAGACTCACCAGCTCCTACTCTGCAAAGACACAGCAGGCACCGACGTTATCCCATTGAAAAGGAAAAACAAAATACAGTTACACACAAGACACCACAATACACATAGTGCTCAAATCCAAGGAGAATTTCACACACAATAAAACATAAGCTAAATATGCTGCTGTTATCACACCATTTACAAAAAACTAATCCGCACATGGCAATGATACTCACGGAAATAAACAGCACAAAAATATTTCTCACCAAATACAAGCACCTATGCAAACTGCAGATCTACCACTGCCGAAACCGCAAGCAGGAGTCAGCAAAGGAATCAAAAGCTTAGCACTAGAATAAAAAAGGAGTAATAAACATTACGATCACAAATGCAAATAATGGGTTGGTCCACACACCAAGCTGGGGGGCAGTTGGGCCTAAAATTATGGCCAAAATATTCACCTCCTAAAGGAGAGCGACCCTTGCCCAAGGGGCCGCTCCCTATAGCAACAACAGCAGCAACATAGTGAATAAAATATCCCTGTTGTCTACCGGTTTCTGCCCCCCCTTTGGGGCAGATGAGCCTTAAAAATGGCCGATCTGTCCCCAAAGGGGGAGGGCAGAAGTGGCCAAAATATGTGCCCCTAAAGGGCAGCGACCCTTGCGTAATGAGGCGCTCCCATACATCAAAATACACACACAAACAAAAATCCCTGGTGGCCCAGTGGTATTGCTGCAGCACGCGATCGCGACCCCACGCGCAATCATGCATCAGGAATCCTTTTCAGAGTGGCACTGAGAGAAAGGAAAAGCTCTTTCCTACCGGTGACACCGCCCCCCTCCGAACAAAACATACCTATGGTCTCCTCCGGAGCTGGAAGCCCAAATGTTTTGTTCTATCCAACGTTTAGAATGGTCAGGATGTTTAGGCAGTCGGTGGACATGACACCATGGGACGGCTTGTTTTCGAGGAGTTACGGCTGGAATAAAGAGCTTCTGTTCCTGGAAGAGTAATTAGTACCATACAGAGCGGGCCTTGCTTTGAGCTTGCCAAATATCTAATTGTTTCTCTTCCTATGGCTGTAAGTGAATGACAGTAATTAAAGCTTGAATATTTCTAATGGGGCCCATCTGCATTTATTTTCTCTTATCTGGCACTCATTTATTTAATTAATAGTCATGACCTGAAGTTGAGTGAAGCTGTGCGACAAGTTGGGTTTGGAGTGGCCTCAGTGCATCTAGGTCTGTAAGGAAAGATGTGTTTTTGCTGCAATTAAATTGGCATGGGCACTTTGGGATGCTTACTGCCCCAACCCTCTGGACTTTCTGCGGCCTCTGAATGTCATTGCAGAGGGTTTGTAAGAAGTAGATGTGAGCCAGTCAAAACTTAATATAATTGACATTGTTTCAGGGAGGCCAGAAGTGCTGGGGAGGGGCAAGTGTCATTGCTCTCAACCATTTGCTGCAGAATGGATGGCGAGAACAAGGTCTGTCTAAAATGATTATTTACAACTGACAATTATATAATTCTCATTCTAAAAAAACAAAAAGGATGCTGATGTTACATGCATGTGAAACCTTTTGTGATATCAAAGTCACTCCATATAAAAGAATGTTACTCATTTTTTATAAAACTTAAATAAAATGTAGAGTTAAACTTGCTGAATGTCAGATCTGTCTCCTGAAGCCCCAGGATGTTTTCTAAGCAAAGTGGGCTCTAATTCCAGATTTTCAATGATCTTGATCAGTGAACGAGTAAGCTAGGCCTTCGCTCTTAAGGTCTTTATTTAACTGACAGATTCAGAGTAAATCAAGTTTGGCAGACATGGCTTTAACCAGGTAGATGCAACAAGTACCATTGAGGTAATAGAAACACTTGTTATTTCCATTGTTATGGAGTGGCACAGTTACTTCAGCCGCTTCATAGAAAGTTTTTCTTTACTCAGATGTTTTTTGCAATAAATGTAAATGATAGGATGTTTCCAAAGTGAGTATTCATATTTGCTTTCGTATGGAATGCTTGCTAGGGTGTATGTTTATATAAGGTTATCTGGTGTGATTCTGTTCAGTGCCGATATTTATGCTCTACAGAATGTGTAGCTTTTTACATACTAAAAAAATGATGTCATGAATGTTGTTAAAGAAGAGTTAAACAATTGCACAATACACACTATTCTGCAAAGAAAGATCAGTGACATGACATGCTAGCTTTCTCAGAAGTGGGAATAGCCACCATTGTACAATTTTGCTTGAATCTCATGACCCTACCAGCACCATCTGTAAATGCAGGTTTTCAGATGCCTTTATTCCATGAACAAATCAGAAAGATCCTCAGTGTCTGTACAGTCTCTTGAAATGCATATACTACTATTTTAAAGTTATCTGAAGTGATCATGTTTCTTCATTTATGCCGATATAAATAATTTCTCACTAACAATGAAGTGCAAGTGTGCATTGTTTAAATGTGGAAAAACACTACCAGCAGCACCTCCTTTTGCCTGCAAACAAAATAAACGTGGATAAATGCAGATAAAGTGACTAAAAAATAAATATGGATAAATACAAACAGAAATTTCATAAAAATAAATACCATAAAACCGGGAGCCCCAATCATAAAGCCGTTCAGAGACTTATAGTCAATGTAAGTTCAGACTTCACCATTGGTCCTAGGGCCAAAAAACAGAGGGGATGTGGCTTGACATTTAAAAGGCCACTTGAACCAGTCATAAAGATATTTATCCTGGTATTCTTATAGGTGTTTGCACTCTTGCTGTGTGAGAGCATAGATCCTGCTGCATGGTATTTTGTCACCTGGCACTAGGTCGATCTGGAAGTCGTATGTTCAGTCCTGTGGGAGAGTTTTCACCTTGCTTTTATTGAAGACATCTGAGGACTTGTATTCCTGAGGAAGAGTAATATCCTGTTCTGAAGCAGTTGCAATCAAGTGAATTGTTGCTAGAGCATTACTAATACCAGAGAATGATTGGGATCTTTTATAGAATTGGATGCACCATTCAGAAACAAAATGCACATTTTGTCTCATCCCAATAAATTCTAGGTTTATAAGCTTTTATTCATGGCATTCCCACAATGATCGTTGACTGTGGTGCATCTATAAGTTCGAAGCGATCCTCTTCCCCATGACTAAGTCATTCCTGAATACATGTCACCTGAACCAATTGAGTTAACTTGACTGTTGTCCTCGAGGCCAGCATGGTACCGTCTACGGCTCTCAGAACCTCCGGTTGATCTTTGCCAATCATGGGTATCTCTAGACTATGGCAATATTTGGTGTCGCTGAAATTTTCTGTGGCTCCTGAGTCTATCATGACCACTTTGGGTACATCTTCACTCAAATGTTTTAAAAAAAAATCAAAGTGTTGTAAGGCTGAGCTTTGCAGAGTGTTTGCCATTGACCGGTCAGGAGATTGTTTTCATAAGCTCAAATGACCCTCCTGGTTAGACCTTGAGCTGATTAGTTTCCCTCATCCTTGCCAGAGGTGCTTAAGGTCGATCTTTTAGGGATCTTTTGTTTCGCTAAATAGTCTTGCACAAAATTATCCTTTTTCCCACAGTAAAGATGTTGTCCATTCTTTTGACAGAGTTCTTTTTCCTTGGGTGCCACAGGTCCTTGAATTCCACCAATGTCCATAGGTTCCTCAGAGTTTTCAGATGATGAGTCTATCTTGTACTTGGGTTTAACAAAAACTCTCTGGGGTTTCCCTTGTCACCTTTTCATTAGGCTAACCAGTGGTCTAGCTGTAAGGTGAGGTTTTTGAGGTCGGCAGAAGTTACTGGTTGGGGTCAATTTGGGCCAAGTTGTCTTTCCTCTTGTCTTTAAGGCCTCAGTAATAAACTACAGCTTTCTTGTCTTTGGGGCAATTGGTCTCAGGGTTCAGCCAATTGAATTGGGTTCAATTGGTAATTCAATCCCTGTTGCCATGTTTGAGATCTAATAGTTCTCTAGCAGCATAATTTACTTTGTTTCTCTGATTAAATGTCTTTTCTAATTATTATTTTTTAATCTCTCCTGTTATATAAGGGGTCATATGAATTGACTAAGTGGCCAGCCCAGGTTGCTATATCTCCACTGAAATAAGAGATTAAGAAGGCTATGCATGATTGCGCATCTATGAAGGCAGTACGGCAAACCATAAAAGGGAGTCGGAGTGGCCTCAAAGGTTTAAGAAACCGTTCTGGGGGGAGGGGGGGGGGAGGGGGGGTTGGGTCAAGGGGCTCAGGGGTAGGTATGGTGACTGAAACATCAGAAGCTGGGGTTGTAAGGACTCGATTGACTGGAGAGGTCACAATGTGAGGGACTCTAGGGGTACCAAGCTGGCTCCTTATCTGAGCAACATGGATAGTCAAGGCTGCCTTCGCTAATTGAGCTCTGATTAAACCCCTCAGCATGTTCACTAGCATCCTACGTAGATCATCCATAATTGACATCCTCAGGATTCCCCAGAAAGACGTAATAACGTTCGCCCTGGTATTCTGTCTTCACCCTGGTCCGACAGAAGCAGTGCCCTCAAATGCCCAACTTATGACAGCACCAATTCTGAGTTAAATATTCCAAAGGCTCAAATTTGTCAAATGAGGGGAAGCAAATTGGGGAGGTGTTAGAAATGGGATTTCTGCTTGGCTAGGGTATGTACCTAAGCCAGACAGAACCCACCACTCTGGTCAGGCCAAAGATAACCTTTGGTAGCTTTGCACCGAGCAGTCAGGCTTATCCCCAGAGGCAATGTGTAAAGCATTTGTGCAACACAATCACACCACTGACACAGTGAATACACCACAAAAGATAAGCCTCCACACAGGATTATATAAAATAAATTATGTCTTATATTGTAAATATATCGTTAGACCAGAACGTCATAGACTCTAAATATTGTGCAGATGAAACAATTATTGCAGTGTAACTCAGTATCCTAATTATGCAGGAATCAACATGACATACATGAGGCAGTGCCTTCGAGGCTTAGTAGAAGGCTCATATGGTGAATCAACATGAATTATACGGTCAGTCTAAGCAATGCAAAAGACAAGCATGTATGGCAAAACACAAGATCAAAACAATACAAGTTATATGGGTATTCCTAAGGGGCTCAAGCACCAAAGACCAAGTTGTGGCTCCAAAGCAACTTGAACAACAAATACCTGGCGCCCGTCTTACGCAGGGCAGCTACCCGGAGCGCAGGTCCAAGTGACCTAGAGGGTGGCCTGCCCCATACCCTACAGAATGTCCTCCGCCCAGGAGGGCTGGGGCCAACCGTCTGGGAGAAGTAGTGGCGATAGCTGCACGGTTCTGCCCTTGGCTGGCTGAGTTCTCCTTTCGTAAGCGTGGCGGTCTCCAGCAGGGAACACTAGGAGCAGGGCCAACCATCACCACAGCAACCTTGGCCACAGCTGAAAAGACAGTAAGCGGATGTAGCCCTTCCACTGTTGCAGCATGAAGTGCTGCTTGTTCCTCCACAAAGTTATTTCCTCTAGCAGCATGCTCTGTAGGCATACAAAGCCTTTTGTGGTTGTAGCACAAGGGCAAGAATGGAGCAAGGAAGTGTTTTATTAGTTCCAAGAGTGCTCTGAAAACATGGGTTCAGAGCCTCTGAACGTATGCTCATAAATGCCTTTGATGTATGGTGACTTTAAAGGAACCCTTTCAAGTGTATAGCAAACCCCTTTCAACCCAACCCTGGCTCCGGAAATTGGTAGGGGGTAAATCAGCCCTTTGTGTGAGGGCAGGATACAACCTTTAGACATGTAAGATGTGAACGACCTCTCTCTCTCTCACTCCCCACCCAGGAGACTATCAGTATGCAGTTGAATGCAGATGTATCTGCTGTTGTCCCCAGCCCTTCCTGTATCATGGCTGTCTGGAAAGTATGCACCAAATGTAGCTGTCACTATGCCATAGACGTGGTTTGGAGTCAGGCTGCAAAGCCCATAGAGTTATAAGCACAGAGAAATGCCCACTTTCTAAAAGTGGCAGTTCTAAAATAGCAATGTAAAATCCAGCCACACCAGTAAACATGGTTTCTCACTGCATTCCAAACATACCAAACATGTCAATGCTACTCCTTTCAGATCAGAAATTAACACTTAAAAATATAGAAGGGAATTCCCTGTGCTAACCATTGAGAGTAGCAGCCCTCACTGTAGTAAAAAATGAAATAGGCTGTTTATCACTACTGGAACATGCAAACCATAAGAGTACTTGTCCTACCTTTTACATACACTGTACCCTGCCCATAGGGCTACCTAGGGCCTACCTTAGAAGTAACTTAGGTGTAGTAAAAGGGAGTTTAGGCCTTCGCAAGAAGTTTGAAATGGCAACTCAATGTGACAGTAAGCTGCACATGCAGGTCCTTCAGTGGCAGGCCTAAGACTAGTTTGAAAGGCTACCTCTGTGGGTGGTGGTATCAGCGCTTCAGGCCCAATAGTAGCATTTAACTTACAGGCCCTGGGTATATTGTATACCACCTGCTAAGGGATGTACAGGTCAATTAAATATGCCAAACAGGTGTAATCCAATCATACCATGTTTTAAGGGAGAGAGTGCATGCACTTTAGCACTGATTAGCAGTGGTAAAGTGCCCAGAGTCATACAGCCAACACAAAAAAGGTCAGAAAAATTGGAGGAGGAAGGCAAAACGTTTGGGGATAACCCTGCAGAAAGGGCCATTTCCAACAGGAGGTTACTGGGTGGAGAGAGATCTGGAAGGAGATGGATGTTGCTGTTAAAGTTGTCTGTCGTAGGAAGCAGTACCATCATGCAGTCTTTTAACAATCACTTGTAAAACAATATGTTATTCTTACTTGAAAAAGAAGAGTGATTAGCCTCGATTGACTGTAGCAATAAGCCTTGTGCTTGACAATAATCCTAAGAGTTCCATGAGTTTTCCTCTGTGGAGAATAATTTTACAACACCTTGGGCAACACAATTCCTTAGAGTTTGCAAATCACGCTAGATTATTCCTTATTTCAAAATCACAGTTTATCCACACAATGGGGGTTATTCTAACTTTGGAGGAGGTGTTAATCCGTCCCAAAAGTGACGGAAAAGTGACGGATTTACCACCAGCCGTATTACGAGTCCATTATATCCTATGGAACTCGTAATACGGCTGGTGGTATATCCGTCACTTTACCGTCACTTTTGGGACGGATTAACACTCCTCCAAAGTTAGAATAACCCCCAATATTTCTTCCCAAGCAACAATTGAACTCCGGAAAGGCCTTACTTGAATGAAACAGTATTTCTTCGAAACAACTCGAATAGATTAAGCCTTACCCAGATTCAGGGGACAGAGCCTGGATTCTTAAAAAAAGTCAATTTGCAGACCACCTCCACTGTTCCTCCCATGATGCCAGTTACTGACAGAGCAGCCGGAACTCTCAAAGCGACTGCTCTCAGGAGCAGCAGCCACGATATTTTCAAGCACATCTATAACAGGTGTTCTCTTCCAGGATTGGTCGCCTTTTACAGACACACTGATCTAAGATGGCACCCAGGGCTAGCGAGAACTTGCAACTGTGAGTTCTTATGCTGCTCTGGAGAAAGGAGCTGCAATACTGATAATTCATGGTATTTAAACATGTGTGCAATGGAAGGCACTTAAACACAGTAGCACTTGAGCACCACAGATGTGACTGCAAGCCACCTGTCCTTCAGACAGCAGGGATGTACACAATAGCACATGTTGTAAGGCGCAGAGCTATAAATCACAAGGTAAGAGCATAATGTTGTCAAACACATGTTTATAGGCACAGTGCAAATGGGACAGTAAGAACGTTTGACAGCACAGTGCGACAAGACCAGGCGGTTACCAAGCATAATGAAGGCATAGCATAGGGTGTATATGTTGAGATTCTCAGTGCAAATAGACCAGCAAGCACACGCTGATAGCATAGTGCAACAGTGACAGATCATGACAGAAGATTTGAACTTTATAAAGCTGACAGGAGAAGAAAGTGTAAGTTGACCCTTGGAGACCATGACCTTGTCCTTGGTACAGAAGGGAGAAGGTCCAGGCCTTTAGAGCTCCTCCTGGTTCATCTGAAGCAGGTCCAGTCCTCTTCTGATCTCTCGCAGGTCCAGGTTTGTTCTGGAGTGGGTGCCTTGCAGAGCCACATTTATACCTGACTCTAGCTAATAGTTGGAATGACTCCTGGGCATGCCCTACCCTATGGGGTAAATGTTCCCATGGTCAACCTTACACACTTCAGCATTTTCAAAACGGCCACATTCTTTGGCCACACTAAAGTTTGGCTCTGAGGGTTGGGATGTGTGTGTAGGCAAAGTAGTATGGTAATCACAGTGTCCTTTCACATCTGACACTAAAATCCAGCTTGGAGTCGGTACTGTTACCACAACAACCCCAAACCCAGAGTCAGAAGGCTGGTAGGACGCTCCAGATCTCACCCATGTTAACTCTGATGAAACATGTGAGTAAGGTATACGTTCTTAGCTAAAGTCATCCAATTTTTTTGTAAAACCCTCACTCGAAACCAGCTGTCAAACCTGGAACCACATACATTGCACATTCAGTGGAATATGTGATGCAGCACCGTCCCCAACAACTTTCTTCTCAGCAGGAGGAATTACTACATTTACAGGAATTAAGAGAGTTTTATTGATTTACTTTGACAAGTCCAGATTCTTTAGAAAGTCAGACCACTTTTTTTTTTTTTAGTCATGTTAATAGTGCATGATCTATAACCATAGGTAGATTGATGAAATCAATCATTTTGTGGGTTTATCTAGGACAAACATTTTCTCTTCTTGAAGGAATTTAAGTGCATTCTACCAGAGGGATATCTGCCTTTTGAGCAGAATTTAAAAGTGTTTAAAGAAAGTATATGGAGCTGGTATTTGGGGAATATGAATATACTTTCATTAGGTATTGTCATTGCAAGGAATACTGAAGGACGCTAAACATTATGATTGCGGAGTTCACAATTCTGTAAAATCATAATATAGTATTTCTGTGTTTATGTTTTATGATTTTGTTTATTTATACTGTTACATTTCAGTCACCATTTGTGCATTAAAATTTCATGGGTTTGCATTTAGTAAATGTGGATTATCTATCTTGTTGAAGACCTATAGTCTTGGGTGCATCTAAAAAATAATCTCTAGTCTGACAAATGCAGGTCACTTTACTGGTAATCTTAACTGCTTTTCGTCCTTCTCGTCCTCACTGTAGGGCCTGACTTCATAAGTATTGATTGGATTGAGGACGAATAGGACGAAGAGTAATTAAGGTTACAGGTAAGTAATTACATGTTATCGGACCTGGATGAGATAAAGGACCATGTAATTTGTAACTTAGATGGCATTATGAGGAATAAACATCATGCTTTTTGAGTGCCTTTTGTGCACTTTGTCAGTTTTGAGTTTAACTCTTTTTAGTGTTTTATTCAAATTTTAACAAGTTTAGCCGCTTTTAACCTTGCTACTACATATCTTCATCGGCAAGTATACTTCCTCGATGTGAGGATGTGAGTAAGATCAGCAACCAGGCACAGAGCATGCATTTCAGTTCGTAGCCCTGCTCCAAGAAACGTGTAGTATTTTGCAGAAAGCTAAGTTTCACCTTGTAATAGATTCAATCTCCAGCTTCCCCAAAAAGCAGCAAAATCGACCAGGAAAATATTTAGGCTGCAGTTTTGCTGAAAATGAGTAGCCTACCTCCTAAGTCAGTAGAGTTGGAACGTAAATTAATAGTGTGAGCTATGGTAGCTTCAAGCTGTAAAGATTGGGTAGTGAGTCATTAACTATTTCTAGTGGACTGAAGCAGATTCGGCAACACAGATACACAAGCTACAGACTCTTCTAGTCAGATGTGTCTTTTGAACTCCGGAGATCACGGGACAAGTCATAATTACACCTGGAATCTAAAGATTACAGACTTTCTTCACCACTCTTATTCTACCTCTCTCTTTGTCTTATTCTCTTCCCATACTTCACCAGCACCTTTGTGAATATGTCACAAACTTAAAATTGGTGTTCTATTTATGCATGTTTTTTTCATCTATTTTGCAGAATTAGCTTTAATTAAGGAGTTATCATGCTTAGTACAATGCCAAGTGCATGCCTGAACCTTTAAGACAGTAGCAGGGAGAACTCAGCATGAGTGGCTGAGCACAACACATAGTAGAGCTGGAGGAAACCAACGACTCCTTTATTCAGGGACACATTTTGGTTGTTTATTCTAGTCTTCAGTGTTGCTGCGGGCAAAATATTATTTCATAGTCTTAAATGAGCTCAAGCCCCGCATAGCCTGGCAACTTCCCATCAGCTAATGATACACTACTTATAAACAATTCCCAGATTTTTGCCTGCATAGTAAATACCATCACTGACCTTTGTATGTTGCACAGAAATATTAATTTAATGTTTCTACAAACTCTGCCGGTAGACTCTTCTGTGTATTAATGGGCGTTTCACTGCAGAATTTATTTTATGCTGGTACTCTCAAGACTTCCTCTCTAGTTTTGCACTGAAAATGCCTTCATAACTTTTAGGAAATTGCCTGTCACATTACCCATTTTTTTCTTTCCTATATTTAATGTATTTTTGAACCCCTTCTCTTGGGATCTCAAGGGCTCCTTTCATAAGTCTTCATTGGATCTCAAATGAACTTTGCCCAGACAGACTGATTGGGTCTTATTTGATCCTTAAAGAGAAATCTAAACTCTCACCAAGAGCATCCTTGCACAGACCTAAATAGATTAATTTGGACAATTAAGAACATCTGCTCAGTGACACTCCCATGATCATTTCCCAGTTGTCATTTTATCCCAAAGTTTTTTGCACAGACCTGCTCACAGGGTTCAATGAGATTTCCTACCAGACATGCTTATCAGATCTCAGTCACCTGCCCTTACAGTGAGTCAAAGAGTGCTAGCTGCATAAGGTGCCTGCTGCAACCAACATCTTGCGTAATATAAATTGTATAGTTTTTTTGGGCTAGACGTCTCTTCTCTACAGAGAATCGAAAGCTACATAGTACTCAACATGTTAGAAGCACCATCTGTTGCACTGTAGCCCCCCCCACACCTTGCTTGCTGGGAGCCCTTTGATGTGTGCACTCTGACCTGCCACACTGTGTGCTTTATGGTATTTGCCACTGTAATCTTACAGCCTGCCTTACAGTTTTAAATCTGACCTCTTTCCTTTCCACAATATGACATCTGCTTTCTCCACTAAATGGGTTATGTAACAATACAAAAACGTGTTTAATATCTACAACTCCAGTTTTTACGTTTTGAAATAACATGTGACAGGTGCTACTGATCCCAGATTTGACTGTATTCAGTTTATCGATCTTGGCAAAGAATGAACATCGATTTTACCATGCTAGGAATGTGATTGTTAATGGTTATGCATATGAGATAGATGTCATCTTATCCGCATCTGAATTCCAATGCTTTCATTAATCCAAAATTGTTCAACTGTTTAAACGATCAAATATCTACATTATGTGTGAGCATGAAGCCTTTCTTCAAAGTGTGCAAAATCTAGTTTTCTTCAATTTTTACCAGGCTACCAGAGAAGTCTGATAGTATGCCTTTTCTTGAATTGATGAGTGCTGGTTCAAAAATATTTGTGGGAACCAACCCACGACTAAGGGAATGTAACTAGAATTTTAAAATGAAGCTAGCATGGCAGCATAAAGAATTCAGCGTACCAGCTGCAGGAAAATAGACCCCCTGCTAGAAACCAAATGCAGATACTCTGCAGCTTAAACTGTTAAACAACACAATTTTTCTGAGGGTGATTTAGAGATAGTCTGCTACTTTCAGTAGCAGGTATTTCAATCAAAGTTTTCATTTCATCCTGTATAAATTATACAGTTATTTGATATTGTCTCTGTGGAACTTCTTTCTCTGGCTAATTCTCCATTAAACGTCCTTCACCACATCTGCCATAATTTACCCCAAAAAGTTTGCCTTTGGCCATTTCGAATAATAATCAACATTATGCATTCTTTCCTTGTAACCATTCTTCAACAAATGGACCATAAATATCCATTCTCGCATGCTGCATGCTTGTGAAACATTATAGACACAGTTGGTGATGCCCTCAAAATGTATGACTTATTGCTCATGGTACATGGAATCCCTGGTCATCTAAAATCTAGACTCACTTTCCTTTTCTTGAAAGACTTGCTGCTACGTCCTTCATGCAAAATTTCCACCAACCTTTCATAAAACCCCTCTGTAACCCAAAAATTGTCTGATCTGCAAGAAATACTCCTTCCTACAGATAGTTCTGACTAACCCATTCTATACTTCTCCAACAAATCGCACTTCTTCATTCTTGTTAAATTTTACCCTAATTTTGGCATGACCTCTGTCTTGCTGACTTTCTGTACGTTTTCCTTCCACATAACCTCACCTGTTGCACCTCAAAATTGCCACCAAGCAGTCTTTCTCTTCGTAGGCCACCTTCTTCCTGAACTAGCTTTTGAGGCATGCAGTCCACGTTTATGTTGAGAGTGCTAAGAACATATTTTAACTCAATGTAAGTTCTTGCAAGTACATGTATATAGCTAACTGATGAGTAGCTTTTCCTTCTCCTTTTCTTGAAAAATCAAAACTCAGAACTAGTACTTGTAGGAAATGACCATATTTTGCGAGCTGTACCCACAGATGTTTGCGGAACTGTTTTTGCTGACTGTAGAACTCTGTGAACTTTACCTGTGCTATGCACTGATAAAGTGCTTGTGCTCCTCCTTTCAACATGATGACATTGGTATTGGCACATACAACCTACATATAGGCCCCTAGTATAAGGTACAAGTTGTACTTAGGGCCTGTAACAGGGATGTGGAATTCCTATCGCCCGAGTTTGGGGTCAAGGGCAACAAGTTTTTATGTTTACTTTGTCCTTGGGACAAGTAGGCCCAACCCTCTGCAGCACAAACCCTATGGCTGCCTGTTTACAGAGAGTGAAACCCTCTGCAGTTGAGGTAATGTGTTTCCAAAAGACAATGCTGTTCGAACTTGTATTTATGGTTCATTATTTGAAAGCCTTCATTATTATGGTAAGTGCTGTAAATAAATGTTTTACGGTCACACTTCACTACTGACGTTGGTTCCAGTACAAAAAAACAAACAAACATGTATACACATTTTTGAAAAGTTTAGGCTATGAGGCTAAGTATAATGCTCCCAGAATGCTCTCTGATTAGATGCAAATGAAGTGTCATTTAGTAAAATGTGTTGATGCATGCTAGTATTTCCCAAAAATATTTCTAATGGAAAATCAGTGTAACCATTTTCAACACGATTATGGGAAGCATGAAAATAAACAAACACTGACAAAGCCAACTGATCTGACATATTTTTATAAGTCTTTTAGTTTCATCAATGCGTGTCTTATTTTGACATGGCTTTTGTAACACTTTATTGTTGTGGGAGCTACCAGGCCCTCAACATTGTAACAAACACTGGCAAAAACTCTAAAAGCACACGTTGCCACCAGTGGCATAACGAAGGCCCCGCAGCCGCCTTCCAGGGGGCCCCTTCAGCACAGCACCTGCCCTGAGTGAGTCTGGAGAGGGGGCTCCTCTATGTTCTTTGCAAAGGGGCACCCTCCAGTTTCGTTACGTCACTGATTGCCACTGTAGTTTCTGACACTGAACAAAACTACTTTGTGTGCCAATATGCTCCGTGTGGAAGAGCAGAATGCGATCACTCACAGTAAAGCCAGCCGAAAGAGAGAGAAATAGAAGTTTAATAAAAACAAATTGTCTTTGTTAACACTAGACCTAATTAGGGACCAAGACCCACATGTAGGTAGCTTTTTGCATGTCGAAACTGCGACTTTAGCTGTTTGCGACGTGCAAAAAGCACATTGCGATGCACAAACTCAGTTTTGCGATTCGGTAACCTGGTTACTGAATCGCAAAACGGGTTTGCGACTCGCAATTAGGAAGGGGTGTTCCCTTCCTAATTGCGACTCGCAGTGCAATGTAGGATTGTTTTGTGACCGTGAACGCGGGCGCAAACCAATCGCAGTTTGCACCCATTTCAAATGGGTGCTAACACTTTCGCAAAACCATTGTGAATGTCACTGTAAACATTTTTTCAGAGCAGGCAGTGGTCCTGCGGACCACTGCCTGCTCTGAAAAAATGAAACGAAAACATTTCATTTTTCGTTTTTGTAATGCATCTCGTTTTCCTTTAAGGAAAACGGGCTGCATTACAAAAAAAAAAAAAATGCTTTATTGAAAAGCAGTCACAGACATGGTGGTCTGCTGTCTCCAGCAGGACACCATCCCTGTGAGGGCTGCCATTCGCAAGGGGGTCGCATATTGCGACCCACCTCATGATTATTCATGAGGTGGGCATTTGCGAAGCCCTTGCGAATCACAGATGGTGTCAGGGACACCATCCTACATTCGGATTTGCTCTGACTCGCAATTTGCGGGTCGCAAATCTGAACCTACCTACATGTGGCCCCAAATTCTTAAAGAAAGTCACAAAAGTGTACCCATGGTATATGTCGTACCCCTATAAAATATTTGTGAACTGCATTTTAGCATGGGTAAATACGATGTGTAGATTTGCTCATGTGAAAATCTATTGAGCATTTGCAAGTTCATTTTCCCTCCAGCCACTTTCTTCCCAACCCTGGAAGAAGTTCTAATTCTGCCATTGTCAGGAGCAAATGTCCAACCTTTCTTATTATGGGAAAATATTGGAGAGAAGCTGGTGAAAATCTTTAAAACATGCAGGTTAGTAGGTTTGCAGACTCAAAGGCATTCCAGCCCTGCAGCTATTGCTTACTGCTTCCTCCAGCCCCAGTATGCAGATCTGCAGAAAGGTGGCAAAATAAGGAAATTGCTACAGTAGGGATTGAAACTGCAAGCCCTACTATGGTAGTAGCCCTGGCATAATCAGAGAGGCTATTATCAGAGCTCTTACATAATGAGATCGCTGCCATAATTTGTCGCCACACTACATGGCACCAAAGGGACAAGTAGATCTTTTTACAGGACAAGTAGATTTGAGAAGCAACCTGTCCCCTGGACAAGTAGATATTTGAATAAATTCCACAACCCTGAGCCTGTAAGTTAAATGTCAGTAGTGGACTGCAGCACCTATTGTGCCGTCCAATACAGTGACAGTGTAAAACATGGTTTCAGGCCTACTATTGTAGCTTGTTCGTCAATTTAAATACTTAAATTCGACCTGTCAAAATTACCTCTTTTTTCCCTTCTCTGAGCTTTTTCACAGTAGCAAATCCTATTTAGCAGGCTCTGGCGGTAAAGTATCCGGCCTTGGGCAGCCCTTTTCAGCTACATCCTGCTGCCTTGCCCTGCTGAAAAAATCTTCAGCTCCAAAAAAGTGACTAACTGCAAGCAAAGAAATCTTGACAGGGTGTAGGTGCCAAAAGTATCCAGTTGTAGAGCGACATTCCTGATCGTCAAATTCAAAGTCCTCCTGCTTTGCCAGCCAAAAAGTCAGCTCCTTGACCAGGACCTTATCTGATTTGTCTTACCAGCCCTCCTGGATCACAGCCTGCTGTCTTGTTCCGCTGAAGAATTTGTTAAAACTTGTAACTGGGTCAAACCTGGTTGCTCTGTCGGTCAGCAATCCATCATGATAGGCCTCAAATATCGCTTAGGTTCTGGTCTACTGCGACCCAGTGGCTGCTGTCAGCACTTAATGCTTTTTGGCAATTTTTTTTACTTAAATGTTTAAACCTTCATGTCTCTGCTTCTCATTATTGGATTTCTGTAATTATCGTGTAATTTTATTTATTAATATTGACTCTTAATTTTCTGAATTGATTTCGGATTTTACTTTTCTTGTGTTTTGATTTTATTACTGTTTTGTTCCCCCATAAGTAATTTACAAAGGTATGTTTTCTCCTTGCCACATCTACGAGGAGGGTTGAACTGAGGTTTAGTGGCTTTAGTTGTTCAACCCGACGAGGATTGTGCTTATTTTTTGAGTTGAGTATTTACCGCCTCAACTAATACCCTTTTTCTTACAGTTTTAAACTCCATAATCACCCACTGACACACCAACCTCTCAATCTTAATTTCAGAAATACAGACTCTGCAGGAATTAAAGTTCATTCCACGCTGTCCTTCACTTGCATGAGCACAGCACTGAGCCTATATGTCTTGGTGGCAGCTACAGCAATACGTTCATTAGTTGGGTCATCATACGGGTTTAAGAACTGAAATATATCTATATATCTGTTAACCTCCTGGAAAGAAGTCTCACACTTGTCAGACAATGCAAAACACTTTTCTTCAATAGCCCTCTCATTTCCTTTTAGCATTTTCACTGCCACGCCTAGAAATAAATGTAACTACACTTTGTTAACTGGACTGGATAATTCTGAATGACACTGATAAGTTTCAGTGTTGGTTTAATGCCATCTCCAGAAATAGTGTGTCCTAAATATTCATACTCAGTGACAGCAAACTTATAGTTCTCAATACCAGTAGTCAAACCTGTCTCCTGCAATATGTCCAAAACTCTGTTCATCACCCTGTCTTCATTAGCTTTGTCTTTCTCCCTTGCCAGATTGTCATCGTGAAAATATATCACTTGAGACAGACAGGGCATGAAACAATTGTGTACTGTACATTGGATAACAGATGATGCAGGTGCAAAACAGAAAGGAATCCTTAAGAACCTCTAATCACCCACTGGCTTGATGAATGAGGTTAGGTGCCTGGAATGAGGGTGAAGCATAATCTGGTACTGAACACTGAATGAATACAGAAGTGTGAACACCCTCACCTCGCCCTTGGCAGTTAAAATTTCATTAATGTTGAGCAATGAGTACGCATCCTAATTTTACTTTTTACATTGCATTCCAAACTCTTTGCACTGAACCAATCCGAAGCCTTGTTCGATTCTTTTATTTCTTTTCTGTACAGTCTGTGTGAATCCATCTTCAAATCTTCCCTCAGAGTTAATGGCACATTCCTTACCTTGAACCTTGATGTGTCAGACCCTGGCAAATTAAATTGGTAAATAATGCTGAGAATATACAGGACAGTAAAGAGGCAATCAGGACACGTTTTAGAAATGTATATTAAATGGATTAGGAGCTTATTTAGACCTTGGCAAACATAGCACTCTACCACAAATGTGGCAGAGTGCCCCGTTTGTCAAACTTGCAGTACTCTACTCTGTTTTAGAAGAGGGTGAACGGTCATGTTTCTACCAGTGAACCCAGAGGATAATCTTTGCCCATCTGGCCTATGTAGGGCTGATGTTCCAGCATAATAACTAAATTAGCCCTATATGCTGGGGGGAAACTCCCAGGATGTGAGGACCATTTGTTTTTTTTCTTTTTAAAAATAAACACTCTTTGGGACCATTAAAGAAGCTCTTGTTCTGCCTGTTTGTTTGAAGAGTTGGAATTATGAAGAGGTTGGCCATTTGGACATGAACTGAGCCTGATTAAGATAAAGGTGATCTGCTAAGTATTTGTTTATTAAGTAACAGGGCAAAATGTTTTTACTGGTCTGCTAACAAGGAATAGGCGTACATCAGTCTGACACCTATATGTTGCAATAGATTAAGGTATCCTTGTTCTCCTTTTGTTTGATTACATGTATGCTTCCAAACCTTAATAAGTACATCAGGTGCCATTCATCAGTTTAAATTTTTTTATTTAATCTCAAATTTTTAAATAGTAATAATGTCCTTGAATGAACATGAAAATCGTAGTACATTTTTAAAAACATTTCTGTAGGCTGCATTTCCAAACCATCAAACATTTTCATTATGTGGATTATTAAACATAATTATCTTAGTCTTCTCAATATTTAATTTTGTATCCTGAAGCTTCAAGATATAGAAGATTTGCTCTGTGACAATCCTTGTTAGGCCCTTCAAGGAGACATGGAGACAAAGTATGCTGCTTAGCCAACTGTATTTTTGTATACATTTGTAATTAAGTGATTGTGTACCTAATAGTTGCCTCTGGGAAAGTTTACCCTCAAAACAGCATGCCTGAGTTGGTTATGGTGGCTAGCTACAGACCTATGCACTGGGAAAAAAGTTATGTTTAATACTATAGGTCTGATCTCCTTAATATAAAAAGTTATGACAAAGGTAATAGACCTAGCTCATTTATTAGGTCTTGTCTGAGACAGTGCATGTTCACTTGTATTTTCTTCCCTTTCATTAGAGAGCATGTGTCAGTGAATGTCGGCTTCATGCTGTCTCAGTGTTTGTTTTCTTCCCTGGAGCATGGACCAAGTACTTATTGTTTTTTTGATTAGTATTCTTCTGTTCTGCTTGTGCTCAGATTGTTTTACTTTTTTTGTGTGTGTGCATTGTTTTTCTTTTTTTACACACTCCTATGCCTCTCATGTTTTTTATGCTTTCATGCCTCTTCATTTTTGCTTTTTCATCTTGGGCCTTGCCCCCAATTCTCATTTTTCAAACCTTCATTTTTTAGTAATCCGCTTTTCACTGACCAGTTTTGTCTGAGCTGAATAACTGCACCACAAAAACAATTCATAAACTGGTAATAAAGTTACATGCTACAGCCTTAACTAAGGGTGTATTTGTTTATGGTTTGTTCTCGATTTGGTCACATTTCGTGTATTGCTGCCTTCCTTCCCAATATGCCAAAGCAAGTTAAACATGTTTAAATTGTACCAACTGGTGATAACGGACTATAACCGTACACTGCAATGATAGTCCACACCATTTCATACCATATTATATTGTAGTATACAATAGCAGAAACACATCATGCAATAATAGCCCATACCTACTATAAACCAACAGGCCATACTATACCATACCATATCATTACATAATATACCATACTGTACAGTGACAGGCCTGTAGCTAGCCACCAAAATCATACTATCCAATTATGTCACCCTCACCTCCCCTTACCTCTGACCACCACTGAGCCCTTAAATCACCCTCACCTCCTTTTTTTTCTACCCACCACAGAACCCTCAATTCACCCTCACCATCCTTTACCTCTACCCACTTGGGAGCCCTCAAGCCAGACTCATCTCTCTTTACTTCTACCCATATCCAAACCCTGAACCTTCAAGTTACCCTCACCTCTTCCGCCCCTGAACCCTCAAGTCATCTTCGCGTCCCTTTACCTCTACCCTCCATGAACCTTCAAGTCACGCTCACCTCCCTTTACCTCTACTCACCCCTCAGCGCTCAAGCCACCCTCACCTCCCTTTACCTCTACCCACCCCTGAACCCTCAATTCTCCTTCACATTCCTTTATCTGTACCCAACCCCTGAGCAATGAAGTCATCTTTACCTCCTATTACCTCTACCTACCCTTGAAACCTTAGTCACCCTCTCCTCCCTTTACCTCTACTTACCCCTGAGCCCTGAAATCATCCTCACCTCCCTTTATCTCTACCCACCTCTGAACTTCAAGTCGCCCTTACCTCCCTCTGTCCACCCTTGAACCCTTGTCAGCTTCACCTCCCTTTACTTCTACTCATCCCGGAACCCTCAAGTCACCCACACCTCCTTTTACCTCTACCCACACCTGAGCAATGAAGCCACCTTTGCTTCCCTTTGCCTCTACCCACCACTGAGCACACGTTTTGGCTTGTGGCAAAGCTAATACTGAGTACAGCAGGACTTAGTTAGTAATGGTGACAAGCCAATGATCATGGCTATAGGCCTGATTTGTTTATTGTTAATTGTTGCAGTAAAGGTACAGGCCTGACAAATTTAATGTAAAACGCATATGTTAACATCCATGCATTTAAATGTGAGTTTTTAGCGCTGTGTTGGAAAGCCTGCAAAGAAGGATTTTGTTACTTGGAATCACACAGCTTGCTGTATTTAGGCAAGGGCAATTCACCCTCAACTTCTTTTACCTCTACCCATCCCATAACCCTCAAGTAATCCCCTCCTCCTTTGACCTCTACCCATCCCCGAACCCTAAAGTCACCCCTACCTCTCTTTCCTCTAGCCAGCCCTAAACCCTAAAATCCTTTTTTTCCAAATATCATACAGTTTGTCTCGTCCCTGAAAACCTTATACTTTAGGTTTTGCCTAGGACAGCGCGTGTGCTCTGTCGCTTGCAAGACATTTTGTTTACTTATGGCACTTCGAGCCTGCTCGTTAGTTGTCTTCATCATCACTCTTATCGCCTTGCTTCTTTTTGGTCAGCAACTTCTGGCTTTACTTCCTGTTTGTGTGCTTGTCCTTACACTGGAGCATTGATCAAGTACTGCTTCTTTTATCCTTTGTCCTTACAATTCTTTCTGCTTTCAAAGTTACTTTTTTCCTTTTACTTGCACTTGTTTCTTCCCTGTCCATTGTTGCTTGTCCTGCCCCCCAACCTTCTCTTGTGTTGTTGTTTTTCTGGTCTGCCCATCCCCAGTTGTAGCTTGCCCCATACACCACCACCACCACCACCACCACCACCACCTCCCTGTGTAGAAGGCAAAGAGTTTGGTGTTGGCCACCCACTCTGACAAACCCTGGGGATATCGGTGAGATGATTCTTGTTGAGCCCTATTAATAAGGATTTTTATTTATTTTGCAAACTGTATTTTTCTACATATTTCTAATTTTAGAACTGTGTGCTTGATGGTTGCCAGTTTATGTGCACTCCAGTGTGTCTGTTTTGGTTAAGGTGTCAACACAATAGTTAAAGCTATAGGCTGTATTGGTTCA
The DNA here is from genome assembly GCF_031143425.1 of Pleurodeles waltl. NCBI lineage: Eukaryota > Metazoa > Chordata > Amphibia > Caudata > Salamandridae > Pleurodeles > Pleurodeles waltl. Next base: position 1,367,385,910 of record NC_090445.1, on the reverse strand, counting down.
TTGGTAAAAGTTATGTCAGTTCCATAGGTTTGATCTGTTTATTTTGTCTTGTAATGGCAAAGCTAGTAGACGTGACCTAATTAATGTAAAACGCACGTGATGAAGGCATTTATTTATTTTGGATGAACCATTTTTTACACTTTGCTAAAGCCTGTACGTGGCTAATTTTGTGTATATTTGTAATTCTATAACTGTATGCCTGATGGTTACCTTGTGTGAAAGCTAATACTCAGAACAGCCTGTCTGATTTGTTTATGGCGACAAGCCAACAATAATATTGATTGGCCTGATTGATGCACTGGGAAAAGTTATGCCAGATGTCACCAGCCTGGTCTGTTTATTTTGACAATTTATGACAAAAGCAGTATACCTGGCTTAGTTTCACGAAATGTGTCTGTTAAAGAGTCAATAGGCCTCTATCTGTGGATTGTTCTCCAACTAGGTTAAAGGCTGTCTACAGGTAGTATGTTGCATGTAATCTCACAGATTACAATAGCAGGCAAGGGTTTTGGTGTTGATTACCCTCTCTGACAAACCCTTGGATTAGACGATTTCACACTGATGTTTCCTGTGAAGCCCTATTGAGAAGAGTTGTATATTGTGTTGCCAATAGTTTTGTACATACTTGTAATTTTATAACTATGTGCATGATGGTTGCCAGCATTTGTTGGCCTGTACTAGTTGTAGTGCCAAGCTAATAGTAAATGTAATCGGCCTTTTAGGTTCACTGGAATACATTAGGGCAGATTCTGTAGGTGTGATCTGTTTATAAAGACATGTTATGACAAACAAAGTACACTTGAATCACTTATTGTGAAAATCATTTGTTAAAGACAATGAACTTCTAAGCTTGGATTGTTGTTAAAGTTTGCTAAATCCTGTAGGCAGTTAGTTAGCTGGAATCTCGCATATTACTGAAGCAGGCCAGGATTTTGTTGGTTATGGCCCATCTGAACAAACTGTCAGAACAGAAGATCTGCACTGTGATAATATTTCTTAGACTCCTTTAGGGGGGATTTTATAGTGTTTTGACAGCTATAATTTTGTTTAAATTTGTAATTTTAGTACGGTATACCAGATGGTTGCCTTGTGGGAATGCTTATGCCTACCACAGTAGCTCTGTGGTGTTTATGATGACAAGCCAGTGATAAAGGGTATATGCCTAATTGTTATGAAATGTTGTGATAAGGCTTTAGGCCTGACATTGGCTGTGAAAAGCACATGACAACTTAAAAAGGCTTTACGGTGGATTGTTATTGCTCTATATCAAAGCCTCCAAATGGGTGTTTTGTTATATGGAATCCCAAAGGTTACCATAGGGTTTGGGTGTTTGATACTCGCGCTGTTGATCCCTGGGTATAGAAGAATTTTACTGTAACAATCATTGATAGGCCATCTTAGGAGAGAGATAGTATTTTGTTTTGCAAACTGTAATTTTGTATATGTTTGCAATTTTGTGGTTATGCCTCTGATATTTGGCTTCTAGGAAAGCTTAAGCTCAATGCACTAGGCCTGAGTTGAATATGCTGGCAAAGCAATGATAAAAGCTATTGGTTTTATTTCTTCACTAGGAAATATGTATTTCAGATGCCATTGGTCTGATATGTTTATTATGAAAAGCTATGTTAATGGTAACATATATGATTTGTTTATTGTGTAACATATGTTAAAGCCAAAAATAATTTACTGGTGGATTATTTTTGTAGCATTTTAAAGCCGGCAGTCAGTTATTTTGTTACATGAGATATCACAGATTACCTTTGAAGGGAACAATTTTTGATATTGATTGACCAACCCTGCAAGTAGATGATTTGCACTTTAGTAGATATTTTTTGAATCTCTTCAGAAGGCCTTACAGGCTTAGCTTTCAGACTGCAGGTTGTAACGAAAAATCATTAAATAATACATACATCCACATACATAAATATTCACTGAAAAAAGCCATAGGTTAAAGTGATGTTACAGTAAGGTAAATATGTCAGTGACCACATTAGCGTTTTGAACTGAAAAAATAGCACAGAAATTCACCAGATATAGTTAGCAGGGCTTACTATAACTTGTGCCCTGCCATGCACTGCTTATGACCTCCCATATTACATCACTCAATAAATGTTCTATGACATTGTTTATAACATCACTGATATCATTTCAAATGATGTTATTGATGACATCACTGACATCCCTGATGACATCATCCAATAAGTATGTTTGTTTCATTGTTTACATAGTGGCGGTAAGTACCATATTACTTCTCTACCTAATTTTGTACAGTCTGTGTCCAGCTAGTGAGTATAGGTGTTTACAAAACCCATGTGTTGCTAATGCATCATAGGTGTGTAGATGTATTGAACACAATATAAATCTTTGTTTTCAAGAAGATCTCTGTGTGCAGTTGGCAGTTGATGAAGGGATCGCATAAAAAAATGCAGAATTATTTTTGGGGGGCTCTGGATCAGCCCTTCAAGGCCTAGGGGGTAGGGTATCTCACCCCTTCTCCATTAATTTACTTATTGTTTTAATTAAGATCAGGGGACTAAGTTCTCAAGTCATGTAATGTCTAGCACCAAATATTTTCTCATGTTGCTGTCAGCCAGTCAGAGCGTTCACTCCTGGGGGAGTCTTATTCCTGCAGGAGCGAATTGGCCTAAGGATACTGAAGCTCCCTAGGCTAGTCAGAATGCTCTGTTTTTAAATTGGTGCTCCTGCAAGATTCTCAAGAGACTTGGTGTAATTCCCCTTAGCAGTTTTTTATAGTAGCGGTTCTTAAAGAAGTCTATGGATCACCCCTAAGCTTGCCATGCACAATCTATACAAAAAAGAGCAATTTTGGGGGAAAATTTTGTGAAGATTTGTCAAGGGGTGCCAAAATGATAAACAAAGCAAAATAGGCATTTCCTACGGAAATGCTGACTTAACTATACCTATCCAGTGATGTCCGTCTCTGGGTAATATATCCTTTAAGATAATTAAAGGTTGTAAGAAAATTTGTTTTTTGGCATCATCACCCCTAGAGTTTTGGACTGATGCTTCTGGTTTTTCGCCACTGACAGTGTACTGAGGCCTGCTAACCAGACCACAGTGCCAGTGCTCTGACCCTTGAAAGTGTATCAATAACTGGCCACTATAGATAAGTAGAGTAGTTTTAAACCGCTAACTCAACTTTGCCATTTAAACAAATGACAAAGTCCAAACCTTCAGTTTAAACATAAATGTCATCCCTGTTGGACCCTAAGGTAGGGTGCTGTATATTATAATGTTGGATATTTATATTTGTATGTCTTAACAGTAAAAAACCCAAATTTAGCCCTTTTGGCAAATACAGGGTTACATGCCGCCAACTCAGCTGTGCTAACTCCTGAGTGGAACTGCTAAAGTTGATACTGCAGGTTATCAAAAGAATCATGACAATAACCCCGGCTTGATCCCCATGTCGATTTTAATGTAACTTTTTAGTAAAGGTGACTTCAGAAAGTTACCACTCTGTTTCCCAAGATTTCCAGTGTCTGTTTACTGTTGCTGTCCACAAGAAACCTTCTGCTCTCCTGAGTAGAAGTGTTAACGACTCCCAGGAAAGGACAGAATTGCCGCTGGAAGAGGTTTTACCTTTTTTTTTGCCAGGAACCCACACCCTGTGTGGGCCCAAAAGGCGAGCTTCAAAAGGGAAGCTGCCTTTGAAGGGCAAATGGTGGACAGACTTGAGAGGGGCTGCTCTTTTGTTCTGATAGACAAGTTGATGTCCGGGACAGAAAGGGGAACACAGTTGCCAGATCGTTTTTTCATTGGGTGTGTTGGCCTCTGGTAGCCAGACTTCTAGGGTGTGCTACCCAGCCCCACACATAGAGAGAATGGTTCTGCCATCTTGATAGTGGGCAGAAAATTGTACTCTGCAATAGCTAGATGCCACACATTTCAGGAAGTCGTCATCGGGCGGGATGGGACCTTGTAGCCCATTGGCTAGTAGTTACAGCATTCCGAGGGCAAGTTGTGAGCATAAAAGCGGCACCCCTTGCACTCAGACCTCAGGTCACATCTGTGCTGGAGAGAGGACAGAACAACTGCCCTGCGTTCCTTGGCCCTGGCAAAGAGAGGCTGCTTCAAAGACTGGACTGCACCTGCTACTCCTGGGCTATTAAAGACAGAACTGTGCCTGTGAAGCCCTTCTCAAGGGGATGTCGTCCCCTGAGCCCCAGACAGAAGAAGTGAACTCCCGGAGTCAGTTGTCTGACTTCCTGTTACAGCTCCAGGGCCACAAAAGCTGAAGAACTTGCCTTGGTGAGTTGGTAGCCACAACCGCTTAGTTGCAGCTGACTGCTGAAGAGCAGCACAGGAGAATGACCTCGAACACTGAAACATTGCACCTGAGTCTGCTGGACCTGGGAGTTGTCAAAGTGCAGCTTGGTTGCTGAAGATGGACACTATCCTCAGTTAAAAGGAACTGTTGAGTTTGCTGTGATCTGAAAACAAGAGACCAGTGGCTGGACTTCACTTAGACCTTGAGGGACATAGATCTCTGTGGCCAAAGTCGCCCAACTATTTTGTGGACCGAGAGAGCCTCAGGAAGACCCTCTTTGACCGTATCAACATCCTTGGCATCTTCAGCATTCGGTATCACTTGCATCAGGACCACTCTGTTGACGTCTGTGACGGTTTGCCCATAGAGCCTAGAACTGGACTGGAGACTGCTTTGACTGCAAGGCAACTGTCCTGCTAAGCCTTTTTGGCTGCTGTGACTTGCTCCCTGCCGAAGTTGGCATTCAAAGTGTGCAGGAGTACTCAAATTCAACTTCATGAAAGGTTTTAAAAAATGTTCAAAGTAACTGCTAACCACGCTAGTTACTAATGCTTGTTTGCATTTTGAGTGAAAAGCAGTCATTTACGATTTGCTTAATAATTACCTCTGGTGGATTTTGGTATTTAAAAATTGAAAAAAATAATATCTATTTTTATAAATTGGTGTAGGATATCTTCTGTGTTGCATTCCGTTCTTATTCAGTTGTTTTGACACTTCTAAATTCTTTGCACTTGTTTCTTTGTTACAACATAACTGCTTGAGGTCGCAGCAACCCACTATTAAGCTAAGGTTTTACATCCAAACCTGTCTGGACCCAAGATGGGTTTATGAGTTTATTATATGGTGAGGCTGCCCAACCACAAAATATAATAAACAACAGTTCCTCACATTTGAGACTAGTGGTGGGATCCAGCACTTGTGTCTAGCAGTAGCATGCAGTTTTTTCAAAATGTATTTATCTATTTTCAAACCACGAACAGGCGGTTAGGGGGGAAGGGAAACAAGGGAGGACGTTACAAAAAGCAAGGCATCATGAGATAATGACATTTTGGCAAGCACAGTGGACGTCATAGCACAGAAGGCAGCCACAGTCCACTTCAAGGAGAGACAAAAGCGGAGGTCATGCAGAAATGGGTCCCTTCAGACACATGGCCGATTGTGAATGAAAGTCACTCACTAACAAGAGTCAACTCTGAGTCAGCGGAGCCGCCACATCCTTTGAATTCTAAAGCCTCATCCTGCCTCCACAAATAGAGAGTGAGTGGGGCCCAGATGTCTTTGGGCCAGGAGCACATGGCATAATTCCCCAACAGTGAGACAGTGTACCGCCCTACAACCAATCAGAGATCTTGGGTGCAGGCAGTCTCCCCCAGTGGATAGCCACCCGTCATTTAGCCAGCAGAAGCAGGATTGCAGTGAGGCTCCTAGGCTCGGAGGGACCCCTTTGACATACCCCAGGAGAGCTACCATCAGCATCTTCCGAGGAAGGTAACTGGTGATCTGTGCCATCGTAGCATACACACTGGACCAGAAACATGCCAACTTTGGGCAGTTCCAGGCTGTAAGTAGGAAATGGCCTGTGGAGCAGTACATTACAAGCACTGGGCATCCCCTGCAAGTCCCATCGTGAGCAGCTGAACAGGTGTGCGATAGAGTCTGTGGAGGAGTTGCAGTGGATACGATGTAGTAGATAGTTTGGGGAATTCGAAGATAGGGCCTTGGATTGGGTGCAGCAGTAGCACCACTGCACTGCAGTGATGGCGGAGCAGTGGTCTTTGTCCGCCTCCCAGGCAGCACGAGGCCAAGGGTCACATGCGGGCGCCTTCTAGTGCATCGTGATCTGTAGAATAGAGATTAGGTTGCTTGGGGGAGGGACTGGCAATCGAATGTCCTAGAGCGTGAAGTATGGGACGATCTACTGGAATTGTGCTGTGTAGAGCCCGGCATGTAGCGCATAGCTGGTGATATAGCAGGACCTCGAACGCAGTGGGCTCAGAGTGAGTGTCAGTGGCAAGAGGTGAAAGAAGCTGGGTATAGATTGCCAAACGTGAGTAATCTAAACTTTTGAGTACGTCAGCCTGTCCCCTTATCGGTCAGCATGTGGAGAAGAGGATTTTTGGCTTGTGGCATGCTGAGCACATATAGGTGGGTATTATGTGCTTGCCTCCACAGTCAATCCCAGGCCCAGCGGACACACGCAATTGTGCCGACCTGGGCACGGGGGTCTCTGTATGTCTGGTATAGCTCTGTACTCAAGGCACGTGGGGCCACTTGATCAGCCGTCGCCGCAGTGTGTGGTTGAAAAGAGGTAGGTTGAAGCCAGAAATTAATTAAATGGATTTGTGCACAGTAGGCAAAAAGACATGTCTATGGTGTTAAGACCACCTTGCTGAATAGGCAAGGGTTCCCATGCTACTTTTGGCTGCCCAGGTCAGGAACACTAAGTTTGAACGCAGCCTTTTAAAATAATGTGTAGTGAGCGGGAGTGGGATATTTATGAATAATTATAGGAACTTGGGGAGTACATCCATTTTGATGATAGCTGTCCTGCCTGCCATTTATAAGGGCAAGCGGGTCAAGGAAGGAATACACTCCTCAAGCCGTGTTATGGTTTGTCCGCAGTTTACCCACCACAGCTCGTCAATATCCCTACTTAGCCAGACGTCCAAATGTCAAATTGGTTCAGTCGCCCATTGGAGTGGATCTCTGGTTTAAACAGACCTGTGACAGCAGTGAGAGGGAAGAGTGTGGACATCGACCAGTTGATGAAGATTCCAAAGAGACCACCAAACTGAATTGCCTCACAGATTATAGGAGAGGGATTTGACTAGGGTTCCCAAACATATAGAGTGATATTGTCTGAATACATAGATACCAGAATCCCCCTGGGAGTGAAGTAGAGGCCCCTGTCAGCGTGGTGGTGGGGTAATCTGACAGCCAAGGGCTCCACGGCTATTGCAAATAAAATAGGGAATAGAAGGGAACCCTCGCCTGGTGCCACTAGCGATGGGAAATAAGGTGGAGCAATCTCCCCCCCCCCCCCATTGATGAAACGCTGCACCTTAGGTGAGTGATACAATAATCTGATCAAGCGCAGGAAGCACGCACTGAAGCCGAGGCGGGGAAGAAGGCCAAATAAGTACGGCCATTCCATCTAGTCACACACCTTTGTGGCATCTAGGAGCACTACAAGGGCCTCAAGCTGAGCTTATATAGTGCACATCAGTGCACACAGTGTGTTGAGGTTGTGCATAGCCGCCTGACCGGGCACGAATCCAGATTGAGCTGCAGAAGGCGGTTAGCTATTAGTTTGGCAAATATCTTATTATCAATGTTTATCATCAACAGCGGGCGATAGTAGTCGCACCTATCTGCCAGCTTCTCCAGGTTTCAAAATAGTTACAATGACCGCTTCACGCAGTGACAGCAGGAGCTGGCCTGAGGTCAGGGAGTCTTCATACATTGCTAATGAGAGCAAGGAGCGAAACATATTATTTGTAGAAGAACATAGTGAGTCCATCTAGACCTGGTGCCCGGTCACTCGACATGCTCCAAATTACCTGCACTATTTCCTCTGTCATAAAGAGGACATCCAAATACAAGCGGTAAGCGTTGTCAAGCCACATGAGCTGGAATATGTCCAGGTATGCGTCTAGAGCCTCTGAGTCAGGGGCCATAGTGGCAGTGTACAAGTTAGAGTAGAAGATCATCATGACCTGCACTATCTCATCCGGCCTGATGTGGAGTACCTGCTAATCATCCAGGAGTTCTGGGATGTATGAGCTGGCCCACTGTCTACGAAGAAGACCCACCAGCATCTTGCTGGATCTATCTCCCACACTATATCCGTTATTGCCACCTTGTTCAGAAAGTGGGTTTCCTGAGTCGCCTCCTCTGCATATTCAGACATGTTTACCCTGAGGACAGCAAGGATAATTAGTGGTGTAAAATTCCAAATCTAGTGCCCAAATGTCTGCTTTTCAGATGCCGATTTGTGTATGGATTGTTAAGGATGCTAGATTGTTTTGTCATGCAAATGTCTTATATAACATCCTTGAATGCCTTCAAGAACGTGGAGTGGGAGTCAGCTGACCCCAGGTTATGTGCAAAGAAATCTAGGATGGCCTTGTGAAGTTCATCCCGAAACACAGCATCCCGTAGTGTGTTCGGGACTAGCTTCTATATGAAGAACCAAGATGGGTGTTGGGGTTAGTGAGTTCCAGCAGGACCGGAGCATGGTCCGAGAGGGTTTGGGGGAGATGAGTTACATTTGTAGTCCAGGTGAGGGCATCGCGCAAGACTAAGTGTTGTGTGAGGAGTTGAAGCAGACACCCTCAGCGCTGTTGACATGTTGCTAGCGCCAAAAAGCCATGTAAACAGTAGTCTATAATGATAGTGTACAATTGATCCCTGGTGCCTGGTTTGGGCTCCTAGGGTCAACAGTGTTGTCTTTGATAACATTGAAATCTCCTCCTCAGATAATCTTACCAGGCACCAATGTGGTAGTAAAGCGCCAGATGTCCATGAAAAATTCCAGACTATCTGTGTTTGGGCCATATATGGAGGCTACTATTACTTGGAAGTTATGTAGGATGCCCTGGATAATACCAAATCTGCCTTCCAGGTTGCAGAGAGTACCAGTGTGTACCAGTGTAGTCCCTTGCATAGGACAATGGGCATTCCATGGGCATAATTAGAGTACAGAGAGGCATGTGGCTTGAAATTGCCAAAGTCAGATGTAGCTGCTGGAGGAAACATATGTCAATGCAATATTGAGGTACCCATGTAGGAGTCACACCTTATTCTGGTCATTGGTTCCCTAGATATTCCAGGTAAAGCAGTTAATGGATGTCATAGTAGTTGCAGCATGCGTGGGTGAGCCTCCACTGCAGCGCCAAGGATTTCTATTTCTAGTGTGGAGCTATTAGGAAAGGGGCAGCTCCAGCATGTCAGGTAAGGTATGCAGAAAAACACAAAGGTAATACAACATTCAAAGACCCACCCTCCACCCACTTCAACCCCTCCAACTGGTTGAAATGATCCATCCTATCCTCCACCCAAACCCAATACCAATACCAATAAACAATGTAGTACATTGGGAATCATCCCACAGGGGCAGTAGAGGACCAGACGAACACCCCAGACGGAGGTTGTCTGGGTGGCCGAAGGGAACTGAGAAGAACCCCTGTAGGAGTAGGTGCAAGTGTTACAACAGGATAGATGAACGGCGGACATGACTCCGTGATAAGGCTGTTGCCCCAGCTGTGAAACAATGAAGGCATCAGAACTACAAAGGGTAGGTCGGGGGAGCTACAATCTCACCCGCTTCAGAGGAGCAACACAACACACAAAAAAACAAACAAACAGATGTTAGCTTATTAGTCATTGTCACTGAGGCGGCCATCCCCATCAGGTGCAGGACCATCTGAAGCAGCCGTCTTGGCAATGGCTAAGCACTGGTAAAACTTAATGGCAGCCTTTGGATCCGTTAAGAAGTGTTGTTTTCTGTCTAGTTGAATTTGCAAGATAGAGCAAGGAGTACGTAATCTTGGATGTCTGGAGTAAACATTTCACTGGGAGGATCTTTCTGCAGGCAGCCTGAATCGCAGTAGTGGAGCCGGGGTATATGCTGATGGTATTGCCTTGATACTGGACCCCTCAGCGCTTCCAAGCAATCCTTAAGATAGTGTCTCTATCTCTGTAATTAAGCATCCTGGCAACAGTGGGTCACACAGGTGTGCAAGGAGTGGGGGGTGTGGGTCCAGCGCTCAATGCGCTCCCTCAACAATGAAGACAGGTGAGAGGGCATCATCAAACAGGAAGAACAACATGTTTTCAACTTATGTTTCCATTTTGCCTCCAGCCATGGACTCAGGAACCCCTAGGATGCAGAGATTATTTCGTCTGGAACTGAGTTTGAGGTCTTCATTTTTCAGCTTAATGACTTATAGCACTTTCTCCATATGTAGAAAATGGTCACTTGCAGTAACACGTGAGTCTTTAATATCAGAGGTGCAAGTCTCCATGGTGATCAAGACATTTATCATGCTTGTCCGCTCTTTCTTTTATGTGGTCTATTCTGCTTGTCAGTATATCTATTTTCAAGTCACTGTTACAGAGGCTGTTTTTGACATCAACCAGCATGTCTCTGATGTATTGATCCAGTGTGGCAACCCAGTAGGGGACTCATTAGTGGAGCTGGAGCTCTTGTCCGGATCAGTTTTGCATGCTTGTCATTTGCCCTCAAATGGCAGACTAGGGTCCGGCTTCCCCAGACCGGGCAATCTTCATCTGCTCCTATTTAATGATTCACACCTTACACAAGCGCAGGGATCCTCACTAGGCCCCGGGGGCACAAGCAGACTCCCGCAGAAACTTGGGCAGCGAGGTCAGGCAAAATGGGCAGAGCGCAGGGTCTCCACAATCCACGCATATATAGGGCAGCCAAAACTGTCCACCAGATGGCAGGAGTGGCATAGTGGGCAAACATAAGTCAGTTGCGCTCTCCCTGGCAAGGGTCCGCGGTCCCCACTCCCTCAAGTCCCGCCTTGCCCCAGCACCTCAAGTAGGCATGCGAGTGGGGGGGGGGGGGGAGTACAAGCAGGTCCTTGCCAAGAAGCACTGTAGGACTCGTCTCAGGAGGCAAGCTCCGGTTGTTGCAGGTCTGTGGGCAGCCTGAAGGGGTGGGAAGAAGGAACCCGCCCTCAAGTGCCGCAGATACTTGGGCCCACCCAGGGCCATCACGCCGGCAGTGCTTGCAGACTCCCCTCTCTAGGTCTTAGGGCCAGAGCAGGGTTGCCTGGGCCCAGCAACATCCTCACCTGCTTCATGACGGCTCACTCTGTCACAGTACCGTCCTTGGTGCGAGATTCAGCATGGGGCACCCCATAGCCAATCTAGACCGCAGCCGAAGCCCCTCCGCCCGTGTGGCGCACTGTGATCCGGGGCACAGTGCGCTGCTCTGCAAATCCAAGCATGTGCACCCAGCCCAAGGCGGCCCACCAGGCACAGCCGCGGTGCTCTCCAAGGGCCTCTAATGTGAGAAATCAGGAGCCCGGCCATCTTACTCCACAGACCTCTGCAGATATCAGCTGTTTTCTGGTTTTCTGAAAGATAATAGTCCCCACACCCCAGATCTTTGAAGGATTTATTTTTCGGACGGCATAGCCTTGCTAGGTGGCAGCCATCTTAAAGGCGGACTCTGGCACCCCCCCTCACAGTACCATACAATGAATAAGTCTGAGACCACCAAAAATCTTCCACGTTAACACCTAGAAGGAAGTTCGTGTAATTTCTAACCAAGTTGCCAAGTTTTGGAGTCTACAGAGCACTGTTTTTAAACTGTTAGCAAACTTAAAAAGTTTTTAAAAAGTTAAAAAAGTTTGTAAATAGTTTGCCAACATTTTTGTATTGATCCTAAAGATTGCAAAAATGGCCAGGATACATGGAGATTGACCCGGCCATTGTGCCCTTCATGACATTCCATGAAATGAGGGCAGGGTGCAAAAATAGGAAGATCATGGTGGATCCCTTAGCTAAAAAGGAGGTCCTAGAGAAAGCCCTCGGGGCTTAGAAGAAGCCTATGAAGCCCAACGACTATTGGATAATAGTCATCCCTGACAGTGGGGAAGAAAATGATGATGAGGATGCCATTGAGGATGAGTGGGGCCATGACAGCCTGGTCCCCCACTATACAAAGGAGATACCCCTCTGCATCTGGTAGTGATTGGAGCACAGCATCAGAGAGAGAGTCAGGGAACCTTGAGGCCCAAGTTAGCCTCCTGGAGTTGGAGGAAAGGAGACAGGCCTTGGAGGAAGGAAGACTGGCACTTGATGAGAGAGGAGTCAAACTGTTCTTGAAGGTCGAGGCGAATGGAATCGCAAATAAGACATATATGTAACTGCAGGGGTGCCTATGATCGTAGGTTGCTCAAGGGTGTTGTTCCTAATATGTTGAGAGAGGTGACATTGATAAGTGGCTGGCAATCCTTGAGAGAGCTTGTACTTTGAGAAAAGTGGGTGTTCAACACTAACCCTGAACTGAAGGGCCTGGTGCCTGAAGGGAGGATGTTCCTTTGGCAGACTTTCCAGAGCTGGCAGAACTGCAAGGGCAGGTGTTCCATCCAGTGAGGAATTTAGCCAGGGGCAAAAGACTTGTCTCACTCTTAAAGGCCCAAGGTAGCATGCTGAAAAGCTTGGTGGTGGTACCAATAAGGTATAATGGGAGGAGGGAGTCCTGTACAGTGAGGCAAGGAACCCCAAACCTGGGGCCACCAGAACAGTGGTGGTCTCTCAACAGTACAGAGAATTCCTCCTTAAACTAGCCCTTGACATCTTCGTAGCTTACCATCTGGGGCAGACCAAAACCTGGGGGAGGTTGGGTTAGTCAATTATATTCACCTGAAATTTCAGATTAAGTGGAGGAGTTCTTTTGTTCCTCTATATGATGTCAAGCCAATGGCACAACAGGGGTTAAGCCAGAGGCTCCCCTGTTGCCACGTCACGTGGTGGAGACTCCCTTTCAGAGAGTGGAGATTTAACTTGTTGGTCCCCTAAACCCTCAGACTGCATTTGGAAACAGGTTCATCTTAGTGGTAGTGGACCATACCACTATATATCCAGAAGCAAGTCCTCTCAGCACAGTAACAGATCCTGCAGTGGCTAGGGCCCTACATGGGATATTCACAAGAGTAGTTTTTCCTAAGTAAGTAATCTGAGATAGGGTGATTAACTTTGCCTATCTAAAAGCAGTGTTGGATTGGGGTGGTGTTATCTACAGGTTCACCACTCCCTACCATCCCCAAGGGAATGGTCTGGTTGAAAGTTTCCACAAGACCACGAAAGGCATGATAATGGGTTTGCCAGAGACCCCTGAGGAGATTGGATACTCCCCTACCATGCCTGCTGTTTAACTACAAGTCAGTACCTCAAACAGGACTGGGGCTCAGGCATTGTTGGCACCTCTTTAGTAACCCTGTAAGAGGTCCACTGAATTGAGTAAGAGAATGATGGGGTGGGAAAGGCTCATCAAGTAACCAAGCAAGATATTGTGGACTATGTACTAGTCCTTCGCTCCAGGATAGTAAAGTACATGAAGAAGGGAAACAAGAATTTTTAGACCAGCCAGGAGCTTATGAAGCACTGATAATACCAGAGGTCCTCCTTGGAAGAGTACCAACCAAGACAGTTTGTGTGGGGGGGATTTAGAGCCTGTAGATCCCATGACCCTCCAGGATAAGTGGACTGGACGCCAACCCATTTTTTTTAAAGAAAGGAAAATTCACCTATCAGTTAGACTTAAACACCCCAGGAAGCACTCACAGGATTATCCATGTCAGTAGACTAAAACGTCATCATGACAGGGCAGACATGACTATTCCCATGGTGACAGGTGGAGAGGTAAAAGAGAAAAGTGAACCTCTCCTTGACCTACTGTCAAGTGATGCTAAGGATGGTTCAGTGGATGGAGTAGTCCTTTCTTCCACTCTGACAGACAATCAACAGAAATGTTATTTCAGACTCCTGCAACAGTTTGCTGGTCTGTGTTCATTGAGCTGTGCTAATTTATGATTTGGACTACAAAGGTTGTATCAAAATAATCATTTCATTCATCTAACTTGATGCCTATGTTGAATTGTTTTTAAATACATTGTTTATTGTTTGCAGCTATCAGAAACAATACAAATAAAGAGACTTGAACATTACAGCCATCCCCATACAATTGACATGCGGAATTGAGTTATCGCAGATCAGAGCCCATCGAGTTAAAAATCACATGTATATAAGTCTCAATAATCCCCCCCTCCTGGTACCATATACGCCACAGTTCCTATACCAAGAGAAGCTTACTCCTCATCCTCAGAGGATACAACCTGCAGCCCCTCCCTCCCCCGCCCTCAAACTTGGTCAGTAGTGCCCCCATGCCTGGGGTCAGCTTCCACCCTTTCATTGCATCTGCATTTTCAAAGGCGTACTTCCTCAGCCACTGTCCACTCACCAATATCCCTCACCCAGCCATGCTCCCTAGGGCCCATCTGTCCCATACAGGTCATTGGGACTCTCCTTTTCGCCAACAGCAGTAGCAATTGCAGGAATTTAAATTCCATTTTTCTGCCTTTACTCTTTTTAACATCTCTCAACAGGCAGGCAACTAGGTTCTGCTTTATCATTGCACCAAACACCATTGCCATTCGCCTCACCACAGAGTCCCAGAAAGTGCTGACTTAGTGAGCAGTACCATGCAAGGTGCAGAAAGGAGGCCACCTGCTTCTGGCATCAATGGCATCCACCAGCTTTATTGGGGTCTATCCGATGAAGCAGTGCAGTATTAATGTATGTATGATGCAGAAATTTAAATTGACCAATTTAAATCGTGCATCACAGAATACCATCCTGACCATAGAGCAAGACTTGCTCCAATGTGCATCCTCAAGGGGCATCCCCAGTTCCTCCTCCTATGCAGCTCTGGCCGGAAAGTGATTTTTGGATTTATCTGCAAGCATGGCTTTATATAGGTGTTAGACTAGGTGGTGGGCTCCCCCATCTCCAGCAAACCTCCAAACAGGAGTGAGGTGATGGAGCAGTAGGGTACGTGAGCCATATTTCTTGGACTATGGCAGCTATACTGGTGTAGAATGGCCTATTTCTTACATCAAAGACCCCTGGGCCGCATCCAAGGTGATAAAGTTCCCATTATGATACAAGTCACCAAGAGTCTGACATCCGCCGCGCCTCCTCCCCAGAGGAAGAGTGTTGAGCGAGTGCTGTAATGTGCATAGGCACCATAGCAGAAACACCATTTTAACCACAACCACTCTTCCATCAGAGACAGTGGGAAGGTGTGCCAAAATTTCACTGGGGCGCCCAGACCCTCTGTGATTCTGTCAGTGTTACAGCACTTTTGCTGCTGCTCAGTGCATTCCACTGTGATCCGCAAATAACAAAAATGTTCAGGTTCTCATCATAATGGCAGGGAAGCAGGATCCGTAGCCGCCAGCAATCCCAGCTGGAATACCAGTGACTTACCCTGGTTGATCTGTAGACCATTATGCTCCCCAAAATGCATCCAGGTATCGTAAAAGCAAAGGTAAGGATTCATGCGGCGCAGTAAGATAAAAGAGGGTGTCAACATAGAGGGACACCAAATGACTTACATCCCTCACTCGTATACCACATTCCAGCATTTCCTGCAGAATTTGAATTTCCAGTAGCTCTAGCGCTATGGAAAAACATATGGGCTAGAGCGGGCTGCCCTGTCACGTGCTCCTGCCCACCACCCATGGTTCAGGACATAAGTGACCATCCTTCACCCCGGCCGTTGGTGCATTATAGAACAAATGCACTTATGACCGAAACTACAGGTCGAATCCCATTGCTTCCAGTACACACATCAGGTAGTGCCAATCCACCAAATCAAAAGCCTTGGCAATATTGATAGAGACCACTGCCATTTCCTCTCTCCTCTCTTCAACCTCATGCATGACATGCATCAGTTGTCTCAGGTTCATAGTAGTGTTTCGTCCCGGGATAAACCCGCACTGGTCCAGCACAGAGATCACTGGTTGCAGCCGCAGAGCAAAGATCTTACAGAAAACTTTTGTGCCTATGTTGATCATTGTAAGCAGGTGATAAGCGCAAAGGTCAGAGGCTACTGCGCCTGGCTGTAACACCATAGTAATGCAGCCTTCTCACAAGTTCGTGGGCAAAGCACCTCGTTCATGGGCCTCTTGGTACACCTCAAGCAGCTGCTGGGTAATGTTTGGAACAAAGGCCTAATAAAACTCGGCTGAGAAGCCTTCACTTCTCAGCGTTTTCCCTCCTGTAAGGAGCCATACTAACCTCCTCCAATGTGAGTTCTGCATCTAGCTCCTGAGCTGCTACACCCCCAAGCTGCAGCATAGGCAGACTTATCTGAAAATTAGCAACATGCTCAGGACCTGGGTGCTGTGGTGTTAGAGACTGTACTATTTTGTGCTGGGTACATGCATCCTGCCCTGGAATAGTCTTGAGATGTAAAATAGGATGACGTGTTGTCTCTCGACGGAGGATCCAGGCGAGGAGCTGTGCTGAGCTATCCCCCTTCCCTATACAGGAACTGACGATAAGACTTCAGGGTGTAGCATTTAAGCCAGTCTCTCACCAAGGGCACCTGATGCTATGACATCGGGGGGAAGCCTCTGGAGCTCTACCAGCGCTTCCTCGTTTTGAAGGAGCTCTGCCTCTAATACTCGGAGCACCCTACAGTTGAGATCCACACACCATCCCCTCAGGACAGCCTTCATTGCTTCCCATTCCATCGCCCAGCTCTGAATAGTTGCCTAGTTGATCTCAAAGTAGTCTTTCAGGGCGCCTGATAGGACAGGGTCCTGCAATATCTCCAAAGGGAACCTCCACGTCTGTGGCGACCGAGGACCAACCCCTTTCAAACAAGCAAGTTACCAGAGCATGGTCCGAGAGGTAGTGGGACAAATGGGATACCTTCTGCACTTTGGGAACCAGATGAGTGGATAATAAAATATTATCAAGCCTGATAATAGTACCATGTATCGGGGAGAAACAGGTGTACTCCTGCTTTCGTCAGGTGGGATCCCCTCCAAACATTGCACAGCCCCAATTGCACCGTGACCACCCGCAATTTGGATGTCATCCTTGGATTAGTATGTCGCCATGGTGGGTGACAATCAAGCATGCCATCAGTAATACAGTTGAAGTTGAAGTTCCCCACGCAGAACAGACTGGATTCAACCGGCGGGAAGACAACATCCCATCATTCACATTCTGCCCATAGGAGTTAACCCTTGCCACATCAACACCATCCAGCCTGCCTTGAAGCAGCAAATAGTGCCCCTCCACATCTGCCTCCATATGTCAAACAGGGCACCAGTGGTAAAACACACCAACACCCCATGGGAGAATGATGAATAATTGGCATGCTATACCTTACTCATCCGTTTTTTCTTTCCAGTTTTCCCAAGTCATATTTAATGTAACATTTTAGTATAAGGCAAATCTAGAAAGTTGCAACTCTGTTACTCAATTTTCCAGTGACTATTTACAGTTTCTGGCAATGAGACAGCCTCCTGACCTCCTAGGTAAAGGTGTGAACGACTCCCTGGAAAAGACACATTAGAGGCCTGCCGTTGGAAGGGAAGTTACCTCCCCCTGGCAGAAAGCCAAACAGGGAGTGGGCCCAAAAGGCGAGCTTCAAAAGGGAATCTGCCTTTGAAGGGCTGGGTGCCACACATTGCAGGAAGTCATCAGGTGGGAGATGACCTGATAGCCCATTAGCTAAGAGTCAGTGCATCCCTCGTGGGCAAGTTGAGGGCATTAAACTGGCACCACGGACACCCAAACCCAGATCATGTCTGTGCTGGAGAGAAGACTGAAGAAGCACTACCCTGCTGTTACGTAGACCTGGCAAAGAGAGGCTGCACAAAAGACTGGACTGCACCTGCTGCTCCTGGGCTGGAAAAGAGAAGACTGCGCCTGTTGTACCCAGCTCAAGGAAAAGTCATCCTCCAAGCCCCAGACAGAAGAGGTGAACTCCAAGCGTCAGTTGGCTGACTTACTGTTACAGGTTGAGGGCCATAATTGCCTAAAAAACTGTCTTTGCGATTTGGTAGCCACAATAACTTAGTCGTTGCTGGCTGCCAAAGCACGGCCCATGTGACAGAGCCCTGACACTCTGTGGTTGCACCTGTGTCTGTTGGACCTGGGAGGATCATCAAAATTCAATTTGGTCGCACAAGACGGACGCTAGTCTGAGTTAAAGGGAACTGCTGGTTTTGCTGTGACGGAAGAAAAGTGGCAATTGTTTAGTGACTGAACTTCACCTGGACCTCTGTGACCAAAGTCACCCCACAGCATTCGTGGACTAAGGGGTGACCACAGCAAAACCACTATCGACTGGATCAGCATCCTAAACATCTTCAGGATCCTGTATCCCTTACATCAGGACAACTCCTTTGATGCCTTTGATGGTTTGCCCATAGAGTCTGTAACTAGAATGGAGAATGCTTTGACTGCAAGGTAACTGTCCTGCTAAGCCTTACTAACCCCTGTGACTTGCTCCCTGTCGGAGTTGGTCGACCAAAGCGGGATGGAGGACCTGAACACAACTTCATAAAAAGACTTCAAAGTAAACTTCAACTGCGATAGCTGCAATTTTTGTTTGTATTTTGAGTGAAAATCGGTGATTTAGGAGTTGCTCACTAATTTATATCTCAAGAACCTTTCGGCTGAATTTTGTTCATTTTAGTCTCTAAAAATTCATTAAAATGAAGTCTGTTTTTATAAATTTGTGTTGAAGTTCCTTGTGTTGTGTTTTTTTGTTACTCAATTGTTTTGGTACTTCTAAATGCTTTGCACTTGTCCCTTTGTTAAAGCTTGCCTGCTCGAAGTCACAGCTACCCAGGATGGAGCTAAAGTTTTACAAACGAGCCTGACTGTATCCAAGATGGGTTTGTGAGTTTAATACATGGTGCGGTTGTGCAACCATGCCATATAATAAACCACATTTCCTCACAGAGGGCCTGTGGGCAGTCATTTTCTATCATTGGTGTGTATGAATATAATTTACATTCTGCTTCCATCAATGACTGTGTACTGCACTGGGTAATGGTGGCCTTGTGAATGACAGCGTTTTCTTATCGCATGTGCACATCCACCTGAAAATTTGTGTTTCATTATCGGGGACAATTGGGTTGCCCTTTAGTTTTGATTTCCTCCATTTATAGTCTTCCTTTCATCTCTTTGCTTTTTCATATTTTATTTTAATTTCCTTAAGAGAATACTACGCCACTCCAGGTTTCCGCTTTCTTGCCTCCCGCGTGGCTATTTCCTCTAAACCAGGTGACCATTGCAGGATGCAGCTGTCTATGGTGCATAATTGCTTTACTATTCCATGACAGCCATCTTGGTGGTCTAACATGGCGGCCATACTGGAACTTTACAACTACTATAAATTACAAAACCATTGCAACACAGATATCCACTGCTATGTTTAGTTTTGTTATTTTAGGTACATTCCGGCTATGTTTAGGATGCAGCATGTTTTTTATTGCATGTATTCTTTTAACATATCCTAGATATGTTGTTGAGTTTGTGTTTTGTTGTGGGTGTGTCAGAGGTTGGATTCAAGAATGTGTCAGTGAATGGATGCATGAGTGGAAAGACGTATGATTACTTTTTCTATCAATGACTCCAAATGCACTTTATTTCATAAGGCAGACCTATTGGCATTGCCAGTGCTTGTTGTTATGTGTAATAAGTTCTCCTGGTTATGTAGATGTTGATATTTGATGTGGCCGCTCTGGTTTGTAGGTAGTGCTTTATGACGGTAGATAACTTACCTAGTGCTAATAAACATTATGAAATCATTTTAGGCTCCTTTTACCTACCCAACATATTTATATCGCCCGATTCTGTATAGTAATGCTGTCCATGCATGCTTGAAGCGGAAGCTTTCCACGTAGGTTTGTGTGTCAAAGTTGCTTGAAAGATTTCTTGTTAGAGCTTATTCTGCTTGGCGCGAGGAGCCACTGCATTTTATTGTAATTACTGAATAATAAGTGATATGACCTTGATTTTACATTAAAGTGGAGTGTGTCTAATCTGTAGCTCATAAGCATTCAGTCAGATTTTTGTAGTTTGACCTGACAGGACAAACCTGTTCCTGTCGGAGCTCACGTACTAGGAAAACTGGATACTGTCAGTTTTATCGAGAGCCTTTGCTTACTGTAAGCAAACATTAATGTAGTTAGTTTGGAATTCTTCAGTTTTTGGTATATCTGTGTGATGCATCTCTAACACTTTTACCCCTTCATTTTCTTTAGGCCAAGCTCTTGCCTTATGCCCACACACCATCACCATGAGCCACCTGAAGCTGCTGGCTGCCAGGCTGAGACCGTGCGCTTTTCCTCTGCTCTCAAAGTACTCTGCAACCTCACAGATATGTTCACGTGGCAACCGTGTCTTCTCATCGGGGGGCACAGAAACTTTCTTGAGTGGGACCAGCTCAAATTATGTCGAGGAGATGTACTATGCGTGGCTTGAGAATCCCAACAGCGTTCACAAGGTAAACTGAGATTTGAATCGTAGGTGAAAGTGTCAGCACTGCAAAATCTTTGGATTGTTGAAGACGAAAATTCTAATATTTAATGACAAATCCTGCGGATCGTCATGAAACTTTGGCAAATTGTTGGCTTCTTATCACAAGTCCCTTTGTATTTTTGTTATTGAATCTTAAATATGGAGCAAGAAATATATTGCTCTTCTGCACAGTCGGATTTTGGGTGGTTTTTTTGCTGGTTTTCGCTTATGTACACTTGAGCAATTTGCTTTGCTATCGATTTGTAACTATATACCTAGATTCGGGTGGCTTGCGTGAATTGTTATTAAAAAGGTTTTATTCAAATGTATATTTAAAAATGTTGCCCCTAAGTTGAGTTTTAGTATTGTTTTAGCATTCCACGAAGTAAGAAAACTAATGCTGACAGATTAAGTGAAATTCAATTCTCCTAAATTTTAGTGACAAACGTAGCAGAAAGAAACCAGAAATTGATGAAACCATTACCTTGTAGTACTTGAGGAAAATTAAAAGTGCAAAACACCAATTAAATGTATGTACAATTGCAAATATATCCTAGTTTCCAGCTAGCAGAGCAGCTAACACTGTTCTCTGAGCAATACGGTCTGATTTTCATTGATAAACTGAATTATAAGCCACAGCAGTGCCCTTTTGTTGCTAAAACGCTGTAGTGATTACTCAGTCATAGACCTTTTCTACTAGTCTGTTGCTGTAAGGCAGATTTTCAGTGTTTTACATAAGCACAGTTGAGTAGAATGTCCTTCTTTGAAGTGGAGAGTACTTAGTTGAAGGGACAAGTATATTAATTTCAATGTTTTGTTAGTTGGACATCAATGGCTGTGCTTCCACTTTGAACATTGTGAAATCATGACATTCTTAATAGCTTGTTGAAGCCACGTGTTGATTATTGTATAGGGCTGGCTCATACAGGATACAATCAATCAGTCACAAAAACCTGTGGCCATTGGTTGTGTGAATTCCTCCATGAACAATGTAAAGAAAAATGAATTAATTTCTGGAATCCTTTAGAAGTTCGTCATCTAGTGAAAAATTACAAACTAAAGGGATACCTCTTCTTGAAGAATGTAAGACGTCCAGCAACAAGGAAAAACACAAGCCTCCGGCTTCACACCCCTTGCCTTTTTTGTATAAAAATAAAATCATGTTTAGTCAGTAAGTAGTATAAACTGCCTCTGGCAAAGTTGAATCAGAAGGTGAGCCACAGCTTTGACAGAAGCCATATTATTAGCAGCCATACCAGCGATCATCATATATTTTACCGGGCAGAAACGCTTTTCTACTGCAAGTCTATGTCAGCATTAGAGTTCAGCTCGTAGAACACAATGTTTGAGTGAAAAACCAAGGCTTCCACCGCGCCTATTATGTGGACATGTACTTAGCTCAGTTTTATGGTTTAAGTGATTTGGAAGATTCCAAAAATGCAGTTGTCATCAGGTTCCTACTCCTTGTCATTGTATATAAACATTTAAAAAAATGACTGCCAATTGGACCATCTGCGATTTGAGCTCTTTAGAGCACGAGAGTGTATAGTACTGGAAAACAAAAGACAGCAGAAAGTTTAATCCAGTCCTATGCAAAGCTTTTTGTAAATTAATCTGCTGTTTATTAGCAGGTGACAAAGTTAAAATGTAGATGCTACCATATAGTGATTTCAGTTTAATTTAATATAGATGCACAAGCCGACCTCGTCCATTATAGCGGTTCCACTTGGAAACCCCTCCCTCCCGTCTCCCCCTCCCAGGCTAGGTAGCAAATCTGATACACTAAGGTGTGAAAACTGATGCTGTTTCTCATTAATCTAAGTGGTAAATCCAGAAGTTATCTATGGAATTCACATGAGCAGAGAGGCTAAGTGCACAATCTATTCACAAACCCAGATTTCTTTTTTGTGACCTTTAACAGTGCAGAAATGATGTGATAGGCCACTGATGTGATCGGCTACTGAAGATAAGTTCCTCATTCTTTGTTAGGCTGACTTTCCAGGAGAATTGTTGCAACAAAGACTGGGTATGAAAAAACATATGCACGGTGTTAAAAATGGGGACTTTGGTTGACAGTCAGGTTACCCCCCTGTTCAAGCAAGGACCCTCACTTTAGTCAGGGTAAAAGAGAATCACCCTCAGCTAACCCCTGCTTATCCCCTTGGTAGCTTGGCAGGGCAGTAGGCTTAATTTCAGAGTGCTAGGTGTAAAGTATTTGTACCAACAAACATAGTAACTTAATGAAAACACTACAAAATGACACAACACAGGTTTAGAAAAATAGGAAATATTTATCTAAACAAAACAAGACCAAAACAACAAAAATCTGACACACACAAGTCAATTTATGAATTTTTAAAGATTTAATTAAAAAATAGCGCTTAGAAACACAAAATGCTTCGATGAGGTGTTAACACGGCATCGTGGCTGAGTCGTTCCCAACAATCCGACAACAGCGGCTCCGGCCACGGAGTCACGCGAACCCCCAGGTACAGTACCTTGGTGAAGAGTGAAAACAAGCGGATGCATGAAGTTGGGGATCGCGGCGTAGGTGCGAAACGTTGAATCTGCGCACTTCGAGCGTCATCGGTCACGACGTGGTGCGGCGACTTCCACGGAGTCGTGGACTTCGGCGGGGCTGCACCAGTGTCGGGCCTGCAAAGGTCGTCGCGTTCCAGTGAAGATCACGGAGTCGGTTGCAGGCGGCGTCACCGGATTCAGCAGCGGCGTCGGTCCGGAGTCGTCCTAAGCTGATTTCCTTGGATTTTCACCAGCTTTTCCTTTCAAGGGCCCAGGGACTATATTGGGCACCACTTGTCAGGGCAGGAGTCTCAGCAGAGAGTCCAGGTGCTGGTAAGGGAAGTATATGATGGCCCTGAGACTTCAAATAGGGGGCAAGCTCAGTCCATGCCCTTGGAGAGTCCTTCTCAAGCAGGAATATACCACAAAGTCCAGTCTTTGTCCCCTTGCACAGGCAGAAGCAGCAACTGCAGGATAGCTCCACAAAGCACAGGCAGGGCAGCACTTCTCCTCAGCTCTTTTCCAGGCAGAGGTTCCTCTTGATAGGAAGGCGGGTTGGGAGCACACTGCCTCACATCCCAGTCGAGTTCGCCCCTTTGCATCCTGGTAAATGCAGTTCAAATTTAACGCTTACTTGAAAGTGTCCGTAGTTTTTCACTAAAGGTAGTGCAGTCATTGCTGTTCATCTCTATACACATGTTTCTGGGTTATTGCCCTTCATCAGTAGAGAGTAGAAAACATCGAAAAATATTTGGGGTTGCTGGAAATGCTGCCAAAATCGTCTCAGGTCTAGTACCACTCACAGGCTCACAGGTGCATCTCCAGAGCTCGTCAGCTCAATGGCTCAAGGGAGCCTTTTAAACAGGAAGGCGGGTTGGGAGCACACTGCCTCACATCCCAGTCAAGTTCGCCCCTTTGCATCCTGGTAAATGTAGTTCAAATTTAACGCTTACTTGAAAGTGTGCGTAGTTTTTCACTAAAGGTAGTGCAGTCATTGCTGTTCATCTCTATACACGTGTTTCAGGGTTATTGCCCTTCATCAGTAGAGAGTAGAAAACATCGAAAAATATCTGGGGTTGCTGCCAAAATCATCTCAGGTCTAGTACCACTCACAGGCTCACAGGTGCATCTCCAGAGCTCGTCAGCTCAGTGGCTCAAGGGAGCCTTTTAAACAGGAAGGCGGGTTGGGAGCACACTGCCTCACATCCCAGTCGAGTTCGCCCCTTTGCATCCTGGTAAATGCAGTTCAAATTTAATGCTTACTTGAAAGTGTCCGTAGTTTTTCACTAAAGGTAGTGCAGTCATTGCTGTTCATCTCTATACACGTGTTTCTGGGTTATTGCCCTTCGTCAGTAGAGAGTAGAAAACATCGAAAAATATCTGGGGTTGCTGGAAATGCTGCCAAAATCGTCTCAGGTCTAGTACCACTCACAGGCTCACAGGTGCATCTCCAGAGCTCGTCAGCTCAATGGCTCAAGGGAGCCTTTTAAACAGGAAGGTGGGTTGGGAGGTTCCTTTTGATGTCCAGAAGTGATCTAAAGTCTGTGGTTTTGGGTGCCCTTCTTATACCCAATTTCTCTTTTGAATTAGGCCTACTTCAAAGCAAAGTCTCTTGTGAATGTGAAATCCTGCCATGCCCAGGCCAGGCCTCAGACACTCACCAGGGGTTTAGAGACTGCATGGTACAGCCCTTTCAGGTGTGAGTGACCACTCCTCCCCTCCCTCCTAGCACAGATGGCTCATCAGGATATGCAGGCTACACCCCAGCTCCCTTTGTGTCACTGTCTAGTGTGAGGTGCAACCAGCCCAACTGTCAAAGTGACCCAGACAGGGAATCCACAAACAGGCAGAGTCACAGAAATCATATAAGCAAGAAAATACTCACTTTCGAAAAATGGCATTTTCAAACACACAATCTTAAAATCAACTTTACTAAAAGATGCATTTTTAAATTGTGATCTCAGAGACCCCAAACTCCACATGTCCATCCGCTCCCAAAGGGAATCTACACTTTAATCAGATTTAAAGGTAGCCCCCATGTTAACCCATGAGAGGGACAGGACTTGCAACAGTGAAAACTAACTTAGCTATATTTCTCTGTCAGGACATATAAAACATGTTACTATATGTCCTACCTTAACCATACACTGCACCCTGCCCTTGGGGCTACCTAGTGCCTGCCTTAGGGGTGTCTGACATGTAAGAAAAGAGAAGGTTTAGGCCTGGCAAGGGGGGTACACTGTGGCAATGGCAGGTCTGAGACATGATTACAGAGCTACTTATGTGGGTGGCACAACCAGTGCTGTTGGTCCACTAGTAGCATTTGATTTACAGTCCCTGGGCATCTCTAGTGCACTATGCTAGTGATTTACTAATAAATCAAATATGCCAATCATGGATAAGCCAATTACATACACATTTTGTAAAGGAGCACTTGCACTTTAGCACTGGTTAGCAGTGGTAACGTGCCCAGAGTATCAAAAACTGTAAAATCTGAGTCCAGCACACATCAACAACCTGGGGAACAGAGGCAAAAAGTTAAGGGAGACCAAACCAAGGATGAAAATTCTAACACTTGTCCCCCCCAGCTGAAAGTGGGTAGCAACTACCCAACCTCATGGGAGTTCTCATCACTAAGGCTGAAGAACCTGGACAGACCATCAGCATTGGCGTGCTCTGTACCGGGATGGTGTTCCACTGTAAAGTCCATCCCCTGTAGGGAAATGGACCACCTCAACAGTTTTGGATTCTCACCCCTCATCTGCATTAACAGTCTGAGGGGCCTGTGGTTGGTCTGAAATCGGAAGTGAGTCCCAAACAAGTAGGGTCTTAGGGGGTCATTCTGACCTTGGCGGTCCATGACCGCCATGGCGGAGTGCGGCGCAAGCACCGGCAACAGGCTGGCGGTGCTTCCTGTGCGATTCTGACCGCGGCGGTAAAGCCGCGGTCGGAAAAGGGGAGCCAGCGGTTTCCCGCCGGTTTCCCACTGGCCCAGGGAACCCGCCATGGCGGCGCTGCTTGCAGCACCGCCATGGGGATTCCGAGCGCCTTCCCGCCAGCCTGTTTCTGGCGGTGTCCACCGCCAGAACCAGGATGGCGGGAACGGGTGCCCTGGGGCCCCTGGGGGCCCCACAAAGATTTTCACTGTCTGCTGTGCAGACGGTGAAAATCGAGACGGGTGCCACTGCACCCGTCGCACCCCTTCAACTCCGCCGGCTCCATTCCGAGCCGTCTTCATTGTTGAAGGGGCTGTCCCGCTGGGCCGGCCGGCGGTCTTCTGGCGGTTGCCCGCCGCCCCAGCGGGAAAGCCGGAATGGCCGCCGCGGTCTTTTGACCGCAGAGCGGTCTTTCGGCGGGAACCGCTTGGCGGGCGGTGACCGTCGACCGCCGCGGTCAGAATGACCGCCTTAGTTTCTTCAGTGCCCAGACCACAGCAAATGCTTCACGTTCTATGGCACCTACGTTCCCTGGGTAGTAACCTCCTGCTAATGAAGCCTGCGGGTTGATCTAGGCCCTCTTCATTAAGCTGTGAGAGTACTGCTCCAATGCCATGCTCTGAGGCGTCTGTTTGCACAACAAACTCCTTGGAGTAGTCAGGTGCCTTCAGCACACGTGCTGTGCACATGGCAGCCTTCAGGGCATTAAAAGCGTTCTGGCAAGCCTCTGTCCAGATCACTTTCCTGGGTTGCTTCTTAGAAGTCAACACAGTTAAGGGGGTAAAAATGGTACCATATCCCTTAACAAATCTCCTGTAATAACCTGTGAGACCTAAAAAGGCTCTCACTTCAGTCAGGGTCTTGGGAGGCTCCCAAGCCAGAATTGTATCAATCTTAGGCTGTAGGGGTGCCATCTGGCCACTACCCACCTGGTGTCCTAAGTGCACCATAGAACCCTGCCCTATTTGACACTTGCTTGCCTTAATAGTGCAGCTTGCCTTCTGCAGGGCCTCTAACACTCTCCAGAGGTGTTGCAGGTGTTCCTCCCATGTGGAACTAAACACAGCAATGGCATCCAGGTAGGTGGCACTGAACTCATCCAGTCCTGCCAACACCTGGTTGACCAACCTCTGAAAGGTGTCAGGGGCATTCTTCATCCCAAATGGCATCACTTTAAATTGAAAGTGTCCATCTGGGGTAGGGAATGCTGACCTCTCCTTGGCCCCCTCAGTTAAGGCAATCTGCCAGTAACCAGATGTTAAATCAAACATACTGAGGTACTTGGCAGCGCCTAACCGGTCAATGAGCTCATCAGCTCGGGGGATGGGGGGTGCATCAGTCTTGCTGACCGCATTGAGCCCCGGTAGTCCACACAGAACGCGAGTTCTGGAGTGGCACCAGGTGCAGCAGCCTTTGGGACCAATACCACTGGGCTGGCCCTAGGACTGCTAGAGTGCTCATTAACCCCTAGGGCAAGCATTTTAGATACCTCATCCTTAATGCATGCCCTGACCCTGTCAGTCACCCTGTAAGCCTTCTTTTTAATAGGTGTACTGTCCCCAGTGTCCACATCATGTGTGCACAAGTGTGTGACTCCTGGGATCAGGGAAAACAGTGAGGAAAACTGTCCTAACACATGGCGACAGTCACCTTGCTGCTCCTCAGTCAGGGAGGGGGAGAGGATCACTCCCTCCACGGGACCATCTTTTTCTCCTGCAGACAGGAGGTCAGGAAGAGGCTCACTCTCCTCCTCTACCCCATCATGTGTCGCAAGGAGCATTCACAGCTCAGTCTGCCCAAAGTGCGGCTTGAGGCGGTTGACATGCAGGACCCTTAAAGGGTTCCTTGGAGCCTGCAAGTCCACCAGGTAGGTGACTTCGCTCTTGCGCTCCACCACCTGAAATGGCCCATTCCACTTATCCTGGAGCGCCCTAGGTTCCACTGGTGCCATCACCCACACTTTTTGTCCAGGTTGAAACTCGACCAGAGTGGCATTCTGGTCATACCAGTGTTTCATGTCCTGGCTTGCTTCCAGGTTCTCCGGAGCGAGACTCCTGAAGCGGGCAGTCTGGATTCTCAAAGCCAGCATGTAACTGAATACATCCTGGGGGGGTTTACTAGGAGCTTTCTTCAAAGCTTCCTTAACCAGACTCAAAGTTCCCCTCATAGGGTGGCCATAAATCAGCATAAAGGGACTAATCCCAAGTCCCTTTTGAGGCACCTCCCTGTAGGCGAACAGAAGGCATGGCAAGAGGACGTCCCACTTCCGCCTCAAGGGCTCCGACAGGCCCATGATCATGCCTTTTGAGGTGCGGTTGAATCTCTCAACTAGACCATTACTTTGGGGGGTGGTAAGGGGTGGTGATCTTGTAGGTTACCCCACACTCCTTCCACAGAGACTTCATATACATGGATATGAAGTTGGTGCCCCTATCAGATACCACTTCCTTTGGGAACCCCATGCGGGTAAAACCCCCCATCAAAGGACTACCCACCACAGGGGAGGTGATTGATCTCAAAGGAATGGCTTCTGGGTACCGGGTGGCATGGTCCACCAAGACCAGGATAAACCTGTTGCCCATGGCTGTCTTAGGATCCAGAGGCCCCACAATGTCAATGCCCACCCTCTCAAAGGGAGTACTGACAACAGGCAAAGGCTGGAGGGGAGCCTTACATTTCCTCCCACTCTTGCCACTTGCCTGACAAGACCTGCAATATGCATCGAGGTCATTGCCTAGCAAATAATCAACAGGCATGATTGGACTCACAACTACCTTAAAGGAACCTGAGATCCCCCCCCCCCCCCCCCCCCCCCCATTCAAAGGGAACCTGCGCAACTCTGCACAGGCGCTCTGAGTTGTCCACTGCAACTACTTGGTGAAGTACCCGGGTATCTATCTGCTCTTCAGACACCAGCTGACTCATCAATGTAGTCACGCTGGCTCCTGTGTCTCTCAGAGCCTCCACCCTCTGTCCATTAATGGTCACCCACTGCCTGTACTTCTTAGTGTTTTCAGGCACTAGGGTTCTCTGGACCATCTCACTGTGTCCTAGTGAGACATGGGTCATCTCAGCTGGTTCCCACCCACCTGAAACCAACTCCTCCCCAAGTGCTACACTGGCCAAACCCTGGGACTGCGCATCAGTGGGTGCTGGTGTACTTTTGGGGCATTTGGGGTCCCCCCTCACATGACCCACCTCTTCGCATGCATAGCACTTACGTGGGGGACCACCTGCCACTGGCTTCCGTTTGGAGAACTATGGCTTCTTCTCACTGGGGGGTTGGGAATCCTTACCCTGGGAATCAGGTTCGAACCCTTTAGAGAACTCCCACTGTTTACCCTTACCTCACCCTTTCTTCTGAGAGGGACCCTGCCCACCCTTGGCGTGGTCTCCCTGTCGTAGTTTGGACTCTTGCCCTGGGCATGACTGCTGGTTTAAGGATGACTGTACTTATGTTTGTAGGTGACTATGCTTTCCTACAACAAGTCACAACTGTAGCCCCAACCCTTCTGGCTCACTAGCAGTACCTCACCAACAACCGAAACAGTCAAAGGTGAATTGTGGCAGCCTTTACACATGGACTCAGAAGTATGACGTCTCAGGGAATGTAGTGGTTAAACTGAGATTACCACTTTCTCACAGATATATTATATCTCAACCAAACACAGGCAATGATAAAGATGCAGTAATGTTTCAATAGTTTTGATTCAACATAATGTGGTAAATCGTATTGGCTGCAATGATTAGGATAATGAACAGTACAAGAGATAGCATTGTAAAGTCGAGGGTCATGATTTTGAAGACCCCAACCATCTTGTATTAGCATAGGAAGACATAAAGCGTATCATATGTCCGTGTACCCTATCATGATAGACCTAACCTTCTAGCTAGAGGAGTGCTGGGTATGTTAAACCTAATCTGCCAATGCCATGTCCCTGGAAAGAGCCCCCAACCCTGGTTACCTTGAATGAGTTCTCGAGCTTAGACTTCGGCAGAACACGAAGTCCTGGGTCAGCGTCAAGGCGACGTGCAGCATAGATAGCAGCAATGGAATCTGGTCAGAATCCCTCTGATTATCTGTCTAAAGTGTGATGTATTTATACAGATCTACTTGGACCCCTGACGTAGGTTGTTCCAAAACAATAAATAACGCTGCATGCTTGGGACGGTAATTTCTAATGTGATCCCCTATAGTTTGTTTGTCTTTGTTGCATGAGTTGACGCCTTGGCAAGGTGACACTGATAACATAACTCTAAACAAAAAGGCATAACTATAAACACGGCAGCCATCTTAGAAGATTTAATTAAATAAATGGTCTAAGACAGAACAAGTTAAGTAGGTTAAAAGTCACTAGGTGACGGGGGCACAAGTCTGCAAGCCAAAAGCTGAGCTAACTCCCATTATCCCATTAAAACAAACTAGGATTCACTACACCCCCATAGCTCTTTCGGACCCTGGTGCTCTCCCAGCGGTCCGCTTCATGCGCAAGCTTCCTGGGGTCAGTCATCTTGCTGTCAATCAGGTGCTGGCGCAGCTCTGGAAAACATAAACTGTAGAAGTGCTCCCAAGCAATCAGATTGTAAAGCCCGTCATACGTAGTTACCTTACTGCCCTTCACCCAACCATCTAGTGACCTGCAATAAGAATCAACACATTCCAACCATGTTTGGGAGTCCATCTTCTTGTAGGATCTAAACTTATCCTTGTACTGCTCAGGGGTAAGACCATACCATGTAAGCAAGGCATCCTTCATGCTAGAGTAGGTGAGATTCTGAGCATCCCCATAGGCTGTCAGTGTATCCCTCCCCTCTACCTCAAAGTGCTTCCAAAGACCCGCCCCCCAATGATCTTCAGGGACCAGATTCATATGGATAGCAGACTCATACCCATTAAACCGCAAGTATATGTTGTCCTCCCTTTTATAATCCTTCACAAGATCTTTAGGAATGTGCACCCTCCTTTCAGGCTGCACTGTGATGTGGCTGCCACCATCCCTACTAGACTGGCTCCTCTGATCCAGCTCCCTCAAGCTGAGCTCATTAGCCAACAACAACTTTTTCTCTTCAGTGGCCATCCTAATTTTCTCCAACTCCCTCTGGTGCTCCCTCTCTGCCTGTCTGTCCTGCAATTCCTCAGGGGTCAGACCCTTAGATGAGACACTGCTACCTGCCCTGGAGACCCTCTCCCTGGACATAACAGGCCCACCCACAATACCATTGTGTATGGACTGCCCTTCCTCCTCATCATCCTCCTCATCCTCTGTGTGCCCTTCAGTGCTCTTGGCTGTCACCCAGGCCCTCAGTGCCTTTTGTAGGTCCTCCTTCTTGGATGAGCTCTTAATGGGACAGTCAAAACCTTTACAGAACTGCTTTAGCTGAGCATTGGTATAGCTATCCAATTTTTCCAGGTCAAAAGCAGCTCCAACTGATGCATCTCCAGACTGAGACATGTTGAAAAGTCAACAAAAGTGCAAAGTTCCAAAAAGCAGAAAAGTTCCCAAATGAAGTTCAGAAGTTAATCAAAGATTACCACGAAAATGGATGTAGGGAAAAATCCAAGCAAAAGAGAAAAAGTCAAAGATCGCGAAACAATTAGTATGTGGTCATGTAGTGGTCTGCACTCAAAACAGTAGTGTACACCTAATTACTGTATGTCAAGTACAAATACAAGTCCAAATCCCAACCGCTGATCACCAATGTTAGAAATGGGGTCTTTGGTTGACAGTCAGGTAACCCCCTGTTCAAGCAAGGACCCTCACTCTAGTCAGGGTAAAAGAGAATCACCCTCAGCTAACCCCTGTTTACCCCCGTGGTAGCTTGGCAGAGCAATAGGCTTAACTTCAGAGTGCTAGGTGTAAAGTATTTGTACCAACACACACAGTAACTTAATGAAAACACTACAAAATGACACAACACAGGTTTAGAAACATAGGAAATATTTATCTAAACAAAACAAGACAAAAACGACAAAAATCCGACATACACAAGTCAAGTTATGAATTTTTAAAGATTACATTCAAAAATAGCGCTTAGAAACACAAAATGCTTCGATGAGGTGTTAACACAGCGTCATGACGGAGTCGTTCCCAACAATCCGACACCAGCGGCGCTGGCCACAGAGTCACGCGGACCCCCAGGTACAGTACCTTGGTGAAGAGTGAAAACAAGCCGATGTGCGAAGTCGGGGATTGTGGCGTCCATGCGAAACTTTGAATCTGCGCACTTCAAGTGGCGTCGGTCACGACGTGGTGCGGCAACTTCCACGGAATCGCGGACTTTGGCGGGGCTGCATCGGAGTCGGGACTGCGAAGGTCGTTGCGTTCCAGCGAAGATCACGGAGTCGGTTGCAGGGGGCGTCACCGGATTCAGCAGCGGCGTCGGTTTGGATTCGTCCGAAGTCGATTTCCTTGGATTTTCACCAGCTTTTCCTTCCAAGGGCCCAGGGACTTGATAGGGCACCACTTGGCATGCAGGAGTCTCAGCAGAGAGTCCAGGTGCTGGTAAGGGAAGTCTTTGATGGCCCTGAGACTTCAGAACAGGGGGCAAGCTCAGTCCAAGGCCTTGGAGAGCCCTTCTCAAGCAGGAATAAACCACAAAGTCCAGTCTTTGTCCCCTTGCACAGGCAGAAGCAGCAACTGCAGGATAGCTCCTCAAAGCATAGTCACAGGCAGGGCAGCACATCTCCTCAGCTCTTCAGCTCTTCTCCAGGCAGAGGTTCCTCTTGATGTCCAGAAGTGATCTAAAATCTGTGGTTTTGGGTACCCTTCTTATACCCAATTTCTCCTTTGAAGTAGGCCTACTTCAAAGCAAAGTCTCTTGTGAATGTGAAATCCTGCCTTGCCCAGGCCAAGCCCCAGACACTCACCAGGGGGTTGGAGACTGCATTGCGTTAAGGCAGGCACAGCCCTTTCAGGTGTGAGTGGCCACTCCTCTCCTCCCTCCTAGCACAGATGGCTCATCGGGATATGCAGGCTACACCCCAGATCCCTTTGTGTCACTGACTAGTGTGAGGTGCAACCAGCCCAACTGTCAAATTGACCCAGAAAGGAATCCACAAACAGGCAGAGTCACAGAACTGGTATAAGCAAAAAATGCTCACTTTCTAAAAGTGGCATTTTCAAACACACAATCTTAAAATCAACTTTACTAAAATATGTATTTTTAAATTGTGAGCTCAGAGACCCCAAACTCCACATGTCCATCCGCTCCCAAAGGTAATCTACACTTTAATCAGATTTAAAGGTAGCCCCCATGTTAACCTATGAGAGAGACAGAGCGACCTCTGACCCTGGTTCTCAGTCAGGTCGCTCCCCTCACCGCCACGCAGCCTCCAGCGTGACCGCTCTCGCTCCTGTGCCCTGTGCTCCTGTGCCCTGACTGCCTTTTCCCGCCTCCAGTGACCTAGCGCCAGCGTCCTCTTCGTTTTGTGCCTGAGTGCCTGTGTCCGCTCTTTCTTCTGTACCCCGAGTGCCTGTGCCCCTGGTATTGTTCCACTGTACATTTTACCTTTTTGCCCTTACTGTGTTCTTTTTTCTTCCAGCCTCGCCGCGTCACCCCATCGCCGCCCGTTTTTTCCCCGCTGCTACACTCCGGTAGCTCCGCCCCCTTGCTCCCCATTGGCCGCCCCTCTCCCACCTCCCAGCTGCTCCTCCCTCCCTCTTCCCCTCATATGGAGGCCGCGCAGCGATAGAGAGAGCGACCTCTGACCCTGGTTCTCAGGCAGGTCGCTCCCCTCACCGCCACGCAGCCTCCAGCGTGACCGCTCTCGCTCCTGTGCCCTGTGCTCCTGTGCCCTGACTGCCTTTTCCCGCCTCCAGTGACTTAGCGCCAGCGTCCTCTTCGTTTTGTGCCCGAGTGCCTGTGTCCGCTCTTTCTTCTGTACCCCGAGTGCCTGTGCCCCTGGTATTGTTCCACTGTACATTTTACCTTTTTGCCCTTACTGTGTTCTTTTTTCTTCCAGCCTCGCCGCGTCACCCCATCGCCGCCCGTTTTTTTCCCGCCGCTACACTCCGGTAGCTCCGCCCCCTTGCTCCCCATTGGCCGCCCCGCTCCCACCTCCCAGCTGCTCCTCCCTCCCTCTTCCCCTCATATGGAGGCAGCGCAGCGGGCGCGCCGCTGGCGCGCCGAAGGCGCGCCAAAGGCAAGCCCGTCTGCGCCCGTCTGCGCCCGTCTGCGCCCGTCCGCGCCCAGCGCCAGACCCCCTGGCCCCCGCCGCTGCGAGCCTACCCGCCGGACCTACGAAGCCGCCACCCTCATCGCACTCAACACCGGCCGGATCCCCGGGTGCTGCCGTGCCGCCCCAAGACGCACCCACGGACCCTTCACCTGCCAATCCTGCAAGTTCTCCTGCATCCAGACCCGCACCGCGCCCGCCAAACCAAGCACCAGCAGCAACCACCTGAAGTGCATCCTGCTCAACACCCGCTCCATCCACAGACACGCCGTGGAACTCTGGAACCTGCTCAACACCACATCTCCAGACGTCGCCTTCCTCACAGAAACCTGGATGAACGCCTCCTCAGCGCCCGACATCGCCATCGCCATCCCGGACGGATACAAGATCACCCGGAGGGACCGCGTCAACCAGACAGGAGGAGGCATCGCCATTGTCCACAAGAACACCATCCGCATCACGACCAACTCCGACGACACCCTCACAGCTGCCGAACATCTCCACTTCCAGATTCACACCGACCCCAAGACCACACTCAGAGGCACCCTCATCTATAGACCCCCAGGACCTCGCACACAATTCAGCGAAGACATCGCAGACTTCATCAGCCCACACGCCCTCCCCTCCGCTGACTACATCCTCCTAGGGGACCTCAACTTCCACCTGGAGAACAACAACGACAACAACACCACCACCTTGCTGGACAACCTCGCCAACCTCGGACTCAAGCAACTGGTGAACACCCCCACCCACTACGCCGGACCCAGACTTCTCCTCCAGCAAGTACATCTCCTTCAGCCACTCCACCGGACTCCATTGGACAGACCACAGCTGCGTCCACTTCAGCTTCAGAAAAACCACGACTCACCACCACCCACAACAGGCTCCCCGCAGGAGCTGGAACAAGATCACCACCGACCAGCTCTCCACATCACTAAGCCAGAACCCCCCCGCCAGCTCAGCGGACCCCAACCAAGCAGCCAACAACCTTACACAGTGGATCACCAACTGCGCTGACAACCTCGCACCTCTGAAAACCCATCCCATCAGGCCCAACAGCAAGAAAGCCTCCTTGTTCAACAACGACCTCAAGAACTCCAAGAAGAACTGCTGCACCCTCGAAAAAGGCTGGCGAAAAAACCCGACTACAGACAACATGACCGCCCTCAAGTACGCGTCCCGTAAACACCACCAGCTGATCCACACCACCAAGAAGACAGCATTCAAAGAACGACTAGACAACAACGCACACAACAGCAAGGAACTCTTCAGCATCGTCAAAGAGCTCTCCAACCCCAGCGCCGGAAACAACAACATCACCCCCTCACAAGACCTCTGCGACTCACTCGCCTCGTTCTTTCACCGCAAGATCGCCGACATACACAACAGCTTCGGCGCACAGACCACGCACCCAACCACCAAACCGACGCCCCCCAACACCACCCTCCGCGCCTGGACCCCGGTCAGCACCGAAGACACCATCCATACGATGAACACCATCCATTCCGGATCACCAACCGACCCATGCCCCCACCACGTCTTCAACAAGGCCGACTCCGTCATCGCACCCCATCTCCGGGACATCATCAATTGCTCCTTCAACACCGCCACCTACCCGGAGAGCTGGAAGCAGGCCGAACTCAGCGTCCTCCTGAAGAAACCAACAGCAGACCCCACCGACCTCAAGAACTACCGCCCCATCTCCCTCCTCCCGTTTCCTGCCAAAGTCATCGAGAAGACCGTCAACAGACAGCTGGCCGCCTTCCTCGAGACTAATGGATCCCTCGACCACTCACAGTCCGGCTTCCGAGCCAACCACAGCACCGAGACCGCCCTCATCGCAGCCACTGACGACATCCGAGCCCTGCTCGACAACGGGGAAACAGCGGCCCTCATCCTCATGGACCTCTCCGCAGCGTTCGACACTGTCTGCCACCACACCCTAGTGCAGCGCCTCAGCAACATCGGAATTCAAGAGAAGGCACTAGAGTGGATCATCTCGTTCCTCACCGGAAGAACCCAGAGAGTCCGCCTCCCCCCGTTCAGATCCGAGGCCACCGAAGTCATCTGCGGCGTACCACAAGGATCATCACTCAGCCCCACCCTCTTCAACGTCTGCATGAGCCCCCTCGCAGCCATCGCACGCCATCACAACCTCAACATCATCTCCTACGCCGACGACACCCAGCTGATCCTCTCCTCCACCAACGACCCAGCCACCGCCAGAACCAACCTGCACGAAGGGATGAAAGACGTAGCCGAGTGGATGATGAACAGCCGCCTGAAACTGAACTCAGACAAGACGGAAGTCCTCATCCTTGGATCATCACCCTCTGCCTGGGACGACTCCTGGTGGCCCCCTGCCCTGGGCAGCGCACCCAAACCAACGGACCACGCAGCAACCTGGGCTTCATCCTGGACTCCTCCCTCTCGATGACCAGACAAGTCAACGCCGTCTCATCATCATGCTTCAACATCCTACGCATGCTCCGAAAGATCTTCCGATGGATCCCCACCGAAACCAGGAAGACGGTCACCCAGGCACTCGTCACCAGCCGACTGGACTACGGTAACACCCTCTACACCGGAACCACGGTCAAACTACAGAAAAGACTCCAACGCATCCAGAACGCCTCCGCACGCCTCATCCTTGACATCCCCCGACACAGCCACATCTCCGGACACCTGAGAGACTTGCACTGGCTCCCCGTCAGCAAGAGAATCACGTTCCGCCTCCTCACCCACGCACACAAGGCCCTCCACGACCTGGGCCCCAGGTACCTCAACAACCGCCTGACCTTCTACACTCCCACCCGCCAGCTACGATCGACCAGCCATGCCCTCGCCGCCGTGCCACGCATTAGAAAAGCCACCATGGGAGGAAGATCCTTCTCCTACCTGGCAGCCAAGACTTTTAACTCCCTCCCCATCCACCTCCGTCTGACCCAAGACCACCTCTCCTTCAGGAAGCAACTCAAGACCTGGCTGTTTGAGCAGTAGCGGTCCCCCCTCCCCCAGCGCCTTGAGACCCTCCGGGTGAGTAGCGCGCTATACAAATTTCTTGATTGATTGATTGATTGCCTTGCAACAGTGAAAAACGAATGTAGCTATATTTCACTGTCAGGACATATAAAACACATTACTATATGTCCTACGTTAACCATACACTGCACCCTGCCCTTGAGGCTACCTAGGGCCTACCTTAGGGGTGTCTGACATGTAAGAAAAGAGAAGGTTTAGGCCTGGCAAGTGGGTACACTTGCCAAGTCGAATTTACAGTAAAAACTGCACAAACAGACACTGCAATGGCAGGTCTGATACATGATTACAGAGCTACTTATGTGGGTGGCACAACCAGTGCTGCAGGCCCACTAGTAGCATTTGATTTACAGGCCCTGGACACCTCTAGTGACTGTACTAGGGACTTACTAATAAATCAAATATGCCAGTCATGGATAAGCCAATTACATACACATTTTTTAAAGGAGCACTTGCACTTTATCACTGGTTAGCAGTGGTAAAGTGTCCAGAGTAACAAGCACAGTAAAATCAGAGTCCAGCACACATCAACAACCTGGGGAACAGAGGCAAAAAGTTAAGGGAGACCATGCCAAGGATGAAAAGTCTAACACACAGTGACTTGCAGAAATTGAATTTGGAATATTCTGAAAATAACTTTGGTTTTAAAGTTTGCATGTAAATCAAGAAACGAAAGAAGTCAAGGAAAAAAGAAATCTAAATTCAAAACATGCTGTGAAATATTACATTTCTGGGTTTTCCCAATGGAAATGGGTTGTTTCGGGAATTCGTTGGCAGGAAGGAAAAAATTGTATGTCTGGGTCTGTGAAAATAATAAGCAACCTAATGTAAGACCGCAAACCCCACTCCAACCTTTTATGTTATGTTGATTTTTATAGCACACTAATAACCCTACATGGTACCCAGTCGTGGGGACAGGTGTGTAGTTTTGTAGTTACCAAGGTGCATATATGAACAGCCAAGTCTTCAGCTTCTTGCGGAACTCAAGAAGTGAGGAGGAGGCTCTGATGTGTAGGGGGAGGTTGTTCTATGTGTTGAGCGCGATGTGGGAGAATGAGCAACCTCCAGTTTTGATATAGTGGATACGGGGAATGTGTGCGTGTGAGAGTGTGTCAGAACGTAGGTGTCTGGAGGGTTGTTGAAAGTGTATGCGGTTGTTTGGGTATTCTGGTCTTGGGTTGTGCAGGGCTTTGTATGTGTGCAGGAGAAGTTTGAATTGGCTGCCTTTGTGAATGGGTAGCGGTGTGGTATCGGTGCGGAGTGGGTGGTCAAGTTTGAGGTCATGTTAAGCTGGTCATCTAGTATGCTCCCTAGATTTCTTGCATGGTCTGTGGGCGTGAGTATTAGTCCTATCTCCGAAGGCCACCAGGTGGAGGCACATGGGGAGGTCTTGTTGCAGAAGACCTGTGCTTCAGTCTTCTCAGAGTTGAGCTGCAGGCATTTGGTTTGCATCTAGTCTGCTTCCATGGTCCTTCTGTTGGTGAAGTTGGTTCTGGAGATGGTTGTTTTGTCAGTCAGGAAGAGAATGAGTTGGTTGTCATCAGCGTAGGAGATGACGGGATGCCTTGTGATTGAATGATGTAAGCAGGTGGTGTCTTGTATATGTTGAAAAGGGTGGGGCTATATTGATGACATTGGCTGATGGCTAGGTGAAATCCTTAATGTTGAGAATATTTCCGTGCAGCTGTTTGAGCTTCCTTTCATGAGGTCCAATTGTGCTTATTTCTTGGTATCTCTTATTTGCTGCTGATAGCGTCTGAGTGCAGCCTTGTCAGTAGTGTCTGTCTTGTGACTGGCTCTCTATTTCCTCTCTAGCTGATTACAGAATTGTTTTGAGTCTTTGCGGTCTTCTGTGTCCCAGCTGACCTGGTATTGTGATCTACTATGCTTGTTGGGTTTGATGAGTGTGAGAGAGTCTGCGCAGTGCTTGATCAAGTTGTTGAATTTGTTGATGTCCTTGTTGAGGTTGTCTGTTGGGGCTAGGTTGATCTGTACTGACGGCGCTGAGTCAGTCTGCTTCAGTGATCTTGCTCCAGCTACGGCTTAGAATGCTGAACCTGGTGGGGTGTTCATTTGAGGTGTGTTGATTTGGAAGTGGATGATGACGTGTTCGGTCCATCTGAGTGGTGTGGTGGAATTGTTTTCAATGCTGGCACTTGTTGTGAAGAAGGGGTATCCTGTGGTGCGTTCTGGGGCGAGTTGGGTGAGTCCGATGTTACTCAAGCTTTTGAGGAATGCTGTGGAGCAGGGTTCATTACAGTCTTCCAATGAAAGTTGAGGTCACCAAGAAAAATGTAGGCTCTGGATTCAGTGGTTAGTGGAGTGACGAAGTTGGTATTGAGGCTGGCAAAGGTGGCTCATGGTCCCGGTGATTGGAGGCATTCGGAAAGTATTTTGTTGTTGATGGAGGTAAAACAGCTGGCAGATATGTAGTAGGTGTAGCATGTTGACACCATGGAAATTGGTGCCAATGTATAAAATTGTGTGAACACTTGTTGCGCAGAGTGGAAAAGATAATAGGGTTCACTAAGACCCCGGCGGTGAAAGCCACTTACCGCCGCAGCGACGGCCGCCTAAAGACCGTTGCCACGGCTACCAGCCGTCCGCCGGATTATGAACCACAGCCGGATTTCCGCCAGAAGGATGGCGGTAAGGTGGCTCTGTTGCCAGCAGCAACGCCTCGCTAGGAGACTGCCGCCGGCCGTATTATGAGAATAATACGGCCTGGCGGAGTTGCGTTGGCGGACGCTGCTGCTGGCAGCAGCGCCCCGTTTCGTCTCCTGCCGAAGGGCCCCCTGACTACAGGTAAGTCGGGTGCTCTGACGGGAGGGGGATGGGGGATGTGTGTAAATGTGCGTGCATGTATGGGGGTGTGTGTTGCATGTTATGTGTGTGCGCTTGTATGGATGTGTGAGTGCGTGTGTGCGTGTATGTATGTAAGTGTGTGTGGATGTGTGTGTGTGAATGGATGTATGTATGTGTGGATGAATGTTGGAATGGGTGTGTGTATGCGTTTGTGCGTGTGTGAAGGGAGGGGCGTTTATGGGGGGTCTGGAGAGGAAGGAGGTGGGGGGAAAACCTGTGGAGGGGGAGGGGGTGGGGAAGACCCCTATCAATGACGGGGAAGAGATTCCCTGTCACTGATAGTGCCTACCGCCATGGTTTTCGTGGAGTAAGGATGCCATGAAAACCATGGCGGTAGGCAGGGCCATAATCCCGCAGGTGGGCAAGTGACGGCCGGTGGGCTGGAGAGTGAAGTCTCCAGCCCGGCAGTCGTTACTGCTGTGGCGGTCAGTGTGGTACATTGGCGGTTTGGCTATGTCATAATATGGAGAAAAGTACCTACAGCCTGTTGGCAGTACTTTCCTCTACATTAACGCCGACCGCCAGGGTCATAATGACCCCCTATGTTTTTGAACTCCATTAAAGTTCTACGACTGTCATCACAATTAGCTTGGCAGGCTAGATTTCAAATTGGCTAAAACCAAACTGGGCCGGGCAGGCTTACAATGAGTATCTCAGAAATCTGCAAATGGGTCACTGTGATATCTTTCTGAGACTTGTGAACAGCAGAGGAAATAGTTCTTGGTGGCTAGCATTTGTGGTACAGTAGCATTACAAAAACTCCCAAATATTTTTGAAGGACCTAGGTCAACTGATTGCCGAATAATGTGTCCCATGAATTCTCTTTGTACATTGTTTGGCTCACTCATTTAGAATCCCATTTAGTTTCATGGCATATGAGCCTGATTTGTATTGTGACAATAGAAATGTTTAGCTATGCTACAGATTGAGCACGTCTACTTATAGGTTCCTAAGTGTTCTTAGTGCACAAACTCTATTGTTTTGTTTCTGTGGCAGATCTTAAATTATTGAAATAGTTATACAAGTATCTCCTAATTGCATGGGCTGTAGCCTGTGTGTTTGAAACTGTTTTCTTTATAAGTCACTGTGTCAAATCTGATTGACAAATCAATCTGAGTGGAATGGGCAGTCTTTTTTGTGAACAAAATTCTGCTGGATCATCTTCAGCTGCCATCAGTTTTGACTCTAGCAAGATGGGGATGAAGTTTAAACATTGCAGGTATCTCTGTTTTTTATAATCTTGGTAGCCACTTTGTGATAAGCAAATTTACTTGGATCTCTTAATCTGCTGGAATTTTAACTGAGGATTGTCAAGAAATGTGTGATCCTTGCAAGTTGTTGGGAGAATACAATGTCTTAGGGTCTTATATAGATAAGAATACAGAAATGAACAATAGGTGTGCTGTGCAAAAACAATTTATTTTCTATCTCTGTGCACTTCATGCTTGTTGTATCTGTACATTTGTCCTTTGACTACTCAGGATAGGCTATAGCACCACAACTGGAACTGAACATTTTTTAGTAGGATCGTTCCAAATTTATAATACTATTTTTAAACACTTCAAGGTATTTTTTTGTTAATTTTCAGAGCTATATTGGTTGCAAACTGGCATTGCACAGCTGCTTCAATTCTGTGAGATCCTGTATGTGACTTAGCTAGGAAGCATTTTTTTTTAAATAATCTTTGTTGACGTTTCAACATTATATTCCCGACAAGTTTAAAATAGCCACAGGTTCTATCAGGTTTACAATTCATCAATACGATCATAATACCAATAAATTCCCTTCCCAACCCCCATCTGCTCCTGCAACAAGCATCTCTTAAACATAAAAGGCATTATAATACATATCTTCAAGTTTAGCAAACGTTTAAGTTTTATCTGTGCTGCAAGGTATTTCACATGAATGATCTGAGTTATCCTTGGAGGAGGTGTCCTTAAGGTCCATCAGCATGGTTGTCCATGCCATTAGGTCATCTGACAGTTTGTCATCAGTGCACACATATTTCATGCAAATTTCTTCTGCAGTTGCCCATTCAAAAATATCCCTGAGTGAAGCAGAGTGTAAGGGGGCGAAGGGCTCAGACTTTATAACGTTTCTTACCCAAAGGAGAAGGCATGAGACCTAGGAGTAGATTTGTTGTGTCTGATGGAATAGTCCAACCCGTGGCACTATGAAGGCTATCTAGCACCTGTCCAATAAGGTTAAAGGATAGTACAGTTACAGACCATATGTAAAAAGTCAGCATTCGGGGCCTGGCAGCGGGGATACCTATTGGAGCATGTGGGGTAAATCCTAATGAGTGTGATGGGGAGAGGTATGTTTTGTGAACAAAATTGTACTGTGTGAGTTTAAAGGGAGCATTAGTGCTTACAGTACGGTCTCCTTTGTGTATGGGCTCCCACTCTTTATCTGTCAAGGTATCAGATTGTAGTTTCTCCCATCTAGCTTGGATTCGTATCTAGCAGTGCCTGATATAGATGTGTAATTATGTGTTGTCCTCCAGCCATTTGTACCAATGTGGTGATAGAATTAGTGGGAGATGGTGCATCGGGAAATGTGGACAATATCTCGTGTCCTGTGGCTGAAATTTTCATGTATTTTAAAAATTGGCCAAGACCCAAGGTGAATGTGTGTACTGCGCCTACATAGTAGATAAATCAACCTCCCGGATTCGGGTCTCCTAGTAATAGACATCCCCTAGCTTTCCATCTTTGTATCAACATAGAGTCCTCTATTTTGCTAAAGGGTTGCAATATCCATATAGGGATATCTGGGACATAGGGGGCTTTTTGGAGCACCCTCTTAACTGTTTCTTACCAAATCTCGGCCACTAGATGTATTTTGTAGGGTGTGCCTGGAAGGAGATTCAAACCAGCCATCAGTAGTGTAGGGAATGTTGTGTCCCCATAGGTACCTTTTAGGAGGACAACCAGTGAATGGAATGTTGCATGTGTGTAGCCATATAATACAATTTTAAGTGTGGGATATCAGTCTCACCCCGGACCAGGGTCACTTTAGGGTAGAAAAGCTGACACGTCTACGTGTATCAGCCAGTCACAAATTGGTCAATATACCGTCTAGTTGCCGAACATAATGATGGGGAATTTGAAATGAAGTGCTCTGGAGGGCATACAGACAGCGGGGGAGAATAATCATTTTAGCTATTGCCATTTTTCACATAAGGGAGAGTGTGGTAAGTTTCTCCAGAAACCGACTGATGTCTTAAGAGCAACAAGAACTCTGCTTGTATTTAGTTCTAGCAAATCCGTCTCTGTAAGGGCCAGGTATATCCCCAAATAGCAAACATCCTGGCTTTTCCATGGTATCCCAGTGGAGGACAAAGCGGTGGCTTCAACTCCTAATTCTTCGCTCATGGGGTATGAGGTAGATTTGGAAAGATTAACACACAACTCAGAGACTTACTGAATTCCTGCATCACTTGCACAAGCTCTGGGGTTGAACGGGACGGATGACTGAGATAGACCAAGGCGTCATTTGTATAAAGGACCACCACATGCATAGTCCCTCCTATCGGAATCCATCAGGAGTGGAGTATGTGGCGCAGTCACATCCCTATAGGTTCCATCGCC
Organism: Pleurodeles waltl; assembly: GCF_031143425.1. NCBI lineage: Eukaryota > Metazoa > Chordata > Amphibia > Caudata > Salamandridae > Pleurodeles > Pleurodeles waltl. Next base: position 1,367,342,401 of record NC_090445.1, on the reverse strand, counting down.
AACACAAAAAGAATGGGCGAGATGGGGCAACCTTGTCTGGTGCCCCTGTTTAAACTAAATTGATCGGAAATCAACCTTCTAGTGTGCACCAGAGCACATGGGCCTGTATGCAATAATTGGACCCATCGGATGAACATGGGACCCAAATCTGCCTTACCAAGTAACTGCCAGAGATAAGTCCAGTTAGGTAGTCAAAGTCTTGCTCAGTATCAAGGAAGGCCAATGCATAGTTATCGTTGAGGTGTTGCGAGGTATGGTATATGTGGGAGAGTTGTCTCAAATTACGTAACGTGTTTCTCCGGGTAATAAGCCCTGATTGGTCTGGTAGTATGATGGACTGAAGATGTGGTCGAAGGTCATTGGCAAGGACACTACTCAGACTTTTAACATCTACATTAAGGAGAGAGATGGGTCTGTAAGCAATGGCTATGGTAGGGTCCTTGCCAGGCTACGGGAACATTACCATGCCAGCTTCACAGAGCATGGGAGGGAGGGTTTCTCTTTATAAAGCATCCTGAAATACCTCTAATAACTTATCACTTAGGATATAAGATTTTTTTGTGTAGAACTCCACTGGAAGATCATCGTTCCTTGGAGTTTAGCCGTTTTCAATGTCTGAGTGACAGCGAGGAGCTAGTCTTGTATGAGGGGTTCATCTAGGGACATACCATCCTCTGTGGAAAGCGCAGGGAGTGGGGTGGCAAGAAGGTATTCTGTTATATTGTCTGGTTGGGGTTGTTCAAGGCTTGCATACATCACGCTTAACTGGGCGTAAATGATGTCCTTGAATGCCTTTTGTGTATAAACAGGATGGCTCGACTTATTGTGTAAAGATAGGATCGGGGTCTTAAAGTGTTCCTGTTTGGTCAGTCGGGATAACATTACACCATTTTTATCTCCCTCTGCGTGGAGTCTTTGGCGATGCGCCGTAAAGGTGTATTTTTGTTGTTGGTGCTGATCATCCAGGAGGGACTTGTGTGTGTCCTTCCAGTTCACTAGGCGTTCCGGGTGAGAAGGGAGATTCCTCTCAATATCACAAAGGGTCTGCTCCCTCTGAGTGATGTCCCTCTCTGTTTGTTTTTTAACTCCATAAGTGTTTTTGAGACAGATCCCTCGAATCACTGGTTTCATTACATCCCAGTCGTTTACCCCATTGCTCCTGGAAATAATGTACAAGGGCGTCTCTAAGTGTATTTGCAAAGGGAAGATCTGTGAGGGCTTCTGAATAAAGCCCCCAAAGTGGGATCCTTGGTCTGCCCTCTAGCCGCCCTGATCAAACAGGATAGGGGAATGGACTGATAAGTACCTGGGTAGATAAGAAATGTGATAGACCCAAGGCACCAAGGAATCTGAAATGAGGGCATAGTCCAGCCTACTATGGGTTCCTGTGGCTGGGGTATAACATGAAAATTGTTGAACTTCAGAGTTTTAGACCCTCCACAGAGGTCACATAAGTGTATTCTCGCATGAGATCATGTATGGCCTCTGTCATATGAGGTTTGGTGTGGTGTTGTGGGGGATGACGGTCTCTATTGCCCTCTAGTATACAGCTGCAGTCCCCTGCCATGATCACCTCCGTCCCTAAATACGGAGCAGTGGCCTGGGTTACAGTGGTGTAAAAGTCTGGGGAATCGGTGTTAGGAGCATAAATGATAATTAAATGGATTACTCTACTATCTAAAGTGCCATATAAAATGATGTATCGTCCCTCTGGGTCTAAGACATAATGATGATGATGTAGAAATGGGCCACCCTGGGCCAATCGGATTAGAACCTCACAGGCATAACCGGAAAAGGACGTGGCATAAAGCTATCCTTTCCAGCGTTTACAAAGACATGATATACAGTTACTCCAGATGTGGGTTTCTTGCAGAAAGGCGATAGAGACCTTATAACGAATAAACCTTCTTCCTCTTATCCAGGTGGGCAATGCTACAGACATTCCATGTCAATAATTTAGCCATGTGTACAGCAATAAAAACATCATAATAGGTTTATTATAGTCTCTACCTTTCTCAGATATGCAGTTGAAAACCCTCCTTCATCCTGTACTTGATGGAGGGTGTTTCGGTATTGGTAGATGCTGCGACAGTACACAAGATCAGAGTACACCATGTCTAACCTATAAACTTTAATAACTCCCACAGAAATGCCCAGCCCCCCCTCCCCATGGGCAGTAGCACCATATCCACTCACCAAAGTGGCCGTGGTAGGGGGAACAGCCACCCCATTTCCCAAGGCAGTAACTTGTTGCAGGTCAAAACATAAAACCAATAATACATGTGAACACTCAGTTGCTTTGCTAGAATCAGGGGCGAGAGACAGGAAAACGAGGTGGAAAGTCCTCAAGCTCCTTCCCCCTCCCTCACAACTCTCTCCTAGAGCTTCCCATTGTAGGAATCGGAAAACAGGATAAACATTCCTTCAGGAGGTCTATATAATAACCCAACCATCCTTGCAATCAAGGAAAGCATCCACATACAATATGCAAGCTCCTCGATCTACGGGATATTGAGTTGGTAAAAGCAACTTCCAGGTACCGTCAAGAAGTTCAGTGTTCATTCCGTGCCAGACCCCTCACTGTTTGACACTGAGAGATCTTGAGACTCCTGATACAAGTCCCTCGAGTCCTTGATTATAGCCTCTGTTTGGAGTGTACCATCCAGGCACACTATAATTTTTCTTGTTTTGGAGGGGTAGTGATAGCCTTTTTTTTCCCTTTGTCCTGAACGATTCTGGCGAGCCAGTCGGTTGCGCCACCGAGGTGAGTCACAGGGCAGGGACCCCTCAGAGGTCTGGGGCAGCGTGTCCAACCAGTCACTTGCTTTCAAAGTTGAGCCTTTATATTAGATTTGAAGTTTCACTGGAAAGAGGAGACTGTACCTCAGATTGAGTCCCTGAAGACGCTTCTTGGCTGACATAAATGTTTTTTGATGTTCCTACATACTTTGTGTGTAATCGGGGAGAATGGCAATGGCTATACCTTGATACATCGGGGGATCGGAGGCTCCCGTGCTTTGTAATGTAGCATCTCGAAAGTTGAAGAGACGGGCTGTTATAGCTTGTGGAGGCGCACATGGTTTTTGAGGGCGGCACTAATACTCTGTGGGCCCGTTAAACAGAAAATAATTTGGAAAGACATTTTGGTTTAAGGATTGTAGTCATCCATTCCTCTAGGAAGAGTTCGGCGGTGGGCCCCTCTGCTTTCTCAGAAAATCCCACAAAACAGAGGTGTTCCTTCTGGATCTGCCCTTGGCATCTTCTACACATTCGTCAAGGCGTGCCGTAAGTTTTTGGAGTGATATAGCAGTAGTGCGTAAATTGTGGACATCCTGGTGCAGTTCCTCCACATTTTTCTCCGTTAAGGTAACCCTCTCTGAAATCTTCCGAAGATCTTCTCGGGGAGGGTGACGTCCACTGCTACTTTTTCGTTCTGGGTAACCACTTCAGTTTTGAAACTCTGGAACATATGCGTTAAATCGGACAGGGAAGGGGTTTGAGTTGCAGGGTCCGTGGAGGGCATCTCAGTGTTGAGAGGCCCCCCTCGTCCTCCACCTGGTCAGCAGGTGGAATTGAGTGGGTATAGTGCTTATTTTGTTTGCCTGGGCAGTTTTTGAATTTTTATCGTAACTCATGATAGGCATGTTAGGGCAGAATATTCTGTGTCTCAGGTTGAAGGGCAGTCTTCAGAAGTGGATGCTGGGGGCTCCAGATGAACTCTCCGTCAGAGTAGCACAGGTACCACTCTAGGGGTCCCAGGGATGCTCCACAGGGTGCCTGTGGTGGGGTAGGCCCCCACACGCCCACGCCAGTGAGATTGGTACCTCAGTCTCAGAGAGAGTGAGGTTCACACCACATTGCAGGGTAATGACAGATGGGGAAGTCTCTGGGAGCGATCGACACAGTAGTTCTTTAAGACAGCTCTGGCTGCCCGTTCTGGCTGGTAAGTCCCCAGGTGTTCCCCCTCTTTCCCCCGCACACCCTCTACGCAGGGGTCACTCAAGTGGATTATGTAACTTCACTTTTCCGGGTTGTCCAGTGACTAGAGGGATGCAGGCTAATTTTTTTTAAAGAAGGACTTAGCCAACTCAGCGGATACATCATGACCCCATCCGATAATAGCACTGTAGGCATCAACATCTAGTGGCTCCAAGCCTCTTGGAGGGGAGAGAAATCTAGGTGGATGGGGGAGGGTTACATGGCAACGAGTCTGAAGAAATGTCCAGCATGTACCTCCTTGTGCCCAGGATCACACCCTCCTCATTGACCCCACTCACACGGCCTTAGTCATGTGTCAATGTTTATTGTTCAACAGAATGGCCAGGTAATAAAGTAAAGGGCACTGGAGCTCCATTTACTCACTCAGGAAACTGTAGGAGGTCAGTATGCAGGTAGGTGATCTTGCAAGTTTGTGTTATTTGAGGAGGAATGGTGTAGGGGGTCGGGCCCGGACATCACCTGATTCCCCTACTAGTCTCCGAGCACCCTAGGCCCCAACACCGCCAGGGCCTGGTCATCCATGGAACTTTCTCGCGGGAATGCATAAGTGCTGCCTCGTCCGCTGCCTCCCAAAATCTGTATATGTTGCTCCACTGGGTCCTCGGAGCAGGCGTGTGAGGTAAACCAGGAGAGTGACAGAACAGGTGGCCCCCAGATCAGAACCCCTGTTCTCCAGCCAGAGGCTCCACCAAAGCACCCCGGGCCTCAGGAAGGAAAATAGTAGCTGGACATGGGGAAGTCGCACACTCACCCGATCAGCCGCCTGCCAGGCCTCTCCAGCTCGGCCGCTCAATGAGTCAGGTGAGGAATCTCAGAATCAGTGGGATTGCCTCAGGGCAGACAGCTTCCTACAGCTTCCCTGCGCTGGCTTCCTTCCACGTGATGCCCCGGACCGCCCCCGTGGTTGGCCTCGCGAGCCCTGTACCACCACCATGGGGACATAGGTGGCACATCTGTTTCAGTTGGGGATGTAGAAAGTCCCCTCTGTGTAGGCTACAATCCAAGTGTACAAACAGGTGGAGAGGGCTGGGTATAATGTAGGATGTTAGCCAGATTCTCCTTGCAAGCATGAGAGCTTCTGAGGGAGCATCTAGTCGGCCATCTTGCTTGGCTCCTCCCCTCTTGGCTAGGAATTATATCCTTTACATTCAGTGTAAAGCCATCTGCTGTCATTATTGTATTCCAATAGGGCTTCTCCTCGGTATTCATCCGGTCAGTGGTAGGAGAATATGGACTTTCTACTGCATTCACATTGTGTATTTGGGTCTAATTTAGCTTATCTGAAAGAACAGAAGATCTCATTAATTTCATGACAACTGTGAAGCATAGATTAATTTTCGTAGAAGAAACTTTGATTTAAGTTCCCACTGACTTGAATGGCAGCTTGGGTACGAAGCAAACTTTTCCAAAAATGCAGCTAAGTTGTAAGTGCACAGACGCTATAGGTAAAGCCACACCTGGTGATGACTAACAGCTCAACAGTTTTTGCTACATTTAGGTATTTTTGACAACAATTAATTTTTGTAATTATTATCATAGGCACATGCGAGCTAGTCATCCTTGATACAAATAGCTGTAATCCGGTAAGTTGTTGTGTGTTTATACATAGATGTTGGATAGGACTTACACAGTACGTCCTTACTTATAATGTTAAACCCAGGATACAAGCTTCAATTCAAAATGCTGTTGGACAAAAAGCCATCATGGGTTGAATTTGTCTCAGATGTTTTGGGGCATGATGGCAGCCATTTAAAGCCTATCACCCCCCCCAACACCCAACCCACCCCGCACCCTCCTACCACCCTACTACCCCCCCCCCCCCCACCAGACTGTCACCGAACCATGCTGCAGGTGCTGTTTTGGGGCCACAGGAAGAATGGAAAGTTACACTAACTGCTGCAGTGGCAGGGGTGTTTCAGGTCAGCATATTATAGCAAGGGGTCACTTGGGTCAGGATGGTATTTGAGTCACACCCAGAACTACAACTAACTGCAAGGATTTACTATGGGATATTGTTGCAGTTTTGTTGAGGCAGGTCAGGTGGCCAGGAGTTGGCAAACTACACTGCTGTATTAGACTGATTATGTGATGTCCATTGTCAAATTTCCCAAGAGGAGATTGCAGAAGCCTTGTGTCCCCTCAGGGCACGAGTGTGCATTGGAGCATCCCATGTAACTGGCACAAAGATATCGAAGACTGCAAGTGACAGATGGAAAAAAAACAGCAAGTGATCGAGAGAGAAATAAATAAATAATTGGGGGATAAGAAGATGCAACAGTGCAAAACATATAGAGGGAAGACTGTGGGGGAGACGGAAAGGTAGATATAGTAGGAAAAAGAGGAAGATAGATAATTTAGCCAACTGAAAGTCTGAAATACAAAGGGCAAAAACAGACCACCAAGTCTAGATTCTTAGAAATAGAATAAGTAAAGGAAATAATTTCTTCTTTTTATTTCGCATACAAACAGAAATAATTATTCACATCAACATATTGTCCCTCTGTGCACTAATTGGTTCTCCATTGGATAAGGTGAGTGCTCTTTTTTTAGGGCTTCCAGCTTGCCAACCACAACGCCTTCAGCTAGAACAAATTTGTAAAGCCTGTCTACTTTTAAACCTACCACGTGATGCCCCCAAATGTAGCCATGTCTGTTCTTTGCTGTTGAAAAACACTTTGATTTCAAATGCTTACGCAGTGTTTTAGATCTTTACATAGTTGTTACCTTGCCATTATAAATTAATTATTTTCTTATGGGCCTTCAAGAGTACTTCGCTATTCATCCTCTCATTTTCTCGAGGGTCCCAAGTTCAAGAAAACTTGAGGTCCTTTCCCTAAAAGCTCACAATACTGTGAAAAATATTTTCCCTGCACCCAGCAATAAATAGTAAAACCTAAAGAGGGTCGTAGCTGAGGCAATGCGAGACATAGCCAGAGCAAACAAGCATCGGCAAAGGCAATTGGTCTCTCCTGTGCATAAGCTATTGGCTTTGCCAATGTATTTTAGCCATGTTCTTCACCAGCATGGCTAAAAGTTAGTGGCATCAAGGAGAGTGGTGTGGAGTGTCGTAGAGTGAAACTGCGAAGAGTGGAGTATAGTGTTGTAGAGTGTAGTAGCAGAGAGTGTTGTGTATTGGAGTGGCATAGTGTAGAGTCGCTTAGAGTGGCATAGAAAAGAGTCGACTGGTGTAGAATGCATTGGTGTATAGTGCCGTAGAGCGTAGTGGCATTGAATTCAGTGATGTACAATGCAGCATCATAAATGCAGTGGCGTAGATTGGAATGGTGCTTAGGAGAGTGGAGAGGTGGAGAGTGGAGTGGCGCACAGTAGAGTGGCGTAGAGTTAGGGTTGCGTAGAGTGGTGCAAAGTCGAGTAGCGTACAGTTGAGTTATGCAGAGGTGCAGAGTAGAATCGAGTGGCATTGAGTGCAGTGGCATAGAGTGCAGAGTCGAGTCAAGTTACGTTGAGTGCAGTGACACGGAGAGGTGTAGAGTAGCATAGAGTGGTTTAAAGTAGAGTGCAGTGGCATAGAGTACAGTGACGTAGAGTGGAGTAGTGCAGAGTAGAGTGGTGTAGAGTTCAGTGGCAGAGAGTGCAGTGGTGCAGAGTAGAGTGTCAGAAGTCAGTGGAGTAGAGTGGCATAGAGAGCAGTGAAGTAGAGTACAGTGATGCAGAGTAGAGGGCATTGGTGGAGAGTGCAGTGACAGAGGGCAGTTGTGTACGGTGTGTTGGCGTAGAGTGCACAGGTTAAGAGTAGAGTGGCTTTGAGTGCAGAGGCATAGAGTGGAGTAGAGTGCAGTGGTGTAGAGTAAATTGTTTAGTAGTAGAGTGAAGTGGCATAGTGTGGAGTGTTGCTGGGTAGAGTGGCATAGAGTGTAGTGGCATAGAGTAAAGTTGGCTAGAGCGCAGTTTTGCAGCATAGATTAGAGTGGTGTACAGTGGATTGGTGAACGGTGCAGGGGCATAGAGATGAGTGTTACAGAGTAAAGTGCATTGTCATAGAGTGTATTAGCATTGAGTGTAGTGGTGCAGAGTACAGTGGCATAGAGTGGCGCTGTGCAGAGTGTATTGATGTGTCCTAGACTGGAGTGGTCTAAAGTGCAGTGGCGACGAGTGCAGTGGTTTAGAGTAGAGTAGCAAAGAGTCTGTTAGCATAGAATAGAATGGTACAGGGTAGAGTAGGGAGGCGTAGCATGAACTGGCATAGAGTGGAGCGGTGCAGAGTGCAGTGGCGTGGACTGGTGTAAAGTGGAGTGGTGCAGAGTAGAGTTCAGTGGAGCGGAGCAGATTAGAGTGGCATAGAGTGGGGTATTCTTGGTGTGGTAGCACAGTGTCATTATAGACAACACATTTTCAATCGAAATGAAAATTACATTTGCACAGACATACAGTTTTACTAATAAAACTATACAGTGCACAGATAAAAATGTGTGGAAATTGCATCACCTAGATTATTGATTTGTTTTGAACATATTAAAGTATTTGTGTACAAAGCACTTCAGAAATACCCCCAAAAAAGTGCTTCATTTGTGTGTTCATAATTCTGATATATTCTGAAATACGTTTACAGTTCATTTAAATGTTGTTGTTGGCTAGAAAACAAACTGTCTTTCCCCCAGTATCAAGCAAGATTAGCACATAAATACTCTCACTTTGATGTCAGAGAAAGTAAAGTAAACAAGTGCCCTTGGAAGAAAGAGCCTGACATTTGACCTCAGTCTTTGAATGCACAGCATATATGATGAGATAAGAACAAGATTTAAAGACCTGTTAACAAAGCAAGTTTGTGGAACAAAACAGAAAACACGGTTTAGGCAAATGTAGGGACAAACTGAATCTGAAGCGCCTAATGCAAATAAAGCCTGCAAATGGAAAACCAGAAAGTGTGAGTTTCAAACCACAAAGGTAACGGTAATCAACGAGCAGAATGCATTCCTAGGTCAACTTTCTGAAAGTCACCAAGATGTCTTTAGCAAACCAGACAGCTGTGCTGGCTGTTATGCTGTGACCTAAAAGGATGGAAACTGGAGAGATGGGCCATAAGCTGGAAAGGGTGCCTGGATGGCCGGGGATTATGTCTGGTGAGGCTGTATAGCTTTGAACTGTTTTCATGAACTTTTTCACCACCATTCCCTTCGTGTTAGTTGGGGAGGAAAGATGACAAGATCCAGTTAATTTAGGTGGGCAAATGGGGTAAATAAGATATGGATAACTTGGGGTTAATCATGTTATGGGGACAGTTTGTAATACAAGTTAACATCCTTCAAATTATATTAGTGGTCGGTGCCAGAAGGTTCAGAAGGAATTCCCTTGGCTCTATGTTCAAGAGGAGCTGAGTGGGAGACATAACGATGAAGTAAAAAGCATGGAAAATAGTGTGGAGTCAACTAGGGGGAATGTGTGTTCTAGAGGATATTGTTAACTGGAACCGTTAAAGATGGGAGAGTAGCAGTAGCTAAGTGGGGATGAAAAGGATTATGGCAACAAGGAGTTAATGGGAGTGGGGTGGGTGGCAGCAACAGATGGGGTGTGATGGAAGACTTTAACTGCTTATTAGGTGAGAATCGGGTTCTCATTCCAGCAGATATACATTTCACTGTGAGAAGAGTGGTTTGCTGACATGGCAAGGATGTAATTTTTGTATATTTAGTTCTATTACTATACTCTAAATTACACCACAAGATGAGGGTGAGATGGTAGACAAAATGAGAGCACAGTTACGAGAGACAAAACAAAACCTGATGTGTCCATTTATGGACATCTTGTAGTTAATAGTTCTGCACGATACCCCTGGGACATTACTTTTTTTAAACAATATTTCACTGCTAGCATCCAACACCCACACACATCCAAGCAATACTACAAAACACCAATGCAACAGTAACATGACATGACTATAAAACATGTGAACACTTTCACTAAAGCACAAAATAAATCACGGCAACCGAAAGCAACAACAGACCACAACACACAAAATTACCTTAAAAGAAGACACAACAAAAACCATAGAACAGTGCAACAATAACGCAATAAAGCAGCATAACACCAAAAACATTATATTAAAACATCAAGACCAGACAGCACAGTGCACCATATCATAATTTAACCTAACCGGCCATGAAACTAAACAGTTAAAATAGATAGAAAAACATATTGAAATTGAAGTTAGAACTCTACATTGAGTCTGATTTATACATTCATCTTTAAAATATAATTATTCCTGCTCATGCTTTAGATAAATACACCACAGTGTGACAAAAGTACAACACAGCTTCCGTCGAATGCTGGCGCATCAGGAGAATTCATAACGTGAGGAATCCACAGCCAGCTACTGTATCCACCAGAAAAAGTGTCACTGAAGGTAAGTACCTTGTATATATATGTTCGATGGCATGTGTAGCTGCAGATACACATGCTGTGCATACGTCTGTCATCTAGTGTTAGGCTCGGAGTGTTACAAGTTGTTTTTCTTCGAAGAAGTGTTTTCGAGTCACGGGATTGAGTGACTCCTCCTCTTCGGCTCCATTGCGCATGGGCATCGACTCCATGTTAGATTGTTTTCTTCCCGCCATCGGGTTCGGACGTGTTTCCTTTCGCTCTGATAGTTTGATTTGGAAAACCTTGAAAACGCTTCATTTCTCGTCGGTATTGTTTAGATCGCGTTACACCTTCGATCCACACTTCGGTACCTTTGGAACAAACATCTCTACTTGCCCTTCGAAGCGCACGTGCCCAACTCGGGCCTGGTTTGGCTGACCGCGTGGAAGCCTCATGGATTGGACTCCATTCCCATTTTGTTCTCGGTGCCACGCTAAATTCCCCTGTACAGACCAACACCTCGTCTGTAATCTCTGCCTTTCCCCCAACCATCGGGAAGAAAATTGTGAGGCCTGCAGATCCTTTTGGTCGAAAAAGACACTCCGGGACAGAAGAGTACGGAGGCTCGAGATGGCATCAAAAAGCTCTGAACATCTCAACATCGAAGAGGAAGAGATCATGCAGACCGCAGTCTCTGTTCCAGGATCCGAATCCAACCAGGATTCTGAGGAAGACAGACCAGTCACGGCAGGACAGCACGTGAGTACGCCTGCCCCTGTACCCTGTAAGCCCAAACATAAGGCCTTGGGGACGCCACTGCCGGAAGGCCATGGCTCGGCCCAAAAAAAGACGCTCAGTGACCAACCCATTAGCTCGGCACCGAAGAAGGCCATCCCACCGAAGCCATCGGACTCGAGCCGCAGCTCCATCTCGGAGCCGAGCAAACACTGCTCTTCCGAAGCCAAATCTCGAAAATCATTTTCGGAGCCGATATCATCCTGAACCCCATCTTTTTTGATACCGAAGAAGGCAGATCCGGGCCGAAAAGACCTAGTTATGCTGAGGAGCATGGACTTTCAAAAACACTTAGAGAAAGCCATAAATCTACTGAGGAGGGCTCACAAATACAACCAATCATGGAAGTAATGGATGAAAGGCAAGCCAGGATTCATATCCATAAAGAAACTGGCAGAATTTTAACTGCACCTCCTCCAAAACCAAAGAGGAAATTAGCCTTTCAGGAGGAATGTCACCATGCACACTGAGCCATTAGAGGATGATTTCTTATTTAATACACTCTCCTCCACGCATGCAACATATCAGTCGCTTCCTATGCTCCCCGGCATGCTAAAACATGCTGACCAAATATTTAGCAAGCCTGTAAAGGCAAGAATAATTACTCCTAGAGTAGAGAAGAAATATAAGCCACCTTCCGATCCTGTCTATATTACCCAGCAACTACCTCCAGACTCAGTAGTGGTAAGCACTGCCAGGAAGAGGGCAAACTGTCAGTCGTCCGGTGATGCACCCCCACCAGACAAAGAGAGTAGGAAGTTTGATGCTGCAGGTCAGAGGGTGGCATCTCAGGCAGCCAACCAATGGAGAATAGCCAACTCACAGGCGCTGTTGGCTAGATATGACAGGGCCCATTGGGACGAGATGAAAGATATAATCCAGCATCTCCCCAAAGAACTGCAAAAAAAGAGCACAGCAGATAGTGGAGGAAGGCCAAGCCATCACTAACAATCAGATCAGGTCTGCCCTGGACTCAGCAGATACAGCGGCCAGAAGCATCAATACTGCTGTAACCATAAGGAGACATGCATGGCTTAGGTCCTCAGGATTCAAACCTGAAATCCAACAGGCAGTGTTGAATATGTCATTCAACCAAAAACAGCTTTTCGGCCCAGAGGTTGACACTGCTATAGAAAAAATGCAGAAGGATTCAGATGCCTCAAAAGCCATGGGTGCACTATACACCACACAATAAAGGGGATCCTTTCGCAAACCCCAGTTTAGAGGTGGATTTAGAGCCCAAACTGCGGAGTTATCCACATCACAGCCAAAGCCGGCCTACCAACCTCAATACCAACGAGGTGGTTTCAAAAGCACTTATAGAGACCAGTACCCCAGAGGCAGGTGAAAATATCAAACACCAAAACAAGCCTCACAACAAAGTAAACAGTGACTTGTGCCACTCCTTTCCAATCCACACCTCCCCTGTGGGAGGAAGACTGCAAAAGTTCCCAAAAAATTGGCTAAACATTACCACAGACAACTGGGTATTATCAATTATCTGCAATGGTTATTGCCTAGAATTGATACAAACTCCACCAAACATTACACCAAAACCACACAGGCTATCCACAGAACATATCACTCTGTTACAGGAAGAAGTCAAATCTCTATTACTCAAACAAGCAATAGAAGCTGTGCCACAAAATCAAGTATGGACGGGAGTTTACTCACAGTATTTCCTCATTCCCAAAGAGGATGGCACCCAAAGGCCAATATTAGATCTCAGAACCCTCAATCTTTACATCCTGTCAGAACACTGTCATATGGTAACCCTACAGGGTGTTATATCACTACTTCAGCAACATGATTTCATGGCAACATTAGACCTCAAAGATGTGTATTTTCCTATACCAATCCATCCTGGGCACAGAAAATATCTCAGGTCTGTCATTCAAGGAAAGCACTATCAGTTCAAGGTGTTACCCTTTGGAATAACAACAGCTCCAAGGGTATTCACAAAGTGCCTAGCGGTAGTCCAGCCTACCTAAGAAGACAACACATACATGTCTTTCCATATCTAGACGATTGGCTGATAAAATCAAACAGTCATAAGCAGTGTCAAAACCATGCGCATTATGTAATACAAACTCTGCACACGCTAGGGTTCTCAATAAATTACCAAAAGTCACAACTACAGCCTGTGCAAATACAGCAGTATTTAGGGGCAGTACTAAATACTCAAAAAGCGATTGCAAGTCCAAATACCCAAAGAATACAAGCATTCCAGAATATAATAGCACAAATACAAACAAATCAACAGTACACCATCAAATTTGTCCTGAAAATATTAGGGATGATGGCATCATGTATTGCAATTGTTCCACATGCAAGACTAAACATGTGGCCCTTGCAACAGTGCCTCGCACAACAATGGTCACAAGCACAGGGTCAACTTCAATATCTAGTGTTGATAGACCGCCAAACATACATGTCCCTTCAGTGGTGGAATTCCACAAATCTAAACAAACGGCGGCCATTTCAAGACCCTGTGCCTCAGACCATAATTACAACCGATGCATCAATGATTGGCTGGGGAGCTCACCTCAACAATCACAACATCCAAGGACTAGCACTCCAAGCTTTTCAGCCTCTCCTCATTCACAAAAATGTCCTGATTAAAACAGAAAACATGACCGCCATGTATTACCTAAACAAACAGGGAGGGACACATTCGTCCCAACTCTCCCTCCTAACTCAAAAGATTTGGAAATGGGCAATACACAACCAAATTCACCTGGTAGCACAATACATTCCAGGGATACACACCCAATTAGCGTATGTTTTCAGCAGAAATCATCAACAGACACACAAGTGGGAGATTCACCCTCAAGTACTTAAAAAATACTTTCAACAATGGGGAACACTAGACATAGATCTGTTCGCCACCAGCGAAAATGCAAAATGCCAAAACTTTGCATCCAGATACCCACAGCCCCTATCCAAGGGCAATGCTCTCTGGATCAATTAGTCAGGGATGTTTGCTTACGCTTTTCCCCATCTCCCACTCATTCCATTTCTAGTCAACAAATTGCGTCAAAACACGCTTAATCTGATACTCATAATGCCAACGTGGGCACGTCAACCGTGATACACAACACTATTAGACCTGTCAGTAGTACCACACTCCAAACTCCCAAACAGACCAGACCTGTTAACACGAAACAAAGGGCAGATCAGGCACCCGAATCCCAAAACACTCAATCTGGCGATTTGGCTCCTGAGGTCATAGAATTTGGGTATTTACAACTATGAACAGAATGTATGGAAGTAGTTAAGCAAGCAAGAAAACCCACTACTAGACAGTGCTATGCGAACAAATGGATAAGATTTGTATATTACTGACAATCTAAACAAATTGCCCCTCTTTCAGCATCAATACAAGATATTGTATGCTATTTCCTTCATTTACAAAAATCTAATTTAGCATTCTCTTCCATAAAAATACATCTCACTGCAGTTTCCGCATATTTGCAAAATGTACAGCACAGCTCTCTATTTAGAGTACCTGTTATCAAAGCCTTCATGGAAGGCTTAAAACGTATCATTCCACCCAGAACATCTCCAGTTCCTTCGTGGAACCTAAACATAGTGCTTACATGACTTATGGGCCCACCATTTGAACCTATGCACTCGTGTCAAATACAATTCTTAACATGGAAGGTTGCCTTCCTAGTCGCAATTACCTCATTGCGAAGAGTCAGTGAAATTCAAGCTTTCTCTATTGAAGAACCGTTCATACAAGTACACAAACATAAAGTCGTACTACGAACTAACCCCAAATTTCTTCCAAAAGTAGTATCACCTTTTCATATCAATCAAACAGTGGAACTGCATTCTTCTTACCACAGCCAGATTCTGTGGCAGAAAGAGCTCTACATACATTAGATATTAAAAGAACACTAATGTATTTTATAGATAGAACAAAACCATTCAGAAAAACTAAACAGTTGTTTGTAGCCTTTCAAAAACCTCATACTAGTAACCCCATTTCAAAACAAGGATTAGCAAGATGGATAGTAAGATGCATCCAAACATGTTACCTTAAAGATAAAAGACAACTTTTAGTTGCTCCTAAGGCACATTCTACAAGAAAAAAAGGTGCTACAATTGCCTTTTTAAGAAACATACCGATGGCTGAAATATGTAAGGCAGCTACTTGGTCAACACGACACACGTTTACTAAACACTATTGTGTAGATGTTTTAGCAACACAGCAAGCCACAGTAGGTTAAGCTGTACTAAAAACATTATTTCAAACAACTTCAACTCCTACAGGCTGACCACCGCTTTTATGGGAGGACTAACTGCTTTGTAGTCTATGCACAGCATGTGTATCTGCAGCTACACATGCCATCAAGCTGAAAATGTCACTTACCCAGTGTACATCTGTTCATGGCATGTTCCGCTGCAGATTCACATGCACCCACCCACCTCCCCGGGAGCCTGTAGTCATTTAAGTTAAACAATACTTGTACATATGTAGATATTTATATATATTTAACATTCCATTAGCCTGGACATCTCTTTTCTTTATACTCTATCACTCCTACCTTACCCTCTGCGGGAAAACAATATAACATGAAGTCGATGCCCATGTGCAGTGGAGCCAAAGAGGAGGAGTCACTTGATCCCGTGACTCGAAAACACTTCTTCGAAGAAAAACAACTTGTAACACTAGATAGCAGACGTATGCACAGCATGTGAATCTGCAGCGGAACATACCACGAACAGATGCACACTGGGTAAGTGACATTTTCCATTATATATATATATATGTATATATATATATATATAAAACAGGCCACTACAGCAGACACTTTACTTGGTTAAAAGACTAGATATGTTGCATTCCAAGGGATGAAAATGAATGAACAGAGCTTGAGGAATCTCTTTGGTTTTCCTTATGACTTGATTATTCTGTTCACATATGGTTCATTAGAATGTATTGAAAATGTAAGAATATTTTATAAAATTAGGATGTATTAGTCATTGTGTTGTTTGTGTATTTTTACCAGTTGAATTCATTGTTTTGTGCATAAGTATATGGTACTTGCATTGTGCAAACATAGCTGAAAGTCAGAGAACTGTATGTCATTCAGAGGCTAAGAACAGAGCATATGACTTCTTCATGAATAGGGTAAATCTCTAGAAATCATTGTGAAACCATTAACAAAAGGAAAACAGCCCAGATGTAAAAGATGCTACTCTTGGGAGCTGCAGTGTTCTTGGAAGCTCCGAGTTCAGCAGAGCAGCAGGCACATGAATGGCCATTATACAGTTAAGCCTTTATAAATATGTCCTAAGGAGTTCTCCCAGGAGTAAAAGAGAGCAGCCCTTAGGAATGGGCAGTTGTACAAACATTGATGACATATACCTTGAGGAGTTCACCCAGGAGTTGTAGTTATGTGCCTCCTGTATGCATTGGCATTATCTTAACAGCACTGGTACGTGGCCTGAGTAATCCTGCCAAAAGCAGCAGGAAGAAACCCATTAGTAGGGGCATTGTGCCCTACTAATGGGTTTCTTCCCAAAGTGTATATTGTGAGGAAGCCACGCAATAGCATCAAGGATCAGTCCATAGGAATGGACGGGATACAACCAGCCAATGTATGTGCCCCACCTTGGAGTGACAGAGTTTTCTAATGCTTATAGGAGTGGATATTAAACAAAAGGCCTTAGTTTAAGTTTGGAGGAGTCCACCAAGGAGCATCAGAGAGCAACTCATACGTGGGTGCGGCTGTAACACTCACTGAATGTAATAGCTGATAAGTTCTCTCTGGGCGATGGGGGCAACCCCTAAAGAATATCTGGTGCACCAGAGTTTAGATGTTGATTTAAGTGAACATTTTTGGGAGGCAAACAGTTCGATTTGGATGAGGCGAAGGAGAAGGGAGTTAGTAGAGGAGAGGTGCTGAAAGACAGAGTGACCTAAGAGTCCACTCGAGAGCTGGTCAGTGTAACGCACAGGAGTGGTTGACACTAGGGATAACATGATGATACTAAGAGGCTGTAGGTCCCACATGTACCTTCTTACTGTGGTCACTTCCCGTTGCTCCATGCCTGCTGAAGCAAAGGAACATAGTGCAGGGTATGTATACCTGCTTGTCTCTGTAGCCATTTAAGAACAGAAACCCCACAAGAAAGAATTGGTAAGGACGCCAAATATTGAAATCTTACCTCATTGCCACCTGCAGTGGAACAGCGACCACCTGTCCACACGAGACATGAAAAATGGTGGCAAGATGGAGAAGGAGGAGTTATCAGTAGGCAAATAGGAAGACAGGTAGTTTGGAAACAATATCTAAGTAAGGTACTTATTGTGAAATCCTTGTTGTTTTTTTTTCTTAACTTGTTGTGACAAATCCTCTGCAAAACTTTGGTTACATTGTGCTGCAACGCCCTTGTACTAGGCCCAACAGTTCAGCTATTTTCCAGTGGTGAGCCTGTCTTAATCCTGCCAGTTCCCTGCAGATAATCCTTTTCACATTACGTTTTTGTATACCTCTTTTTGAGTGATAGCAACTACTTTCCTAAAAGTCCAAGTCCTAGCTATGCATTGGTGGTAGCATGCGTACCAGCAGGAGTGAATGTCAACTTCTGCTCAGTAGCCACAGACCAGAGCCACAATGTTATTTTTTACTGCAGATTTATCCGTTGACTGTGGCTTGCACAGAATCCAGGTTGTGTGCTAGATTAAATTTGGCAGTGTCAGATGTTTAGATGTCAAAGTGTATTTCACGAAGGGCTTCAACTAGTGAAGAACTAGGTGATCTGTTTCATTTTACAATCTTAGTAAATGTCAGCATGTTTCATATGCCTCACTAACTTCCAGTTGTTCAGTGTATACAATTAAATGTACTTTGCTTTTCTCACGAGGCTTTTTACTTGGCAGAGACTTAAGAAGCATCTGTACTAGGCCCTTCCATCTTGTTCCGGTGCACCTTTCGCTCCATGAGTCTATTTCTCTGCCATATAAGTGTCGTTCATCTTTGGAATTCGGTGTACAGGGTATGTCAGTTTACAGTGCATAACCTTCAGCCTGCCAGTCTGGAACAAGAGTTTGTGATCATTTAGTTACAATATTTTGTGGTTATGTTTTTTTGGTTATGTCACAAACAGTGTGGACTGAGGGTTAAGAGGCATGCAAGGCGATATTAAGATGAGCCATTGGATAGGCTGTGGCCAGTACCGTGATATGTTTTCAGTTTGATTTCCCAGCTCACAAATAAGTTGCATAAAGGCATGCCACACACTGTATACCCCTTACGATGGACATAATCATATCATTTACTTCTTTAGGCTTCGCCTGCACAAATCTCTTGTATTGAAAAAATCTTAAATGATGTTTAGAGCCTGCCAGTACTTTCTTTTACTTACCATGTGTTAGAAACTGGGTCTCTAGTTGGCAGAGGTATACACCCTTGTCCAAGTAGGTACCACAATCCTAGTCAGGGTAAGTCACAACACAATCCAAATTATTCTGTGCTCACCCTCTCGTACCTTGGCACAGAGCAAGCAGGCTTAACTTAGAAGGCAATGTGTAAAGTGTTTATGCTGTAACTAATACAGTAACACAGTGAAAACACTACAAAACGTACTCCACACCAGTGTTGAAAAATAGATATTTATCTGAGTAATATAAGATCAAAATGACAAAAATCCAATATGCACAAGGTGAGATATCTCTTTGTAAAGGTTTAAAAGAGTCTCAATCCTTAAGATTCAGTGGTTATATCATCGTAGCACACAGTACCTGGGATGGGTCAAAAATAACAATGCACAGTGGCAGCAAAGGAGGAGATGTGTTGAAAAGGAATGCGCTGCGTTGGATTTTCCAGTGCATCACAAACAATGCCTTGTTTCTTTCCACGCTGCAAGGTGATGCGTCGATTACCAGGAGTGCAACCTTGGGTCCTCACTGCGATGTGGGGATAATTTGATGCCCAGGGACGATCCTTGATGAGCTGGTAGAAGGAGCAGGCACTGCGTCGATCCGGTAGGCGATGCAGCTCTTATTCCACTGCAAGGCAGACGCTGCTTTGATTTCTGCAGGTGTTGCATTGATTTTTCATCGCACAGGGATCTTCTTCTCTGGGGTGAAGTCTTTGTGGCCCTGAGACTTCAGAACAGGCGGGAAGCTCATTCCAAGCCCTTGGAGAGCACTTGTGGGAAGGCAGGGTCCTTCCCGCAGAGTCAGAGTCCAGCAAGCAGCACAGCAACTAGCAGGACAGCAGTCCTTCTCAGCAAAGCAGTGCAGATGAGCCATTTGGGCAGACTGACAGTCCCTCTGACAGAGTCCAGGTGTAGGTCCATAAGTGTCTCATTGGATGGGGTCAGAGACGCAGTATATATACCGAAAAGAGCCTTTGAAGTGGGAGAAACGTCAAAGAGTGGTTTTGGAGTGCACAAGTTCCTCTTTCAGCCCAGTCCTGTCTGCCAGGATCCCTGTGGGTGGGTTATCAGTCCTTTGTGTGAGGGCAGGTTACTGGCCTTTGAAGTGTAAGAGAGAGCCCCTCCACCTTTCCTGCTCAAGGACACCCATTTAGTATGCAGATGAATGCAGATGTGATTGAGTGTCTTGTGTTTTATGGCTGTCTGTGTGGAATGCATAAGGGGAGCTGTCAACCAGCACAGACCAGACGTGGATTGGAGACAGGTTGCAAGGCACAGGTGGCAGTAAGTGCAGAGAAATGTCCACTTTCTAAAAGTGGCATTTTCTAAAATAGTAATATTTAATCCAAATTTAGTAAGTAAGCAGGATTCTCTATTACCATTCTGGCCATACTATACATGACAGGGTTGCTCCTTTGACATCAGAATCTACCACCTAAAAGTATATAAGGACAGTTCTAATGCTGGCCTATGAGAGGAGCAGGCCTTACAGTAGTGGAAAACTAAGTTGCGAGTTTTTCACTACCAGGACATGTAAACCACATAGGTACATGCCCTGCCTTTTACTTACAGCCCTATGGGTTATCTAGGGCCTACCTTAGGAGTGACTTATTTGTAGAAAAAAAGGATTCTGATGGATACAACTACCTGTGGATTCCTCACCTAATGAATTTTCCCAATGAACCAGCATTCGACGGAAATTTTATTCCAAGCTCTGCACGTCGACGAGGATGTCACAATTGCCCGACTCCCATGCGACACCGTCTGACGTCATCGAGGCAATAAGATGTCCTTGCGGCGTGCTTACGTCAGTTCCCTTTTTTCCGGGCCTTTGAGTAACGTTTTTTTCTCCAGGCTCTAGGGAGCAACTGTTTCTCAGAAAGTGATAATTTGTATTATGTCTCTTCCTAGGAAATCCGGGCTTAAGCCCTGTAGGGAGTGCAGGGCCATATGTCGGTGATGGACCCGCACAATGACTGCTTGTGGTGTTTAAGCTCCGAGCACGATGTGGAGGAGTGCGGTTTGTGCCAACGGATGAATCCGAAGGCGCTCAAAGAACGTGAAGCCTAGTTGTTTTTGGCTAAGTCGAAGAAAAAGGAGAAGCGCCGACATCGGAGGTCGTCTTCCAAATCTTCGAAGACCCATAAGCGTCGTCGTCATGACTCCCGACATCGGTCTGAGAGGGTCAGGTCTTGTTCAAGGTCTCCATCAGCTCGGCTTCGTTCCACGTGGGAGATCAGCCCAACAGTGACGCCTCAGACCCAGAGCCCTCTGGCTTCTCCGGTGCCATCGGTCTTTGAATTTGATCATTAACAGAGCCCTGGCTTCTCGCCAGCGCAATTGGAGGTGCCTGATCCGACGCCGGCTCCACAGGAGTCTATGGCACCGACGCCGCAAGGGTATCTGACGCCGCAGGGATCCCTGGTGTTCCTGGCTCTAGGTGCGGATCCGGCCGCATTTTTTAATGCGATGTTCAATATCTTCGGCTCCATGGCCCCTGGCGCTGCACCGCCTGGTCCCTCAGGTCTCTTGGCCTTTGATTTTGGTGTTTCGGCTCCACGCAGGCCGACGCCTTCCATGCCCTTCTGTCCGGTAGAGGGTGCTGGTTTGGTGCCGGTACCGTTGGCGTCACCAAGAAGAACTGCGACGTCAAAAACTTCTGCTGCCCCAGCGCCGTTGACTTCGCCACGGCTCCAGTCAATGCCGGTGAAGAGGGCCTGCCTGTCCATAGCGCCGATGGATCCGGTGTCGGGCGAATCCGAAGATCTACATCATCCGAGGTCTTCGACGTCGGTTAACTCCTTGTCGACGCCAAGGATAGAGGCCAGGTTGTACTCCAGGAGAAAGGGTCTGAGACTGTTAGAGGGGCAGGAATATAGAAGGCAGCTCCTGGAGGAAGGAGAGAAGTATTGCCTCCTGCTTCAGCTCCTCTTTAACAAGACGCTCACAGAACCGATTATGGAGTTGTGGAGAAAGCCAGTATCTTCGCCTGCTGTGAGTAGATCTGTGGCAAGGAGATACCGAGTGGCTCCTGGGGATCTAGATTTCCTTTCAAGGCACCCGACTCCGGAGAGTCTGGTGGTACAGGCCTTGTGTTCCTCACGCACAGCTCCTGGGTCCTTTCCTGGGGCCCCGTCGGACAGAGAATCGAAAAAGATGGAACAATCTGCAAAGAAAACTTTCTCATCCTGCAGTATGGCCCTGAAGTCTACCAACGCAACCTGTGTCTTGGGCAGGTATATCTATGCTTTGATGGACGCGGCCAAGACTGCGCAGCCTGATTTGTCCCAGGATGTTCTCGGCCTTCTGACTGATGCGCAGGCAGCAGCCAATCAGGTCATCCAATCAGGACTAGATACATCTGATTCGGTGGCCAGGGCGATGGGCACGTCTATAGCAACCAGGAGGCATGCTTGGTTGAGGTCGTCAGGGTTTTCATCTGATGTGCAATTGACCCTCCTTTTGATGGGGACAGACTGTTTGGTACTAAGGCTGATTCTGCCTTGGAACGTTTCAAGGAGAGCAGGGCTACCGCTAAGTCTCTGGGCTTGCAGGCTTCTACCACCACCCCTTTTAGATCATTCAGGAGGTTCAGGGGGTTTGGGCTTGGCTCTTCCTTTCGGGGGAGATTGCAGCCAGCAGGCCAGCAACCTACCACTACTCTTCCCTATAGGTCATATAGGGGGTGGGGTAGAGTTAGGACCAGAGGGGCTGCCCAGCAGCACCTTGCCTCTTCCTTTTCCTCGGGAGGGGTGCAACAGGGAAAACAGCCTTAGTCCTCCAGCCATTCCATTCCATACTTCTCCTGTAGGGGAAGGCTATTGCATTTTCTCCGTATGTGGGAGTCAATCACATCGGACTCCTGAGTCATCAATATTGTGGAGAAAGGCTATGCCCTTCCTTTTTGGGAGTTTTCTCCTCCCATCCCTCCCCGCCCATCCTTCTGCACGGAAGCCCATCTCCTGATGTTGCAGCAGGAGGTTCTTGCCTTTTGTCAAAAGGTGCAGTGGAGTTGGTTCCAGGTCGGGAAAGGGGTCAGGGTTGTTATTCAAGATATTTCCTGATCCCAAAGATGGATGGTCGGTTGAGGCCTATCCTGGACCTGAGGGTTTTGAAGTGGTTCCTCAAACAGGAGAAATTCAAAATGCTGACCCTAGCGCAGGTGCTTTTGGTATTGAACAAAGAGGATTTGATGGTGTCTGTCGATTTGCAGGATGCTTACTTTCATATCCCCATTCTGAAGTCGCACAGGAAGTATCTCCGGTTTGTGGTGGGATCGCAACACTACCAGTTTGCGGTCCTTCCTTTTGGTCTTACTTCCGCACCTTGAGTCTTCACGAAGGGGATGGCGGTGGTTGCAGCAAATCTCAGGAGGAAGGGAATAATATTCCTTTACCTGGACTATTGGTTCATTAAAGCCAAGTCTCCAGATCTCGTGCTGCATCACCGGCGGTTGACAACCCAGTTGTTTTTCGACCTGGAATTTTTGGTGAACCTGCCCAAATCTCACCTGGAGCCCTCTCAACGCCTCCTGTTCATAGGGGCAGTACTGGACACAACATTGAATCGTGCCTTTCTTCCACCTCAGCGGATTCAGGACATTCAGGCTTTGATTCCAATGTTTTGAAGTGGAGCGGTTGTTCCAGTCCTCAAGGTCCTTCGTCTGCTTGGTCTGTTCGCTTCATGCATTCTGTTGGTCACTCATGCACGCTGGCACATGAGGGCTCTTCAGTGGTGCCTCCGCAGGCAGTGGTTTCAACACAGAGGGAATCTCGAGGAGTCAATAAGGATCTCCAGTGACACTGCGGCGGATCTGCAATGGTGGGCTGTGGATGGCAAACTTTCCCAAGGAAGGCCGTTTTCACTACCACCGCCAGTGGCCACGGTCATAACGGATGCTTCCAGTCTAGGGTGGGGAGCTCATCTGGGGGACCTGGAGATCAAAGGTCATTGGTCTCCAGTGGATCAGAGGTTTCATATAAATCTGTTGGAGTTGTGGGCGATATGTCTAGCTCTCAAGGCCTTCCTCCCTTCCCTTTGCGGTCAGTCGGTTCAGGTCCTGATGGACAACACTACCGCAATGTGGTACATCAACAAGCAGGGGGGAGTAGGGTCATACCTTCTCTGCAGAGAGGCTCTGCGGCTCTGGTCCTGGGCACAGGACCATCGGATTTGCATAGTAGCAAACCATTTGGCCGGAGTTCTGAACGTACGTGCGGACAGTCTCAGTCGGAACATCTCGACCGATCACGAGTGATGTCTCCATCCAGACCTGATCCTTTATATCTTTCGGATGTAGTGATTTCCATAAGTAGACCTGTTTGCCACCCGAGAGAACGCGCACTGCCCGCCGTTCTGCAGCCTCCAGTATCCGGTGCAAGGAGCGTTGGTGGACACTTTTCAGATGTCCCGGTTCGACCACTTGCTTTACGTGTTCCCCCCCATGCCCTTGATTCCTCGGGTTCTGAGGAAGACTCGCCAGGACCGGTCCCAAGTTATCTTGATAGCTCCGGATTGGCCAAGAAGGGTGTGGTACACAGATCTTCCCCAACTCTCACTGTGCTCTCCGCTCCGTCTCCCTCACAGGGCAGACCACTCGCAGTCGCAGGGGCAGATTTTACACCCTCACCTCCAGAGTCTGCACCTACATGCCTGGAGATTGAACAGGGCAATCTGAGTTGCTTTTCTCTCCCACCAGAAGTGGTGGATGTTATTTTATCGGCCAGGCAACACTCCACCAAATCTATCTATGCTGGCAGATGGGCAAAATTTGTGGCTTGGTGTGGAGAGAGTCAAATTGATCCCTTATGTGGCCGTTTGTTGGACGTGTTATCGTTCGCATTATCCTTGGCGCAGAGGGGTTGTGCAGTTGCAACTGTTAAAGGCTATTTGTCAGCACTGTCAACCTTTCTGTGCCTGCCTGATCAACCTTCCTTATTTAAGTCCCCTATAGTTTTAAGGCTCTTAAAGGGCCTTTCTAACAGGTTTCCTCCCACTCCTTTTGTTATGCCTCAGTGGGATTTAAATTTGGTATTAACATTCCTGATGGGTTCACCGTTTGAACCTTTGCATTCGTGTCCTTTAAGGTTTTTGGTTTTAAAAACAGTTTTTCTTATAGCCATTACATCGGCTAGGCATGTGAGTGAGCTTCAGGCGCTTAGTGTTAAGCCCCCTTTCACTTCCTTTCTTGTGGACAAGGTGGTGTTGAGGACCAAGGCGGCTTTCCTACTGAAGGTTGTTACACCCTTTCATTTAGGACAGTCTATAACTCTCTCGTCCTTCTGTCCTCCTCCCCATCCATCAAAGGAGGAGGAGAGACTGCATCGGCTGGACCCAAAAAGGGCGTTGAGTTTCTACATCGACAGGACAAGAGAATTCCGAGTGGAGGATCAGCTCTTCTTCGGTTATGTGGGGAAGAGGAAAGGCAAGGCTGTCCACAAGCGAACACTATCAAGGTGGGTTGTTCTTTGCATCAAAGTGTGTTATTCTTTGGCAGGGAATATTCCTCCTGTGGGAATTGGAGCCCATTCCACCAGGGCTAAGTCGGCCTCTTCGGCCTTGGCTAGAGGTGTTCCTTTGGCTGACATTTGTAAGTCCGCAACTTAGGCATCCCTCCATACTTTTGCAAAGCATTATTGTTTGGATTCGAAGGTTAGGAGGGATGGCCATTTTGCACGGTCCGTGCTGCAGGATTTTTTGGTTTGACCACTCAGGCACCCACCACCGAGTGCGGTACTGCTTTGGGACTCTATTCATTAGTTGAGGAATCCACAGGTAGTTGTATCCATCAGAAGAACATGTTACTTACCTTCAGTAACGCCTTTTCTGGTGGATACACTAGCTACCTGTGGATTCCTCATGGTGCCACCCGCCTCCCCGTTGCCTGGATAGTCTTGCGAGGATATCCTTTGTATACAAGATTGTGTATTTTTGCTTGATGGTATATGTATATATTTGTTCACATGTGAGGTTATACGTATATATATATATATATATATATATATATATATGGTATTTTGCTATTTATGTCAAATTAAATTTTGTGTTTTATATTTGATTGATGTACTCATGTCAAGTATGTTTTGTCGGTAGTCACCGGTTCGCCTCAAAGGCACGTAAAAAAATGTTGAAAACTGACGTCAGCACGCCGGCGAGGACATCCTATTGCCTCAATGACGTCAGATGGCGTTGCGTGGGAGTCAGGCAATTGTGATGTCCTCATCGACGTGCAGAGCCTGGAAGAAAATTTTCATCAACTGCTGGCGCATTGGGAGAATTCATTAGGTGAGGAATCCACAGGTAGCTAGTGTATCCACCAGAAAAGGCGTTACCGAAGGTAAGTAACTTGTTCGTTTAAGGCTTGGGAAATAGTTTTAAATCCCAAGTTGAAGTGGCAGTGAAACTGCACACATATTCTTTACGGAGGCCTGAGACATGTTTAGGGGGCTACTTGTGTGGGTGACACAATCAGTGCTGCAGGCCCATTAGTTGCATTTAATTATAGGCCCTGGTCACATGTAGCGTGCTTTACTAGGGACTTACAGGTAAATTAAATATGCAAATTGGGTAGGAACCAATGTTACCATGTTTAGGGGAGAGAGCACATGCACTTTAGCACTGGTAACAGCGGTAAAGTGTGCAGAGTCCTAAAACCAGCAAAAACAGGGTCTCAAAAATGGAGGGAAGGAGGCAGGCAAAAGGTTAGGGGATGACCACCCTGTGGCTGTCAGATCTAACACCATGGCTGGCTCCCATGTCACTCTTGTTTCCTTGCTTCCTATTTGGCAGCACCTCCTCCTTTTCCCATCATCCTCCTGGGCTTCGAGCCTTCGTCCTGCACTGGAGCCTGAACCAAGTACTGCTTCATGCCACCAGTGGCCTTCCACCAACGCCCATATATCTGTAACCCAACCAAGTAGAACGTGATGGAACGATACCTGTGTTAAGTTCACAAGCCAGGTCATCTCCATGTGAGAGTGGACTTGTGTCATGTAATTATTTTAGATGCCATTTGATACTTTTGGAGTTTAAAAATATGGAATTTAAATGCACATTTGCAAGCACTGCCAAGCCACACCCCACCGCATGTCATGAATATTATCACCTTGATCCCCCCTTCATTCTTAGCCAGAACCTGAATTTCAGAGTACACACCTCGGTCTCTATTATCTGGTGTGTAAAACAGTGACCCTCGCCGAGGTGACGCACACCTCTGGGCACACTCGGGAGAGCAAGCACCAGGCAAGACGCGTGGAAGAAAGGAGCCTAACATAATTTATTACTGAGGGAAAGAACATAACAAGCATTGGCGACAGCCACCTTTTTGTCTTTACAGAAGCCTTGATCAGCCTCAGTGTATCGCATGCACCCAGTAGGAATTAGTTTGTGAGAAACTGGGCCAGGCCCCCGCCCTCAATTCTGCGGTGCCATCGCCGACACCATCGGCTCCCACGCCCTCGCTCACGGACTACATGCTCCTCAGCGACCTGAATTTACACCTGGAGAACACCAACAACAGCAACTCCTCTGCCCTACTGGACAACCTCGCCAACCTCGGCCTAAAGCAACTGGTCACCTCGCCCACCCACTCAGCCGATCACACATTCAACGCCATCTTCTCCTCCAGCAGCCACATCACCTTCACTCACACCACCGAACAGACCACCGTTGTGTTCATTTTTCCTTCCTGAAACCCACCAGCCACCACCAACAGCTTCGGATGCCCCACCGCAAGTGGAACAAGATCTCCAAGGACCAATTGATCTGCAACCTTGCCCACGCCCTACCACCCACAACCAACAACCCCAACACCGCCGCCCTCAACCTCACACAATGGCTCGACAACTGCGCCAACACCATCGCTCCACTCAAGAAAACCACCATCACCCACGCCAACAAGAAAGCTCCCTGGTTTACCGCAGACCTTCAGGCATCCAAATGAGAATTCCGGAAAGCCGAGAAGATCTGGCGCCAAGAACAATCAGGAAGCAACCTCGTCGCCCCCAAATCAGCCATCTGCAAACACCACCAGCTCATCCGGACCACCAAAAGATCCTTGTACAAAGAACGAATTGACAACAACGCGCACAACAGCAAGGAGCTATTTATCATCATCAAGAAACTCACCAACCCCAAGTCCTGCTCTGCCGACCCACCCCACTCGCAAGACCTCTGCGACTTCCTCGCCACCTTCTTTCAGCGCAAGATCACAGACATCCATGGAAGCTTCACACCGCTGTCTCCTACCACCACCACTGCCAAGATCGACCCCAACGGACCCGGCCGCACCAACGTACTGAGCGCCTGGACCCCCACCAACGATGAGGAAATCACCAGGACCATGAACACCATCCACTCCGGCTCCCCCGCTGGCCCCTGCACTCATCACATCTTCAATAAAGCCAGCCAAATCATCGCTCCCCAGCTTCGGACCATCATCAACATCTCCTTCGAGACCGCCATCTTCCCGGAGAGCTGGAAACACACCGAAGTCAACGCCTTGCTCAAAAACCCCAAAGACGACCACGAAGACCTCAAAAACTACCGACCTATCTCCTTTCTCCCCTTCCCTTCAAAGGTGATCAAGAAGATAGTCAACAACCAAATTTCCCGCTTCCTGGAGGACAACGACCTACTCTATGTCTCCCAATCCAGATTCCGCAAAAACCACGGCACCGAGACCGCACTCATCACCTGCACCGACGACATCAGCAGCAGGCTCGACAAAGGTGAAACCGTTGCCCTCATCCTCCTTGACCTTTCCGCAGCCTTCGACTCTGTCTGTCACCACACCCTGCGCACACGCCTCTTCGATGCCGGAATTCACCACAAAGCCCTGGACTGGCTCACCTTCTTCCTCTCTGGAAGAACCCACAGAGTTCACCTCCCACCGTTCCTGTCTAAGGCCACCAAGACCATCTGCGCAGTTCCACAGGGTTCCTCTCTCAGCCCCGCCCTCTTCAATGTCCACATGGCTCCACTCGCCAACATCGTCCGATCCCACAGCCTCAACATCGTCTCCTACGCAGACGACACCCAGCTCATTCTCTCTCTCTCACGAAGGACCCCGCAACCAATAAGAACAACCTCCACACCGGACTCCACGCCATCGCCAACTGGATGAAAGCAAGCCGCCTGAAGCTGAACTCGGAGAAGACAGAGATCATCATCTTCTGCCCCAACAGATCAGCATGGGATGACTCCTAGTGGCCTGCCACTCTGGGGTCAGCCCCAACGCCAACCACCCACCCACGCAACCTCGGCTTCATACTGGACTCTTTGCTCTCTCTAACCCAGCAAGTCAACGCCATCTCGTCCTCATGCTTCAACACCCTTCGAATGCTCTGCAAGACCTTCAGGTGGATTCCCGTGGAAACCAGAAGAACGGTCACCCACGCCCTCGTCAGCAGCAGACTGGACTACGGCAACGCCCTCTATGCAGGAACAACGGCCAAGCTCCAGAAGAAACTCCAGCGCATCCAGAACGCCTCAGCACGACTCATCCTCAACCTCCTTCACCACGAACACATCTCAGCCCATCTCAAAGACCTCCATTGGCTACTCGTCAACAAAAGGATCGTCATCAAACTCCTAATCCACGCCCACAAACCTCACCACGACGCCGGACCGGCCTACCTCAACGAGCGTCTCAACTTCCACGTCCCAACACGCCATCTTCACTCCGCCAACCTCGCCCTGCATCTGTCCCCCGCATTCACCGTACCACAACCAGCGGCAGATCCTTCTCCCACCTTGCGGCCAAAACCTGGAACTCCCTCCCCGTCATCCTACATATGACCCAGGACCTCCTGACCTTCAGGAAGCGCCTCAAGACCTGGCTCTTCGAACAGTAGCAACCCCTTCCCCCCAAATCCCACACCCAGCGCCTTGAGAACCTTCCGGGTGAGTAGCGCACTTAACAAATTACTGATTGATTGATTGAAACACGATGAGTATACTACACTTTCACTGATGTGCAGTGTAACCGCTATGAGAAAGTGACATTGATGCTCTCTCTAGCAAACAAAGAAATCATCATTGATATTGGAATTTTTTGCCACATGCCCCAGTCTTGTAATATATGCAAGATAATTATCCTAAACGTGCTGAAGTGCTACAAAACAAAACTGTTGAGGACACCGTCAATGACCGTTGAAAATTAATATGTACAACCATCTTTTATAGGGTCTGTTGTTGGATGTCTTAGTCTGCTAGTGAAGCCAATAGAGTAGTGTGTACAGAAAAATATGAGGGCAACATAAATCGTTTAAATTAATCCTAAAACACTTCTTCGGACTGCTGGACTATCACCCATTAATTGATGTTAGGAATGCCATAGTGCAATTACTTTGTCCTGAAGAGGAACCCCTGTGGCTATTTCCATACTTAGCTGTCAGTGCATTCTTTCCAACCAAACCCCTGTTGAGGACTGCATCTAGAAACAACTCACGAGAACTCACTCAGGAACAACAATTAAAAGCTCTTCAGTGCTTTCACACTGGTAGGGGATGCTTTACTATACCTGTCCACGTCCACCCAGCATACTGAATGATATTCTACAAACGTAACTCGACAGATTACTCGTACGACAGTTTTCAAGAAATAGGAACGATAGTGAACAAGCCATGGCAAAGCCAATAAATTTCGCCTCTGTGAAAGCTAAAGGTTTTGTCATTGTGTTTTTTAAGACACGTTGCATAGCGACACTATCTGTGGTAAAGCATGGCCCAAAGTTTAATGAAAGCGCTATGATGTCGGCAGCGTTGACCACGTTTCTTTAAGCCTTGCAGCACAGCAGTTAGTGCTGCTGTTTAACAGATATTTTTCCTGTGTGAGGGAGACCGAAGAGAAATATCTTTTGGGAAATGCCATGTAATAACGTAAGCCGTGTTCAGCTATATTTCACCGGTTGCTTGTGGAAGGTCATACACCTACAATATATCCCTTAGGCTTAAAGTGGCACGGTTTTGCTTTGTTTCTCTATTGCTCTTGAGTTTATATCTGTCATTACATCAGTTCTGTCTCCTCGGTCGTTAGATTACCAAAGGAGCGATGTTCCCTAGATCTAGTTAAGAGAGAGTTTATTTTAAAAAGTCTCTACTCTGTTGTCTGCTTTGGTCTTCTGGGAAAAGCAGAATTATTCAGCGCTTCCTATTTGCGTGAAAACAAAAACTATTGAGCAATTTTGTTACAAAAAACTGCTTCCACACCAACGTCTGCGATGGAATGCTCAACTAAATGCTCTAGTTGTCTTGAAAAGCAGTGCTTAAGTTTGCCTGGGCCGCCACACGGTGCAAGAAGCACCTTTTTGCCTCAGAAGCACGCACATCCTGGCGCTTTACATGTGAAATAATTATTTCGCACATTGAGCACAGTCCTTTTCTTTGCACCATTGGCATGGCTGCAAATCATTTAACAGACACCATGTCCATTTTTGTTCATATTTTTCTTTGTTTCTGATGCCACTGTGCTTTTTTTTGTTTGTTTGTTTTTTGGGAGGCCGACAGAACAGTGAAAGTACCTGAGCTTGATCATAAACTGTGCATTTTATCATACTTTTCAAGGGGACCGAACAGAAGCTTCCGTGCAGAGTTGGTATTTGCTTAGTGTTTAACTAGACAACAGGTTGCAGGAGCAGCTGTACCCTTTCATCCAGTTTTGTTCAAGTTACTGGTTAACATATGCTTCCACTTAAAGCAGAGAGGAAGCTGACGTCCTAGATAATGTAATGTTTAGCTTGATGTACATCCTAAATGCTGTTAGTTGCAAATCAGTTTGGAGGTGCAAGGGTCATATTTTCCGAGACAATGTGCAAATGCAATGTTCACAGAACAAAGCACTTTTGGCATAAAGCCCCACGCTTTGTCTTTGAAATAGCCTGAAGTATTTTCGTCTCTGTACGTTAAACAAGGTTACCACGCTGATATGCATTGCAGCGTTTGCAGTCGCCCCCGCCTTTAGTAGTTATGCTCTTGCCAATAGAAAATCTGATAATGTTTGCTAGAATGTATTCTAGTAAGTGCAACTTCAGCTAGTGGCTTTGAAAGCTGACAACCTAGTCTAAACATTGACACGTGCGTTCATTGGCTGCTTTCGAAAAATACTTGTCTATTGCTCGGTTTAGGTTGGTTGTTATCTGTGACACCTCATTGCCCATTATCAAACGTTAATGGAGTTGTGTGTGCTGTTTTCTCTTACAAGTAGATATGTTATACCTATTGGGTTATTATGTATTGCACACAGACTGTCAGTAATTATAAACTATGGTTAACGAGACTATCAATTCAACATTAGCCGACTCATATGAAGAGTGATTCAGTCTACTAGTATACAGAAAAGTTTGCTTCGCTTAGGTTTTTTAATTGTAAGCTGTTTCCGAAAAAAAAGAGATTAGTAATTACACATTTAGTATGATTGATACATAAAATGTACAAATGAAAACTGAATGTACATGCCTATGTCTAACCTTCAACAGGTGGATTATCTATAGCTGACCCTTGTAGCACCAGAAGGAAATTCCCAAAAGGGATTTTTATGACAATCCAACAAGTTAGAAATTAGTTTGTGCCCATCAGCATCTTTTCAGTGACTACCCAAAACTTTCCTCCATCATCACTCCTTTTGCCACTCTCCTCCTAACTCTGAATGAGAAGGATCGCCTACACTAGCGGGTTCTCCACAGTTAGAAATGTAATATACTCAGCACCGAAAACTGAAGGTGTGGGACCTCCTCAGTTCCAGGTGGCAAACACGGAAGAATTTTAAAGAAGCACCTGATATTGGTACAGTTCTGCAAAACTGCTGCTCTGTAGATGATAACACACTCATCGAGAGGGTCAGAACTAAGTTGGGCAGTACAGTGGAGACAATGGAGTACATTATTATGTTAAATAAGGGACTTCATAATTGTAATATTTGTGTACTTTGTACTTTCAGAAGGTTGGGGATGTCTCTCTTCATTAGGATGCTCTACTCTTCTAACCAGCTATCTTCTGAAACAAATGTCAACTTAGACTAACTTATTCATTAACACCTTGTGACTGTTTCAGCCAGGGCCCACCATAGAGTACTTCAGTCTTTCCAAATCTCCGTTTTAGATGCTGTCAGAGCACAGGCCACGAAGTTTTCTTGCCCTGCCTGTGCCTGCCTTCTGTTACCTCTGCTCTTTCATAAACGCACACTTTGCATCAAGAATGGGGTGTAATTGGAGCCCCTATTTCCCACGTTGAATGTACTCTCCTGAGCTACAATTCTATCATACACAGCAGTGAACGATCAGCAGAAGAGTCCACGAGTTGCCTCCCTCTCTCATTCTCCTGGGAAGATAGGGGTTCGCTGCAGTTGCCGAGCTGCATACATGGCCCGGTCTTATATGTGCCTCTAAGAAGAGACTTATAGATTTTCCTCCCTTCTGAAAAAATAAGTAGGTTTATCCTTCCCTTTGCCTGAATACCTATTCATCTATGTCTTTCGGCTAAGGCTGGGAAGCTAGTCTCTTGTTTAACATCCCAACCCACTGAAGTAGTCTTCCTGCTGAAGTTTTTCAGCTCTTCTGGAAAGTGCAGTCATTCTTCTTTTTCAATGCAGGAAGTGTAGGTGCTTGGAATTTGTATGCGCCTGTCCATGTAAAGCAGTGAACGGGAGAATGTGCAGCCTGGAAGAGCCTTTTGGGTGATCTACCTCTGCATACATGCATAGATTACTGAGCACGTTCAACGCTGGCTCTCTAAGTGTGCAGATACGTCTGATTGTCTAGAAAATCAGAACCAATTCAAAATTGTGTTTAGTCAGGTGATTGCTAGTCCAGGTTGGAGTTTGAATGCGAACAGAGGCAACATGGTAGACTTTTAAGTATAATTGTTACTTGATGAAGCTATCACCCTCATAGAAGAATCCACCTTTATACAGTTACTTAGCTCAAATGCTTATGATTATTGACAGAGAATAAGGGTTAGAAGTCAAATGGGTCTGCAAACCCACTGATTAGAGGTCATGGTCCCCAAGTGTCTACGCTCTACTGGGTAAGAACTGCTGTCCTAATGCATACATTGATTCTGGCTATATGCTTTCTAGCAGTGGTTACATTTTAGTTCTGGCTTTGACCTATCGTTATCAGTTCTTAAAAATATACATTCAGTGGACTCCGCCCAAGGAGTATATCCCTCTAATCTCATGCGGTTTGCTTTTTGATGTATCATTGAGTGTCCTCTTGAGTGCTTGCAGTGCAATGTAAAGCATACTATTTTACTTCACAGATGTACTCTGCATCATCACAAATTGTCACTGAAGCAGGTTTTTGTTAATATTTTGGTCAGAACTCAAAATGCAAGCCAGGCCCCTTGGCTTTGCCAGTGATTGTTAGCTTCGATCATGAAAGAGGACCAGTGCTACCCTTGATCCTAAGAGTAATATTCTTCAATATTATTATGCCATGTCACCTATGTTCATTCGGGCGCTTTGGTTTGGGTGAGGGAGGGGAAGAGGGACTAGGGCAGTGTAGAGAACTAGCTGAAGTATCCCAATTTATTGACCTGTAGTCTCCGTGCTCCCTGAAAAGTTGGGTGCTAGAAACACCCCCCTCCTCACCGCTAGACTGCTGTTGACATGAAGTTCTAGTTTGCACCTTACAACTGTGCTTTCTCAAGCTTCTTTTCATGCACTCCTTGGGAAGAAAATAACTGGTACAAAAACTACATACACACCAGCTGGCTGGATTAGAGATCCTGCGTTATGGCATCCAGAGAGGGCTTGTGCTAGACCTACTCGCTGCCAGTGGCTTCAGCTAGATTTTTTAAAATTAATAATAGTATCAAAAGTATCTTTGTATTTCGTTTCCATTAGGCAGAAGAAGCATGCTTGCTGTCGGGTGCACAGCTGCAATCTGTGTTACAGTTCATTGTTATCTTCTACTGACAGACTGCTGCTGCTTTCACCTCTGGACCAATCATTAGTATTACACCAGAATAATAGTGCATAATATGTGGGGTAGACCCGACAAAGTATCCTACACTGCATGCAAATCAGTCGTTTGAAAATGAAGCCTAGGCGTGCTTTGTATCTGGAGGTGACGATGAACAAGATTCCAGGGAGTTCAATTTCCGTTTCAGTTATGTTTTTTTTTGTTTTGTATACCTTTAAGGTTGACAGTCGGACCTCACACATTCTGTCACACCAGGAAAGTTAGCAGTGTGTCCAGTATCACACCAGGTAATTAAGTGTAGATGCCAAGATTAATTAATTACTCTTTTCCGAATTTAGCTGCTAGGCGACACCTCTGTCATTTCATAGTCCTAAATTCGTTTTCAGTGGTTGGTACTTAGAGATAGCCCTAGGACGCTCAGTAAGGTAACAAGATGCTGAAGGTCATGGTAGTAATTTGGGGTGATTTAAGGCTCTCACATTCTTCTCTTCTCCAGAAACATCTAAGATTTGTCCCTTCGCACAATAGATTTGGGGTTTGACGAAGGCAGATACATGTCTGAATCTTTACAAATGACGACTGCCAGCATGAGCACCTAACACCTGAGGCTCTTCTGGGAATAGAGGAGACTGAAATGGCGCCATTATTTACGACCGTTGAGGCCTGTCAGGTGCATAGATCACTGGTCCGCATCCTGACAACCTTCAGTTATTAATGCCACATGATTGATTGCAAACGTGCCCCTTTGGATGTTAGACGTATGAGATGACATGTGCAGCTTGCCTGCCAGGGACTATTGACCTGGTGACCCGCGAGGTTGTTTTGAAATATGTTGTGTACAAGCATGACAATAATAAAGCCTGTGCTTGTGAAAAATCAAATGAAACTGGAATCTAATAGTCTCGGAAGTTATCAAATCAATGTTTCTCGTGCATGTCACTCTTCTGAAAAGCTATCAAGGTAGTGTTGACTGCTGAAAGAGAAGGCTGTGGGGGTACAGATTTTACTAATCTCACTGCTCTCCACATATAAAGGCTTAGTTCTCATTCTCCGGCGACAGCTAGCCTGGGAAAGGTCTTGACTGAGATTTATGAAAACAGAATTCTTACATGTGAGCCACAACTACCTGACAAAAGTCAAACGTGATGGTAGCTGTTTGAGCTGGGGAGGTTTGTGGTGAGGGGTTCTCAAAGGCCTAACCAAAGTTAGGGCCTCTGTCTGTCTTCAGAGAATATGTGGGGTAGCTGTCTGTTTAAGGGCAACTACTTGAGGCAGTTCTCTGGCTATAGAGAGTGAGTTTTGCTTGTTGGTCGTTGTGTGGCAATAGATTGTAGTAGATTTCTTTGCTTGTTCATTGAGATATGTTAATTTGCGCACTGTGAAAATCAAGCATTATTTGGTGTCAGGCTATGGAGAGCATTCTACACTGCCTCTACCTACTTGGGTATTTGTTTTAGGTAGCTGTCCAGTTATGATTAAGTGGTTTGCGGCAGCAGTCTAGTTGTGAAGAGTTCTATATGATTTCATTTGTCTGACCTAGAGGATTGTATAGCAGGCACTGTTAGTCCAAGGAGAGTGCTGTGTTCCGTAAAGAGTTTGCCCTTGCTGTTGTCTGGCTATGTGGAATGACTCAAGTAATTTTCTAGTTACAGAGAGTGGTTGGTTTCAGCTGAATGATCATTGAGGGTGTTTTATGCCATTTTCTCACCTGTATAAAGTGACCCCCAACGCAACTGGAACAATATTTCAGACATCCGCTGGGTGGACACTCTCAACGCCTCCAACCCAGCTGCCCCCAACCTGGAACAGGGAATTATGAACTTCAACAACTGGATCACCAACTGTGCCAATAACATCTCCCCTATCAAGAGCAGCAATCGCAGAAGATCCCCCAAAAAGGCCAGCTAGTTCATCCAAGAATTCAGAACAGCGAAACAGGACACCAAGCAGCTGGAGAGGAGATGGCGCACCAGCAAGGACACCCCTGCAGAGCAGCCTTTTGGACCTCCTTCAAACATTACCACCAGCTAACAGCAACAAAGAAGACAGCTCTGGCCGCTCAAATCAAAACCAGTAACAGCAAGGAACTTTTCAAAATTGTTAAGGAGTACTCCAACCCAGCAGCCAGCGAAAACAACATCACACCCTCACAAGAGCTCTGTGACAGCCTCGCCAAATTCTTCCATGACAAGATCGCAACCATAAACAGAAACCTCAAACCCTAACCTACACCCATAGACTTCCTCTACCAATACAACCTCACCGCAACTGACAAAAACACAGACTGACCACCTGGGACCAGCTCTCCAACCAGGACACCACCTCCATCATGAAATCCATCCACTTGGGAGCTCCCACTGACCCATGCCCGCACCACATTTTCAACCTCGGAAATCAAAGGATCGGCAGGAACTCACCACCCTGCTCAACACCTCAATCACCACTACAGCAATTCCGATGCCTGGAAATATGCCTAAATCAGGCCACTACTCAAAAATCCCTCCACCGATCCCAGCAAACTCAACAAATACTAGCCTAACATCTTGCTCCCATTCCCATCCAAATTAGTGGAAAAGTCTATAAACAAGCAACTCACAACACACTTAGAGCAAAACCAGCTACTCAATGCTTCTGAATCCTCCTCGACCAAGGAGAAACAGCAGCTCTGATCCTCCTCAAACTATTGGTAGCCTTCAAAACCATTTCTCGCCACACGCTGATTGAAAGACTCCACCACATTGACATCCAAGGGGACGTGATCTGATGGATCACCTTCTTCACCGGAAGAACACAGTGAGTCCACCTACCACCTTCGAACCCAAGGATATCCTTTTCAGTGTCCCCCCAGAGCTCATCCCTCAGCCCTACTCTGTTCAACACATGCATGATTCCACTGGCCAACATATCCTATGCAGTCAACACCCAACCCATCATCTCCCTGATGACCCTACCACCACCAGGACCAACTTTCACAGATGCATGACAAATGTTGCCAACTGGATGAAGACCAACTGCCTGAAGCCGAACATGGACAAGACGGAAGTACTGATCTTTGGCAACAACAACAACCCCTGGAATGACTCATTGTGGCCCCATGACCTGGGGCCCAGCACCCAGACCAAGACGTCCACACCATAAACCTAGGAATCATCATTGACAACAAGCTCACCATGAAATTACAACGTGTCAGGAAAGCCCTTGAACCTCAAGTTGTTGTGACGAGCTCTGCCCTCCGCGTCCTCCACTTTTGCCCGCAGATACTTAGTCACAGCAGTAAGGTTGGTCATATTCTGTTTCAAATTGTTCACTGAGTCTTCCACCCCTGATACCATTGTTTTGGCTTCTGTAATCCGCTCAACGGCTTTCTGAAGATCTTGGCGGAGCAGCATAACATCGGTGGCCACCCCACTGCTCTGATTTTAGCATCAAGCTTGTCACGCAACTAAGTGATAGCTGCCAGGAGTGCAGCATTATCTGGAGTCAGATCATCCTGTCCGCACACCCCGATGAAAGAGGAGGACCCCTGGGGCTAGGCGCATTTGTTGAGAGTGCGTTGTTTAGTGCCGGGTGAAACCTTGTCTTTGGGTATGATGAGGGTTGCAGGGAACAAAGGTGCTTCGTCATCTCAGCATGGAGCAGCACAATTGACCCGCCAGGCCTGACTCCACCATGATATAGTGCGGGAGGCGGCACAAGCAGTCAAAATCCAAGGCCCTCTGCAGTTGCAGCAACACGGGTGCCTCCACGACGGCTGAAGAGAATGGCTTAGAGGCGCAGAAACAGAGTGGGGGGGTGGGGGGGGGGGCGCACCGCTGCACACCACACCAAGACCGTGCCTAGCGGTCTCTGCAGTGGGTATACCCTCCCCCAGCGCAGCCCCATAACCAGGTCACCCACTAACTCAATGGAAGGGCCTAATAGGGGCTCCGGTGTTCAGGCACAGTAGGAGGAGAAGCGAACAGGCACAGCTTACCACACCATCAGACAATACCGATGCCCTCAGATGTGCACCACTAGAATTGCCGATAGCTCAGTTCACCCCAGGATCCACAGTCGTCTTAACTGCAGAAGTCGCCTGCGTCTCATGAGAGACTCATGAGAGACAATTAAACCAGGCTGAGTCCTGACTGCCACCGGCGTATGTGTCCAGGCCACAAGCGATAGCCAGCCTTGACTGCACTGTGAGCCCAGAAGAGACAGCTGCTCCCAGCAGAAAAGTCCACAGCATCTCTCACGTGTGGGTGGGGAGGGGGTCGGGGAGGAAGATGCTCACACAGTCAGACAAAAGTAGTGGCCCCTGAGGCCAGCTGCCCATGGTTTCCACACCACTGTTTACCCCGGGGCCTGCCGCCTCCTTACCAGCATCCATTGCTCTTGTTGTGCGGAAGGTATTGGGGTCAATACAGAAGGTGAGTCTCGCCCTCCCCCCCTGACGTAAGCAATGGGGCCAGAGTATTCTTAGAGATGGGCTTCTGGGATAAGTGGAAAATTACAATGGTGCACTCCACAACTGCTCCTCGATCGATGCAGAGCGAGGCCAGTACCACCGCATGCTGCATCATCTGCCTTGGCCCGTACTGTACAGCCACATCTTCCTGCCAGTGAAGACTGCTCTCTCCAGTCTGGTAGCCAGGGGGGCTCAGTCGTCAGGTGGGAGCATGACGGTCCGTCCAGAAATTTCTTCTCCCTGATGTCAGCCAGGATTTAGGTCAGATTGCCAGAGACCGCACAGAGCGTTATTAAAATACGCCCACCATAATCCGCATCTAAGCCACGCCCAGTTTATCCCATTTATGACTCTTTTTATCTGTTTATGCAATTCTTGTTGACTCTGCCTGTGCCTCTGTTTCCTGCTGGCCTGCATCCTGCACACCTCCTCAGCCTGTCCACGGCCCCAGCTCTGCTTCCCCCCTTCCCATGACCTATTTTATGGCAGCTGCAGTGAGGACAAACAGTGGGCACACTGCTATAGTGCTGAAGGTGGGATTGTCTCCGCCCTATCACGTCTGACTACCCCAGAGCCAGAAACCCTGGTCCCCCAAACCCACGACAACCTGCTGCATTGCCCCACACTCTTAATACCAGTCACTTCTTTCCACACTGCTGCTACACTGCACCCCACACCATAGAGGGAGGATCCACCTGCTAATTTGTGTGCACTCCCCCACACCCACCAATCTTCTATCCAGCATCCCCTTTGATCACACAAATCAGCCACCAACCAAGCAGCACGCCGCACTTGCTTGCATGCTCCTCAACACCCGCTTACTCACACAACACAGCAGAGATATGAGACCTCCTACATGACCACATCCTGGACCTGCTCTGCCTCACATAAACATGGCTGAACCTAACCTCTGCAGTGGACATACCTATAGTCATCCTCACTGACTGCAGGATAGCTAAGCAGGACCCTCAGCTAAAGCCAAAGGGAAAGTTGCTATCATATTCAAAGACACCATCAGCTGCACCACCTTCCCAGACCCCTCCACCTGTTACGTGGAACACATTACGTAGAAGCTCAAGCTCCTCCATCTGCTAAATCCTCATCTGCAGGCCGCCAGGACCCCACACCAACTTTGCCAGCGACATTGCAATAATCATCACACCCCTCATCATCAACTCCTGTGCCTTCATCTTCCTCAGGGACTCACCTAAATTACACAGCACTCCTAGAAAACCGTGGAAATCTCAGCCTCGTACAACATGTGACAAGACCCACCCAGGATACTGGGCATCCATTGGACCCATATTTCATCTCCCTCATCAACATCACAGTCAACAAGCCATTACCGATGACCTGGACAGACCAAACCCTCTCATTTTCAGCATCCCAGTCCAGCAGAACCATCTGCCGCAGATGGAAAAACATCACTGAAAAGGACTAGGCTTCCGCCCTCTCTGCACAATGGCCTGAGCACACCAGCAGCCTGCTGAAGGCCATCAATACCTTTAACAGGTGGATAATGGCATGTGCCACTACCCTGTGCTCCATCTAGCGCAACCCAGCGACAAGAGCACGACAACACAACAGCAGGTATACAGAGGAACACAAAATATCGAAATGTTGATGTGGGCAACTAGAGCACATGTGGAAAACTAGGCAAGACACCTCAGACAAAGAAGTTCTTCAGGTCCGTCATAAACTGCTACAACCATTAGTTCTGAAACACCAACTGCACAGCTTTCACAGACCTCGCCAAAGAGTTCACAGGTCTTCCAGCACGCGTTAGCAACATTACCCCCTCACAAGGCATCTGCAGCACGCACTTGGAATTCTTATGTAGCAAAATCACCTTCATATACGACAACTTCAGTCCTCAGCTGGACCCTGTCACCCTCGGATCTCAGCTTCCCATAATGGCCAAAGAACAAACCCTGACTGTGTGGCCCGCCTTCGCCACTGATGTAAGCACCACTACCATGAAACCCATCTACTCAGGGGCCTCGTCTTAACCCTGTCCCCACCACTCCTTCACCAAAGTGTTCCTTCCAATCAACAAAGCACTAACAACCCTCCTCAATGCCTCCCACAACTCAGCCACATTCCTGGACACCTGGAAACATGCCACTGTCCATCCCCATTCAAGAAACCATCCATCAACCTGGAAACATTCACTAATTACAGACTGGTCTCCATGCTGCCTTACCTAGCCAAGGTATTAGAGCTCCTCACCAACCAACAACTCGCTGACCACCTCAGCAGCCACAGGCTCCTCAATGCCACAGAGTCCAGCTTAGGGCCCCACCACAGTCCGGATACAGCATGCATTGCCACCACAGACGACATTAGCATGATCCTAGATAAATGAGAAATGACAACCCTCATCCTACTGGACTGCTCTGCAGATTTTGATGGTGTCTCTCACCCCATCTTCATCAGTTGCCTGCACAAGATTGGCATTCAAAGACCCTCTTTTTGCTGGACTTGCTTCTTCTTAACGGAAAGAACAGAAGCTTGTCAGCCTGGCACCTTACTCCTTGGAAGCCTGCAGACTCACCTGTGGATTGCCTCAAGGTTAATCCTTCAGCCGCTCTTTCTTCAGTGCTTACATGGCCCTCTCGCCAACACCATCCGTGCACACAACATTATCATCCTGTCCTACACCGATACACAACTCATACTCTCCCTCTCAGACAAGACCCCCAACATAAGGTTCAAATTCACGGCCTGCATCACTGAAGTCGGAAAGTGGATGAAAGCAAACTGTCTCAAGCTCAAGACAGAAGTAGTGTTCCTTTGACAAGAACTCCTCACCATGGGACTCCAGTTGGTGGCTAACCGAACTCAGCCCCACACCTATGCCCAGCAGTCATGCCGGGAACCTCAGAATCATCATTAACAGCAAATTAGACATCTCCTCAAGTCGGTGCTGTTACCGTATGCCTACTTCTGCACCCTAAAGATGCTGAGAAAAATCTTCAAATGACTCCCAAGCAAAATGAGAAAAAAATGTCCCTCACTCCATAATCACCAGCAGGTTACACTACAGGAACATCCTCTACGCCTGCATCACCAAGCAGTGCACAAAAACCATCAAATCATCCCGAGCACAGCAGTTAGACTCATACTCAACCTCCCATGCAGAACTCACATCACACTGCACTGCACCGCACCGCAGGGATCTCTGGTGGCTTCCAGTATTTCCTGTTCAGAGACCTCACTCACACATTCAAGGCACTACATAACCTAGGCTGCATGTACCTGAACAATCACATCTCCTTCAAACAACCACCCACACACATCTGCTCTGCAGGACTCCTCTCACACACATCCCACGCATACATAGAAGCAGAACCTGAGTACGAGTCTTCTCTTACACCGCTCCTAAAGAGTGGAACACACTCCCACTTCACATCAGAGCCACCTCCTTTCTTTTTGAATTCTACAAAACCTGAAGACCTTGCTTTTCAAATAAGCACCCTGCTGTTGGCAAGCCTAGGCACACAACCAGCTCAATGCCAGGCTACCCTCACAGATGTGGTGCCCTATACAAATCCATATAACTTAGCACAGTATAACAAAGAAGATGGACTGGTCTTTACTGCTTTGAAATCAATATTCTGTATTCCGGTATGCATTTGGTGTAGCTGCCTTGAACACTGCCACCAGTGCCATGTTATCACAATAGGATGATGAAGTCAGGAAGGCTGACGTCAGTCCCCTATCTAACCATTCAAAGCCGATGATATCTACAGAAATGAAGTATCATATTTATAAGTAGTTATTGGTATTCTGCCAGTGAGAAACATGTTTTTGTATTAGTGACACTCTCTAGATGGGGCTGCCAAGCCCGTTGATCTAATGCCGAAACATTTCAGGTGTACATTTTGTAAAGGTCAGCCAGGTGCCTCAGCCGA
This sequence comes from Pleurodeles waltl, assembly GCF_031143425.1. Taxonomy (NCBI): domain Eukaryota; kingdom Metazoa; phylum Chordata; class Amphibia; order Caudata; family Salamandridae; genus Pleurodeles; species Pleurodeles waltl. The sequence continues at coordinate 1,367,299,614 of NC_090445.1, read as the reverse complement.
TGAGACATGGCCTAACTCATTGATGAGAAGGGTAATGGCTTTGAATACCTGGATCATGTTCTATTATGTACATGTCTCCAAAGTAGGATGGATGTTTCACGGATGTGGTCCTAGTAACATCTTGACATACATCCCCAGCGGTCGCTCTGGGGCACCCGGGAAATGGGGTAATGCCATGGTTTGAAATCAAACATGTGTCTTCTGCCATTCTGGGTGCCCAGTTGGCAGCTCAGAGAGTCAACTTTTTATATAAGTCACAGAGTGACTTGTAACTGTGAGCCAGGATGCTCCTGGCACTTAGGGCAACCACTGGCAATGGCTGTACATGACTATAGGGCAGGTATGTTGCTTCAGGAGAAACTATTATATCCACCATCTTGTTAACTCTGTGCACAAGATCACTCTCGTCACCCACTGTATTTGTTGGATGCCAGGAGTGTCACTGTTAGAATGTGCCTAACATAAGGTAAAATGCTTACTGATCAAAGTTAGCTTGTACTGCTAAATATATGTTCACTTCATTAATTACCATTTGCAACTAGATTATACTAGATTACAAGACTATCAAGATATTATTTTACCTTGTTTCCAAATAGGATCTTGGAATTCAGCAAGCCTTTCAGGCTCCACTTTATTTTATTTTTTATTTTTATCACGCAAAGCCCAATATGACAAACACCAGTTTAGAAACATTCCCATCCAACAGTACTAGTCCGTCTGCAGACTATGAATTAAAAGTATTCATTTAATCTGTTGTTTGTTTCTGTCTTTTTTGCCTGCAGATCCTTACCCCATTGAGGCTACCCTGACTCCTTATTTCCTCTCAGACCTTGTTTCTCTTTCAATAGGCCTTCTGTCGTTCCGTATTAGACCTGTGTTTATGACCATACACCCCTATCTGGATGTCTTCTAACAGACATTGGTGCGCCTTGATTCCCTCAAGATCCTTCTTATGACATGCAATGGTGGAACTGAGAGTTGTTGTGACTTTCATGGAATGGATGATAGGATTTGCCTAGCAGTGCTATATGTTGTCACGAACAACCTCAGAAGTTCTTGATGGATAAACAGGACCAGCATTCCAAAGGATTACTCACCCACGCCAAAAAAAATAGTTTAATGAATGGGCACTGTAAAGGTATGGACATCGACTTACCAAAATGTCAGGTATAGTTGAAGTGACATCATGCACCTTTTGACCTCAGATGCCATCATAATGCTGACTTTCTACACATTCATTTCCTCTCGGCAGCCTGGTATTTGTTGCTGAGTGATAAGGGAAAGGGTAAAAAAAAGTAGAGACTAGTAAAATTAAACCTGGCCCTGCATATTGTCTGTTGTTGCTTCTACCTACGAATTGCAAGGGGAACCCATTCCTCTGTACTAGTAGTAGTGCTGATTGATGCCCGTGCTTTTTGTCCTGCTCAGAAGTTAGAAACATAGCATTTCATTGTAATGATTGATAAAATCATACAGATTGACTTTCCCTAAAGGAAATTAGTAGGTTGGAGCTTTGAGATTCAGAGTATTCGCCCAAAAATGCATCATTCAGGATCCTCTAATTGCTTCTTTGTCTCAGGACAAAAGTTTGGACCTTGGTTACCCCAAACCTCTGTTAAGCCCAGTAAGAATTCTGGCTTAATTGAACCTTTGATAACTTTTCAACATGTAGTGTTATTTCTTCTTCTGAGAGTATTAATAAATGTTAATTTTCATCACCACATTGTAGGACCCAAGGCACAGATAAGTAAAATGAGCAATTAACAACTGTTAATGTCTAGAAGAACGCTAGTATACCAGACTACTTCATGTTCCTGCTCCAGACTTTTAATAAACGTTAAATGTAGGGAGTCATCTGCAGTTAATGGCAGTATTGTAAGCATTCTAATTAGCGGAGCTAACCTCAGCATCTCAGCAATCTTTAGAAGGTGCGATGTTAAGAATTTTCAAATTGAGCCATGGGATTCCAAGATTGCTCTATGTGCTCAAGATGAATTATTTGTTGGGGTCATTTGCAGACATCATCCAAAGTTCCTTTTATTATACAGTAGCATATGTATAGCACTTCACATGCCCATTGTTATGTGCCAGGGCACTCACCTAGAGGCTAGGTCAAAAGTCTACCCTGTTAGACACATGCAAAAACTTTTTTTCTGCTTTACTCCTTTAACCTGCTCAAGTTGACATGAAATCCAGCAAGTTTCATCCCAATGTATTGCATAGTTCCTTCACAAAACAATAAGGGCTTTGAGTTATGACCGTCAAACATCTGCAATACTCTACAAAAAGTGCTCCCTTTATTCGGCTCTGATTACAAACTGTATGCCCTTATTCAGTCCCTACCCAAAGCTGCATGCCATTAGGCTTATTTTTCAACATGTACTTGGGTTTGTTGCTACATCTCGACAGGTATCCCACAAATGCTTCCGTCTCACAAATTGGTAATCACTTGCCTGCAATTTAATAATTTCCTAAGCTTCCTCTACCCTTTCTGTACACCCCTACAAGCATTCCCACAAACTAACATACCCACAAACCCTTCTAGCAATGACATCTAAATCTCCAGTGGGTGCTTACTCTGCGCCATCTATTCACGCCACCAATCATTCAAGTGAACTTACAAAAATCACCCAACGCTATGAAATTCTAACTCCCTCTGATTCCACCACACACAGACTGTGATAATGCACATAAGGTTTTCTTCTTAGGACACAAGACTGAACGTGATAACCAGAAATCACTAAATTAACCACAACGCCTGGGTTCCTGAGTAGCATTCTATTCACCAGAAAGTGCTTTTGCATCTTGTTAGGGATAGCATTGGCCAGATGTATGACCTTTGATTTGCAACTTGCAATTTGCGATCCGTTTAGGAATCGCAAATTGCGAGATGCAAAACAAAATGTACAACAGTATTGGGTACACTGTTTGCGATTCCCAATGGTGTCGTAAATGACCTACTTCATCAATATTCATGAGGTACGTCGCAGTTTGCAACCTCATTGGGAATGGCCGCACTCACATTGATGGTGGCCTGCTGGGGATAGCAGACCACCATGTCTGTGACTGCTTTTTAAATAAAGCAGTTTTGTTCTTTGAAATGCAGCCCGTTTCCCTGAAAGGAAAACGGGCTGCATTTCAAACAAACAAAAAAATGAAAAATTTTCTTTTCATTTTTCCTTGGGACAACTACCTGCTCCGAAAAAATATTTGTGCTTCCATTCACAAAGGGGAAGGGGTCCCTGGGGACACCTTCCTGTTTGTGATTGGGTTAACACTAATTTGAATTGGTGTTAACTGCGATTGTTTAGCAACCGCCGCATTCATGGTCGCAAAAGAATCATACATACCGTTTAGAGTCGTATTAAAAAGGGATGCCCTGAACACGTCCATTCCTAATACCGAATCTCAAAACCCAAATTGCAATGCAGTAACAAGTTACTGAATCGTAGTTTGGGCTTTGTACATCTCAAAAAACATTTTTCTAGTCGTAAACGGGGCGATTTGCGGAATCGGCCCATTTGTGACTAGAAAAATGATTTGTACATGTGGCCCGAAGTGATATAAATGCAGTTACAATACAACTTGTGGCAGTGCTTAGACTTGAAGTGAAGCAAAAGGGTGTGAGGCACTTTTGGAAGCGCTTATAGTTACCGACCAACTTCCAGTTGTCAGACGAACAGACCATTGTTTTCTGCATTTAGGTTAACCTGAGAACAGGATCAAGTGTTCAGGAGTTGACAGTTCTTTACAGTTTTTTTGCAGCTCGAGGTGGTTGTAGAGGGTCCATTTTCTTACTGGTAAAAAGTTCTAGAGCATCACTCTGTACTGGTCACTAACTTGAAATGAAGAAAACATTTGTAACTTGGACGGATCTGCCAACATTCATTTACTTGGATAAATCAAGTGACTATGGAGCCTTAGATCCTCTTGTATTAAGATATTTAATTGCAGGGAAGTTACAGGAGGTTTAATTGTTGTAGGCATTCTTTAGGGTACTTAGCACAGAAAAGCTTAGGGCCATATGTACAAAAGGTTTTAGTGGTCACAAAAGGTGAATCAAGCCTTTTCACATGTACTAACCCTATTTTGCGATCTGGTAAACTATAACTGAATCGCTAAGTAGGGTTTGCGAGGTTGTATTAGGAAGGGGTGTGTTAAGGGCATCCCTTTCTAACAGCGAGTCACAGGGGCATGTATAACTGTTGTGCGATCGAAATGCGGTTGCAAAACATTCACATTGTACTGACTCCATGAAAGAGGTGGTAACCCAATCTCAGATGGGAAGGGGTTCTCAAGGGAGCCCTTCCCCTTTGTGAATGAGGGCACCAAGATTTTTTAAGAGCAGGCAGTGGTCCTTTGGACCACTGCCAATTCTTACACAAAAAAAAGGAAACTTTTCATTTTGAAATGCATCCCGTTTTCCTTTAGGGAAACAGGCTGCATTTAAAAAATATTGCTTTATTGAAAAAGCAATCGCAGACATGGTGGTCGCAAAAAGTAACAGTTAGGAACGCGCAAAATGTAGCGATCGTACATGTGACCCTCGGTTCTCTGTTTCAACAAGCAACAATGATGTTGAAGGATACCACTTTCCTTCTCTGACACGGGAATATGGTTTCTTGCAGGCTAAAAGTTTCCATAATGGAAGAACTGTTCCCTTAGTTTTGCCCGGTAAAATGGGGTCAGTACTCTGGGCAGTAAAAAAATGATTTCAATAATAGTTCGTACTGAAATTTGCAGGTGGGATGGGACACCTCATTCCAACCGCAAGTAGCTCATCTGCTACTGTTGCTTGATCTGAAGAAGGTATCTGAACTGAATTCACCTCTGACTTTATTAACTACAATTTACTAGCTTGATGCCTTATATTAATTTCCACAAAGGTGCTGCTGTTTTAAGAAGAAACCTGTTTAAAATATTCCTTTTGCAAGTGATCGTTGATTATTTTACTCCCATTTGTAAAGGATTTAAATGATCAGTCTTGAAAATCGTGCTACTTATTGGAGCCTCCGTTTGTATTTTGTTTCGACGGAACAATCCTAGAATTGTGCATTGCTGTCTAAAAAAGAAACAGAACAAAAAAGAAATAGAAGAAGGAACAGTTGGTGTGGGTCCGAGAGGCGTGACGCTGTGCAGTTACGTGTTGGACCTCGGAGGCAGGCGCCGTGAGAAGCAAAGCTGCTTGCTGCCTGTATGACTTCAGGCTCTACAGGAGTTCTCATACTTGAGAGGTTTTGAAGGCCTTGATTGATGTGTGCCTACAACAATTACCAGGACAGAAAACGAATTTTGTGTAGCCAAGTGATGCTTTTTTCTCCTGATGACATGTCCAAACCACTCCGCGCAGCGGTCAATACATCCAGGAAGCTCCGTGTCTAAAGAAAATAGTCTTTTTTGTGTTCTTGCTAAATGAATCTTTCACGGTCAGGTGCGAGCGGCTGGAGCCAGCTTTCCTATAGAAGCGTGGGGACTAAATGAGAATGGAAACACTACGTTTTTGATAGATGCAAAATGCCACGAAGTCGTTTGTTGTCATGTGAAATTATGAGTATAAACTTGCTGAAATGCTGGGTTCATAGCAACTGACTGGCATTTAAGTGCTTCACAATATAGTGTAATAATGTAACATTAAGTTCAGTGCTTACTTTGTAAAATAATAAGTGTGTCGTCGAGAGTTTTTTTTTTTTTTTTTTTACCGAATGCCAAGGTATATCGGTCTTGAATCCGAAGTAAATACAAAACCTGTAACTAGTGGATATGGGTGAAAAAGAAAGAAAGGAACTATAGTCTATGTAGAACGTGCTGGGACGAAAGTATTAAAATTGAGTCGGCAATGCATTCTTAGGAGGAAGGAGACGCTGAGCCAGTGTTACAGTTTCATTTCACGTGAATGTAGTCACTTTGGGGGGAAAGTACTAGACAGAAGTGACAAATGTTTCCAGAACAGCAAGGCTGTGGGCTACTGGGGGTGTGCTGACAACATTCAATGAATCATTCAGGGTCTCTAGGAGCATGTCCTAAGTAAATGCTACGGGGCATCTACAGAGGCCTGGCCTCCTCCCTGTCTTGTCCTCTGCCCTCAGCCCACCAAAGCAGGGTATAGCGCCACCCTGCAAGGGAAGGAGAGGACTTAACTTTTCAATGTGCAATGATAGTTTGTTTCACTATAAGGAAGACAACATTAGCCAACCATGAAGCCATTCTGTCTTTCTGGAATATTTTCTAGATAACTAGTGCAGCCGATACCCAAACATGGAGATGAGCTTGACTATGACATTGAATACTGAATATATTATTTCGGCCCAGTAAGGCCCTAAAGAGGGGCATGCTCAAACCATGTGTTAGAAGTCGGCTGATTCTGTATGGCAATGCGGAAAAGTGGTGCTTGCCTGCAGGTAGCATTTATGAATAGTGGCAAGGGAGAGGTAGACCCTATTTACAATATAGAACTGTTTGAATTTAGCATTCTTGATACTGAATATGAAAAGGTAAGGTCCTTTGACCGTTCATTTTTATGATGCACCTTGATCGCCTCCGTCACTGACTTGTCATGTAGCAGCAATAGCAAAAGAGTTGTGAGGGAGAGCTGGTCCTTGCAAAACTAAGGGCCTGATGTAGAGTTTGGCAGAAGAGTTAACTCCATCTCAAAGATGACAGATATATTACAAGTTATATAACCTATAATGGAATTGTAATATGGTGGATGGGATATCAGTCACGTTTGTGATGGAGTATCCCTCTCCGCTAAACTCTAAATCAGGCCCTAAGTGACGTGGCTGTGACCTAGTCCCATGGTGAAGATGCCTTGAAATAAGGATTGCGACTGACTTGGTGTCAGTAATGGACCAGTATTTGCAAAGGGTGTGTTGTATAGTGTGGTACATAAAGAGTCGGCCTCTGTGTAGGTCAATTCGGTACCAGATTAGCAAATGACAAAAGGAGGCCCTCTTCGAACAGGTTGCTCAAGGCCATTAGGTTAGAAGCATACCAGTGGCTTAGGTTCCATTGTCTAAAGTGGCCACCTGGGTTGGGAAGGCCACCGAAGAGGAATAGTTGGGGCATCTTGAGTCTTCCATTGGGTGAGGTTTGTAGTGCACGAGAACAGAACCATAAAGTAAATGGGAGGAGGCGAGGGTGGAATTGGGGATCAACAGGTATTTGCCTGCAAGAGACCATTTAATTGTATAGTTGAAGTGGACATCAGTGAGTATCAGGTTGAGATCCGAGAGCCAGCTGCACAACTGTTGTAGCCATTGGAGCAAGGTAATAAAATTCGAGGAAGGGAGCCTCCAGACTTCCCATGTAAAATTGAGGTTGGAGCATGGCAAGAGCCAGTCTTTGCCTCCAGGTGTGCCAGATGAATTCCTCTAAAAGCTTGTCCAAGACTTGGAAAACTCGTTTGAAAAGGTAATAGGTAAATTGGTTAAATAATATAATCAGTGGAGCAGGACTACCATTTGTGAAAGTGCCACTCACTCTATTGGGGGGGGGCAAGGGGAAACTCTTCTAAAAGGCCACCTGAGAAGTGAGGGCAAGGCCACCTTGGTTAAATTGCCATTTAGCAGATGCCTACCATTGTGGTAGAATCTGATCCCCAGATAGTGAAAAGTATCACCATCCTAGAGAAGGGGACTACCCTCCATACAATCCTCTGGGGCTTTTGGACTAAAAGGAAAGATAGAGGACATCGACCAGTTGACACGCAGGCCTGAGGTGTCAGCAAAGTCTGAGAAGAGCTGGACTGTCACAGCAGCACCACCTTTAAAGTTCCTAAGATATAATAATAATTATGTAATATGCTTCATGAAATCCAATAGCACGTTCCAAACTCCAATCATGAATCACCATACACAGGGAATCCTTGTTGGTGATACAATATTGGGTAAATGGGCCTGCTTTTTCCCATATAACCCCTCATAGCCAGCATCATGTGATAATTTAGCAGTTAAATATGTCCAGTTGGAACCTGTCACATTCAAGTGAAGAATTTGTATCACTCTAAAGTTAGATGCAAATTCCACTTTTATGTAAAATGGACCTCAGATCATTAACTGTCCCCTATACTTACAAATGCCACCTGCCACAGTAATCTCTCTATGAAACTGTACTTCGCTGATGATTATACTGAGACCAGCAGTAAATCCTGCCACAGCTTTCCAATTATGCATTAAGCCAATAATCTTGTACAGCTTCTTAGCCTATTAGTAATAGGTCTTGTGTTGATGCTTGCTGCTACTTTCTTTTTCTTGGCAGCACCTATGAGCAGCCTTTCCCTAAGAGCAAATTGTTAGTCCCTTCGGGGGACAGGAACACACGGAAAGGAACCAGAGGAAGCAATATTCATAGAACTGCTATCCTCTCGGAAGGATATAGCACAGGGTAGCACCCTGGAAGATACCATTTTCAGGTTGAAGAGTAATGACCTTGAATTGCTGATTAGTTACGGTTGACTGGAGATGATTGTTGGCCTGAAAACTGAAAAAGAGTTAAACGCTAGAGCTAGAACTGAGGCTGAAGTGTCATTAAAGTTTGAAACAGAAATTCTAAAAGAGAAAGAGTCAGCAACTTTAAAAAAAAATCTTTTTATTTTGAAAGCAATGCAACACATTACAATACTAGGATGATACAGTAACCAGGAGGCGAACTTTCCAGGTCAAATTGTGCTGTAAGAAATGACGTTCATATTCTTCCGCAGTCAAAGTAAATGAATGGTCATTACCTTTATTGTTTGTGAGATGATGAATAACGCACATGCATACACGTATAAAATGATCACAGACATAAATAGTATTGCAAGGATTATTTCATGTGTCTTCATTCCTCGGCCAAAAAAGGTCCCTGTGAGGCACGACCAAACACGGCTTTCATCATGAGTAAACTAATCATGGACTTCATTCAGTTTATTTAGACTATTCCTATTGTAGTCTTTTTACTCATGAATACAAAGTGAGTTGTTCAGTATGCATTTACAACATTCTGAGCCTACAGTGGCATAGACACTGCCCTTACCAACCAGGGCAGCATTGAGAGCCATTCTGTTTTGTAAAATGACAACTCAGCAGGTATTCAGTTGATTTGAGACAAGTCCCAATGAGGTAGCTGTAGCATTAGCTATTTCCACCAAGATTCTAGCATCAAGTCAGGTCTCATGGATAGCCTGTCCTACTTCATCCATAAGGAAGAGAATAGAAATCTTATGGGGGAGTCTTTGTCGAGGAGGAAGCTGGGTAGGATTGTGATGGATGGGAGGTGTGACATAGGAATATTAAGTCCCATACTAGTCCAGTGGCAATCAGCAGTAAGCTTGTTTACCACATACAAAATATATCTCATATTTTTCGTTAAGCAAACTGTGGAAATACAGGACTCTTTAAACAGTTCAAAAGGTATATAGTTCACATAGTCTGGACCACATCAGTGACCCTGCAAAATGCATTTTGGTCTGCTCCCATTGCGAGTCTTACAAAACATGGACCAAGAAAACGAGGCCATCATCATGCACAGGTATGTTTGTGAGGATGGGTAATCCTCTTAGCGATGCCCATGAAAGTAAAAGTGAAGATAAGACTCATCTTTAATGAGGTATGCATGAATCATTAGCAAGATTTCTAAAGCATTGGTGGGTAAGTGATTGCAGATCCAGTAAGAAGAAAGATTGAAGCCTTGTTAGTACCCTTCCAGTAGATACAGATTGGTGTTGTCTTGATAAACAGAGTGGCAGTCACTTCGATGTAGTACCAGACAGGGATCCAGAGCACAGACCTGCTGCAGAGACACAAGGCCAGAGCCATAGAGGGATTCTGTAACATGTGGCTAGCTGGTCAAAGCGGACAACAATAGTAGTGGTGAAAAGAAGCTGCATCTCGTCAGGGCTGAGGCTGTGAGGGTGCATATGGAGAAACCCATATCTTTGAAACCTGCACCGACTGCTTAAGAGGGGAAGGTCTGGCAGCTGGAGGCTTGTTGGCGGTAGCAAAAAAAAAAGAAGAGGTGGCAGGAATGATGTCACTGACATTAGGAAGAATGCTCCCAGGCAGGGTGCTGTCAGCTCTCGCATCAGTGTTGGTAGTCTTATGGGGTCTTCTCCAGTGTAGCAGCAGGCACAACTTCTGTCGATGTTTTTTTACAAAGATCCTACAACGGGGCTTCAGATCATCCTGGCAGGCTTCACAAGGACAGTCAGGCAGGACAGTTTGGATCTTGGAATGGAAACTTCATCTTTATACCTAACCACACATAGTACAAAGCATACTACATTAATTAAATGTTTTTGGATGTTATTGCACCTTGCATGTTTCATTCTCTTACAATTTGGACTTTGGCTGTTTTTTGACATTGTAAGTACAATGCACTGTCAGTCATAAACGAACAATTAATTGTGTTACTTTTCTCTGATGTAAGTACAATTTTCCTTCAGTCAAAAAAAATCGCCAAAAAAATCAAGTGTACTAATTTTCGTGATTGCTCATAGAGGGTAGCACAGTAAGTTTATATATAAAGCGATGGCCCATGTATGTCACCGTCATAAATAGTGCGTGTATGTATACGTTGCTACGGTGCAGAGTAAAAAGCCATAGTGATAATTACAAGGAACCTGCAATGTTATTTGGAGACTTTAAAAAGCGCACTCGCTAGGCGTCCTCACACGGAGACGCCGGTATTCGGAATACTGATGTGATGATCTTGAATATCGGAACTTCCATTTGGATAATATATACGTTGAAGCACATTTGGATTCGGGTTAACTGTTATTACCGCTTGTTTCTTAAATATTGGTGGATAAATAAGCTCTGAAGAAGTCGTAAGGGATGTAAACATTTCCCAAGACGAAACACGTGTTGGCTGGAAGCACAAATCTCTTTGGATTTCAGACTGTCTAATGTGAAATCACATTCTGAATAAACTTTGGACTCATCGATTGACTCTATTGGTTGACTCTAGGACCTGTTTGGTGCAATATGGACTGATATATGTAATTATTTTTCCATGTGAATTGTGTATTTAAATTCTCTTTTTTACTAGAGGGATCCCTCATTGTGCATTTTCTTAGTTTTGAGGTTGTTTTCAACTCTAAGGGTAGGGTGTTTCCCTAGTGAGGTTCCCCGGTATATACATAGGGTGGTTTGGAATCCTGAGCGCCACATCTCCTCAATTTACACCCCGTTCCATTATTGCTATTTGGAGACTTTAGCCTTATTTTTCATTTATTTCAAGACAGATGCAGTCATACTCCTTTCTTAACTCCATGTAGATGTCAATCAGTTTAGCTTCTCATGTATTTTCATCAAGGTTCAGGGATTAGATTGTTTTAACACTCCTTGCATATTTGCAGTGTAAGTGGTACATGCTTCACATTTCGTTTTATACTTGTCATCTCACAATACTACTCATATTTTAATCTAAATGTGACTGCCATGATACTTATTGAAGTAGAGATACAATGGTGAACATTAAGCATTAGGCTGATTACACCGTGTATACTTTACATCTGTGAGTATGTATATATTTAATATGAACAGTCGACCTATAACTTCCAGTCTGATAGGTGAATAACCACCACCGACTTCTTTGCTCAATTTTACGTTTCTGCATTATGTTTTTAATTCATGCTGCTACACTTTGCGATTCATTTATTTTTTCGTCATTCCTCTGCAACTGCAGTTGTTTTAATTTCATAACAGAGTATACTTATCATCCTGTATTGATCTTTTGAGAACCTGTCATTGTCTGTGCTTATTACTAAATGTAACATATCTGTCCATATTTCTATTTTTTCCTCTGCTATTTTAACAACTCCTATCATTAAGCTGTTTGCGTTTTCTTTATTATCGTCAGTTTTTCAGACCAGCGTTGCTCGTCTTGTCTGCTTTCTGATCATGGTATTATACTGTTTTAAACATATAGGATCTCCTCTTTGGTAGAATTTCTGATTTGATGTAACTTTTCGATTGTTGATCAGAGTGTCTTTGAACCACTTAATGAAAAGCATCTTTGAATGTATCATTTTATCGTAACGGAGTACGAGGCCTCGTACAAGGTATTTTAATGTATCACGCCCTCTGATTCGGTCAATCTGAGGGCCTGTAACCGATAAAACAGTTCCTAAAATGTATTTAACCTAATTAACGATTTGGAATTTTCTGAATTGTTAAACTGGTTTAAGAAACAATAAGGAATGCGTATTTGGGCATCCCTTCAAAATACCGATTTCATATGGTGTGTATTAATGTTTTGCAACTGAAATCCGGTCTCAAAACATTAATATTTATTCGCAAGCAAGAAGAAGTTCGTTTGTGAATATTGACAAACGCTTTTTTTAGGAGTAGGCAGTAGTTTTTGAGACTACTGCCTACTCCTAAAAAAGTTTGTGTTACTTTTCATGTTTTTTTTTAATGCATCCCATTTTCCTTTACGGAAAACCTGATCCATTAAAAAAAAAAAATTATATTTGAAAGCACTCACAGACCTGGTGGTTTTGCTGCACCCACAGGCCACTATCCCTGTGATTGTGACAAATCACCGTGGGTAAAAAGATTATGTTAAAAGATGTTCATGTGGGAGTGACCCCCCTTAAAATATTTTATTATATCTCATCCTTTGCCCCTGCAGTCTTGGGATGCGTTTTTTCGTAAATCGGATCCGGATGCCATCAGTGGAGAAGGGCTGAGTCGGCCACATCTGACCAGGCCTGAGTCCAGAGTGGCCCTGAGCCAGACTCTGGGAATGAACCCAATCAATGCAGAAAAGCTGGTGGAGGATCACCTGGCAGTGCAGTCCTTGATCCGGGCATACCAGGTGAGCAGATCTTTTTTCATGTTGAGAAGAGTATGCTGCCAGGTATAGATATGGTTTCGTGAATCACATAACCCAGGATGTATTATTTGACTTGGAAAGTGAACATGGAGCCTCAAAGTGGCAGATGTGTGTTCTGCTTACAAATGTGATCAGTGCAGGGTTAGCCCATTAGCTTGTCATCCATGTTTCACGCCCACATGCCAGAGACTGTCATCTCCCCATCAACACCACTATTGCTGAGGATGTTGCAGAACAAGCCATATTTTCTCACTCTCACCATATGAGGTGAGACTTTGAAAATTGATGGGCAGGGACCTAGTTCAGACTGTCTTTTTGTGGCTATTTGGGGTCTAGTTCGGACTTGCTTTTTGTGGTTGTTTCGGGGAAAAAGAAGATGATTTGGTATCAGGAACGTCAGGGCTGAGAGGGAAATAAAAACATTTGCATGATTTTCTACACTGGCATATTGAGTGAAAACAATAATCATTAGTACCTCTGTTTTTATTAGTCCAAGGCGTGGGTACGCAAGGGCCAGTATACTTTTTCTGTGAATTGTAAAAAAACGTTTTAAGTGTCCTTACTTCAATTCACATTGTGGTTTTTGGAGGGTGAATTCGGTGTCAGAAACTTACAAAGGTCATCGTGTAAAAATGCATTTCTTATGCGTTTCTCCTGTTTTCTTTGGTAAAGCGGTTTCATACTATTGTTACACACCGTAGTGTGATCCAGCTCATGGCATTGCTTATTAATGCACCTTTTGTATCACATAATCGTTCCTGTTTTTATTTTGCTGCGTTAATACTTTGAAGTTACATGGCTAAACTATTAAAACAGGAGAGTGGCATGCTGCAGTAAGTTAGAATAGTCTTGATGTTACCTGACTCTTTCCAAGAGTTCCCCATAGCACAATTGCAAGAAGCATAGCACACTGGCACCTTTTTATGCAATCAGTGCCTCACAGGAAGGAGTGCAACCACGCCATGGCGGACATTAGAACAGTTCTTCCTCCAAAAACAGCAGAAGCAATTCTTCAGTTGCAGTCCCAATATGGTTTATTTGGCTAACAGGGGTTTCTAGGTAGTCACTCTGGTCTCTCATGTTGTCTCTGTTGCTAAAACGAGCGCCCCACAACCATTCATACCACTGACCCTTACCCTCATCAGTATGGACCCACGTTTATCCCCATTTAACCTCCAGCCACCTGCATGTGCCTGTTCATTTAAAAACATTTTATTGCCATTTAATAAGTAATGCATTACATGATAATGGCAGTGACTTAAGAGTTCAATGATATAATCACATATCCAAGAGGTCAAGCAGAGAAAAAAACCCTAATCTGAACCTTCTTTCAACTCATCACTTTACCATTAACTCAAGCAAATCACCATTTTTTTTTTGTGACCTGGTGAACCAATCCAGTGCTGTTCCTCCATATTAACTCCCCTCATATTTTCACAAACGTTTGTGAGCAGCCCCCCGTTGTCACGCCGTGATTTCCAATGCTAGGCAGTAATTCACCCCCTATGCTGTGATTCCAGTGGTAGTGGTGATACTTTGCACCGCTATCATGCAGTCTCTCTTTTAGCGATGATCAGGCCAATCCATAACAATGCCGATTTATAGTGACTAGAGCCGCATCATTTGTCACATGCAGTAGTGCAAACTTTGGGTGAACAGGGAATTTCCAACCTAATACCTCCTCCAACGTTTAGTAGAACCACTTCACAGGCTGGTTTTATTTTAAAAAAATTCTAAACTGTATGCCAAAAGTCTCTTGTTAGCTGTTTGCATCTACTACTCATTGAGATATTGATTTGGCTATATTTCCACAGCTTAACACGAGCTAGATATCCTCGGTGTAGATATTTCAATGTAAGTAATCTAAACTGCGCAGCAGTGACTGATTCACATGGGGCTTTTCTCGCGTCTTGACGCTCATAATCAGTCAGCACCGCCCATATCATCCTTCCTCCTCTGTTTCAGCTTGTCAGAGGAGTCAGGGTGTTCCACAACGGCGAACAGTACAGAAGGAGTATTTTCTGCATACATGTTTCCCCCATTATTATCTTCTCCTCCAACGGAGGAAACCTAGATATTCGGTCAGATTTTCTATACTATATATGGAGTAAGTGTATGGTAAAGCTGGAGGTAACAGAACTTGAACTTATTGTCTTCCTTAATATCTTCAAAGTAGTAAACAGAATTGTTTTATTTCTCCCGGCAAACCATATTCCAGAAATTACTGTAGGAGAGCTGCATGCTTAAGTGAATTGTGGAAAGCAAAAATGAGGAGAACGAAATCATGGACAAGAGGTTGAACCAAAACAATAGCCAACACATGGGACACCATTAAACTGACAAAGCTGGTCATATGCGCAGTGACCCGAGTATCCCAAACCTCTACATTGCTTAATTTGTTAAAAAAATATAAGCGTTGGGGACAAACCTTTTGTTCAGAAGCCAGGTCAGGGTTCTGAATAAAAAAGCTGCGTTGTCTTCATTCCACACCAAGACTCTTTAATCCACACACAGACGCTCCTTGTCTCTTTATCTGACTCCTGTGAGTTCTTTTTCATCCCTGCTTTCTCCTTGCCACTGGTTTCTGTCTTTCTCTTCCTCCTACTTCTCCTTTAGCTCTTTATCTTTCTTGCTCTGGATCAAAGTCTGTTGAGGCAAAATAAGTGCTTTTGACCTAAAATAAGTGCTGGCGTACTACAACTGCAACCAGCAGCTCAAATTAGGCTTCTGCTGTTTGACATATACATTCCTCTTAGAGCCCAGGGTGTTGTACCTAACTCATTGTAGTGGCTTTCTCTCTTTGTTCGTTTTCCAGATTACAGACTATTTTGCGAAGTTTCTAAATGACAGCATGGATACATAAACTTTATTCCTGACACACTGAAATCAGTAGCGTGCCCTTCCTTTACTCACTTTCCCCACCAAATTTAGGTTCCTGTCCTTACAGTAGTATACTTCTCATTTAAAAATGTGCATGTTTGATTTTGGCAACATATTTAAATGATTTTTGCATAGTTTTTTTTACATTTTTTTTTACATAAAAGGCGTTTGGCCAATAGTGTATTTTTAGTAAAGAAAAAAAAATTGACTAAGGGATTTCATCCATCATCTAAATGAAAGCTTTAGTAAAGTAAATCGGATATCATTGATGTGCAGCATTCCACTACTCCTTCAAACTCAGCATTGCGTGGAGAGTATCGAATCACTATGCATGGCCCAGTTGGATCACTGCAATGTGGTTTATAGTGACTACCTAAGAAACCCCATAGATTGACTGTTAGTTTAGTCCGATTTGTGAAGAAAAACAATTTTGAAAGTAATCTGTTCTGCTTCTTAAGAATCATGGAACTATGGTGCCTGGTGCTGTCAACCTGCTTTCTTGAATGAAAGTCATCTTTATTAGAGAAATCCAACTTCTTCAAAAACAACTTGTACAGTGTTCCTCAGTGATGGAAATGTTCTTTAAACTTGCTCCTGCCAAACGGTCATCTAGTCATAAATAATCTGAATACTTTCCCCGCGTGACCTTTTGCTAAATTCCCTTTAAGTATGTTAAAGAGTCCTTCTAGTTTTGTGTTCCTCAAATTTTACTTATAAAGCACAAAGCAATTGACCGCTACAATCAAAATATGTGTTACCTTTGCTGACTTTAAACCATTGAATCTGACAACCAAAGTCCTTCCGAATGCTTTGCTGTTTGGCAAGGGAGTGCCAGAAGGTTTCCAGCAGAAGCTTTTCTAATGTTATCTACTAAGCAATGTCTAATTTGAGTGTCTGCTTCAGAGTTGATAATTACAAGCTCATTTAGAGTTGGTTGGATAAAGGACATCTGACAAAATTACTGGATGCCCTCACCATTATTATACAAATTCTTTGATGTCAGCAGCACTGTAAATACAGCCGAAGAGACAAGTACCATCTCACAAAAAACCCTTCCAATCACTACCATGCATATTGGTTTAGTAGTATTGCCCCCTACGAAACCTGAGCAATCTCAACGGGCCTAAACTTTTCCTATAATAAGCTCAGTGGTACTACTGTTGATGCACACATTGAATCAAAGTACTCAGGGAAATACAATACTCACTTAAAAAGATAGGAGACACCTCATGGAAGCTACCAAAAGTGACACTGAAGAGTCATTGCAGTGCCTCGACTTATCATCAAAGGCATAATTCTCTGAGTGCAAGAAAGATGTAGCTATGCGTGACTAATTTACTGAAGCCACTATGATCATAAAAGGATGGTATTGTGGTGTTGCCCTACTAACGTGTGGCCTACTTATGTCCTATCCCTCTACATGTAGATGTATTCTCTCAATCCAGACATTTGTCTTTCTCATCTTATGTGACTTAAAACTGTGTCTAAGACAGCCTAATTAATTTTTTGGTTTAGGTTGCTTAGTGCATTGTTAAAAATAATCGTGCATGTTCAGATCTATTAGTTACGACTTACCAGCATGTTTATATGCCTCTGGTTATTGTCACACTTTCATCATGTGGGAAAACAACAAGGTGATGGATGAAATGCTTGAATTAGTCTAAGCCACTGGCAATCTTTCGGGCCGCATTCCAATCCATTGTTTTTTTGCCCATCTTGCCATTCCAGTTTGGACCCAGCCATATGCAAATCAGTCTTAACCCTACTCCCTATGGGAACAGTCCAGCCCGAACGGCCAGGCCAGTACCTCCCTGGACCAGACACAAGCATCCTGGAACCGGTTTCTGAGTATCACCCCTCATTAGTCAGGCTAGCTTGAATCCAGTGGCACACTGAGCCCAGACCTACGTCTGGGCATACCCGGTGCCCTTAAGGAAGCAAATGCAAAAAGAACACAGTGATAGATGAAATGCTTGAATTAATATTAGCCACTGGCCAGAGGACCTGCTTGTTATGTATTATTCACCACAGACCTGCAAGGGATTAACCATTAGAGAAAAGAGGAGAAATAATCAGGACCCACTTTATGTACTACTGTTCAAACCTAAAAGGCAATATCAAGAGATAATGGGCCTCGCTGCAGTGGCGGTCGGACCCCCGCCAATGTGGCAATCTGACAGCCACATTATGACCTCTTACAAAACTCTGTTTCCGCCTGCTGTCCCAGCGGCAAACTCTTAATAGGGGCCGCGGGAAGGGAACCACACTGGCAGTAACCTGTCTGCGGGACTTCAGTGGACGGCCTTTTCCATCTGCCAAAGTCATAATTAGGGCCAATGTGTTTACCTCAAGCCTGCATGGCCAAACTTTAAATAAGGCCCCCACTTTGACCCAGATATGCTGTTGCAAACTTAGCTAAACCGTCTGGCTTTCCTGTCAGCCTTAAGGAAAGGGGCTGTGTCATTTGTACCCTTACAGCCCTCTTCCCTCTCTATGGCCCGTCAACTTCCTCTCTGACATAAAAATGACTATTATATCGGCTGGAAGAAATGGAAATGTTCAGGAAGCAGAGCACCTACGTGATTAGGTTGGGGACATCGTGCATGTGTCAAGTTTTTGAGCATTTTTTTTTTAAATGGTCTTGCCTTCAACATCTGAGGGACAGCTAGTCGCTCACTCTAGATGACAGGGCCTCTTGGACTGGGAGTGCAAACATCTCCAAGGTTATCCCCCTCTGATCCCGTAGATGGTTATATTCAATAAGCAGTATCCTTGTCCCTTTCATTTCGCTTCTCTACCTGGCTGTTAATGCTTTGCTACTTTTTCACTGCTGATATGTATTTTTCAAAGTCTAGTTGTTGAGAGTAATTCATTTAAATCCTCAAGAATGTTTCGCGGAACAAGTCAATCATAATGGTGCAGACACGGCTTGCGCTAAAAGTTAAAATGTTGCCCTGTCAGCTGACTTAAAACTGAAGCAATGTACCTTTCTCCTTAAACAGAAAACTAGCAGGATCAAAAAGTTGGCTAAGCGCGCTTTTAAGTCTGGTTTCTTGGTGTTTTGTCACTGTGCAGTTTTATGGAAACCACCTTTTGTGCGCTGCCAGAGCAGGACAGTAGAAGTCGTAGAAGTCCAAAGAGGGATGGTGAATACAATAAGGTTCCTTAGAGTCAGGAATTTGTCTTAAGTTCACCTCTGTCACCAGCAGAAAAACAGCCAGTAATTGGATATATGTTAAAAAATATTATAACAATAATAATTGACTGCAGCCGTTGAGATTGATTGAACGCCTCATAGCACACAATGCCTGAAGTCTTACCTTTGGCATTTTAATTAAATGGCAAATTACACCAAAGGCAACAATTAATTTTTGGGAAGCTCTGTGGTGCCCAGTAACATCCTCTGGGGACTGGCAGGAGGAGGTGTTTAAGATGTGGCAGCTGTCTTTCCAGTCACCTCTTCATATCGTTTGCTTGTATTTTTGAAAATATTGAATAATTAATGCATTTTCTACTAAAAGATAAAACCATGATGGGGCCTGTTTGGCGCCTGTGATAGTGCCCTTTGACGGCTTCTGATATGGCCTTGGTCGTAGTAAATTCATACCTCTGTGTTAAAGGAGGGGGCAGGCAAGGATGCAGTGCAACAGGTGCTGATTTGGGCAACAGCGATACATATTACATTTGCTCATTTGGAGGCTTAGGCAATCAGCAACAAACCATGTATGCAGTATTCCTTGGGTGTGCATAGGGCACCAGCAGAGACCACAGGCCATGAAGCATGGTGCACTGCTTTGCACTTGAAGCGTGTTGAGGTGTATAGAATTGAATCACTGGAAAAGACCACTCACTAGTTTATTAGCTAGTGCATGACATATTTTTGCCAAGTCGTTTAGGTTCACTGAGATTTTGGTTGATGTGTATTTTGGAAAAGAAGTACTAGAAATGTTTTCAGTAGGTTCTTAAACTAAAGGGTTAGATATGTGCAGCCCTTTGTTTTAGACAGGATAACATCTCCCCTTTCTTTCTCGAAATGATGTGGTGTCCACTTGTTGAGAGGAAAGTGCAGGGAACCCTTAATAAGGAGGAACTGCCCGTTGATGCCCTGCAATAGGGCATGTGAGGTGCTTGTTGAAAACTAGCATGTGGGGTTCACCCTACCTTTTGGCACCCAGTCTACCTCCACCTTGCATTCATAGTTGAAGGAAGCCAGTCAATAAACAAATTTCTCGCAAACAAATACACCATGAAATGCATTTCAATATAATATGCTCTTTGGGAAACAACTGTTACTTATGCCCTTATCTTTGTTATATGGAGTTTTGGGAAACAGCCAAGTTTAAAATGTTTGTGCAAGTGGAGAAGTTGAGTTTCTATACTTGAGTGAAAAGGAAGTGAATTTCGTAGTTTGGCTCAAATAACACAAAAGACGCAGCCTTGGACTGACGTGTCGAAAACAGGGAACCACTAGCAGCTGGCTATTGAGGATCCAAAGACTTAGATTTGGAGTACCAGAGAAAAAAACAGTAAGAAATCTAGTACCTGTGTAACCTTTTGGTTGCCTATAAGCGAGGAAAAAAAGGTTGCTGGCAGAAATCATTTCACATCGAGAGCAGCCATTGAACTTTCTTTCTTGCATTAAATCCAGAGTTTAACTCCTGACTTGCACATTATTCCTTTATTAAAAAATACACACACACAAGCCAGGAAATTTTAAGCAACAGGCCGCCAAATTGCCTTATCTTCCCTTGGAACCATCAGGCATTCTGTCAGCATGTAGGGCTAGTCACACATTCAGCCAATCTAGCCACAGATGACATCACATTGAACACCAATCACACATCTCCCTCAGATGTATTCTGCACAGGCACTGGGTGGCCTATGTGGGCCTGATTGCAAGCGTCTCGGAAGCACTGAGGATAATTATTGCCCCCATTAAAATGTGGTACTCCTGGAATCATAATTTATTAGGTGAGATAATTATTGCCTATTAGAAGTTTAGCCCCTAGAAACTGGGGAAACAATAGAGATTTACCAAAGTCATCACACAAATATCTGAAATCCCCGATCTTTATAGACTATTTTTCCGTGGTATAGATTTGAAGGATTAACCTATCAAGGATTGGGGGAAATTGCAAGGCCTTATTACATCACTCATGGTTTTGACTTCTGCAGAGACACAGCTTTGCACAGCCGTTGATATTTCTTACCAGTTATAGTGTAAGCCTAGGTAGTCCTAAAGTGCACTGTGAAGAAAATATGGGGACCTACAGGTTTTAATAATCCACTGTCTACATGGGAAAAGGGCTAAATCCCATTCCATTGAATGCACACGACTTGCATTATATTGAAAAGGAAATATAAACATATTTTTGCCATTTCACTTCCTTCTGTCTGAGTCATTGGTGTGAGATAGTTAATCTCTGTTTTGGTGATCACCCAGGTGATGTGCTACTGCTATTGATTCTATTTTTATATTAGCATTGCACAAAAAACAGCACATTCCTTAATGTTGGCCAGTGTTGGGCCAGCATCAGGCATGTGGTTTCTGTCTTTGTTCATTTGGTGTCCCACAAAGAGCTGGCATGGCTTGATGCGGGGGAAACTCGCCCCACAAACCAGTAGTGAGTGCTGTAAGCTGACTACTTGCCAAGGTGTTAGTACCACATCAGCAGCCCTCCTGTGTTCAGGTGGCAAAGATGTCATGGACTACTCGTTTTTATGTCTTTGTCCCACAGGAACTACAGAGAGGTCTTGATTTTTGCAGGTTCTGCCTTGACTCAGGTAGGGGCGGCCCTTTCTGGTAGCCACGGTGCTGCCGATGGAGGGAACGCCAAAAGCAGTCCGTGCCCTCCAGAAGGACTCCCAGAGGGAAAAACCCAAAAGGGAAAAAACCTCTAAACCGGAACTCCCTGGAACAAAACAAAAAGTAAAAAGGTAAGTCTTTCCAACAGGACAAAAATAGTATTGAAAAAAGCTGGAACAGGCTAGGAAAAAATGTAACTGGTGAAGAAGAAGCAGTAGCGAAGATCACCAGCAAAGGAAGTGTTGCAGCGCAAGGAGAACAAGAATCACTCACTTTATATACCGAAGAACAGGAAGGGACCAACAGGAAGTAGAAAGGCACCATATTGGATTGGGAATAAATCATAGAAACATATAGAGAAAGACACCATGTTAGAAAAGGTTCCTAAGGCATGCAGGGAGAAAGAAGGCATGCTGGGAAGAAGAAAGAACATGGCAGCTGGAGAAGTGCATAAATACAGGAGGAAAAGAAGAAAAAAGAAAAGAAGAAAGGAAAAAAGGACAGACTCATGAGGTAAGTGGTGGGTGTGGAGGGAGGTGTCCAGGAAAATAGTGAGGCTGTGCCGCACCCGCAATTTGCCAAGGCCCCATGCCCAATTTGGGGCCTCGGCAAAAGTAAAGAATTGAAGGGGCGCGTCCATGCCATGGACCGTGGCCGTGCCCCAAGCCGAATGCTCGGCTTGCTCCGTGGTCCGCCGCGGCGCAACAAAACATTCCTAGAAGCAACACTTCCAGATCCAACAGATCCAACAGATCCTTCACACGTCTGATTTGAACACATACTTTTTCACCTGCAAGAATTCCATCTATGATATGCCATGACTTTGAGAAGTTAATTTTCCATTTTTTTTCCCTGTGAAATCCTTCAGCTCTTGCTTTCTTTGTTCTCTATGGCAAGGATATTTACTCTCGCCCCTAGTTCTCCTTCAGTAGTATGAGAAGATGTATTTGGCTAGAGCATGGACTTAGCAGCAACCTGCACCAATTTTGGGTTAGAGGGATCTTGGACTCCATTTTTCCCACGGTGAAGAACCATGCTATACTTGGAATCAATGAGATTGTGAACTTGGTGCCACCATCAACTTTGGAGAGAGGAAAGATGCTGTGAATTAACAAATAATTAAAGGCGATGTGTCTTTGCAATGGAGATGCCATGTGGTTCTGGGGTCATGTTGAGATAATGAAGAGTTTGCTGCTTCACAATAGGTAGTGACATAGGTGATTCTTTAACTGCCTTCTGTGTAAAGATGTCTTGTAAAAGATTATTCGGATTCACCTACATTATTATCTATGTCTGATCTAGACAGAAGATGTCAGTCATGTTCCAGTATGCAAAGTAATTGGTGGGGAATCTGCAATCATTAAATTGATTTGTATGTTATAGTTCATTTCGTAAGGCTGTGTTCATTTTGTAACCTATAAAATGCTCTAGATTGTAAAATACTGAAGCTCAGTGTTTTCTCAGACATTACTGTTTCTGTACTCCTCTGACCCATGTCTCCCCCCCACTGCTGTTGGTTAGAAAGTTTGCACCTTCATGAAACATCTTTTGTTGCAACGTTTTGTGGGTAACCTGTGATAGGGATATAGGAGCTATGTTTGATATAGGAGCTATGTTTGTTCAGAAAGTGAGAGGGAAACTAGTTTGTAGGATTAGTGAGTCAGTCAGTGCCTGTTTTCTAATTTGCAGGTCAGGGGTCACCATTTTGCGAACCTGGACCCTCTAGGTATCACCAAAGTCTTTTGTCATGATTCAGTGAGTGAAGAGGCAGTGGAGCGCTTAAAGATAGGTGAGCTCCCTCCTCCCCTGACTGTTACTCTTTGACATTCTGCACAGTGGTGTTTATTGCCTTTTCTCCCTCCCTCTCCTAATGCAACCCCTCCATCCAGATCCGAGGACATCACGTGGCCCTGCTGGATCCTCTGGGAATCCTCGATGCCGACTTGGATTCGTTTGTTCCCTCTGATTTAATAACTACTCTTGATAAGTTGGGTGAGAGTTTTGCATGTTACATGGGTTCATGAAATTGGCTTTGTAGGTCCAAGTTAAACCCTTGCCCCCCTTTCCATACAGTGCAAGTCAGTGGTGTCCAGCAACAGCTCCATAAACCTGCCTGAATGGTCCAGTAATTGGATTTTTGATTGTGAGATGTGAATTTAAAATAAGGGAATTCTTTATCTTTTCCCTGAGAACTTAACACAGTTAGCCATTATATTTTGATGGTTAATTACAACATTTGTCTCTAGAAAACCTCGCGTTATCCTACAAGATACTAAAATGGACAACTATGTCTGGCTTATGGCAACTGTAGCCTACTTTAGTATGCTCAGTGAAAGTAGCATATTTGCTTGGACACCGCTGTTAACATGCTTCTCTCTTCCTAGTTCTCTTCATCCCATCATGGTGAAATTATTTGTACTCCAGCACTAGGTTTCTCAAGGTTTTGTAGAAGCCATAAATCTGCTTTGGACACTTTCCTTAAGAAATGGTTATCTTTGTGAAAAATGCACAAATATAGACTTAATTGTAGTTCCTCACAATAAATTGTCCTTCCGGCCTACACATCAAGTCTCAGTCTTCTGAAATAGCCAGGTCCCAAAGAGCCTTGGCGTGTCCCTTGCTTTGATTTGGTGTCCCTATCCTAGTCCCATCATTCCTTCTTGAGAAACCCTGGTCTGGGACCACAAAAGCTCATTCAGTGAGATTGTCTCATCAGTGGTTGTGGTAACACTCATGCTTGTTGCATGTAGATTCAAACTGTGTAACTGATGAAGTAAACCTAGGTTAGTTTGTGATGATTCTATGTGGTGAGTTTAAATATTAAGTCTGAATTGGATCTTGTTGTCAAATTGTTTGAATGTTAATGCTTTGAAGGAGACATTTTCAACGCAAAATGTATTATTCCAATTTTATTTTATTTGAAACTGCAGTTGCTTTAAATTATTTGCAAATAAAACCAAGGGGTAGGGTTGCCCTTCTTTCCACACATCCTCCTCTTTATTATCATCTTCCACTTTTTTCTCACTTTTTGACTATTTCCCTCCTTCCTACTTTCCAGTGATAATTTCTCCTTGTCTCTTTCACCAGTGGAGTGCCCTCTCAAGCCCTTTTTTATACCCTAAACCAGTGGTTCCCAAACTTTTTCGACCCGTGGCTCCCTTGACCTATTGGCCATTGGCTGCGGCTCCCTGTTATGTCACTTTTTTTGACGGGTGGGGGGATGTAAGCCAGGATTTGGGAGCACTTCCATTTTCCTTCCTAAAAAATAATTGGTATGAAGGTGATAAAGGGCTTCTGCGATAGGGACTTGTCTTTAGTGGCTTGGAGTAAGCACTGCCAGTAATCTGCTGCTGAAGGCCAGTGCACAACATTTTTATCACACTCTTGTTGCCTGCCATTGCGCTTTCTCCTTGTTCCTGGCAAGTTAAAAAAAAAACAGCACATTAGTATTTTTGATCTCAGATCCTCCAGCACCACACTTGGAAGTCCCATATATGACAATAGACCTGATTCAGGCCTCAAGGGGAGAAATACATTCTCCTGATTCTTATTTTTTCAATTTCCCGCTTTCCTCTTAAATGTTTACATTTTTGTAATTTCATGATTACCCTCTTTTCTTGAGTAGCTGCAGAACACTGACAGAAGTGACACTCTATCATTGTCCTGATTGGGCCTGACCCTGCCTAAATGGACATACTCTTTATTTATTAGGCAAGACGTCATGTGCTAGTCCAAACCATTCCAGACGCTGACAGCTGTGGCTTCCATAACATCCCCACATGGCATTCCCACATGGGTTACTCAGGGCTGCAAATGCACATTGCAAAACCCTAACAAGTTTGATTTTTGCACTGTGATTCTTTCTTTATCATACTACCGTACGGCTCTGTTCCAAACATAACATCTTTATAATGGAGCCGTATGGTAGTATGAAAGAGAAAGAGTCGCAGTGCTAACAGTGCTTAATTTGAGCCAGTGCTTTCCGCAGGGATTAATTTGAGCAGGTGGTTTCCGGTTTTCTGCATCAGACATTTAGGAAGAGCAAAAGATACATATGGGAAACGTGGAGGAAGAGAAACTAAAAAGCATCACTAAGGGAGAAAGTAGAAAGCTGCATGAGTGAGCTGAAGGAGTAGGGAGTGGCTGTAAATGGATTAAAGAGGCCCGAGAAGGCTCGCACATTTAAATGCAGCATCCGCTTGTTTCAAAAGAGAGCTTTCATCACCATCACATTTTTATCTACAAATTAAGCACTGGGTATACAGTGGGGGGCACAGCACTTATTTTTAAGGACTGGCACTTAGGCCCATATTTATGAAACGTTTGTGCTACATTTGCATTATTTTGTGACGCAAAAGCAACGCAGACTTACAAAATATACTTATATTTTGTGAGTTTGCGCTGCTTTTGCATAAAAAAATGACACAAATGCGGCACAAACTTTTCATAAATATGGGCCTTAGTTTTCTGCATCAGGCATTTACTGTGAGCAAAGGCACATATGGGAAGGATGAAGAAAAAGAAGGACGTAAAAGCTCCACATTGGGAGAAAGATGCAAGAGTGAGCTGAAGGGGCAGGGAGAGGCTGTAAATGGATTGAAGAGGCCCAAGATGGCTTTAGGATTACTGCTGCCTCAATATTCTGTGCATGCATATTTAACTGCAGCAGCCACATGTTTCAGAGGAGAGCTTTCAGGCATGTTTTTATTTATAAATATTTAAACACTGAGTGGAAACAAATCAAACTTGATGGGTTTTACAATTTACTATGTAACATTGCAAAACCCTAACAAGTTTGATTTATTTCCACTGTGATTCTTTCTTTTTAATACTACTGTTCGGCTCCATTCTAAACTTAACTTGTCCTTAGAATGGAGCCGTACAGTAGTATGAAACAGAAAGAATTGCAGTGCAGATAAATCAAACTTGTTAGGTTTTTGCAATGTTATGATGTCTATTGTAAAATCCATCAAGTTTGATTTGTTTCCACTGCAAGTCTTTCTCTGTCATACTACCATGCAGCTTTGTTAGCTGTACCGTAGTATGAAAGAGAGACTCGCAGTGGAAACAAATCAAACTTGATGGGTTTTACACTTTACAACATAACATTGCAAAACCCTAACAAGTTCGATTTATTTCCACTGTGATTCTTTCGTTTTCATACTCCTGTAAAGCCTCATTCTAAATGTGATGTATTTTTAGAATGGGTCCCTACGGTAGTATGAAAATGAAAGCATTTCAGTGTTCCTTTGAAGTGTGCGGCGCCCCTGGTGAGTTCTGATGGCGCACCAGGGAGCCACGGCGCGCACTTTGGGAAACACTGTCTAAAGGGGTTGCAGTTTGGTCCCCCATGTGTGCCAATAATAAAGTATTCCCAATATCAACCCCACCTCCTCTGTGTGCCGAAGGCTGTATGTGTCCAAAGTGCTTTGACATCCATGTTGTTGTAACTAAACAGTGAAGGCTCACAAACTCCCTCCCCCGGTTAAGTACTCCGTGTACCAAACTGTGAGTGAATGAAGACCTATCACTTAGTTTGTTAGCGTCTGTTCACAACATGTTGACTTCCAGTGATATGATGTCTATTTTGTTCTCAAGGGCTTGCCTCGAGCTTTAGATTGCTGATAATATCTGAACTCCCCTTGGTTCAGTGCTTGACGTTGGCCCCGTGCTTCTTAACAAACCTCTGTTGCCCTGTCAGTTCAGGAGCTTGTGCAAACTTTTCTGTTTTACTTTGTTGGGGTCCCTTGGGAGGCCTCTCTCTACCTATGTAGTCATGTATCCAGAACATTCAAAGTTTCTGGCTAAAATAGGGTTTGTCGCTGCTACCCCTTGATCAGTTGAGCATCTCAAAAAGCCATGTCTACTCATTTTTGCTACGGAGTAACATTTAGGGGCCCTTTTAGATCATTCCTGGATCGGCTGCTGAGATACAGCACTTACCCCAGCAGGAGAGGAGACAGTAATTCAGGAAGTACGGAATTGGAAAAGGTCTCCGACCTCCAGTACACTTTAAATGTCTGGTGTGCAAATTTCTATTCTACCAACAGGGGAAAAGGAGAAGCCACCCACATCAGTGCAAGTGTGGCCGGCCCCACATGCACCACCACCTCCAAGTCTGTGTCAGTAGGACTCCATTCAGGACTACACAACCCACACAGTTTCTGGGAGTGCACAAAGGCCAGGCCATTGATAGCTGGATCACAGCGACCTCAATAACGCAGCCACCAGACGTGGGAGGTAGCCAGAGTGTGCACCTGCCAGTTCAGATGGCATCTCAAGCCCAGTCCCAGAGGGGTTCTTGGGGGTCTCCGGAGGCCCCCAGGTCTCACACCAGATTGACTGAGCCCGCACACCTACAGGGTAGCTCCACCTCATTGCCTCGTCTTCCTCAGGACAGCGTGCTCCGCAGTGGCGCATCTAGGCAGGAGGACCACACCACAAGAGCACTCTTGCAGTCCAGTGAGGCGAACTACCAGAAAAACTGCCCACTTCAGCTCCACTCATCCACTCGAACAAGTGTCCAAAGTCCCAGCTCTCTGTCTGCTCTTGGGCGACTCAGGCACTCTGGTTTTCAGTCTGCTGCTGTAGCACTTTTTATTGCTCAAAGTTCGCCCTCCTGGCGACAGCATCCAGCCGCAAGTGCCATGTTATACAGAGCAGAAATGCTTAGGCCAGGGTCAGGAACATCAGTCTCCTCAGGCTAAAGCTGCCCACCCTCTTCGGTATTGGCCTTGTGACGTGGAAGGTAGGCATGACAAATTAATTTCCCACACTTGGGGACAGGATACTGGAGGATCGCGACGGGACCTCTAGCTTAATCCATCTTGTTGGCCATAGTGCTAGTTTCCGTTCTGCCACTGTACAGTCTTAAAATGGTTTAAGAACCATTCCAAGATGGCTGCCTGTGCTTATGCATTTAAACAAATGCGTAAGTGGCATCTTTGAATGAATTTTCTTTAAACCTAAGAACATTAATTGAAAGATGCCTGTTGTAAATGCATGTGTATTCAAGCCAGCCATATTTTAATGGGTTTTCTCTTATACATTCGAAAACTAATTCAAAGATGCCAGTCATAGGTATTCATCGCTACCCGCTGGAGGTAAAACAAGCCTTGGCGAAGTCAGAAGGTTACAGGTGTCAGACCTGTTGGCTTTCAAGTGCTTATTTTCTTAGTAACAATGTAAACACTTTCCCTATTTTGGAATTTGGGTAAGATCTTTTCCTCTTTCCAAATCTGCCAGATTTCCATCAACTTTTTGCTGGTGACTTTGAAAATGCACATGTGGCAGGTCGGCGCTATTTTTTGGGGGATCTTGGACTTCTTTTGTACCATAAGACTTGACCCAGAACAAGAGAGAGGTGGACGAAAATAGAAGCATGGTGAATAGAAAGATGTTAAAACAATCAAGAGGTTTAGAGCAGGAAAGAAAAAGAACCTACAAGAATGAGATAACGTTGCTGGAAATGTAGAGCGGAGGGAGAGAGGGGTATTAAGTGGAATCAAAACTAAGCCTTTTTGTATTCAACAACACCAGCATTTGGCAGCGGGGGGTCCCTAAGAAAACGTTTGGCAGCAACGAGCTGCATTTTTGTGAAGTAAATATTTCTCCCTTTCACAAAAACTGAGCCACAGACGAGGTCGAGCCGGGGCGTTAGGGGTAGCATTTTTTTCTTATGTGACCTCTGATCTAGAGCTCCAACATTTTGGGTGCAGTTCTGAACAGCTCCTGGGCCAGAGGAGGCAGTAGCACAAGGGCAAAATACACAGATGCTGCCGTGGCAGTGAACGCTTTAGCATTTGCACTGAAACGAGTGTTTCATTTCTCATGGCATCACTTAGAGTTCGGAGGAAAGTGACGATTCTCCACTTTCTGAGGAAATATCTGAATACTGAGTACCATCTATCAGTTGAATTTCCTCCGCTATAGATACAGTATGGTGGAAATTTAGCCGGAGGATACGCTCCTTATTTAGAGGTTTCCTCCAGTCTGTAAACCAGGCCCTTAGTTTCACTGTCTAAGAAGCTGTCTGTGTCGTTAAGCACCCTTAGCCATGTTTTAAACGAAATAGAAGCATAAGGGGAGTGTGGATATATTCTGTAATAGTTCTTTATCTTGGCAAATCTTGTTGCTACTTTTGCTGTAATAGTAATTTGGGAGTGTTGCTTGTGTGGGTAAGAACCTTCTCGCTTCCAGTCCAATTTGCCATGGAAACAGCCCAGGAATGTGTGGGTCCTTAAGCTGCCTTTGACCATCCGCTCTACAGGTTGCTGTACTCGAGGTGCAGCCTGCGGGACACTAGGACACATGGACGGAGGAAGCAGGTCCTTTCCAGCCGGCCACTAGCGCAGTAATGCAAAATATGGTTGTAAAATTGAACCAAGTGCGTTTAGATCCCCTCTGAGGGAAAGGTTCACCATTTAAAATATACAAAACATCTTAAGACTTCAAGTCATAGCGACTCAGTTCTCTTAATTTTGCAGGTGATGCCCTGACCCAGCTACTCTTAAAATGTTAAATAAAAACCACTTCTAAGCATGGTTGTGCTTTTCCCTCCTTGTCGCATGCAAAATTCAGCTGCTGATCTTGGTGCGGCTGCTATGTGAACATTTTGATTGACACATCTATAATCAAGGTATTTTCCAATATGTATGGGAACACTGTCATTACCACTTAGGCTTCGGGGAGTGAGCTGCGTGACAGATGTGAAAGCTGTGGCCGTTTGTATTGTAATTTTTTCGTGTCATTGCAGTTAATCCTATAAAGTAGTCGTTGGCTTACTAAAATACAAACTTTAAAATGCCATAGTAAATTGTTCCAGGAACTTCTAAACTCGAGGTGACTGCCGTGTTATTCTTAGGAAATTGTAATACATTCCGTTTTGTTGATAGAGCTCCCCTAAGGTCTCTACAAAAGTGTGTGCGCTTTCCAGCTGTCTCCCTCGTGTGCTTCTCTGCCCAACCTGTCTCTGGGTTGCTCTGACTTACTGTGTGCTTCTCTGCTCGTCCCTCATTTCTTTGTTGCTCTGTGTCACGTGATGCTTCTTGGCCCTCTATCCCCAGTCTTCCAGTGTTGCTTTTTCTCGCTCGGTGATCCCCCACACGTGTTTTTGTTGCTGTGTCTCCTAGTGTGCTTCTCTGCACCTCCCATGTTGTATCCATCACCAGGGTTGTTCCTCATTTCTTTATTGCTGTGTTTCGACATGTGCTTCCTGTCTACGTATTGCTCTGCCTCACCGTGTGCTTCTGTGCTCCTCCATGTTGCTTTGCCTTGCAGAGTACTTCTCTTCCCCTTTCTGTGTTGTTTCCTACGCCCATGTAGTTTCATACCAGGTGAACTGATGATGTACTGGAGCGTAATCTGTATCTGACTGTGACGCGCGGTTTCTATCTTCCTCTCCTGGAGACACAGAGTAGAAGGTTCCCCCTTTATGAAGCACCTGTAAGCTCCGCCCGCTGAGCCACGCCCCGTCAACCCTCGAAATAGGTAGGGGAATTTCCCACCTCTTGCCAGAATGATGGACAGCTTTCCAAGGCGACCCCACTGCGTTTGCCGCCGACTCGCGTGGTGCGTCGTTGATGCGCAGGGGCGCGAGGACATCTCCGCGGGGACGCACTAGTGGCAATGACATTGCCGGGGGCACACAAGGTTGCTGAAGACGTTTTGCCCCCGTGGCCCATCACGTACCCTAGTGTACAATGTGGACGCGGCAGATGCCGCGGTTTGAAGCTCACCTTCTGGAAAGGACGGCCCACCCTGGCTCTTGGGCTTAGCAGGGATGGGGCGGGGCGGGGCTGTGCGCTCAGAGATCCCATGGCGGAGGGGATCTGGAATCCTTCCTGGAGGTGAGCTGATGATGTGCTGGAGCGTGGTCTGTGTCTGACTGGGACGCGCGGTTTCTGTCTTCCTCTGCTGGAGACACAGAGTGGAGGGTTTCTCCCTTTGTGGAGCACCTGTGGGCTCCGCCCGCTGGGCCCGCCCCGTCCACCCTCGAGGTAGGTGGGGGAGTTCCCGCCTTTTTACCAGGATGATGGATGGACGACTAAGTATTTTTTACCCATGTTTCTAATTATGTATTGTATGTGCAGATGTGTGTGTATAGTCATGTGTGTGTGTGTGTATAAATATATATATATATGTGTATATGTTGTTTCTGTGCCTGGCATGTTTCTATGAATTTCTGCTCTCTTTTTATCACACTTATCTACTCATCGCTCTTATGTCATGTCTCTATCAAACTATCCTCCATTCTCACTCGGACTCATCCCAAATCCCTTCGACCACTTCCATCTCCTAAATATCTCTGCCTAAGCTCATCCCTCCACCCCCACATCTAACTCACCAAACCTCACTCTACCTCTGTGACCTCCCACACAACCCTACTAAATTCTCCTGCATTCATCTCACCCTGCTACTATGCTCTCCCTAACCCTTCCACATCCTCTTTCCCCTCCGCCCCCCTTTTATTCATCTCAAGCCTTTGGATTGAGCAAATGAAGGATAAACTCCCAATTAACACTTCTGGATTTCTTTCCTCCTCCACCCCTCCATTACTCCAGTCAATCTAACTAACAAACTCTCATATCCGCAACTCAAATTAACTCAAAATAATACTAAAACTGTACTCCTTATTAAATTATACTAATCCATCACTAATTCTTGTTGGGTACCGGAGTAGCGTGCTACTCATCGAAAAGCGCTTCGACGCCTCGTCAGGGGTAGTAAGCGCTATATAAATACGATTACAATACAATACAATACAATACCCTGCTTTCGTCCTCCATTTTGCTTCTCTGCCCATCTGTGTCCCTCGTTTTACTTATGCGCCCCTCCTCTGTCATATTTTATTTTTTGAGTTACCGATCCAACTAGAATCGATAACAAAAAAAAGTACTGCGTAATTATTTAGGCGCACGCATGCGTGTTGCGTGTGCCTCCAAATTGACTTAAACTCCTGCGTCAAAATGTTTTCATTCTTTCATTTTTCATTTTTCATATTTTAGCCATGTTGCACAGCATCAAGGGTGCTATGCAGTATAGTTAAAACCCTTTGGCAAAGCAAATAGGTCCCCAGAGCGAGAACTATTGGCTTTGCTATTGCTTGTTTTTGTTTGTGATGATTTAATTGTCAATTGCTGAAAATATATATTTTTTAATTTTCCTCCACACTGGCCACAAATCTGTTTGTAAGGGTCCCTAGTATAACCAGTAGAATAGAAGTGGGTTGATTATGAGGTTGAGACGGAAACACAAGTCTCGTAAAAGCATTAGTCCCCGTATTCTGCATAAGTTCTGTGTGCATTGTGCTTTACCTGGTGATGTAGTATGTAGAAGCCTCTGCCTTCAATTATCAAAGCTGTGAATGCCACATTTTTTTACGGAACCACTAACCGGACGTT
The DNA here is from genome assembly GCF_031143425.1 of Pleurodeles waltl. NCBI lineage: Eukaryota > Metazoa > Chordata > Amphibia > Caudata > Salamandridae > Pleurodeles > Pleurodeles waltl. The sequence continues at coordinate 1,367,266,710 of NC_090445.1, read as the reverse complement.
GTAGACATACTTATACTCTCCCTCACCAAGGACCCTGCCAGCGCCAAGACCAACCTACAAGTGGGTATGAAGGACGTCGCAGATTGGATGAGGCTCAGCCGCCTAAAGCTGAACTCTGACAAAACGGAAGTCCTCATCCTCGGCAACACCCCGTCCGCCTGGGACGACTCCTGGTGGCCCACGGCCCTCGGCACTGCACCGACCCCCACAGACCACGCCCGCAACCTCGGCTTCATCTTGGACCCCCTTCTCACCATGACCAAGCAAGTCAACGCCGTGTCCTCCGCCTGCTTCCTCACCCTCCGCATGCTCCGCAAGATCTTCCGCTGGATCCCCGCCGACACTAGAAAAACCGTGACCCACGCCCTCGTCACGAGCCACCTGGCTACGGCAACACCCTCTACGCTGGGACCACCACCAAACTCCAAAATCGCCTGCAACGCATTCAAAACGCCTCGGCCCGCCTCATCCTCGACGTACCCCGCAACAGCCACATCTCTGCACACCTGAGACCCCTGCATTGGCTCCCAGTCAGCAAAAGGATCACCTTTCGACTTCTCACCCACGCACACAAAGCCCTCCGCAACAAGGGACCGGAATACCTCAACCGACGCCTCAGCTTCTACGTCCCCACCCGCCTCCTCCGTTCCTCTGGCCTCGCGCTCGCTGCCGTCCCTCGCATCCGCCGCTCCACGGCGGGTGGGAGGTCTTTCTCCTTCCTGGCAGCCAAGACCTGGAACTCCCTCCCCACCAGCCTCAGGACCACCCAGGACCACTCCGCATTCCGGAGACTCCTAAAAACCTGGCTTTTCGAGCAGCAGTAACCCCCCCCCTTTCCCCTAGCGTCTTGAGACCCGCACGGGTGAGTAGCACGCTTTATAAATGTTAATGATTTGATTTGATTTGATTTGATTTGACGTATGCTGTTAAGGTCAATTGCCAACCGAGCATCAGCCCCAATTAGGATCAACTGTCAGGAGTAGGGCTTCCCCAGGTCCAAGGTTGTGTGATCTTTCCCATCACTTTGACAAAGCGTAAAATGGCCCTGATTTAATTAAAACAGCTTGAACCAAAGAGGCTGGAAGACAAATGGCAATAGTACCAGTGTAACGGATGAGGCCCGTCATTTCATGTGTCATAGAGCCTTCCCCCTTTCTCCAGCACCTTCTGGCGAGGGTCCGCTTTTTTGGAACTCGCGCTTATCTGACTAATAATGAGGATGTAAAATGGAAAATAATTTTCTGGTGTTGATTCTTTTGCATTGCTTGGGTTACAAAACGTTTATAGAATGGGTGAAAAGGCTCCCTGCTGCTAACACCAACACCCACTCAAACCCAAAGGCAGCTGGTCAAAAACAATGCTCATGTCAAGGTTGGCTCCATTTGCACAGCTGATCAATTTTAAATGCAGTTGTCTGCAGAAAAACATGTCTAGAACAATAACTTGTTTTGTATCTGTTTTTAAGGAAATCAGTGGGAAATAAACCTAACACTCCTGCATACCAGCTTCCTTTCTTCAGACTAATGCGGTGTACAGAAGGTTGACCGGAGCATTTGAGTACAGCAGAATAAAAGTTTTGCGTTCTTCCAGACCCTGCTCCAGTGGCATTTGCTAGCTCTCCTAAGGCTAGTAGTCCCTTTTCGTTTCTTGATGGATCACGATACCTTGAACAGCTAGTAAATATGTTATTTGTTCTCAATACTCTTGCAGAAATTAATCTTCTGCTGTCTTCAGACTTCCCTGCTTTCCTTTATTGACTCCCTGTTATACTGTAGGTAACTAGATTTCAGGAAAACGTGTTCTGCAGATCTCACTCCTTGGAAGTTGACTTTTACCTGTTTCACATATAGTGCTTGGGGCATGACAACTCCAAACACACATGCCTTATGCATGATTCTTCTTCAGCTGAGCATTGAAAGTTGTCATAAGGAAGGGACATTTTCGAAAATGTCACTGCTGTCTGCGAGTGGGGCTTGCTTCATGTTGACAGTATAGCCTAACACCAACGATCGCCCTGATGACCCTTCCTCAGCATATGCCAACATATCCTGCTGCCTAGTCCAGCAGCACCACACTGCCTGTCAACAAAGGATCTGAATTGGTCTGGGGGATTTGCAAGAAGCATAATGTTAGCATTTGCTTCCTGTAGAACCCATAAATATCTCCTTGTCTGGGTTGCGAAGAAGGTTGTATGGTGAAAAGAAGGGAGTATAAATGGGGCGAAGGGGCATTTTCCCGGCCCTGTAGTAGCCACAGCCTTGAGATATTGGGGTATCCATATACACTCTTACAGGATCATTGATGACGATCTTCTCTCCATAAAGCTTTGTGGAGGGGTAATGAATCATTGTTCTTGAATTGCCAGACAGTAAGGAAACATACAAAACATGAATTACGGGTATAGTTAGGGCCATATTAAAGAAACTTTGCAACGGTACAAAAAATCAGAGGCAACACATTTTGCCCTGTTATGTTGCTTCAGTAATGTGGAATGCAGAAAAACTGTTTTGCCCGACTTCGTTACAGGAAGGTTTTTGCGGCAGGGCACAAAAATATAAATGTATTTTTGAGCTATTTCTAAATATTGTCAGAGTACCACAAGTTTGATAATAAAGATTAGGACGCATACTCCGGTTTCTGACCAAGCGCTTCTAAATGGTCACTTGTAACCTGGGTTTAGTTGGGATACAGTGCCTTGGAATAGATGCAGTGGTTCGCTAGTGGAAGGCGTACAGAATGAGGGTGATGCAGTTTCTAATTCCTAAGTGTATAGGATAGGACCACATTATCTTGAATGTTAAAAGCCACACAGCGTTGTTGTTCAAATACTTAATATAGCTAGAAGTCGTGTGTTACCCATTTGCAATGCTTCTCCATTACCTCACTATTTTATGACCTATGAATCAATATAACCTCCAGAAAGCTGCAGCAACAAAGCGAGGCCTTCCTCATTACCCATCAATATTCCAGTTTAAAATGCTTTTTTTTTTAACGAATTCCATCTCGTCTTATGCAGTTCATCATTTTCTCCATTCCTAATTCCGACATTGCATGCAATTCATCAACGTATTAATCACTCTGCTGCTTTATGTTAAAAAGACAGTAATTTATTGAGCATTTAGGCCTGCCACATCGATGGTGCCCCGTTGGAATGTGACCTTTGCTGGTGCATGCTGCCTCTTGGCCTGTTTAAAGCTGAAACATTAGTCTAGCTTCTGCTGCATTTTAGCAAGAGTTGACAATCCTTTTTGATGTTTCGTTGCTCTTGTTGGTGTATAAGGTGAAGGTGGTCATCCTGAATTTTGAAACTAAAATATGAAGAGAGGCAGTTCAGTTCAGTTCATTAGCTTTACTCGGCCAATACAAAATAGCCTTAAAAGTACATAAATATACAAGTACATATTCAACATACTCCTATCCTAATTCATAATACAGATACTAGCTAATCATAATAAATAAAAAATATAAATATATGATATATAATAACAATAACACCGACCCCCACCATATTCACAGTAACAATTATCTTAAAAAGAATAATAAAAAGCTAGTTTATTGCACTTATCCAGTTTCGCCAAAAATCAAAACAAAACTTTTCCTGACTTGTATGGCATTTCATATATGTATATATTTATAGATATATATATATAATGCTACCCTATAACACACATGTGTTTTGTTAAGTGTTAACAAAAATTCCAGTGCCACCTGATGGGTTCTTATGCTATATTTTCTAAAAAGGGATTTTAGTTTAAAAAAATTCTAGCATGTTCATAAAACTTGCAAAATAACATAAAGTGCAAAGTGCTTAAGACAAGACCTCATACTAGGAAATGCTACTAAATGATGCACTATACCCAGTCTTAATCTTGTCAGAACGAACCAGTGCTGCATATCAGTAACACCAAGTTGGTATCCTTCCTCTACTTGCCTCCAGTGAAAGAGACATATATATGCCAACAGTGGGTTTTATGGATTCATTTGTTCTTTATACATTTCTTTGATAACATCAGCACTTCCTCTGGGTCTGATTTTATATTTATATTGAATACAGATTTGAACGAGGAATCAATAAAAGCGAGCCATGGGATACACATAGCATTATCCAGTTTTAAACAGTCTAGAATAATTTGCTTAGTGAAAACAGTTTCCTCCTTGGACAAAATACTACGCCATAGGAGCAAGGGGCTCTCCCACAACACGTCCTCCAAAAACTGGAGGCCCACCTCTTGGTGTACAATCCAATTAGATGCTGAAGTAAGTAAACATAACAAACGTTTTAAAAAACAGTTTTCTTCTAATTGTAAAGGGGTGCTTTTTGTGTACCCCTATACGCCGGCCCCATACTCTACTGTGGATAATGCTCTAGCCCTATATATGTTTACCATAGTGGAAATGGGGTGACTCCCTAAATTGCTAGCAAGTCCAAAAATGGCACTAGAATTCCTTCTTAACTTATCCTTTCCCAACTGAATATGTTGTTCCCATAGCCCCTTGCTCGAGAACAATACACCCAACTATCTAAAATAATTTATAGTGGTAATCTCCCTATTTTGGATATAAAAACTCTTGCATTTCTTTACCCTTTGGCCACAGGTCATAGTAAAAGATTTAGATTTGTTAATCACATTTGAGGTCATGAACTGTTCTAGACCATCCATTAGTTTTTGGAGCCGCACTGGGGTCCTAGAAATCAGGACATCATCAACATAGAGTAATGTGGGTACGGGACACCCTGCCACATTGGGAGGGGGGGGTTTCCACCTTAATTTGCTGCAGGAAATTGTCCCCCCTGTTAATAGATAGAGAAAACAGTAAGTGGCCAGTACACAACGTTGGCGAATACCTCTTTAAATTTTAAAAGGGATAGTGCACTCTCCCAGTTGGCCAAAGCGGACTTTGCATGTTAAGTCTGCATAAAGGTGGGCAATGAAGTCAATGATGTACTTTGGGGCACCCATGTCCAGTAGTATGGTCCAAAGAAGGGCATGCTCAACTAGATCAGAGGCACTACTAAGATCTGCAAAGCAGAGGTAGAGAGCCCCCTTTTTGGCCTTTGTATACTTGCCTATGATCAGATCTAAGCTAACACATTGATCAATAGTGCCCAGTCCTGTCCTAAATCCAAACTGGGCAGGTGAAAGAATATTATTATCCAATGCCCAGTCATTAAGTCTTGCCAAAATTACCCTACTAAAAATGTTCATGGATGAATCCAGGAATGATATTAGGCAAAAGTTTTTGGGATCAGCTTTGTCACCTTTCTTATATATAGGTATAATAATGGACATAGTCCAAGACATCAGGATTTCCCCGGCCATGGCTATATTAAACAGCCTAGTCAGAATAGGTACCCAAAAATCACTTAGATATTTAAGAACATGCATTGGTAGTCCATCCGGGCCTAGGGCCTTGTCCCCAGCACTTTCGGAGATAGCTGCTAAAACCTCATCTATGGTGATTTGTAAATGGTTGGGAAACCCCATCTCCAGTTGCCTAGTTATATCTCAAAAGTGGTCCACCCCTGCTACATAGGATACACTAGAACCCAGTTCGAGAGGTGCCCATTTGGTCAGAAAGGGGGAATTTACTATTTCCCAGAACAATTTAGAATTATTTGAATCCGTCACTAGCATCAGATTTGTCCATGCCTCTTCCCTCAACTCTTCTTTCTTCATTCCAGGGGTTCCCTGTATTTTACCCGCAGTGACCTGATTGCCACTGGGTCACTTGTAGATGTATGAAGGGCTAGTTTAAGATCCCCCTGGCTTTGATACATGCGTGGTCAAACCACCATTTATTCTTCGTAGTCTGCCTAAATTGGGGGGAATATGTCAGAACACCCTTAGTATGTGATATAACTTTACTAAAACTACTGAGCAACCGTGAGGGTTCTATTTCCTCTTGTAGGCAGTAATTAATTGCTGACGAGCACCCTCGTACAATCTGTAAAAGATCAGCTGGATCTGTATCTTCCCATTTCAGTCTCACTCCATTTATTCTGTGTGCCTCTAACTGGTTTGCAGTAATATGGAGCTCTTCATTGGGGCCCCAAAATGCTGTCAAAAGAAAATCGGATCATGATCGCTCAGTAATGACTGAGGAATATATGAGGTATCACATACGTTGTTAACAAATGAGGATGCTACAATATGATCAATTACAGACGAGGAATTAGTTCCTCTAAATGATTGTATTACCTCACCATTAATACCTTGTTTACATTCCATTAACATCAACTCATATTTTGACAGAATCATATTGAGCGCCTCTCCATAATCATTATGATAGAAATGGTCATACCCTACGCCCTCATGACTGGTTAGCCCACATGTTCGAGATATTGGTAGGGAACATGATTGGATGTTAAAATCAGACGGCATAGAACGTAGGAATTTATCTAGGTTCTGATCTAGAGCATGAGCTACTCTACAGCAGGTAGAATCAAAAACATTATTATAATAATTAATTAATACCACATCAGTCATACTCGGATACCTCAGCCACAACAGTTGAAAGTTTGGGGTCTCCCAGGAGGGCTTTTTAACCACCATAGGGAATTTATTTGAAGTAAGCACCTGGAGCCCACTCTTTGCCCAGATTAAGAACTAATAGCTGGCAAGAAGTATGAAGTAAATCCCTGCATATGAACCAGGGAAACACACCATGTTTCTTTAATACCAGGTCAAGTTTATTAATGTAATTGCCCCGCTTCTTTGTCTCAGTCTTACTACGTAGACCTTGACCTTTCTATGTAGCAAAGCTCTGGCACTCTTTAATATTTCGAATGAACTCTTTTTCGCCATTCCTTGCTTCTATTTGTCTGTTGGTACTTAGAAAATTTCCACTTAGTTCCCTATGAGAGTTATTAGTACAGCTTCATAGTCCGACCCTTCTGTCCCCTGGGTCTCTATGGGGGCATTGCTAAAACCAGTAGACGTTATCTTTCCACTGAACCCCACCATACTAGACCCTTTCTTTAGACTATCTGCGTGTCCCCTATATTTTTGTCAATCGTTATCTGAAAGTGTACTCAATGCCTAATATCTATTGCTTAGTGGCACTGAGGCGCTATGGTAAAACTTTTTAATTAGCACAGAATAGTGTTGTACCGGTGGCTGCCCTGATTTTACAGGTTGCACATGTTGATAGAATGTACCCAACGGGAGCAATGATGGAGAATTAACATGGTGTGGGTTGAAGGTAGCCCTAAATAAGATGTCCCTCACAAGTCGAGGGTTTCTAAAGTTGATAATTATACAATCTCCCCCACACTCTTTCTCTAACGGGCCCACCCAAGTTACTCTTCGAGTTAGGATGATCTGGTGGGCATTATCTATTGTAAGTAAGTTGTTTTGAACCAACCAATGCAATACTTTGTTCTTCAGAGTCCCTTGGGGTTCACTCTGACCAGGCCGTAAAGGAGGAGGAGCATTGGCCATGATAATTACATAGGGGCAACACTCTGGTGGTAAATTAATAGCTGGAGGATTCTCCCTCAGTTGCAACAGGACTGGCGCAGGGCTCGTTGAGTTCAAAATGTCACAACCAGTGATCCACGATAAGGTGTGTGTAACTCCCAAACGAGACCCTGAACTTATCACCTTCCTACTCAAGATGGAACCAGGCCCAATAAAAGTCCTTGGGAGTACTCTGAAACTTTGTCAAGATCGTCTGCTGGACATAGTTGGTTTCCTGGGGAGGATAATAGATATGTCCGAAGAGGCGTATATTAAAGGTCTTCCTATTGATTTGGATCTCTTGCGAGGATTGAGCCAGCGGGCCATGGTCCTTTTGGACAGTGCCAATGCTGGACTTAACTCTGAGAGTCGCAAAGTAGTATTCCTCAAAATTAACCCTCAGATTGGAGATTTGGCTGAGGTTTACCCTTTGGGGACAACATGGTCAAGAGCCTGTGAAAATACGTGGCCACATTCACTGCTCTTGATAAAGCTTAAAGTAATATGCACAGGCTTGTTAACCCATTCTTTGGCAGGGACAGCCGAAGGCGACTTTCTGTCGGCCGAAACCACCAAATGTCCCAATTCAGCAGTTCCAGTCCAACAGGAGGCTACTGTAGAGGTTACCAAACACCACTCCAGAGTTAGTACTATCATCTCTCTTCCTTTTTCTCACCAAGGAAGTGTAGGGGGATGCCGCAAGTATTTTTTCCAGGCCTGGGAAACTATTAGTAAGAATCCTCGGATGCTACAATGATACAAGGCTTTAAAATAGAATTTTGGGAGACTCCCTCTCAAACTTTCAATCCAAAAGAACTTGTTTTAAGAATAGAACAACAAGTAATTGTGGACAAAGAGGTAGAATCTATGTTCTTAAAAGGTGCCATCTGGAAATGGGTTTAGATAAGAGTATTCACCAGCAAACTGTTTCTAGTAGGGAAAAAAAGACAAAGGTTGGAGACCCATGATAAACCCCTGAGATCTAAACAAATTCTTAATTTACAGACACTTCAGAATGGAAGGGATCCATCTTTTAAGAAACATATTACTAAAGGACGACTGGTTAGTGAAGTTGGATCTGAAGGACACCTACTTCACAATCCCCATGCATATAGAGTCCCAACCCTATCTTCAGCTCACCTGGCGGAATATTCTCTACTAATTTTGCTCTCTCCCATTCGGATTGTCTTAAGCTCCTTGGTGCTTTACCAAAGTAATTAGACCAGTAGCTTCCTATCTTAGGGAAAGAGGTGCCAGAATGATACATTTTGGTAATGTCCCAAAGTTTTTCACAGGTTCTTGAGGACTTGAAACTAGTCATGTCCCTACTAGCTAGTTTGGGTTTAATAATCAACAAAGAGAAATCAGTTCTTATCCCTTTCTCTGGAATTTCTTGGTTTTACAGTAGATAATGTAAACTTCATTTTTCTCCTTCCCTTGAAAAAGATAAACAAAATTCTGAAAGAAATAAAATGTGTTCTCAGTCAGGATTCTTTAACTTTGAGAGAGTTGGCAAGACTTTTGGACCTATTATCATCTTCCATCCAGGCTATTTTCCTGGGCATTTTACACTGCAGTGCCTTACAGAGGATAAAAGTGAGTTCAGGTTTTTGGTATGGGGCCAAATCTTTTATTAGCTCAGACAGCAAAGACAAAGCTGACTTGGTGACTCGACAATTTAGATGCCTGGAAAGGCCAGGCAATTTTTGGTTGCTCTCCAGACTTTATTCTGGAATCAAATGCAAGTCTGATTGGCTGAGTTGTGCATCTGGGGGTTCAGGAGACTGGCGGATCATGGTCAAACACAGAGAGACAACATCATGTAAATTTTTTAGAGTTAACTGCAGGACTTTACACTCTCATGCAGAGCATGATACAAGGCAGAGCAGTATTATTGAAAATGGACAATGTCTCTGTGATAGCTTATATAAATCTCTTAGACGGTACAAAATCCACACATCCAGCATTCTTAGGGAGGAATCTTTAGTTTTTCTGTCTAGAACACAAGATCAGCCTAAGGGCAGAATGTTTGCCTTGGGAGTCGAATGTTTCCGCAGATTGGAATTCAATATTTTTAAAGGATTACAGTGACTGGAAAGTGAACGAAGTGTGTTTCAGGAAAATATTCCATATTTGGGACACATTAGAGAGAAATCTATTTGCGAGCAGACTAACCTTTCAACAGAAGAAATACTACAGGTGGATGCCAGGCCCGAGTGCTCTGGCAGTGAATGCATTTGTTCAGACTTAGAAAGGAATGAAAACATATGCCTTTCCACCTTTTGAAACAATCCAGAGAATCCTTCAGAAAGTGAGACAGGAGAAATGCTTCCTTATTCTAAGAACTCCGTTTTGGGTTTCACAAGCATGGTTTCCCATGACTTTGGAACTCGCTTGCGTCATTCCATTCTTTCTTCCTGCTATGCTTTTGAAAGACTTAGATGGAAGGGAACACCCACTGGTGCATACAGGGACTATGAATCTCTTTGCATATAAGCCACCAGACGACCTGCTGAGTTGCCAGGCCTTTCGGGAAAAGTTGCGGAGCTCCTCGAAAAGTCTTGGGCTCCAGGAACTTGATCTAGATATAAGGGGATCTGGAAGATCTGGGTACGTTGGTGCTTGGAAAGGGACTTGGATCAAGTGGAGACTCCTGTAGTTGAAGAGGTTAACTTCCTTGTAAATGAATTTCATAAGGGTGTAAGTTATAGGACTATTAATTGCCACAGATCTGCTATCTCTGCCTGCCACAATTTGGTTATGGTCAAAATGTAGGGAAGAATGTTTTAGTTTGTCATGTTCTTAAGAGAAAAGCATTAGTTTAAGAAGACCACCTCAGAGCAAGATATCAAACTCTTTGGGATGTAAAATTAGTTCTTACCTTGTTTCAGGTTGGCCAATTAACAGATATTTAGATAAAAAGAAACTCTCTGTGAAACTGGTGTGTTTGTTATGTTTAATCTCCTGTTGTAGAGTTTCAGATGTCAAAGTATTGGAGGTGAGTAATACAATGTATGACCTCTTTTAGGGTCACCTTTGATATTACAAAAAGAACATAGAAAGAAAATGTCTGATACTATCTTTTATCCTTAGCTCGGTCCTTGTAAAAAAAAAAAATGTGTGTGTAGTTGAGTACATGAGGGAATATGACTCACCTACAATTGAATTTAGACCTGATGGTGTCAGTTATAATTTAATTAGTTAAACCTTTTCATGCAGTTTCCGCAGCAACAATTGCTATGTGGGTAAAATATATTATGCAAGAAGCTGGTGTTGACTTAAAAAAATCTGTGCACATTCCTTGAGAGGTGCCATGGCCAGCGAAGGCTTATGGGTGGGTGTAAGTTTAGAGGGCATTATGAAAGCAGGCGATTGGTCTAATGCTGCCGCTTTCGCTAAACACTATTGTAAACCTATTGAACACAAGTAAAATTTTGTTTTAGAGGACTACCGTCATGCATAATGGTAGCCTTCGGTGTTGTCATGAAATAGCGATTCTCAAAGTTTTAATGTCTTGAGAATCTGATTTTCAGTAAAGAAATGGAAGCTAACATTATCCCTACCTCTCATCCCAGTAAATATATTTTAAAGTTTAAAGAGTTAAGTAAGTAATAGAAATATGTTTAAAATGAAATGATGAATTAAGAAAAAAAGGTTTAAAGATACATGTATCTCTACTTTGAGTTTCAATAGTAATATAATGATTCTCAAGTGTATTATTTGTTATGATACATCCTTTAGTTGTTCTGGTCTAATCAATTTCTTTCTTTCAGACAATGCACAGTGTGGTGACTCTTCTAATTGACTATGTTTCCTGTTTCTTCCTGTGTTTCTTCTTTACTGTATAAGAGAAAAGTTCATGTTTTATTTATCAAGTCATACATTCTAAAGTGAACGGTTGTTTTATACATGGACCTTTTGTCTATTGCTATGGATTCATTCTTGACAGCATTTCTTTATGATGTAATGTACTTTTAAGTGCTGCTGTGTGGAGTAGCATTAAAAGATTGATGCATAATGTTAGCCTTTATGTCTTTAATGACATTCAGATTCTCGTGACATTAAAACTTTGAGAATCGCTGTTCTCTAGAAACAGTAGTATCTAATTTCTCTAGAATCTGTTACTCGTGACCCACCAAGTCGCTGATTATAAAGAAAAGATGTCGGAACTCTGCCATTTTAAGTTATTACAGTTGAGTTCTGGCGTCACAATGCCTCCTGCCAGAGCCAGCAGGCAAGTCAAAGGCAGGCCATGGAGCATAATTAAAGCAGCTGTTTAAAGTAACACAGTGAAGGTTGCTTTCCATTCTTCTGCTTTTTTAATAGCCTATTTCAAGCAGAGAGAATATGTTTATTTTTTGAATTCTTTAGATAGAAAAAAGCTAGAATCGTTTTAGTACCTGCACTGGAGGCAGGCTGGGAAAGGGCTAAAAATTTGTCCCTGCCACCAGTGGATAGTTTTAACCAGGGAATTGCTACTGCTATGAACCAATTGGCCCCTCTTAAGGCCTATAACTCATGGAAAACAAAAAAACTTAGCCAACTTTGGTTTACAAAGGACCTTAAGTTATTCCAAAGAAAGTATCACCAACAAGAGCAACAATGGAAATTTAATTCTACTCCTATTGAGAAAGAAACATTAAGAATTGCTCTTAAAAATTATAAAGAGGGAAGCACTAAAACTAAATCTGAATATTACACCTAAAAAATTCAAGAGGCCTGCAATGCCCCCAGAGAACTTGTTAAGGTTATTAATGCACTGACTTCTCCCCCGCCTCTGTTAGAGTTGGGGAATTCACAGGAATTTTGTAATAAAGAGGCCTTACATTTTGAAAATAAAATTGTACGAATTGATGATAGTTTTAATCATCCTGAGGAGAGGGAGGGCTTCCCTGATGTAGTCAATATTGAATCAAATACTAACTACTCGACACTAACTAATTTTCAACCCCTATTTCCTGAAAGGATAAAAAAGTTTATTTCAGAAATCAAATCAGGCTCCCCCTCCGATCCTTGCCCCCCTTTTAGTCTTCAATTAGCCCCTGATCCTGTTTTGACAGCCTTAGCTCCAGGTCCTCACTTCTGGAGTCTATCCTACTTCTTGGAAGGAGGTTACAATAATTCCTTTGAAAAAGAAACAAGATGGAATCAGTCATGACCTGAATAATCTGCCACCGATTTCCTTACTTCCTTTTCTGGCCAAGATCTTGGAGAAGCATATTAGTATGGAATTAGACAATTTTGTAATGGATTCAGGAGGACTAGATGCCTCTCAACATGGTTTTAGGAAGGCACATAGCACAGAATCAGCCCTCATTACCTCATCGGATTCGATCCGGAGAATGGTGGATGAAGGACAAGGGGCTATATTAGTCCTACTGGACCTATCTGCGGCATTTGACACTATTTCTCCACAGGTTATGATATCTCGCTTATATCAAGCAGGGATTAGAGATGAGGCTCTTAAGTTGCTGGAATCTTTTCTGAAAGATAGATGGACCACTGTGAGCTGTGGCGACTTTACGTCCCCTGCATACCACTTACCTTGTGATGTCCCCCAAGGATCATCACTTAGCCACACTTTATTTAATTTGTATGTTGATCCTCTAGCCAAATTGATTCGTTCTTTTGGCTTTAGGCCAACCTCCGATGCTGACGATACCCAATTGATCATCCCAGTCAATAAAAATTGGGAGGAATCGCTTTAATGAATGTAGGCGTGAAGTCAATGGATGGATGAACTCAAATTCGCTCAAATTAAATGGTGATAAAACTGAAATAGCATGCTTTGGATCAGGAAAGGAATTGTGGGACTCTCGCTGGTGACCGAAAGACTGTGGCACGCTCCCAGCTCCTATTACTGCTACAAACAATTTACGTGTCACTTTTGACAATTGCCTCTCCTTTAGATTGCATGTCAATCAAATTGTTAAAACTAGTTTTTGGACATTGAAGATGCTAAAGAAAGTTTGCCCTTTCCTTCAAAGCGAATGGAGAATTACAGTGACTTTAGCATTGATAGTATCCAAATTGGACTACTGCAAAGCTCTGATGCTTAATTTGGATAAAACATCTCAAAAGAAACTTCAGCTGATTCAAAATACTGCTGCACGGGCTATTTTGAACCTCCCATGTTCAGCATCGGCCAGTAGCAGTTTAAAACAATTGCACTGGCTTCCAGTGGCCCAGCGTATTATTTTTAAGACCTTATGTCTGGCTTACAAAGCAGTACACGGAAATGGTTCTAAATATTTGACTTCCAGGCTACGTTGGTATAAACCCAATCGAGAACTCCGCTCGGTAGGAGCTTTCAGAATTCAGGTCCCCCGCACCTATAAAGCAAAATGGGGAGACAAACCTTTTACGGTGGCTGCATCTAAATGTTGGAACTCTTCCCCTGGTTATCAGGAAGGAACAACATTTCTTAGCCTTTAGGAGGTTGGTCAAAACATGGCTTTTTCTGCGCTAGTGTTCTCCTTTGAATTTATCTTTACTCTGTGGGCTCTTCTCCTTACCGTCTTAGCGCTTCGATGCCTCGGTAGGAATGCGCTTTATAAATACAAAATACAAATACAATACAAATTTCTGCAGGTTTCTACATGTTCCGAGGTACAGCTGATTTTTTTTTTAACTAACTTGTGTTGAACTGTTTTTAATATCTGTTTGCAAAAAATATCTAAAAGGATTTTGATGTGTTTAATTTTGCACTTAAGGTTTTATTTTTATTCTTCATGTTTGCAAACATGCGTGCTCTTTCATATGAAAGAGCTCTTGCACCAAGGTTTTAAGTGATTTGTGGATGTAGGAGCTTGGCCTTTGGCCTCATTCCTCTATATGGTTATGGAACTGCTTGGTGACTTGCTATAGCCTCATTATGTATGGTAAGGGGTACTTTATCACTAGTATATTTGTGACCACTACAGCTGAGCTAGATAGTGAGAATTGGTAACTAGAAACACTATTCAATCGTATTGAGCACTTGTTTTCTCTCTTCTTAGTGGCAGTGTGTGGTTTTTGTTCCCGATTGCATTGCCTGCCTCTCTGTAAAGTTCTTCCTATGGAAGGATTCCATCAGAGAGAGGGTAGAAGTTAAGAGTACTAGTTTTGGTAGACAGTGTCCTCTTGGAAGAGCCATACACTTATATCTGGAGGACCCAGCCTACCGGGTTGATTTTATCAGCAGCTGAAAGCACTACTGCTCAAATGAACACACACCACACCTGTTGGGAGCATGGCTGAGTGTAATCATTTAGAGCCATCACTGCCCAGAAACCCTGAATCTGAACATGTACAGCTAAGGTGGACCCCTCATAGCAGAGCGCCAGCTCTTATCTGCTACCAGCCCAACATTTGAGTGGGTTTAAACACAGCATTGTATCCACAGGAAGCTGTGTCCTGTATGGCGTCAGTATAAGGTTAGATGTGCATTCATATAGGCCAGTTGTACTTAAAGTATGGGTCGCGTGCAGCCCTCCTGACCTTCACATGAAGGGCTCCGTTGAACGAATGCACTGGGCTGCTGTTTATGTCAGAGAGGACTACATCTGACTAGATGTTAAATGAACAGACAAGCGTTTATTTACACACTAACTTATGTAAAAGTAAAAAAGCAAATAAGGTGGCCTGCGACATTTCTTTTTTAAGACATCTTGTAACAAACGTGTAAAAATATGTTGAAGTCTTCAACATTGAAAAAATTGTGTTTCATTAATATGCAGAAGCGTTTCACCTTAGTAGTAAGATTACATCAGTGCATCGGAAGTATATTTTAACCTGACAACAATGCCAATAGTGAACATAGAGGCGAGTCAGCTGTCACGTGGAACCCTCTGGGCACGTTGGGGTTGTTATTATACATAGACAACATTACAGTGTATTAAATCAAACACAAGCGAAGGTTTGTACAGCATATATCCTCATGTATTTCAAGATGCCCTTATATGTCATAATTAATTAAAAGAAGGCAAAGTGAAATTAGACAATTTCCTGGAATCTCACAATTTGGTCAGGTGTGGAAACCAGGATTCATCCTTGGTTTTACGGTTTCACATTGGGCAATTCTGTTTCATTCCAATTCACTAATCAAGTTACTTTCTTTTTACACTTGAATCTCCCAAGAAAGTGATAGCAAGCAGAGAAGGCTTACCTCAAGGTGCAGCAAAGGGATTCAGATACTACATTGCACAGTTTTGCCAAATCTATGACATCTCTAGAGACTTGTGCCTTAAGTTAGAGGATAGTATGAAATGAAACTCTCAAGACAACTCCTTAACTAACTGACCACACCATGTATATGATTTGCTTTGACTACACCCACCTTTTTCCCATCCCCTATAAAGTCCCTCTGCCACCGTGCTGGTATTATTGCGGCCAGCAGGCACACCACAGACCATAATTTGTAACACCTGGGACAATAATTGCGAGTACCCATGATATAGGCTACATATGTTAATGAAGCCAATCAATCAGAAATAATTGTCTGGCTTTGTAACAGTGCTGTGATCCTGCTCCTGTGGCTCAAGAAGTGAATCTTAATTATCAAAAGTTTCCTCTTCTGCCGGTCTGTAAAATATAACAGTTACTCAGTTAATTTATTTGACAATTCTCCATTTTTTAAGTGGAGTGGACCATTTCTCTTGATTGCATGTCGCGAAAAATAATGGCATTGAATAGCCTTATACTCTATTCTAAAAAGGTCAATACCTTAGTTCACAGTATTATGCATGGATGAATGTCTTAGTATGCTGCATGATAAATGTTTAGCTGTGCATTTAAGTGAGCGAGGTACATTTTCAGTCTTCGGGCGGAATAAATGCTTGCATGTGCAGTGTTGTGCAGAAGGCAATGTCTGAATTTGCTGTATTCTGTATTGGGAAGTGCTTTGTCGTGCAGGGTGTGACACCACCAACTATAGCCATCACCTTCAAGAGCTGGACAAACTGACCTGGCAATAAGATTGATGTGTATGTTGGCATCTGGACTGAGGATCAGCACTAACATTGTCAGTTACTCCCGGAGGGTCTGCAGATGTTCTTCTGCTTGCTTGACTTGTGGGATTCTGCTCATTTTGTAGCGTTATTCATGGCCCGCTGTGCTTGCAGCAAGTCTGCATGGACAACAGTGGCACCGAAATCATACTGTACCGCTTATCTATGACAATTCATCCCAAGGATCAGAAAGCTCTTAATAACTTTATGTACATATTTCACACTGAATCAATCTTGTATTCCCCTTAGTGCTTGATTTATTCTCCACACAAGGTGAAATGGCTCTATTGAATCAAGCTTTGAGTCAGTAGCCTGCAGCTTTGCATAGATCTCTGTAGGTGCCTGTGCCAGCTGAGCGGTCTCTGCATGCAACGCCAAATTAGTTCTAATTCACTAACATGCATAACCCTTGATTACATTAATCCTGTTTCAGACATGAGCATATTGTATTGTGCTGTGGTGTTTACTAGTGTGCTTGTGTTGCACTTGAGGTTGCTTACTATACTCATTGTGTGCCTTTTGATGTCTCCCCTGGCCTTCAACGACACAGGGTTTTACGGCTTGCATGAATCGGACCTGGACAAAGTGTTCCGGCTACCTACTACCACGTATATCGGAGGCAGCGAGAGCGCTCTCTCTTTGAGGGAGATAATACGAAGGCTAGAGGTCAGTACCGCATTAACATTTTTTTTTTTTGTAGCAGAAATCATTCCTCGATACCCATGACTAGACCCTCTGCGGTACCATCCACCCTCTGGAATATTAAAAGAAGTTGCACCTGAAATATTGTCTGATCTCTCTTGTTCTAAGTATATTAGGTCTAAGCCTCTAAAACCCAATTTAAAACGCCACTAGACCCGTCAGCTTAACTAGTACTTGGCTGAACATCTAGAGTGCAAAATCAGGAGTGGTAGCAAATAGGGTATTGCAGTATTCAGCCAGGTAACACATTTTTGTCAAGTGTTTGGCCAAGCCGTATTCGAGACCTGCTTGATATTGTTTAATATGTACATTTCCATCCACAAGAAGCATAACTGAGAAACACTCCTGAATTTTTGTTTGCACGTTAATTTAATTTCTCTCTTTTTCATCTGCACATTGTATGAAATTAAAACATTGAAGTGTGAAACATGAGAATTATGTGAAAACATTTTAATTCAATTTCTGTAACATCACATAAATTTTGTCTGAATAAGCATGAGAAGAATGCAGGGTTTACTTTTCGGCTTTAAATAAGTAAATAAAGGCATGCCAAATGGCTGGATTTTGATCTTCATTGTTTGTTTTCCATGTTTTACATCTTCTTTTGGTAATTTGCTGCATGGCCTGTGGGATTTGTGCACCTCCAGCCTCTTTGTCTCTTCAGGTGAAGTCGCCATATGAGAATATGTAGTCGCCAGCAGAATTACATTGCATTTCAGCTGGGCCAAGTTGCTGGTATACCCTTAGAAATGTAATTCACGGCAGAATAACAACACATCCCGTGACGTCCCTTGGTGTGGAGTGATTTAAAAAAAAATCTGGTGCCCAGAAAAAGAACATCACATCCTGTGAAATACCATGCAGTGAGAGCCCGTAGAGAAATGAAGTTTCCTTGTAGGACGACAGTGACGTTTTGAGGACGTTAATCCCCTTTTATACTTTCTTTTCACTTCTTTATGGTTATGCGCTTCCCGCTCCATAAGCCATTCAGACCCCCATTCTCCACATGTACTGACAACACACTTACCCAGTCACTTACAATGCCAAAAAACGTTTCCACTTCCCTCACACGTTCACATTTTCTCTTGCGTTCCCCTTCAACCACTCTCGAGTACCCCTCGAAAGCCCACTCACAAAATCAAACACTTTACCACTGTTCCAAAGCACTCATGTTTAGGCCAGCAAGTTCATTCATAAGTCAAACTCTGCCCCTCACAATATCATTCAACATCAGGCACTGGCTTCACTAGTCACCCTCAGCTACTCACATCACAGTTTGCTCACTGGCATTCACAATAGTACAGCGACAGCCACTTGGGGTATCACTAACTGCACACATGACAGTCAACCACTTCTGCACCACTCACACTCAGAAATTAATATCACCACCAGGCGCGGCCTGTCCTTTAGGGCAAAGGGGGCACGCCCCCCACCTTTTGCCCCTAATGAAGAGTATCTTTCTGATGGATACACCTACCTGTGGATTCCTCACCTAAAGATTCCTCACATAAAGAATTCTCCCCTCGCGCCAGGTTCGATGGAAATTTCTTCTAGCTCTGCATGTCGAAGATGACGTCACAGTTGCCCGACTCCACGCGACGCCGTATGACGTCATCTAGGCAATAAGAAGCCCTCGTCGACGTGCAGACGTCAGTTCCCTTTTTTCAGTGACTTCGAATAACGTTTTTTCTTCGAGGCTAACAGGGAGCTACAGTTGCGCATCTGTAGTTACAATGTCGCAGCCAATAAAATCTGGTTTTAAGCCTTGTAACCAGTGCGGGGGTCGAATGTCGGTCATTGACCCCCATGAAAATTGTATCTGGTGCCTTAGTTCCGACCATGAGGTCGAGTCATGCGGTTCCTGCCAGCGCATGAACCCTAAGGCGCTTAAGGAAAGGGAGGCTAAATTATTCCTGGCCCGTTCCAAGAAGAGAAAGGAAAGGTGACATCGGAGAGAGTCCTCTTCGAAATCTTCAAGGACTCATCGTCGTCATGGAGACTCTCAGCGCCGTCACGACTCCAGGCGCCGATCGAGTAGAGGTCGGTCCAGGTCCAGATCTGCATCTCCGTCAGCTCGGCGCCGTCTGACGTGGAAGATTAGCCCGACCGTCACTCCTCCACCTCCTACAACTCCGACTTCACCTTTGTCGGTGTTCGAAGTCAACCCTCTTCAGGAGCCGGCGGCTTCTCCGGAGCAGGAGTTGCCTGGCCCTTCATCGGCTTCTATACCGGCACCGACACCGCAAGCATACCCAGCTTTCCCAGGGCTGGGTACGGATCCTGCGGCATTTTTAAATGTCATGTTCAATATCTTTTCCACCATTGCGCCTGGTGGAGGGCATGCGGGTCCGTCGGGCCCTTTGGCTTTTAATTTGGGTGCTCCGGCTCCCTACAAGCCGGTGCCCTTCATGCCCTTTTTGCCGCCTGGAGCCGCTACGGCGACGCCTACAACGTCTGCAACTCCGGTGCCAGTGGATTCTCCACGGATCCAGCCTACTGTCAAGGTGCCTGTGGCGCCGGAGGGTCCGGCGTCGGATGGATCCGAGGAATGGCGCCGGCGAAGATCTTCGGCGTTGGCCGACGCCTTATCGACGCCGGGTCTCGAGTCCAGACTCCAGTCCAGACGTCTAGCTTTGCGCCTTCTAGAGGAAGAGGAGTATAGCAGGCAACATCTGGAAGAAGGCGAAATCTTGGAGCCTTTGGGTGATTTTCAAGGGCTGGACACTGCGAGCGGTATTGATACTTCCCCTGAATGGGATTTGGCTTCCCCTGGGGAGTATACTGAAGAGGCTGCATCTTTTCATGCAGTGATAAGGAAGGCTGCAGTCTTTTTAGATCTTCCTCTTCCTGCTGCTGAGATGAAAAGGAACCTTTTGACGGAAGTGCTGCATCCAGCCTCTGTGGTGGCAGAGCCTCTCTTGCCCTTCAATGAGGCTCTCCTGGACCCCATCAAAGACATTTGGAAGAAACCTGTGACTTCTACAGCTGTCAACACGACGGTAGCAAGGCGCTATCATGCAGCTCCAGGTGACCCGGACTTCCTCTCCAAACATCCAACTCCGGAGAGTTTGGTTGTTCAGGCTTCCTGTTCTTCCCGGTCCTCTCCTGGTTCGTTCCCCGGGACCCCTGCGGACAGGGAGTCAAAGAAAATGGACCACGCTGCAAAGAAGGCCTTTTCGTCATGCAGTATTGCCTTGAAGTCGACCAATTCAACCTGCATTTTGGGACGCTATATTCATGCCCTTATGGAGGAAGCAAAAGGTCATCCAAACTTGCGCAAGAGGTGTTGCATTTGCTAGCGGACGCTCAGGCGGCGGCGACCCAGGTGATCCAGTCTGGGTTGGACACCTCTGACTCTGTGGCAAGGGCTATGGGCACATCCATAGTATCGAGACGTCAGGCTTGGCTGCGCTCATCCGGCTTTTCTACGGACGTGCAGGCGACTCTCCTGGATCTGCCTTTTGATGGAGAAAAACTCTTTAGGAAAAAGGCAGATTCTGCTCTTGAACGGTTCAAAGAGAACAGGGCCACAGCGAGGTAGTTAGGACTTCAGGCAGCTACTTTCTCTTCCTTTAGATTGTATAGGAAGTTTAGGGGTTTTGGACGTGGCTCCTCCTTTCGTGGCAGATTCCAGGCGCCACAACAACAATGTGCAAGCTCCCTGCCTTATAGATCCTTTAGAGGCAGGGGCAGAGTACGTACAAGAGGAGCAACCCAGCAGCACTCTGCCTCTTCCTCGGGTGGGGTGCAGCAGGGAAAGCAGCCTTAGTCCTCCTCCACTCCCTGTTCACTTGTCTCCGGTAGGGGGGAGACTTGCCCAATTTCTTCCAATGTGGGAGTTTATAACATCAGACTATTGGGTCATTGACATTGTGAAATCTTCCCTTTCGGGAGTTCCCTCCTCCCTTCCCTCCCCGCCCATCCTTCTGTTCGGAAGACCATCTTCTGTTACTGCAACAGGAGGTGTTATCCCTATTAGCAAAAGGCGCAGTAGAGTTGGTTCCCGAGCAGGAGAGGGGTCAGGGCTGTTATTCAAGATATTTCCTGATCCCCCAAAAGGATGGTAGGTTGAGACCAATTCTGGACTTGAGGATTTTGAATTGGTTCCTCAGGCAGGAAAAGTTCAAAATGCTGACCCTTTCACAGGTTCTTTTGGCGCTGAACGAAGGAGATTGGATGGTGTCTGTTGATTTGCAGGATGCGTACTAACATATTCCGATCCTCAAATCGCACAGGAAGTATCTCCGGTTTGTGGTGGGATCGCAGCATTATCAGTTTGCGGTCCTCCCGTTTGGTCTTACTTCAGCGCCTCGAGTCTTCACAAAGGTGATGGCGGTGGTAGCGGCAGAGCTCAGAAGAAGAGGGATAGCGGTGTTTCCCTATCTGGACGATTGGTTGATCAAAGCCAAGACTCCGGAGCTCGTGCAGCGTCACCTGCAGTCAACAACTCAGTTGTTGTACGACCTGGGTTTTTCAATAAGTGTGCCCAAATCTCACCTGTTCGCCTCTGTGGCTCGTAAAAAATGGTGATAACTGACGTCTGCACGTCGAAGAGGGCTTCTTATTGCCTAGATGATGTCATACGGTGTCGCGTGGAGTCAGGCAATTGTGACGTCATCGTCGACGTGCAGAGCTAGAAGAAATTTCCATTGAAGCTAGCGTGAGGGGAGAATTCTTTAGGTGAGTAATCTTTAGGTGAGGAATCCACAGGTAGTTAATGTATCCACCAGAAAAAGCGTTACCGAAGGTAAGTAACTTATTCGTCAGGCTGAACAAAGGTCAGCCTGACAGACACTCTTCATTTTCAGCTCAGACAGCCAGGAGTGAGACATGCGCGATTTGCGCATTACAGTCTGCCTGAGCTGAACTTTGCTATGCTGAAGAGGTC
Organism: Pleurodeles waltl; assembly: GCF_031143425.1. Lineage (NCBI taxonomy): Eukaryota > Metazoa > Chordata > Amphibia > Caudata > Salamandridae > Pleurodeles > Pleurodeles waltl. Next base: position 1,367,244,673 of record NC_090445.1, on the reverse strand, counting down.
ACAGCTCCTATGGGCGTGACCTCCTCGGCTCAGCAAAGGTGCCTCGAGGCCCCCCTGGGTGACGAGGAAAGTGTGCCCCATTGACTTCGACCTAGGTGCTTCAGGTTTAAGCCCTGAAGCGCCCAGGGCAAGTGTCAATCAGTGACACTTCATCACAGAGTGTGGTGGGGTCAGCAGTCTCACTGACCCCATCCCACTCTGTGACAAGGCTGGGACTGCTGCCCTCCCTCATTGGCTACCAATGAGGGAGGGCAGCAGTCCCAACCCTCCTGGGACCTCGAGGCTGAAGGTAAGTGTGTGTGTGTGTGTGTGATGTTTTAGAATGAAAGTTTGGTGCGTGCCTTCATGTTTGAATGTTATGAGTGTTGTTAATGGATGTGCGTGCGTGTGTGAAAGAATGAGTGTATGTGATCTTTTAAAATTAATGTTTGGTGCCTTGCTGTATGTTTGAATGTTATGAGTGTTAATGGATGTGCGTGCGTGTGTGAAAGAATGAGTGGGTGTGTGTGATGTTTTAAAATGGATGTTTGGTGCATGTTTGAATGTTATGAGTGTTGTTAATGGATGTGCTTGCGTGCGTGCGTGTGTGAAAGAATGAGTGTGTGTGAACTTTTAAAATGAATGCTTGGTGCATGCATGCATGTAATGAGTGTTGTTAGTGGGTGTGCCTGTGTACATGTGTGTCTGTGTGTGAAAGAATGAGTGTGTGTGTGCTTCCCGCCCGCCCCCCCTCCCTCCTAAAGCTGGCCAGTGGGTGCTTCCCTCCCTTTTTGCTTACTAAGCTGGTCATCCTTCCCACAGCATATTAGTGTCATTTGCTGCTGAGGCTGCTATGGGTGCATCTTCTTGGTATTTCCCACATTTCTCAAACTCGGAGAAAAGATTACTTTCCACTGTTCTATTCCTTTCAGTGGACAGGAGTCTGTTTTCTGCTTTCCTAAGTAATTTTCTGGCACTGCTGTCACCAAACCCGCCTTGCCATATGTCTCGTTCATTGAAAGATTTGAAAATTTCCCTACGCTACTCTTTATGAATATATGATTCTCTGCTCTGAAAACGAAATTCTGCTTCTCAGTTCAACTTGAAATTACACTTTCTATTATAGTTACCTATTATTCAGTGCCCAGCAAAGTTTTTTTTATTTTTTTTATAAAACTTTTTTATTAGTTTTACATAGAACAGCACAAACAAAACCCAACGGGTCACAGGTACAATTGGCGCAATTACAATAACACATTAACACATCGGGTAGGTCCAAGGCTGAAACACACATTGGAACCACCGCCCCATTCGCTGCACTACACATCCCACCCCCCCTCTGATAAGACTAGATTCCTTGCCCCATCCCAGCTTCCCCACACCTTTGTATACTTGGCTGGGCGCCCCGTGCTTCATAGACCAGTTTCTCCTGCTGAGCACACCAGTCCACCCCACGATGCCACTTGGTAATCGCCGGGGCGGTCTTTGCCTTCCAGTTCGCTGCAATGTCTCTCTTGGCCATCAAGCAGGCCATCCCCACAAATGTCCGGAGTGCTCTGCTGGGACCCACCCCATCAAGTACCCCAAGAAGAACTTGCAATGGAGCGACCTCGACCTCCATTTGTATAACTCCTGAGATCTCTCTGAGCACTGCTCTCCAGTAACTGGCTATCTAAAGACAGGTCCACACCATGTGAAAGAAGTCTGCACTGGGGCCTGCACAACGGGGACAATCCGCCTGGGGCCATAGGCCGGCTCTATGCAACCTGTCGGGTGTGAGGTATGCCACATTTAGAAAGTATGTCTGCACCACTCGGAGCTGGAAGGCCATGGTCAGAGACCGCGGGGCCATCAATGCCTCTCTCCACTCGCCATCATCGATCGGGCCCACCCACTGCTCCCGGAGCTTGGCAAGCATTTGGTTTGTGTTAGCGACCAACGAGCGGTAGATGCGCGACACCCCTCCCTTACCCAGAGTGCCCATCATAACATTGGCCTCTATGGGGCTAAATTCTGGGAGATCCATCCCTGCCTAAATATGTATCTGTAATGCATGCCTGAGTTGCAGGTATTTGTGAATTTAGGATTTATTAAGCTCAAATTGCTCCTGAAGCTCCTGAAACGACCTAATGTGGGAGCCAGTCCAAACATCACCTAACTGGGAGATACCTATGAGGTCTCATTTGTGCAACCCCTGAAGAGCTGAGACCTCCCCCACCCACAGACCCCTCCACATCGGCGTCTGCTGGGAGAGACGGCGCCACCACCCCGTCGTCTGCAGCGTGGCCCTCCACCCCGCCAGCACCACCTGAGTCACTTCCGGAACGTTACGCGTTAGGGGGTTGTAAGGAAATGCCTCCTTGGCATGGTTACCCCCTGACTTTTTGCCTTTGCTGATGCCAAGTTATGATTTGAAAGTGTGCTGAGGCCTGCTAACCAGGCCCCAGCACCAGTGTTCTTTCCCTAACCTGTACCTTTGTTTCCACAATTGGCACACCCTGGCATCCAGGTAAGTCCCTTGTAACTGGTACCCCTGGTACCAAGGGCCCTGATGCCAGGGAATGTCTTTAAGGGCTGCAGCATGTCTTATGCCACCCTGGGGACCCCTCACTCAGCACAGACACACTGCTTGAAAAGCTTGTGTGTGCTAGTGGGGATAAAACAACTAAGTTGACATGGCACTCCCCTCAGGGTGCCATGCCAACCTCACACTGCCTATAGGTATAGATAAGTCACCCCTCTAGCAGGCCTTACAGCCCTAAGGCAGGGTGCACTATACCATAGGTGAGGGCATAAGTGCATGAGCACTATGCCCCTACAGTGTCTGAGCAAAACCTTAGACATTGTAAGTGCAGGGTAGCCATAAGAGTATATGGTCTGGGAGTCTGTCATGCACAAACTCCACAGCCCCATAATGGCTACACTGAAAACTGAAGTTTGGTATCAAACTTCTCAGCACAATAAATGCACACTGATGCCAGTGTACATTTTATTGTAACATACACCCCAGAGGGCACCTTATAGGTGCCCCCTGAAACCTTTACCGACTACCAGTGTGGGCTGACTAGTTTTAGCAGCCTGCCACACACCAGACATGTTGCTGGCCACATGGGAAGAGTGCCTTTGTCACTCTGTGGCTAGTAACAAAGCCTGCACTGTGTGGAGGTGCTTCTCACCTCCCCCTGCAGGCACTGTAACACCTGGCGGTGAGCCTCAAAGGCTCACCCCCTTTGTTACAGCACCCCAGGTCACTCCAGCTAGTGGAGTTGCCCGCCCCCTCCGGCCACGGCCCCACTTTTGGCGGCAAGGCCGGAGGAGATAATGAGAAAAACAAGGAGGAGTCACCGGCCAGTCTGGACAGCCCTTAAGGTGTCCTGAGCTGATGTGACTCTGACTTTTAGAAATCCTCCATCTTGCAGATGGAGTATTCCCCCAATAGGATTAGGGATGTGCCCCCCTCCCCTCAGGGAGGAGGCACAAAGAGGGTGTAGCCACCCTCAGGGCTAGAAGCCATTGGCTACTAAACTCCCCAGACCTAAACACACCCCTAAATTGAGTATTTAGGGGCTCCCAGAACACAGCAAGATAGATTCCTGCAAACTAAGAAGAAGAGGACTGCTGAACTGAAAAACCTGCAGAGAAGACGGAGACACCAACTGCTTTGGTCCCAGCTCTACCGGCCTGTCTCCCCACTTCTAAAGACACTGCTCCAGCGACGCGTTCCCAGGGTCCAGCAACCTCTGAAGCCTCAGAGGACTACCCTGCATCTAGAAGGACCAAGAACTCCTGAGGACAGCGGCTCAGTTCACCAAAGACTGCAACTTTGCAACAAAGGAGCAACTTTGAAACAACACATGTTTCCTGCCGGAAGCGTGAGACTTTGCACTCTGCACCCGACGCCCCCGGCTTGACTTGTGGAGAACAAACACCACAGGGAGGACTCCCCAGCGACTACGAGACCGTGAGTAGCCAGAGTTGACCCCCCTGAGTCCCCACAGCGACACCTGCAGAGGGAATCCCGAGGCTCCCCGTGACCGCGACTGCCTGCTTCAAAGACCCGACGCCTGGTAAAGACTCTGCACCCGCAGCCCCCAGGGCCTGAAGGATCTGACCTCCAGTGCAGGAGCGACCCCCAGGTGGCCCTCTCCCTTGCCCAGGTGGCGGTTACCCCAAGGAGCCCCCCCCCCTTGCCTGCCTGCATCGCTGAAGAGACCCCTTGGTCTCCCATTGATTTCTATTGCAAACCCGACGCCTGTTTGCACACTGCACCCGGCCGCCCCCGTGCTGCTGAAGGTGTACTTTTTGTGTTGACTTGTGTCCCCCCCCCGGTGCCCTACAAAACCCCCCTGGTCTGCCCTCCGAAGATGCGGGTACTTACCTGCTGGCAGACTGGAACCGGGGCACCCCCTTCTCCATTGAAGCCTATGTGTTTTGGGCACCACTTTGACCTCTGCACCTGACCGGCCCTGAGCTGCTGGTGTGGTAACGGTGGGCTACCTTGGACCCAAACTTGAACCCCGTAGGTGGTTTACTTACCTGCAAAAACTAACAAACACTTACCTCCCCCAGGAACTGTTGAAAATTGCACTGTCTAGTTTTAAAATAGCTATATGTCATTTATGTGAAAACTGTATATGATATTTTGCTAATTCATAGTTCCTAAAGTACCTACCTGAAATACCTTTCATTTGAAGTATTACTTGTAAATCTTGAACCTGTGGTTCTTAAAATAAACTAAGAAAATATATTTTTCTATACAAAAACCTATTGGCCTGGAATTGTCTCTGAGTGTGTGTTCCTCATTTAATGCCTGTGTGTGTACAACAAATGCTTAACACTACTCCTCTGATAAGCCTACTGTTCGACCACACTACCACAAAATAGAGCATTAGAATTATCTCTTTTTGCCACTATCTTACCTCTAAGGGGAACCCTTGGACTCTGTGCATACTATTCCTTACCTTGAAATAGTGCATACAGAGCCAACTTCCTACAGGGGTCACCATACAACATCCCCAACAGGCCAGGGAGGACCAACTTCAAGAGTTCTAACTGGTATGCTGGGTCTGACCAGCCCCCTCTCAACCAGTCGTGAACGACCAAAAGATGCATCGCTATGTGATAAAGGTGCAGGTTGGACATCCCCAATTCCCCTTCGTAGACATCTCCCTGACAGGTACGGAGTATCAGCCGTGGGCGCGAACTGTGCCAGAGGAACCGCCGTGCCACTGCCTCCATCTCATTAAACCACCTCTTAGGAATATGGTGTGGAAAGTTTTGAAGCATGTAGAGGGGCCGAGGAAGCACCATCATTTTATACAATGCGATTCGACCCAGAATATTGAGGGGTAGCGACCGCCAGCCCTGGAGGTCCTCTTTAAGTCTCTTAGTCAAGGGTGCCACATTAAGGGACCAAGCTAGCTCAGGTAAGAGTGCTACCTGTACTTCAAGGTACCGGAAACTATTTCTGTGAAGGGGGATACCATGCTGCGAATCAGAGCTGTCCCTGGTCAGACTCAGTGGGACCAGGAGAGACTTACCGGGGTTTACTAAAAGACCTGACGCCTCTGCGAACAGGCCTAAAAGCTGCAACACCCGTGGGCCGCTGCTAGCTGGATTTGCCAAGAACACAAGCAAGCTGTCTGCGTACAACGTTATGAAGTCCTCCTGCCCAGTGGGCCAGGCCCACCCATCAATCAAAGGATCCTCCCTTATCAGCCTCGCCAGCAACTCCATTGCCAGTGCGAACGAAAGAGGGGAGAGAGGGCAGCCCTGACGAGTCCCCCTCCGGATGGGGAACAGATCCGACACCACCTTGTTCACCTGCACTCGGGCCGTGGGGTTAGAGTAGAGGAGTCTCACCAGTGCCCGAAACCGCGGTCTAAACCCGGCCCTCTCCAGTAGTCCACGGAGATAGGACCAATCCACTGTATCAAACGCCTTCTCGAAGTCCACGAGAAGCAGTGCCAGTGGAGGGGCCAGTACAGCCCTGTTAGCCAGAGCTATGTGTAGTCGTCTGATACAATGCCTAGTACTCCTATTCGTCATGAAGCCACACTGGTCTGGATGTATTAGCGAGGTCAACACTTTTCTCAGCCTGGCAGCCAGAATCGTGGAGAAAATCTTAACCTCCGTGTTAAGGAGTGAGATGGGACGGTACTCCGCGCAACTCCGCTAAGGGGGCTTCGTCTTAGGAATTACTACAATAGTTGCCTGATCGAGTCCCGATGGGAATCCCCCGGTCCTCTCTGCCTCCTCAAACATGGCTTGTAAACTTGCTATAGAACTCAGCCGGGAACCCATCCGGGCCTGGAGTCTTACCCGCCGCTAGTTCAGATATGGCCACTCCGACTTCTTCCACCCCAGTAGTCTCATCCAACTCCTGCCTGTCCGCTACCGAAATCTTCAGGAAGGATACCTCATATAAAAGGGGGTCGTTCCTCTCCGCCATGGGCCTGGGGTGCTCCTCATACAGTTTCGCAGAATAGGCGGCAAAGCTCTGTGCAATCTCGCTGGGTGATTGCAAGACCACTCCCAAGTTGTCAGTGACTTCCGGAACAATTCTTCCCGCCATCGGGCTAGTCGCTAGCCAGTGTAGAAGCTTGCCATTTTTGTCTCCCCACCCATAAACCCAGGCCACAGATGCCCTCCACATGTTCTTCGCCGTCTCGAGAGTAATGTGTTTAATCTCTTGCCGAGTCAGAATAATCTGTCTTGTGATCGCTTCACTTTTGGCCTCAGCAAGGCAGCCCTCCAAGTGCGTCGCCCGAGCTTCCAACACTGACACCGCCTGACTGCGCGCCCATTCCCGCACACGAAGAAGGTGCTTGGCGTGCCCTCGAAGGGTGGTTTTACACTATCTTGAAGAAACCAGGCGTTGAGCCGCCACACCGGGCGGCGACCCGCATCAGCATCATCCAACCGAAGCAAGAGTGGCACATGATCCGAGACCCCGTGTGGGAGCAATTCCACCCCGAGACCCGGCGTACGTCGAAGGCCGGAACAAGAAAGAGATCTATCCTGGCGTGAATATGGTGCGCTGCTGATTTGTGGGTGTACCGCCGCAACCGGGGATGCCATATCCGCCAGACATCACAGAGCTGAAGGCCCTCCACCCAATTAAGCAGCCCTGATGCCCTGGCAGCTCGAGCCGAAGACAAAGGCCCCACGACGTCCAACTCTGGATTCAGTACAGAATTGAAGTCTCCCCCCAAGACAATCAGCCCCGGGGGAAGCCCCGCCACCACACTCCTAATGGCCGTCAGAAAACTCTGCAGCGCCCCCGAAGGGGCATAAACACTAAGGATATTGATGGGTTGCCCTCCCACCAGCCCGGAGATCACCACATATCGGCCCTGCGGATCCGAGTGAGAGGTAGTCACCACCATGGGTAATGAACGGTGCAGTAAAATGGCCGTCCGTCTTGAGCCTCTGGAAAAGCCCACATGATAGGCTCTATCGTACCCTCCCCTCAGCAGCATGGGGCATCTAGTACCAAGCAGATGGGTCTCTTGCAACAGGACCACAGACGGAGCAAAGCGATAGAGGGTGCTAAACACCGCTGACCATTTCATTTTATCGAGGAGCCCATTTACGTTCCAGGATAATACCCGCTTAGCAGATTTGGACATAAGCAAGAGATGAAGGACCGTGTGCCCCGAGTACCAACCCGGCATTTCCATTGTGACCTGTCAAGCCCATCCTGAAAAGAAAAACATTGTGTCAACCATAGCAAAAAACAGCTAAACAACCCCTGAACTCTCCCCAACTGCTCCCCTCCCCATACTTCCACCCCAGAAGCATCTGTCACCCCAAACAGTAGGTACAAAGTGTCTACAGTAGTTGTGGAGTGGTGGACCCCTCCATTTAGGTCAGAGTTCTGCAATTTGGCCAACCGCCGTCCTTCACCTCGTCTCCGGGAGGGGGTATTCACCCACACTCTCCCAAGTATACACAGTACAAAGGATCAGAATCAGGAGAGCAAGGGAGATTGGCTCGGGCGCTCCCCCTCAACATCTCAGGTCGTCCTCTTCCCCTCAGGGCCACCCAGCGCGGTCTCTCCTCCAGAGGGAGCCAAGTCCAGTTAAACATCTTCCACTGAGTCCACACAAGGACCACTTCTCCTTCTCCGATGGGACTGGGTGTGTCCGAGGCACCCCCGCATCCCCGGGTGGCCCGCCTAGCCCGCCGCCGACATTGGGTCAAAGATCAGTGGTGCGGTCGTCCGCCGTCTTGGCAACGATGGGGGGGCGCCCATTCGGCCCCCCCAAGTATACAGAGAGTATACAGGTCAGCATCAGGAGAGCAAGGGAGATTGGCTCAAGTGCTCCCCCCAACATCCGGAGCCGATAGTTTTTTCACCGGGCCATCTGGCGCAGCCTCCCCACCGTCAGGTCCCGACTGTACGTCCTCCAATGAACCGCTGCGGAGGCCGCTCCTTCGCCTCCGATGGGACCGGGTACGCCTGCGGCTCTTCCTTGGCCACGGGGAGCCAGACAACCTGAGTTGTTGAGGGGGAGCACCCCCCGGTCGGGGGGAACTTCCCCGGTTCACACGTTGTTCTCCCGTGACCCACTCCCACGCCGCCTCCGGCGAGTCAAAGAAGAAGGATTTCCCCGCCATCAAAACCTTGAGGCGCGCGGGAAAGAGGAGCATGTATGTCAACTATAGTGCCCGCAGCTTCTGCTTGATCCTTCATACGAGCGCCCGCCAGGCCTGAACCTCCCCGGGTTAGTCTGGGAACACCAGGATCCTGTGGTTATCCCAGCGGAGGTCCGGCTGGGCCCTACCCTCCCGAAGAACAGCATCCCGGTCTCTGAAGCTAAGGAATCTTGCGATCATCGGCCGCCAAATCCCCCCAGGCGGCCGGGGCACCAGGGCCCTGTGGGCATGCTCAGTGGCGAATCCGGGAGACAGCCGCTGATCAGGGACCCACTTCCGAATCCAATGCTACAGAAAGACGACAGCTGAGTTTGCCTCTACGGCCTCCGGGAAGCCCACAAAGCGCAGGTTGTTGCACCTGGAGCGATTTTCGGCGTCCTCCGCCCTATCGTGTAATTCGCCCGTGCGTGTCTGCACCTGGGCAACTTTAATTTTGAGTTCTGCAATCTCATCTTCAGCCTGGGAAACACGGTCCTCAACCTCTTTGATGCGGTCCACTGCCTTCGGAGGTCTTGACGCAGCAAACCCACATCTTCTCTCACCTCGCCGACCTTGGTTTCAACAGCCAGCTGCGTTTGGATGGCCTGAAGGATAGTATTCACCCCATCCGCCGCTGGGGCCTCGTGTCCTGGTTCTCCTGCCGCTCGTAGGGCAGCCTGTCTGGCAAACTGGTCAATGCGCTGCTACGATGCTGGAGGCTGCTTGGTCGTTTTATCCTTCCCCATGGAGCGTATGGACCCAGTGCCGATGGATCGCCACCAGTTTCTTCCACCAGCTCAGACACAAAGGGGGCCTCTGGGGACTCCCAACAGGGCACTCCGGGGGGGGGGGAATTGGAAAGGAAGGCAAGCTGGGGTCCGCCGGTCTACTCTCATCAGTCCGCCAGGGCCTCCTTCAGGGCATCTTCAGCCCCTGTGGTCCATCGCATCCGGGGCCCCCTGAGGCCGGCCCTCACCTCCAGAGCACCAGTCGCTGGCCGTCGCCAACGCCAGCCTCAGGGCGGATCTGGTCCTCTGCCGCATCTACGGCCTCTCCTCCTGACCTGGGCCGCAGCACGGGTCCCCAGCCGCAGTCCCGATGGCCTCCTCACCACCCTTCCTCCTCACCACCAACTGGCAGCACCCCAGCCCGGGGGGGGGGTTAGGACGGTGGCAGCCCCCCAGCCCGGGCGCGCCGTCGGCAGATCTGAGCCCCACCCCCGAGGGGACCGGCCCACTCCTCCAAATTAAGTCCTCTGTTGGCGGCACTGGCTTCACCCCCCCCCCCCGCCTCACCAGCCCCTCACCAGGCCCCGGGCCACAACACGGACCACAGGCCACAGCCCGGGGGGCCGCCACACCGCTCTTCTTCCTTGCCGCGGGACGCAGCGCAAACTCCAGGCACGGCGGACGACGCCCCCGATCTGGGAGGTGCCCTCGCCTGTGCAGCAGGTCGTCTTCCGCCGCTGCCCAGGCCCAGCCGCAGCCCGCCTTCTCCTTCTAGGCCGCCCGCACCAGCCGCAATCGCTGGAATCCGTTCACGGCTCCACCGTGGGTTTCTGGTGAAAAGTTGGCTCCCGCTGCCGGACCGCACCTCCTTACAGGCGGGGCCCCCGGTTGGGGCGAAATAGGCACCAGGACAGCGTGGCTTATTAGGGCGAATGACGGAGGGGTCCGGAGCACTCTTAGAGTCCGACCGCCATCTTGACGCCCTTGACCACACCCGCCCAGAAAAGTTTTAAACTATGGTTTGAGTTGCTCATGAATTTCACGCTTATGATTGTAGCAGATTATCCCATTTACATGACCACTTGGTCCGATCTTAAATACAGCTTTCACTCTTGCTATTCATTCTGCAAGCTAATAAACACGCAATTCAATCAATTTTTTATCTATATCACACACCCACAGCATCTTGAGCCACACAATTCCAGATGCTCACACTATTACTACGCCACCACTGACTTGACCATGCACATGAAGAATTTGCAGCTTTATTTATCTGCAGCTCACCCAAATTACCTGCAACGATCCTCAACGCATACCCCTATCTGCTTCAACCCACAACTTCCACCACTTACAGGTCTCATGATCCCTGTCAGTAACACACAAATTCACTTACTTCCAGTGACCTCACCTTTTACCCACCAATCACCCAAGGTTCTCTCATCCAGGTTCAACATCACCATTCCCTTACAGATTAGCTTAACTGTGTAATCATTGAATTGATACCAACACATGCTTACTACTCTCTTAATAATCTCAACTGTAAAACATGCACAGATTGCAGCGAGGTGGTCTGGATTGGGGCAGATTGTTTTGGATTGGAACAGGCTGATTGGTTTGGATTGCAGTGGGACAGATTTGACTGTTTTAGATTGGGGCAATTGGAGTGGGACAGATTGTTTTGGATTGGAGTGGGGCAAATTGGAGTAGGGTAGATGGGAGTGGGGCATATTGTTTTGGATTGGAACGGGCAGATTGTTTTGGATTGGAGTTGGACACATTTTATTTGGATTGGAGTGGGGCAAATTGGAGTGGGGTAGATGGGAGTCGGGCATATTGTTTTGGATTAGAGTGGGACAGATTGTTTTAAATTGGAGTGGGGCAGATTGTTTTGGAGTGGTCCAAATTGTTTTGGATTAGAGTGGGGCAGATTAGATTGGAGTGAGTTGGGAGGATTGGAGTGGAGTGGGGTGGGTCGGACTGGACTGGACTGAGTAGTTTGGTTTGGAGTGGGATGGATTGGTGTGGGGTAAAGTGGGATGGCTTCCAGTGGGGTGATTTGGGGTGTACTGCACAATCATGTGTTAAAGCATAATTTCATAAATTACACATAATAAAGAAACAACATCACATTGCAATATTTTGAACAAGATATTCTTTTGAGATGAGCCCACGAGCAAAAACAAAATGAAATATGAGTGGAAAGTGAGAAAAGACGACTTGGCAAAATAAAAGAAAGTTAGCTGTAAAAAGAAAACTTTCCAATTTTGCTTGTCCTGCTGGATACGTGTTTGCCAGTCACAAGCCTTCTGTTTGCAGGGCACTAGAAGTCAAAAAGAACAAAGTAGTACCTTGATCACATTGGGAGCAGCGAACTAGCATTGGTTAAGTTGAATCATTCAGTGCTTGGTCCCTGTGTAAGCACCACAATGGAAATTATGCCAGGCCTGAAGTGGATGAATTACTAGGGTGTAAAGAAGAGTGCCATGCAAGCCAACAAATGGTGAGCAACAGACGGCCTCCATGCCCTTTACTGTATACAACAGAGTCCCTAGCAAGCAAGATGCATGCACTAGCAGGCTTGACCCTATAAGGGGCTCTCGGCATTCAGATATCTCTCTTTTTTTAAAATTTGCAGTCCCCCACGATTACCAAGGTACTCCTGCAGGACAAACCGTCCAGATATCACTATATTGGGAACCTTAATTTCTCTAAAGCAGTGGAGCAAATTTACACCAAATAACAAAAAGCATGCTTTCTGAGTAAAAATCTATTTTTTTTTCCAAATTTGGTATAAATCAGTCTTCCAGTATTTTCTGTATGGCTTACCAAAATTCCTATTGGAAATTGCATTGAAGAAAGACGTTTTGGCACTCCCTCTTTACATGCCCCCCTCTTGATGGATCACCCAAAAAACCTTCCTGGATGAGCTTAAGAGAATTAACTTTTTTATTTTTTGGAAAGTTTTATTAATAATCGTCAAATAGTGGCAAAGGTATTAGCAAAAGAAGAAATGGTCTTCCTATGGAACTTTGTGACCTAACTATAACTACCCATATTTTAAATGTTACATTACTCATGCCATGTTAAATTACATCATTGATGACATCACTGATGACATTGTACATTAATTGTGATATCGTCCTATAGGGCTTGTGGACTTGAAGTCATTAAACATGCTACTCCTCTGGACAATATTCTACTCTCCTTAATGAGAGTGCCCTCTTAAACACTTCACATGACCTACAATTTTAGGTCAGAAGGATGACAGGTATACATTTTCCACTACAAATACACCTTCAGGCAACGTAGAGCTTCGTATTGTTTTAAATGCACTACATTTATTCCTGAGATGGGCATAATGGCCTTCAACCTTAAACCCTTCAACCTTAGAAATGATCTTCCTATGGAAACTTGTGACCTATCTATAACTTTACATATATTAAATAAAAAATAATCAAAGGTTAGCGAAATTATAGATAGGTACTGAAATAAGATATGACCTAACGTTTAAAAACAAAAAAAACTCTGAAATTCACCAGCTATAGTTTACTGAGCTAACTATAGCTTGCACACCGTCCTGCACTGCTTATGACCTCACATATTAAATTACTGTGGCATGTTAAATTACATCATTGATGTAATCACTGATAACATCTCATATTACATCACTGATAATATCATTGATGACATTGTATATTAATTGTGATATTGTCCTATAGGGTTTGTGGATTTGAAGTGATTAAACGTGCTACTCCTCTGGACAATATTCTACTCACCTTAATGGGATTACCCTCTTAAAGACTTCACATGACCTGCAATCTTAAGTCAGGAGGTTGACAGGTATACATTTTCCGGTGTAAATACACCTTCTGTCAGGCTACATAGACAGCGCTTCGTAGTTTATTAAACACACTACATTTATTTCTGAGATTGGCATAATGGCCTTCAACCTTAGAGCCTGCCAGTATGAGATAAGCCACCTCTAATTGGAGCATCCCAACATTGTACATTATTAAATAATCTGTAGTGCCTCGAAATTGTTAATGAAGTTTTGAAAGTAAACATTCATGTCTTATAGAATTGGTACATAGCATAGTAATATAGCTGTTTAACATGGGCATGTGCCTAGATATTACCGAGTGGTGTATATATTTTTAACCACATTTGCTTTGGCTTTCCTCACACATTTTTAATACAGGCTTTGGCTTCAAAGTACAATCTACTATCAAATATACCTCTGCATCCCATGTCAGGTGCACTTAGCCCTTATCTTGCTAAACGGATAGTACTTCTTCCACACCAGACTTGAATGATTTGTAAACAGTGCAGCTTATAACTTTTAAAATGAACAGTTAAAATTATCTGCAGGACCAATGTTATTTCCATGCTAATGACCCACGTGTGTACATGCAGTAACTTTATGCTGTGTATGACTATGGTGTTATCGCTGATATCATCAGTGATATAATTTGAAATGTCACCAGTGATGTCATCAATGATGTTATTTAACAGGTCATAAGTAGTGCTTGGCGGGGTTGCAAGTTATAGTTATCTGTAGTTTTCTCACCCGAGAAATTCACTGAAAAAACAAAGGTTATTGTGATGCTAAAGTAAGATGTGGTGATAATATCTTACATTTTACATTAAAGAAAACCCTTTAAATTCACTGCAAAAAACATAGTTGAAAGGGGCGTTATGGGTAGGTGAAAATGTCAGTCATAACGTGATGTTTTAAACCCAAAACGCCACAGAAATTAGCCAGCTGTATTTCAGCAACCTAACTATATCTTGCGCCCTCACAAGGCACTACTTATGATTTCACATATTACAGCACTCATAACATGTTCAGTGACATCATTGGATTAGGACACTGCTATTCTTGCGAAACTGTAAATTACAAACACCTTTCACTACTCCAGGAGTGATGAAGGCGTTTGTCATTTACAGCTTGGCAAGGATAGAACTGTGCTAATTCTGTGCCTAAAAATGTTGCTGTATAAACAGCAAAAGACTTTGGGCCTCATTAAGAGTTTGTCAGTCCCTCCACAGGACAGCCAAACTTGCTGGGAGGACACCACTGCCATGGCATCCCCTCCTGCCCTATTACAATGTTCCTGCCAGTCTGACCGGTGGGAACCTTGCAATAGAGCGTTCAACAGGAACAGTGCTAATAAATAGAACTCGGGTCCCTTAAAGGAGCCGAGTACTATCTCATAGCACATAGGCCGAAGAGCACGCTCTGAATGCGCACTGTCTGCTAAGCAGACAATGTGCATTCTGAGGGTGCTGGGCAGGGGGGCCCTGGACTGCCCATGCCATGCGCGTGGGCAGTGCAGGCCCTCCCCTGTGGCCTCCAGTACTTGTTCTCCACCACCCTTTTCATGGCTGGGTCCCTATCATGAAAAGGCTGGTGGAAAACAAGGTTGTAATCAGCCAGGCAGCCCTGAGTTTAGCGTCGCCCTGGCTGACTGCAACCAAGACCGCCATCACCCTGTCAAGATCTCTGATCCTAGCGGGACGGTGGTCTTTAGGTGGGTCCGCCCATCAAACTCATAATGTGGCAGTCCGACTGCCACAGCCACGGTTGTCTGACCGCCAGCCTTGAAATTAGGCCGTCTGTCATTTTGTAGCTCGGCATAGATGGCACTGTGCTAATCCTGTGCTTAAATCTTTGCTAGAAATACAGACATTTGAGGTGAGAAAATATTGTAGGGTGCTCTATACTTCACCTGCTCTTCACCTAAACTTCGGAACTACCCAGAGTTCTCTCTTCTCTTTTGCATACTTTACGTGCCACTCTAACCCTGAAAGGGTTTTGTTTAGACTTACACTGGATGGTCGCTTGTGTCTGGACAAAGCTAATCCTCTCTGAAGAGCTATAATGATAGCGAAAAACTTGTCAGGGGTTGCTTTTGCTCATTCCAGGTTGGCTTGGATAGTATTTTACCAGTTCAGAGCTGTAATAATGTGCCTGGAGTGGTGAAAGGATTTTGTCGTTGTCTAGCTTGACTTGGATGGCACAACTATGCTTAAAAACTTTGATAGAAAAAAAACCAGACATTTGAGGTGAGCAAATCTAGAGTGTAGCTGGTGTTGTAGGGTGCTCTATTCTGGGGCTGCTCTCCACCTAAACTTGGGAACTACCCAGAGTTCTCTCTTTTTTGCATAATTTATGCGTCACTCTAACCTTGAAAGGGTTTTGTTTTGACTTATATTGGGTGCTCCCTTGTGTCTGGGAAAAGCTAAACCTCTCTGAAGAGCTATAATGATAGCAAAACATATGTCAGGGGTTGCTTTTTCTGAGTCCAGGTTGGCTTGGATGGTATTTTTACTATTTCAAAGCTATAATACTTTGCCTGGAGTGGTGAAAGACTTTTGTCATTTACAGCTCGGCAAGGATAGCACTGTGCTAATCCTATGCTTAAAAACTTTGCTGTATAAATGGCAAAAAACTTTGGGCCTCTTTACGAGTCTGCCGGGCCGAAACCCGGACTGCCAGACCAATAGAGGTGGGGGGAGACCACCATGAGGCTGGCGGGCTCCACCACCCCACCCTTGTTACGAGGTTTCCACTGAGCTGACTGGTGGAAACTTCAGAAATTTGACTTTTCCACCAGTCAGCCCAGTGGAAGCCCCGAGGAGGCATTGGCCTCGGCTCCTCATGGAGCCGAGGCCAATGCCGTCACACAGAGGGTTCCCCCAGCACCCTCGGAATGCGCACTGTCTGTCGTACCAGAGAGTTCGCATTTAAAGGGTGCTTGGCAGGAGGATCTCTGCACTGCCCACAACACGGTTGTGGGAGTGCAGGGGCCCCTTTCTGACCCCAGCACTTCCTTTCCGCCTGCCCTTTCATGGCTGGGACCCCACTATGAAAGGCTGGCAGAAAGGGGACTCGTGATCAGCACTTCGGCCCTGAACTGACCATGATTCTGACCGCCAGCGCCCCATTGGGAACCATATTCCTGGCGGTGGTGACGGTTCCCTGGTGGTCTGTCTGTGTTATTATGTAGCGGTTTGTTGTTTTAATTGTGCCTAGCATTTTATGGTTGCTAATAAGCTACAGAATAAAGTTTATTGAATAGAATTAACCCCTTCAAAGTTTACTTTCTAGTTGATTTTTTAAATTCGTTTTATGTTTTAGCATCATTATTTTGTGATTTATTTGTAAAATTTATTTTAGTTTGAGTTTTATATTTTATTGGATATTTTATTTTTCGGCTTAATAGTATGTTCATTAAATTTTTTTACTTTTATTAATTGTTTTGTATAGGTTTATATTTATAATCTAATGTTTTCTGTAATTATTGTTAATGTTTATTTAATAATGTTATTTACATATTCTGTTTAATATTTTTTCACATTTATGTTTACGTATATATTTTTATTTTATGATTTTAAGTCATAAATATGTATTTATATTTTAAATGCATATTTTAATACATTTACTTTGTTTATATTTTTAAAGTTAAAATAATGTTAAATATTTTACATTTGATATACTTGATATAGTTCTATTTAATAATTAGATTTTTGTCCACTATATTTTTGCAGTCAATATATTTGTACTTTATATAGAAAGAGTGTAAGTCGATACTTACATCCTCAGTATTTTTTGTGATATTTAGAATTACTTTATTGTTCTTGGTGATGTTATAGAAGCCTACTGCAGGTGACAGGGTGTGATGAATCCCAGAAAGAATATGCAAAAATGACAAGCTACATGCCCGAGTACTGTGTATCCAGGGCATGCTTCACCAGTCCATGTATGGCAGTTTGTGGTCCTTGTCTTGAGTTTTGTGCACTTTCTGTGCACTTCAGCAGCAAACATGATCAATAAAAACATTGGAAAATTGTGTGTTATCCAAATATGGATCCTCATATGCCTCGTGGAAGTCACCTTCTTAAAAAAACACAACCCAATAAACAACAGAATTGCTGTTAATGAGCTCCAGACAAAACACTGATTATCATTCCACTCAAACCTTTCATAGCCTAGAACAAGCAAGCACAACATGCTTCAGAGTCTAATGCTTGGGGGCCACGTGTGATTCATTCACTCAGCAAATATATTTGTCTTTCACCAATATCTCAATTTCCTTCAATGGAAGATGCCTTCATCCCCAGGGAGAACATTTGGTAATGAATAGTGTAGGAAGTTGGCTCTGTATGTGCTATTTCAAAGTAAGGAATAGCATGCACAGAGTCCAAGGGTTCCCCTTAGAGGTAAAATAGTGGTAAAAATAGATAATACTAATGCTCTATTTTGTGGTAGTGTGGTCGAGCAGTAGGCTTATCCAAGGAGTAGTGTTAAGCATTTGTTGTACCTACACATAGACAATAAATGAGGTACACACACTCAGAGACAAATACAGCCAATAGGTTTTGTTATAGAAAAATATCTTTTCTTAGTTTATTTTAAGAACCACAGGTTCAAATTTAACATGTAATATCTCATTCGAAAGGTATTGCAGGTAAGTACTTTAGGAACTTTAAATCATAAAAATTGCATGTATACTTTTCAAGTTATTGACAAATAGCTGTTTTAAAAGTGGACACTTAGTGCAATTTTCACAGTTCCTAGGGGAGGTAAGTTTTTGTTAGTTTTACCAGGTAAGTAAGACACTTACAGGGTTCAGTTCTTGGTCCAAGGTAGCCCACCGTTGGGGGTTCAGAGCAACCCCAAAGTCACCACACCAGCAGCTCAGGGCCGGTCAGGTGCAGAGTTCAAAGTGGTGCCCAAAACACATAGGCTAGAATGGAGAGAAGGGGGTGCCCCGGTTCCGGTCTGCTTGCAGGTAAGTACCCGAGTCTTCGGAGGGCAGACCAGGGGGGTTTTGTAGGGCACCGGGGGGGACACAAGCCCACACAGAAATTTCACCCTCAGCAGCGCGGGGGCGGCCGGGTGCAGTGTAGGAACAGGCGTCGGGTTCGCAATGTTAGTCTATGAGAGATCTCGGGATCTATCCTGCGCTGCAGGCAGGCAAGGGGGGAATTCCTCGGGGAAACCTCCACTTGGGTGAGGGAGAGGGACTCCTGGGGGTCACTTCTCCAGTGAAAGTCCGGTCCTTCAGGTCCTGGGGGCTGCGGGTGCAGGGTCTCTCCCAGGCGTCGGGACTTTGGATTCAAAGAGTCGCGGTCAGGGGAAGCCTCGGGATTCCCTCTGCAGGCGGCGCTGTGGGGGCTCAGGGGGGATAGGTTTTGGTACTCACAGTATCAGAGTAGTCCTGGGGTCCCTCCTGAGGTGTTGGATCTCCACCAGCCGAGTCGGGGTCGCCGGGTGCAGTGTTGCAAGTCTCACGCTTCTTGCGGGGAGCTTGCAGGGTTCTTTCAAGGCTGCTGGAAACAAAGTTGCAGCCTTTCTTGGAGCAGGTCCGCTGTCCTCGGGAGTTTCTTGTCTTTTCGAAGCAGGGGCAGTCCTCAGAGGATGTCGAGGTCGCTGGTCCCTTTGGAAGGCGTCGCTGGAGCAGGATCTTTGGAAGGCAGGAGACAGGCCGGTGAGTTTCTGGAGCCAAGGCAGTAGTCGTCTTCTGGTCCTCCTCTGCAGGGGTTTTCAGCTAGGCAGTCCTTCTTCTTGTAGTTGCAGGAATCTAATTTTCTAGGGTTCAGGGTAGCCCTTAAATACTAAATTTAAGGGCGTGTTTAGGTCTGGGGGGTTAGTAGCCAATGGCTACTAGCCCTGAGGGTGGGTACACCCTCTTTGTGCCTCCTCCCAAGGGGAGGGGGTCACAATCCTAACCCTATTGGGGGAATCCTCCATCTGCAAGATGGAGGATTTCTAAAAGTCAGAGTCACCTCAGCTCAGGACACCTTAGGGGCTGTCCTGACTGGCCAGTGACTCCTCCTTGTTGCTTTCTTTGTTCCCTCCAGCCTTGCCGCCAAAAGTGGGGGCCGTGGCCGGAGGGGGCGGGCAACTCCACTAAGCTGGAGTGCCCTGCTGGGCTGTGACAAAGGGGTGAGCCTTTGAGGCTCACCGCCAGGTGTCACAGCTCCTGCCTGGGGGAGGTGTTAGCATCTCCACCCAGTGCAGGCTTTGTTACTGGCCTCAGAGTGACAAAGGCACTCTCCCCATGGGGCCAGCAACATGTCTCTGGTGTGGCAGGCTGCTGGAGCTAGTCAGCCTACACAGACAGTCGGTTAAGTTTCAGGGGGCACCTCTAAGGTGCCCTCTGTGGTGTATTTTACAATAAAATTCACACTGGCATCAGTGTGCATTTATTGTGCTGAGAAGTTTGATACCAAACTTCCCAGTTTTCAGTGTAGCCATTATGGTGCTGTGGAGTTCGTGTTTGACAGACTCCCAGACCATATACTCTTATGGCTACCCTGCACTTACAATGTCTAAGGTTTTGTTTAGACACTGTAGGGGTACCATGCTCATGCACTGGTACCCTCACCTATGGTATAGTGCACCCTGCCTTAGGGCTGTAAGGCCTGCTAGAGGGGTGTCTTACCTATACTGCATAGGCAGTGAGAGGCTGGCATGGCACCCTGAGGGGAGTGCCATGTCGACTTACTCGTTTTGTCCTCACTAGCACACACAAGCTGGCAAGCAGTGTGTCTGTGCTGAGTGAGAGGTCTCCAGGGTGGCATAAGACATGCTGCAGCCCTTAGAGACCTTCCTTGGCATCAGGGCCCTTGGTACTAGAAGTACCAGTTACAAGGGACTTATCTGGATGCCAGGGTCTGCCAATTGTGGATACAAAAGTACAGGTTAGGGAAAGAACACTGGTGCTGGGGCCTGGTTAGCAGGCCTCAGCACACTTTCAATTGTAAACATAGCATCAGCAAAGGCAAAAAGTCAGGGGGCAACCATGCCAAGGAGGCATTTCCTTACACAACCCCCCCCCAAACGAAAGAGGATGAGACTAACCTTTCCCAAGAGAGTCTTCATTTTCTAAGTGGAAGAACCTGGAAAGGCCATCTGCATTGGCATGGGCAGTCCCAGGTCTGTGTTCCACTATAAAGTCCATTCCCTGTAGGGAGATGGACCACCTCAATAGTTTAGGATTTTCACCTTTCATTTGCATCAGCCATTTGAGAGGTCTGTGGTCAGTTTGAACTAGGAAGTGAGTCCCAAAGAGGTATGGTCTCAGCTTCTTCAGGGACCAAACCACAGCAAAGGCCTCCCTCTCAATGGCACTCCAACGCTGCTCCCTGGGGAGTAACCTCCTGCTAATGAAAGCAACAGGCTGGTCAAGGCCATCATCATTTGTTTGGGACAAAACTGCCCCTATCCCATGTTCAGAGGCATCAGTCTGCACAATGAACTGCTTAGAATAATCTGGAGCTTTTAGAACTGGTGCTGAGCACATTGCTTGTTTCAGGGTGTCAAAGGCCTGTTGGCATTCCACAGTCCAGTTCACTTTCTTGGGCATTTTCTTGGAGGTGAGTTCAGTGAGGGCTGTCACAATGGATCCATATCCCTTCACAAACCTCCTGTAATACCCAGTCAAGCCAAGGAATGCCCTGACTTGAGTCTGGGTTTTTGGAGCTACCCAGTCCAGAATAGTCTGGATCTTGGGTTGGAGTGGCTGAACTTGGCCTCCACCTACAAGGTGGCCCAAGTAAACCACAGTTCCCTGCCCTATCTGGCATTTGGATGCCTTGATAGAGAGGCCTGCAGATTGCAGAGCCTTCAAAACCTTCTTCAGGTGGACCAGGTGATCCTGCCAGGTGGAGCTAAAGACAGCAATATCATCAAGATAAGCTGTGCTAAAGGACTCCAAGCCAGCAAGGACTTGATTCACCAACCTTTGGAAGGTGGCAGGGGCATTCTTTAAACCAAAGGGCATAACAGTAAACTGATAATGCCCATCAGGTGTGGAGAATGCTGTTTTCTCTTTTGCTCCAGGTGCCATTTTTATTTGCCAGTACCCTGCTGTCAAGTCAAAGGTACTTAGGAATTTGGCAGCACCTAATTTATCTATGAGCTCATCAGCTCTTGGAATTGGATGAGCATCTGTCTTGGTGACAGAATTGAGCCCTCTGTAGTCCACACAAAACCTCATCTCTTTCTTTCCATCTTTGGTGTGAGGTTTGGGGACTAAGACCACTGGGCTAGCCCAGGGGCTGTCAGAGCGCTCAATTACTCCCAATTCCAGCATCTTGTGGACTTCCACCTTGATGCTTTCCTTAACATGGTCAGACTGTCTAAAGATTTTGTTTTTGACAGGCATGCTGTCTCCTGTGTCCACATCATGGGTACACAGGTGTGTCTGACCAGGGGTTAAGGAGAAGAGTTCAGGAAACTGTTGTAGGACTCTCCTACAATCAGCTTGCTGTTGGCCAGAGAGGGTGTCTGAGTAGATCACTCCATCTACTGTGCCATCTTTTGGGTCTGATGACAGAAGATCAGGGAGAGGTTCACTCTCTGCCTCCTGATCCTCATCTGTTACCATCAACAGATTCACATCAGCCCTGTCATGGAAGAGCTTAAGGCGGTTCACATGGATCACCCTCTTGGGGCTCCTGCTTGTGCCCAGGTCCACCAGGTAGGTGACCTGACTCTTCCTTTCTAGCACTGGGTAAGGGCCACTCCATTTGTCCTGGAGTGCCCTGGGAGCCACAGGCTCCAGAACCCAGACTTTCTGCCCTGGTTGGAACTCAACCAGTGCAGCCTTTTGGTCATACCAAAACTTCTGGAGCTGTTGGCTGGCCTCAAGGTTTTTGGTTGCCTTTTCCATGTACTCTGCCATTCTAGAGCGAAGGCCAAGTACATAGTCCACTATGTCTTGTTTAGGCTCATGGAGAGGTCTCTCCCAGCCTTCTTTAACAAGAGCAAGTGGTCCTCTTACAGGATGACCAAACAGAAGTTCAAAGGGTGAGAATCCTACTCCCTTCTGTGGCACCTCTCTGTAAGCGAAAAGCAGACATGGCAAGAGGACATCCCATCTCCTTTTGAGTTTTTCTGGGAGCCCCATGATCATGCCTTTTAATGTCTTGTTGAATCTCTCAACCAAGCCATTAGTTTGTGGATGGTATGGTGTAGTGAATTTGTAAGTCACTCCACACTCATTCCACATGTGTTTTAGGTATGCTGACATGAAGTTGGTACCTCTGTCAGACACCACCTCCTTAGGGAAACCCACTCTGGTAAAGATACCAATGAGGGCCTTGGCTACTGCAGGGGCAGTAGTCGACCTAAGGGGAATAGCTTCAGGATACCTGGTAGCATGATCCACTACTACCAGGATATACATATTTCCTGAGGCTGTGGGAGGTTCCAGTGGACCAACTATGTCCACACCCACTCTTTCAAAGGGGACCCCCACCACTGGAAGTGGAATGAGGGAGGCCTTTGGGTGCTCACCTGTCTTACCACTGGCTTGACAGGTGGGGCAGGAGAGGCAAAACTCCTTAACCATGTTGGACATATTGGGCCAGTAGAAGTGGTTGACTAGCCTCTCCCACGTCTTGGTTTGTCCCAAATGTCCAGCAAGGGGAATGTCATGGGCCAATGTTAGGATGAACTCTCTGAACAGCTGAGGCACTACCACTCTCCTAGTGGCTCCAGGTTTGGGGTCTCTGGCCTCAGTGTACAGGAGTCCATCCTCCCAATAGACCCTATGTGTTCCATTTTTCTTGCCCTTGGACTCTTCAGCAGCTTGCTGCCTAAGGCCTTCAAGAGAGGGACAGGTTTCTTGTCCCTTACACAGCTCCTCCCTTGAGGGTCCCCCTGGGCCTAAGAGCTCAACCTGATAAGGTTCAAGCTCCAAAGGCTCAGTTCCCTCAGAGGGCAGAACTTCTTCCTGAGAAGAGAGGTTCCCTTTCTTTTGCTGTGTTGCAGTTGGTTTCCCAACTGACTTTCCTGTTCTCTTGGTAGGCTGGGCCATTTTTCCAGACTCCAGCTCTACTTTTTCACCCTGTGCCTTGCATTGTGCTCTTGTTTTCACACACACCAGTTCAGGGATACCCAGCATTGCTGCATGGGTTTTTAGTTCTACCTCAGCCCATGCTGAGGACTCCAGGTCATTTCCAAGCAGACAGTCCACTGGGATATTTGAGGAGACCACCACCTGTTTCAGGCCATTGACCCCTCCCCATTCTAAAGTAACCATTGCCATGGGATGTACTTTTCTCTGATTGTCAGCGTTGGTGACTGTGTAAGTTTTTCCAGTCAGGTATTGGCCAGGGGAAACCAGTTTCTCTGTCACCATGGTGACACTGGCACCTGTATCCCTCAGGCCCTCTATTCTAGTCCCATTAATTAAGAGTTGCTGTCTGTATTTTTGCATGTTAGGCGGCCAGACAGCTAGTGTGGCTAAATCCACCCCACCCTCAGAAACTAGAGTAGCTTCAGTGTGGACCCTGATTTGCTCTGGGCACACTGTTGATCCCACTTGGAGACTAGCCATACCAGTGTTACCTGGATGGGAGTTTGGAGTGGAACCTTTCTTGGGACAGGCCTTGTCTCCAGTTTGGTGTCCATGCTGTTTACAGCTATGACACCAGGCCTTTTTGGGATCAAAGTTTTTACCCTTGTACCCATTGTTTTGTGAAGAGGCTCTGGGCCCACCCTCCTGTGCAGGTTTTTGGGGGCCTGTAGAAGACTCTTTACTATTTTTAGTTTTGGTTGTCTCATCACCCTTCCCCTGGGGAGTCTTTGTGACCCCTTTCTTTTGGTCACCCCCTGTTGAAGTCTTGGACACCCTTGTCTTGACCCAATGGTCCGCCTTCTTTCCCAATTCTTGGGGAGAAATTGGTCCTAGGTCTACCAGATGCTGATGCAGTTTATCATTGAAACAATTACTTAACAGGTGTTCCTTCACAAATAAATTGTACAGCCCATCATAATTACTTACACCACTGCCTTGAATCCAACCATCTAGTGTTTTCACTGAGTAGTCTACAAAGTCAACCCAGGTCTGGCTCGAGGATTTTTGAGCCCCCCTGAATCTAATCCTATACTCCTCAGTGGAGAATCCAAAGCCCTCAATCAGGGTACCCTTCATGAGGTCATAAGATTCTGCATCTTGTCCAGAGAGTGTGAGGAGTCTATCCCTACACTTTCCTGTGAACATTTCCCAAAGGAGAGCACCCCAGTGAGATCTGTTCACTTTTCTGGTTACACAAGCCCTCTCAAAAGCTGTGAACCATTTGGTGATGTCATCACCATCTTCATATTTAGTTACAATCCCTTTAGGGATTTTCAACATGTCAGGAGAATCTCTGACCCTATTTATGTTGCTGCCACCATTGATGGGTCCTAGGCCCATCTCTTGTCTTTCCCTCTCTATGGCTAGGATCTGTCTTTCCAAAGCCAATCTTTTGGCCATCCTGGCTAACTGGATGTCCTCTTCACTGGGGCTATCCTCAGTGATTTCAGAGGTGTTGGTCTCTCCTGTGAGGGAACCAGCATCTCTGACTATTATTTTTGGAGTCAGGGTTTGAGGGACCCTGTTCTCCCTAGATAGGATTGGTAGGGGGGAATTGTCCTCCAAGTCACTATCCTCTTCCTCTGAGTTGCCACCCTCAGAGGGGTTGGCCTTTTCAAACTCTGCCAAAAGCTCCTGGAGCTGTATTTTGGTAGGTTTGGGGCCCATTGTTATTTTCTTTATTTTACAGAGTGACCTTAGCTCCCTCATCTTAAGATGGAGGTAAGGTGTGGTGTCGAGTTCCACCACAGTCACATCTGTGCTAGACATTTTGCTTCTAAAAGTTGGAATACTTTTTAAGAATCTACAACTGGTTCTAGAATCTAATTCAAACGTTTACAAACTTTTATACTCTAAAAGAAATGCTAAACAGGATCTAACACAAGGCCCTAGCAGGTCTTTTAAGAATTTAGAAAACTTTTCAAATTGCAAAAATCAATTTCTAATGACAATTTTGGAATTTGTCGTGTGATCAGGTATTGGCTGAGTAGTCCAGCAAATGCAAAGTCTTGTACCCCACCGCTGATCCACCAATGTAGGAAGTTGGCTCTGTATGTGCTATTTCAAAGTAAGGAATAGCATGCACAGAGTCCAAGGGTTCCCCTTAGAGGTAAAATAGTGGTAAAAATAGATAATACTAATGCTCTATTTTGTGGTAGTGTGGTCGAGCAGTAGGCTTATCCAAGGAGTAGTGTTAAGCATTTGTTGTACCTACACATAGACAATAAATGAGGTACACACACTCAGAGACAAATCCAGCCAATAGGTTTTGTTATAGAAAAATATATTTTCTTAGTTTATTTTAAGAACCACAGGTTCAAATTTAACATGTAATATCTCATTCGAAAGGTATTGCAGGTAAGTACTTTAGGAACTTTAAATCATTAAAATTGCATGTATACTTTTCAAGTTATTGACAAATAGCTGTTTTAAAAGTGGACACTTAGTGCAATTTTCACAGTTCCTAGGGGAGGTAAGTTTTTGTTAGTTTTACCAGGTAAGTAAGACACTTACAGGGTTCAGTTCTTGGTCCAAGGTAGCCCACCGTTGGGGGTTCAGAGCAACCCCAAAGTCACCACACCAGCAGCTCAGGGCCGGTCAGGTGCAGAGTTCAAAGTGGTGCCCAAAACACATAGGCTAGAATGGAGAGAAGGGGGTGCCCCGGTTCCGGTCTGCTTGCAGGTAAGTACCCGCGTCTTCGGAGGGCAGACCAGGGGGGTTTTGTAGGGCACCGGGGGGGACACAAGCCCACACAGAAATTTCACCCTCAGCAGCGCGGGGGCGGCCGGGTGCAGTGTAGGAACAGGCGTCGGGTTCGCAATGTTAGTCTATGAGAGATCTCGGGATCTCTCCAGCGCTGCAGGCAGGCAAGGGGGGAATTCCTCGGGGAAACCTCCACTTGGGTAAGGGACAGGGACTCCTGGGGGTCACTTCTCCAGTGAAAGTCCGGTCCTTCAGGTCCTGGGGGCTGCGGGTGCAGGGTCTCTCCCAGGCGTCGGGACTTTGGATTCAAAGAGTCGCGGTCAGGGGAAGCCTCGGGATTCCCTCTGCAGGCGGCGCTGTGGGGGCTCAGGGGGGATAGGTTTTGGTACTCACAGTATCAGAGTAGTCCTGGGGTCCCTCCTGAGGTGTTGGATCTCCACCAGCCGAGTCGGGGTCGCCGGGTGCAGTGTTGCAAGTCTCACGCTTCTTGCGGGGAGCTTGCAGGGTTCTTTCAAGGCTGCTGGAAACAAAGTTGCAGCCTTTCTTGGAGCAGGTCCGCTGTCCTCGGGAGTTTCTTGTCTTTTCGAAGCAGGGGCAGTCCTCAGAGGATGTCGAGGTCGCTGGTCCCTTTGGAAGGCGTCGCTGGAGCAGGATCTTTGGAAGGCAGGAGACAGGCCGGTGAGTTTCTGGAGCCAAGGCAGAAGTCGTCTTCTGGTCTTCCTCTGCAGGGGTTTTCAGCTAGGCAGTCCTTCTTCTTGTAGTTGCAGGAATCTAATTTTCTAGGGTTCAGGGTAGCCCTTAAATACTAAATTTAAGGGCGTGTTTAGGTCTGGGGGGTTAGTAGCCAATGGCTACTAGCCCTGAGGGTGGGTACACCCTCTTTGTGCCTCCTCCCAAGGGGAGGGGGTCACAATCCTAACCCTATTGGGGGAATCCTCCATCTGCAAGATGGAGGATTTCTAAAAGTCAGAGTCACCTCAGCTCAGGACACCTTAGGGGCTGTCCTGACTGGCCAGTGACTCCTCCTTGTTGCTTTCTTTGTTCCCTCCAGCCTTGCCGCCAAAAGTGGGGGCCGTGGCCGGAGGGGGCGGGCAACTCCACTAAGCTGGAGTGCCCTGCTGGGCTGTGACAAAGGGGTGAGCCTTTGAGGCTCACCGCCAGGTGTCACAGCTCCTGCCTGGGGGAGGTGTTAGCATCTCCACCCAGTGCAGGCTTTGTTACTGGCCTCAGAGTGACAAAGGCACTCTCCCCATGGGGCCAGCAACATGTCTCTGGTGTGGCAGGCTGCTGGAGCTAGTCAGCCTACACAGACAGTCGGTTAAGTTTCAGGGGGCACCTCTAAGGTGCCCTCTGTGGTGTATTTTACAATAAAATGCACACTGGCATCAGTGTGCATTTATTGTGCTGAGAAGTTTGATACCAAACTTCCCAGTTTTCAGTGTAGCCATTATGGTGCTGTGGAGTTCGTGTTTGACAGACTCCCAGACCATATACTCTTATGGCTACCCTGCACTTACAATGTCTAAGGTTTTGTTTAGACACTGTAGGGGTACCATGCTCATGCACTGGTACCCTCACCTATGGTATAGTGCACCCTGCCTTAGGGCTGTAAGGCCTGCTAGAGGGGTGTCTTACCTATACTGCATAGGCAGTGAGAGGCTGGCATGGCACCCTGAGGGGAGTGCCATGTCGACTTACTCGTTTTGTCCTCACTAGCACACACAAGCTGGCAAGCAGTGTGTCTGTGCTGAGTGAGAGGTCTCCAGGGTGGCATAAGACATGCTGCAGCCCTTAGAGACCTTCCTTGGCATCAGGGCCCTTGGTACTAGAAGTACCAGTTACAAGGGACTTATCTGGATGCCAGGGTCTGCCAATTGTGGATACAAAAGTACAGGTTAGGGAAAGAACACTGGTGCTGGGGCCTGGTTAGCAGGCCTCAGCACACTTTCAATTGTAAACATAGCATCAGCAAAGGCAAAAAGTCAGGGGGCAACCATGCCAAGGAGGCATTTCCTTACACAACCCCCCCCCCAAACGAAAGAGGATGAGACTAACCTTTCCCAAGAGAGTCTTCATTTTCTAAGTGGAAGAACCTGGAAAGGCCATCTGCATTGGCATGGGCAGTCCCAGGTCTGTGTTCCACTATAAAGTCCATTCCCTGTAGGGAGATGGACCACCTCAATAGTTTAGGATTTTCACCTTTCATTTGCATCAGCCATTTGAGAGGTCTGTGGTCAGTTTGAACTAGGAAGTGAGTCCCAAAGAGGTATGGTCTCAGCTTCTTCAGGGACCAAACCACAGCAAAGGCCTCCCTCTCAATGGCACTCCAACGCTGCTCCCTGGGGAGTAACCTCCTGCTAATGAAAGCAACAGGCTGGTCAAGGCCATCATCATTTGTTTGGGACAAAACTGCCCCTATCCCATGTTCAGAGGCATCAGTCTGCACAATGAACTGCTTAGAATAATCTGGAGCTTTTAGAACTGGTGCTGAGCACATTGCTTGTTTCAGGGTGTCAAAGGCCTGTTGGCATTCCACAGTCCAGTTCACTTTCTTGGGCATTTTCTTGGAGGTGAGTTCAGTGAGGGCTGTCACAATGGATCCATATCCCTTCACAAACCTCCTGTAATACCCAGTCAAGCCAAGGAATGCCCTGACTTGAGTCTGGGTTTTTGGAGCTACCCAGTCCAGAATAGTCTGGATCTTGGGTTGGAGTGGCTGAACTTGGCCTCCACCTACAAGGTGGCCCAAGTAAACCACAGTTCCCTGCCCTATCTGGCATTTGGATGCCTTGATAGAGAGGCCTGCAGATTGCAGAGCCTTCAAAACCTTCTTCAGGTGGACCAGGTGATCCTGCCAGGTGGAGCTAAAGACAGCAATATCATCAAGATAAGCTGTGCTAAAGGACTCCAAGCCAGCAAGGACTTGATTCACCAACCTTTGGAAGGTGGCAGGGGCATTCTTTAAACCAAAGGGCATAACAGTAAACTGATAATGCCCATCAGGTGTGGAGAATGCTGTTTTCTCTTTTGCTCCAGGTGCCATTTTTATTTGCCAGTACCCTGCTGTCAAGTCAAAGGTACTTAGGAATTTGGCAGCACCTAATTTATCTATGAGCTCATCAGCTCTAGGAATTGGATGAGCATCTGTCTTGGTGACAGAATTGAGCCCTCTGTAGTCCACACAAAACCTCATCTCTTTCTTTCCATCATTGGTGTGAGGTTTGGGGACTAAGACCACTGGGCTAGCCCAGGGGCTGTCAGAGCGCTCAATTACTCCCAATTCCAGCATCTTGTGGACTTCCACCTTGATGCTTTCCTTAACATGGTCAGACTGTCTAAAGATTTTGTTTTTGACAGGCATGCTGTCTCCTGTGTCCACATCATGGGTACACAGGTGTGTCTGACCAGGGGTTAAGGAGAAGAGTTCAGGAAACTGTTGTAGGACTCTCCTACAATCAGCTTGCTGTTGGCCAGAGAGGGTGTCTGAGTAGATCACTCCATCTACTGTGCCATCTTTTGGGTCTGATGACAGAAGATCAGGGAGAGGTTCACTCTCTGCCTCCTGATCCTCATCTGTTACCATCAACAGATTCACATCAGCCCTGTCATGGAAGAGCTTAAGGCGGTTCACATGGATCACCCTCTTGGGGCTCCTGCTTGTGCCCAGGTCCACCAGGTAGGTGACCTGACTCTTCCTTTCTAGCACTGGGTAAGGGCCACTCCATTTGTCCTGGAGTGCCCTGGGAGCCACAGGCTCCAGAACCCAGACTTTCTGCCCTGGTTGGAACTCAACCAGTGCAGCCTTTTGGTCATACCAAAACTTCTGGAGCTGTTGGCTGGCCTCAAGGTTTTTGGTTGCCTTTTCCATGTACTCTGCCATTCTAGAGCGAAGGCCAAGTACATAGTCCACTATGTCTTGTTTAGGCTCATGGAGAGGTCTCTCCCAGCCTTCTTTAACAAGAGCAAGTGGTCCTCTTACAGGATGACCAAACAGAAGTTCAAAGGGTGAGAATCCTACTCCCTTCTGTGGCACCTCTCTGTAAGCGAAAAGCAGACATGGCAAGAGGACATCCCATCTCCTTTTGAGTTTTTCTGGGAGCCCCATGATCATGCCTTTTAATGTCTTGTTGAATCTCTCAACCAAGCCATTAGTTTGTGGATGGTATGGTGTAGTGAATTTGTAAGTCACTCCACACTCATTCCACATGTGTTTTAGGTATGCTGACATGAAGTTGGTACCTCTGTCAGACACCACCTCCTTAGGGAAACCCACTCTGGTAAAGATACCAATGAGGGCCTTGGCTACTGCAGGGGCAGTAGTCGACCTAAGGGGAATAGCTTCAGGATACCTGGTAGCATGATCCACTACTACCAGGATATACATATTTCCTGAGGCTGTGGGAGGTTCCAGTGGACCAACTATGTCCACACCCACTCTTTCAAAGGGGACCCCCACCACTGGAAGTGGAATGAGGGAGGCCTTTGGGTGCTCACCTGTCTTACCACTGGCTTGACAGGTGGGGCAGGAGAGGCAAAACTCCTTAACCATGTTGGACATATTGGGCCAGTAGAAGTGGTTGACTAGCCTCTCCCACGTCTTGGTTTGTCCCAAATGTCCAGCAAGGGGAATGTCATGGGCCAATGTTAGGATGAACTCTCTGAACAGCTGAGGCACTACCACTCTCCTAGTGGCTCCAGGTTTGGGGTCTCTGGCCTCAGTGTACAGGAGTCCATCCTCCCAATAGACCCTATGTGTTCCATTTTTCTTGCCCTTGGACTCTTCAGCAGCTTGCTGCCTAAGGCCTTCAAGAGAGGGACAGGTTTCTTGTCCCTTACACAGCTCCTCCCTTGAGGGTCCCCCTGGGCCTAAGAGCTCAACCTGATAAGGTTCAAGCTCCAAAGGCTCAGTTCCCTCAGAGGGCAGAACTTCTTCCTGAGAAGAGAGGTTCCCTTTCTTTTGCTGTGTTGCAGTTGGTTTCCCAACTGACTTTCCTGTTCTCTTGGTAGGCTGGGCCATTTTTCCAGACTCCAGCTCTACTTTTTCACCCTGTGCCTTGCATTGTGCTCTTGTTTTCACACACACCAGTTCAGGGATACCCAGCATTGCTGCATGGGTTTTTAGTTCTACCTCAGCCCATGCTGAGGACTCCAGGTCATTTCCAAGCAGACAGTCCACTGGGATATTTGAGGAGACCACCACCTGTTTCAGGCCATTGACCCCTCCCCATTCTAAAGTAACCATTGCCATGGGATGTACTTTTCTCTGATTGTCAGCGTTGGTGACTGTGTAAGTTTTTCCAGTCAGGTATTGGCCAGGGGAAACCAGTTTCTCTGTCACCATGGTGACACTGGCACCTGTATCCCTCAGGCCCTCTATTCTAGTCCCATTAATTAAGAGTTGCTGTCTGTATTTTTGCATGTTAGGCGGCCAGACAGCTAGTGTGGCTAAATCCACCCCACCCTCAGAAACTAGAGTAGCTTCAGTGTGGACCCTGATTTGCTCTGGGCACACTGTTGATCCCACTTGGAGACTAGCCATACCAGTGTTACCTGGATGGGAGTTTGGAGTGGAACCTTTCTTGGGACAGGCCTTGTCTCCAGTTTGGTGTCCATGCTGTTTACAGCTATGACACCAGGCCTTTTTGGGATCAAAGTTTTTACCCTTGTACCCATTGTTTTGTGAAGAGGCTCTGGGCCCACCCTCCTGTGCAGGTTTTTGGGGGCCTGTAGAAGACTCTTTACTATTTTTAGTTTTGGTTGTCTCATCACCCTTCCCCTGGGGAGTCTTTGTGACCCCTTTCTTTTGGTCACCCCCTGTTGAAGTCTTGGACACCCTTGTCTTGACCCAATGGTCCGCCTTCTTTCCCAATTCTTGGGGAGAAATTGGTCCTAGGTCTACCAGATGCTGATGCAGTTTATCATTGAAACAATTACTTAACAGGTGTTCCTTCACAAATAAATTGTACAGCCCATCATAATTACTTACACCACTGCCTTGAATCCAACCATCTAGTGTTTTCACTGAGTAGTCTACAAAGTCAACCCAGGTCTGGCTCGAGGATTTTTGAGCCCCCCTGAATCTAATCCTATACTCCTCAGTGGAGAATCCAAAGCCCTCAATCAGGGTACCCTTCATGAGGTCATAAGATTCTGCATCTTGTCCAGAGAGTGTGAGGAGTCTATCCCTACACTTTCCTGTGAACATTTCCCAAAGGAGAGCACCCCAGTGAGATCTGTTCACTTTTCTGGTTACACAAGCCCTCTCAAAAGCTGTGAACCATTTGGTGATGTCATCACCATCTTCATATTTAGTTACAATCCCTTTAGGGATTTTCAACATGTCAGGAGAATCTCTGACCCTATTTATGTTGCTGCCACCATTGATGGGTCCTAGGCCCATCTCTTGTCTTTCCCTCTCTATGGCTAGGATCTGTCTTTCCAAAGCCAATCTTTTGGCCATCCTGGCTAACTGGATGTCCTCTTCACTGGGGCTATCCTCAGTGATTTCAGAGGTGTTGGTCTCTCCTGTGAGGGAACCAGCATCTCTGACTATTATTTTTGGAGTCAGGGTTTGAGGGACCCTGTTCTCCCTAGATAGGATTGGTAGGGGGGAATTGTCCTCCAAGTCACTATCCTCTTCCTCTGAGTTGCCACCCTCAGAGGGGTTGGCCTTTTCAAACTCTGCCAAAAGCTCCTGGAGCTGTATTTTGGTAGGTTTGGGGCCCATTGTTATTTTCTTTATTTTACAGAGTGACCTTAGCTCCCTCATCTTAAGATGGAGGTAAGGTGTGGTGTCGAGTTCCACCACAGTCACATCTGTGCTAGACATTTTGCTTCTAAAAGTTGGAATACTTTTTAAGAATCTACAACTGGTTCTAGAATCTAATTCAAACGTTTACAAACTTTTATACTCTAAAAGAAATGCTAAACAGGATCTAACACAAGGCCCTAGCAGGTCTTTTAAGAATTTAGAAAACTTTTCAAATTGCAAAAATCAATTTCTAATGACAATTTTGGAATTTGTCGTGTGATCAGGTATTGGCTGAGTAGTCCAGCAAATGCAAAGTCTTGTACCCCACCGCTGATCCACCAATGTAGGAAGTTGGCTCTGTATGTGCTATTTCAAAGTAAGGAATAGCATGCACAGAGTCCAAGGGTTCCCCTTAGAGGTAAAATAGTGGTAAAAATAGATAATACTAATGCTCTATTTTGTGGTAGTGTGGTCGAGCAGTAGGCTTATCCAAGGAGTAGTGTTAAGCATTTGTTGTACCTACACATAGACAATAAATGAGGTACACACACTCAGAGACAAATCCAGCCAATAGGTTTTGTTATAGAAAAATATATTTTCTTAGTTTATTTTAAGAACCACAGGTTCAAATTTAACATGTAATATCTCATTCGAAAGGTATTGCAGGTAAGTACTTTAGGAACTTTAAATCATTAAAATTGCATGTATACTTTTCAAGTTATTGACAAATAGCTGTTTTAAAAGTGGACACTTAGTGCAATTTTCACAGTTCCTAGGGGAGGTAAGTTTTTGTTAGTTTTACCAGGTAAGTAAGACACTTACAGGGTTCAGTTCTTGGTCCAAGGTAGCCCACCGTTGGGGGTTCAGAGCAACCCCAAAGTCACCACACCAGCAGCTCAGGGCCGGTCAGGTGCAGAGTTCAAAGTGGTGCCCAAAACACATAGGCTAGAATGGAGAGAAGGGGGTGCCCCGGTTCCGGTCTGCTTGCAGGTAAGTACCCGCGTCTTCGGAGGGCAGACCAGGGGGGTTTTGTAGGGCACCGGGGGGGACACAAGCCCACACAGAAATTTCACCCTCAGCAGCGCGGGGGCGGCCGGGTGCAGTGTAGGAACAGGCGTCGGGTTCGCAATGTTAGTCTATGAGAGATCTCGGGATCTCTCCAGCGCTGCAGGCAGGCAAGGGGGGAATTCCTCGGGGAAACCTCCACTTGGGTAAGGGACAGGGACTCCTGGGGGTCACTTCTCCAGTGAAAGTCCGGTCCTTCAGGTCCTGGGGGCTGCGGGTGCAGGGTCTCTCCCAGGCGTCGGGACTTTGGATTCAAAGAGTCGCGGTCAGGGGAAGCCTCGGGATTCCCTCTGCAGGCGGCGCTGTGGGGGCTCAGGGGGGATAGGTTTTGGTACTCACAGTATCAGAGTAGTCCTGGGGTCCCTCCTGAGGTGTTGGATCTCCACCAGCCGAGTCGGGGTCGCCGGGTGCAGTGTTGCAAGTCTCACGCTTCTTGCGGGGAGCTTGCAGGGTTCTTTCAAGGCTGCTGGAAACAAAGTTGCAGCCTTTCTTGGAGCAGGTCCGCTGTCCTCGGGAGTTTCTTGTCTTTTCGAAGCAGGGGCAGTCCTCAGAGGATGTCGAGGTCGCTGGTCCCTTTGGAAGGCGTCGCTGGAGCAGGATCTTTGGAAGGCAGGAGACAGGCCGGTGAGTTTCTGGAGCCAAGGCAGAAGTCGTCTTCTGGTCTTCCTCTGCAGGGGTTTTCAGCTAGGCAGTCCTTCTTCTTGTAGTTGCAGGAATCTAATTTTCTAGGGTTCAGGGTAGCCCTTAAATACTAAATTTAAGGGCGTGTTTAGGTCTGGGGGGTTAGTAGCCAATGGCTACTAGCCCTGAGGGTGGGTACACCCTCTTTGTGCCTCCTCCCAAGGGGAGGGGGTCACAATCCTAACCCTATTGGGGGAATCCTCCATCTGCAAGATGGAGGATTTCTAAAAGTCAGAGTCACCTCAGCTCAGGACACCTTAGGGGCTGTCCTGACTGGCCAGTGACTCCTCCTTGTTGCTTTCTTTGTTCCCTCCAGCCTTGCCGCCAAAAGTGGGGGCCGTGGCCGGAGGGGGCGGGCAACTCCACTAAGCTGGAGTGCCCTGCTGGGCTGTGACAAAGGGGTGAGCCTTTGAGGCTCACCGCCAGGTGTCACAGCTCCTGCCTGGGGGAGGTGTTAGCATCTCCACCCAGTGCAGGCTTTGTTACTGGCCTCAGAGTGACAAAGGCACTCTCCCCATGGGGCCAGCAACATGTCTCTGGTGTGGCAGGCTGCTGGAGCTAGTCAGCCTACACAGACAGTCGGTTAAGTTTCAGGGGGCACCTCTAAGGTGCCCTCTGTGGTGTATTTTACAATAAAATGCACACTGGCATCAGTGTGCATTTATTGTGCTGAGAAGTTTGATACCAAACTTCCCAGTTTTCAGTGTAGCCATTATGGTGCTGTGGAGTTCGTGTTTGACAGACTCCCAGACCATATACTCTTATGGCTACCCTGCACTTACAATGTCTAAGGTTTTGTTTAGACACTGTAGGGGTACCATGCTCATGCACTGGTACCCTCACCTATGGTATAGTGCACCCTGCCTTAGGGCTGTAAGGCCTGCTAGAGGGGTGTCTTACCTATACTGCATAGGCAGTGAGAGGCTGGCATGGCACCCTGAGGGGAGTGCCATGTCGACTTACTCGTTTTGTCCTCACTAGCACACACAAGCTGGCAAGCAGTGTGTCTGTGCTGAGTGAGAGGTCTCCAGGGTGGCATAAGACATGCTGCAGCCCTTAGAGACCTTCCTTGGCATCAGGGCCCTTGGTACTAGAAGTACCAGTTACAAGGGACTTATCTGGATGCCAGGGTCTGCCAATTGTGGATACAAAAGTACAGGTTAGGGAAAGAACACTGGTGCTGGGGCCTGGTTAGCAGGCCTCAGCACACTTTCAATTGTAAACATAGCATCAGCAAAGGCAAAAAGTCAGGGGGCAACCATGCCAAGGAGGCATTTCCTTACAAATAGCATACCTATATATTCTTGAGTTGACTAAGTAAAGTCCCTCTGTATACTGTATTCCCTGTATACTGAGTACCCTGCCTTCACATAGCTGAGAATGCCATTCCAGGTTTCACATTAAAAAAAATTATGGATCTTGATGCTTTGCTCTAAGAGGCTTGGAAGGTGGGCGTGTTTCACTATGGAGCGGCTAAGGTCATCCTCTTTCCTGACTATGCTTAAAGGTGCAGCACCAGTGTTGCACTTTCCAGGCTGGGAAGCAGCATCATTGGACCTTTTCGGATCACATACATGTTGAAATTTCCGGCACACCTCGAGGTGATCCACAACAACCTTTCACTGTTCTTTGACACCCCGGAGATTACCTGGGCCTAGGAGGAGGAGCCCCAGGTCCTGGGGCATGAAAAATGTAGGTCGCCCTCGTCTCCCAGTAAGGACTTGGTTGACAGTCCCTGAAGGCACTTGCCCTGGTACACAAAGTGAAACAGATGGTGATATAGGTCGGATGCGGCGATGCACTACCCTCCAAAGCACATGAGATCAACTTCCGTGGAGGGCTTCCTCAGACCTGGCGGATATGTAACAGTAAGACTCCTTGCAACATCCTGGACCGGCAGCATGTTGAATAGCTGGGGGGGACGTAGGACGTAGGAAGCTCAGCCCCCATGTGCTGTTTAGTTTCTTTGGTAAGTTTTAGTTATCTGTTTACAAGAGTGACAGATGCTTCTAGGGGGGAAGAATAGAGTGCGGGGAGGTATGGGTGTTTGGATTTTGCTGGTTCCCGGGACCCGAAAGGGTGGTTGTTTGAGTTGCAAACGTATTATATTGTTTCACTTGTTCGAGATGTGGGGCCTCACTCATGTCTCTCTTGCCATTGTGTTTCATGCAGTGTCAACTACTATGGTTACGAAAACAGTAGTAGGTCCATTAGGTGAATATACGATAGTCACCTAAAATGTAAATGGCCTTAATGTCAAGATTAAGCAGGGCGGTGGTGATGGCATATGCCAAGCAGTACCACTGAGCTGTTCTTATGCTTCAAGAAACGTACCTTCGGAGGGTCAACTGTTCCTTTCTTGGGCTGGTTGGATATACATGGATCTATAATTCAGATTACACAAGGGGTTCTATTGCAATGGCTATTTTTCTCAAAAAGATGTTTCCACTAGCAGTGTGGGAGGTGCATACGGCTCCCTTGGGGTGGTTTGTGGTTATGCACAGGACTCTTGAGGGTGTAACTTGGAGGTTAGAGAGTGTCTGTGTTCCCCCTCAGCTGTTGAGCACCATGCTGGAGGCAGTAGTCCAGATTCTGATGGTGGCTACTCCTAGATTCGCATTGATGGAGGAGATTTTAAAGCAGTATTGGACCCAAAAAAGGATATTGCCTGCGCTCCCGGTATTGTTCCCTCTACAGATCTTAGGCTGAGGTGTTTTGGGGGTTGGTGGAGACTTGAAGGATGCAACACCGGGCCAAGCAACAATTTACGTATTACTCTCAAACCTGTTAGACCTCTTGGCACCTTGATTATTTTCCTCTCCCCTTCTCAGACTTTGGCTTTGTTACACAGTCCAGTATCCTCCCAGTGAGTCTCTCTGATCACTCCCTGGTGTTGCAGGCAGCCAGGGGTAGATGTCAGGGTGAGCAGGGTCTGGGGCGATTAAATGCCTGGTGATTTCAGGATGGAGATTTTGCAGAGGAATTCCAAGAGACCATCACGGCCTGCTTTGACCTCAATAAAGAAACTGCCTCCACCCCCACTACCCTCTGGAAGGTTTTAAAAGCGGTCCTCCAAGGATGAGATTTCTCCTCCATAGGTGGGCGTACGCATAGGGAGTAACTCCGACTAGGGAATGTGATTGAGGACCTCAAGCAGATGATGCCGGTCTCACCCTCCCCATCTTTGGAGCATGGGTTAGACCAGGCTCTTCAAGTCCTTCGCCAGAAGCTCTTGGATTTGGCAAAGCTGAGCTGGCTTAATTCCCAGTGTCTGGTGGATGAAATGGGGGACAAGGTGGGAAAGTTGATTTATTTGCCAGTCCCCGCCAGCTGCCTGGTGACAGTGACTGCTGCGGGTGTGACGTTGAGAGGCTCAGACATCTTAGCGTGCAGATTTGCTTCTCACTTCCGGCTCGATATGCTGGCCGGGTTCCCATCACTCTGGAACACGATAGGTCCATCATCCATGTCCTGCCCTAATCGTCGCTGTCAATCACAGAGAGTGGAGAACTGGACGTTCTGCTTACTGCCAAAGAGATACACCATGTGATCTCAGAGATGCTCCCTGAGAAGGCCAAATGGGTTCCTGCTTGAACTATAAAAAAAAAAAAATACATATATATTATGTTTAAAAGATACGCCTCTCTGTTAATCCTGCATCTGTTAAAGTTATATGAAAATGCCTTTACCCGCAGGGTGCTCCCCCCGGACATCCAGGGAGAGGCTATTACAGTTATTCCTAAGCCTGATAAGCCCCTTAAGGATTGTGGGTGTTATCGCCCCATCGCCTTAATCAATTTAGAGGTGACAGTCTCAGCCAAAGTTCCAGCCTTGCACTTAGCCACGGTGTTTTGGTTGGTAGTGCATGCTGATCAAAGTGGTTTCATGTCAGGGAGGAGCACTAGACATATGTTTATGCATAGCCAAGGATAGTTTTCATTATTTAGGTATTACGGTGGCTCTTATCACATCGAGGTATTGGCAACATAATGTGGCCCCACTGCTGGCGAGGGCTCGGTAGAACATGGAGGAATCGGCTAAGATGTTGCTCATAATAGCAGGCTGTGGCACACACTTTACAATGGTGTCCCTCCCCTGTTTCCTGTATGTCCTAGAGCATTATCCCCACTCGATCCCACATAGTTTTTTTCACAGATCTGCTGGCACCTATCCCCAGTTTCCTCTGGGCAAGAAAAACACCTACAGTGTCCTTCGAGAATTGTAGTTCACTCCTTTTGAAGCAGAATTAGGGTGGGCAGATATTCAACTATATCATTGGGCCTCACAGTTGATCAACATCAGTGATCAGTTCCAAGTGGACAGAAGTGACCATACTCACAAGTTGGAACTGGACCTGTTGCATCCCCATGTCTTACTTCCATTGTTATACAGAAGGGACCCCCCACTCGCTGCTGCGGTTCACAAAGGTCCCTGTCCATTGCTGGTACCTGGCCCTCTCCCATATTAAGTGTTATGGTACCCTCACAGGGTCAACTCCTCTTTGGCTCTGGACGTGGTTGTCTGAGAAGGCAGGTCTTACTGCATTTCGTTCTTGAGACCTCATAGGCGTCTCCATGTTTGGAGATGTTTAGAGGAAGGGGCACATGTGGTCTTTTCAGGACCTGGAGGCTGAGTTCCAGCTGCACTTCTCACAGTTCTGTTTCTACTTTCAGCAATGTCACACTCTAGAGGGATAGGAAGAAAGACTGGTCACTCTCCCGGAATTTGATCCATAAGAATGTAAGTTGGTGACAGATGAGATGGGCATGTAGTATCTTGAGGCTGTCTAAATCTTTGACAATGAATTCACCAGACCCCCACAGGACCCTGAGGATGCAAAGGAGGGAGGTTCTGGAATCCTCGATGATTAATACAATTATAA
This sequence comes from Pleurodeles waltl, assembly GCF_031143425.1. Lineage (NCBI taxonomy): Eukaryota > Metazoa > Chordata > Amphibia > Caudata > Salamandridae > Pleurodeles > Pleurodeles waltl. The sequence goes on along the minus strand of NC_090445.1, from coordinate 1,367,205,370 downwards.
TACAGTTCCAGTATTTTTATAGGATTTAACATGCCCGGCATGTCTGTGGTCAATGGGATGGGCCTGGGCCCGGAGTGTCTGCGGTGCTGCCGCTTCCCAGGCTCCCTGAATCACGTACTATGGGATTGCCCGGTAGCTCAAGGGTATTGGGGGACGCCAGTGATCGAATTGGGCAGGTTGCTGGCTTGCCATTGGCTCTGGACCCCAAGGCCCTATTTTTGAGAATTATGGATACACTGGTGAGATATAGGCCATGCAAACCCTTGTCTCCATGGCTTATTAAGTGGCCAGAGGGAAATGGCCAGGCACTGGAGGGATGTGCAGGCACTGCCGATACATGAAAGGATCCATGGCATGGACAAGTGTGCAGCAATTGAAAAGTTGGTGTTTAAGGCACAGGGGATCAGCAGAAGTATAAGGAAATTTTGACGCCCAGGACTAGGTTCAAAGGCCCCATGGACTGCTAGTGATGCTGGATGCATAGGGAACCCAAAATGTGTATGTTGTTATGTGTCACCGCGTGTCAGCAGTTTGCTGACTGTCATAAAGCATATGTGGCACAGATTAATTCCTTGTGTTTTGCCCTGCACTTAAACAAATGGTCCTGGAGTTTTGTTACTTATTATTTCACTTTTGACATGAAACCAATAAAATGTGTTCACAAAAAACTTATTTAGTGTGTTGTTTAGTGTATAAATAGCATCTACGTTATTAAATATATTCAATACAGAGAATTTAAGTTCTTGAAGCAGAAGCTGAATTGCTACATCCTTTAGTGGATGAAAGAAATAGTGGCTAGCATTAATATATCCGATAGAGCCTTCTGATTGCAGATTCCTTAACATGGAAATTTCCCCAGTCGTCAGACCGGATCCAGAGATTTTTCTTCGAGCCGTACTCCTGCACGCCATCAAGTGGCATAAGTTGACTCCACGAGTGTCTGTGGCATTGTGGTCACCATAATGACGTTACAGTCATATATCGGTGCCACCGCGGCACACTGATGTCAGTTCTTTTCTTTCCACGCTAGCCTACACGCCGATCCGGAGAGCTACCCCTAGTCATTTTTTTTTTTTACCAACTGCAACACTTTTGTCGATTCTTTTTGCTGAGTTTGGGATGCGTAGGGGGATGTCCCAAAAGACCGGATTCAAGCCCTGCGACTCCTGTCATCGAATGATGTCGGTGACGGATCTTCATTTCGTGAGCCTCTGGTGTCTGGAGCGCGACAATGATCCGAAGTTGTACTCCGAGTGTCAGGCCATGAACCCGAAAGCTTTGAGGGAGCGGTCACTGAAGCTCTAGGCGGCCCGGCACTCGACTCTGCGTCGATCCCGGTCTCGTTTGAGAGAAAGGTCAGGAGACCGGTCGCAGAGTCCTCCCCACTCCTCCCCGTCCAAGTCATCTGGACAGTCCGGTCACAAGAAGAAGACCAAACATCCTTCGACTACGCCCTGTCGCTCGGACAACGCGACACGGGAAGAACGGCAACACTGTAGGCTTCCACCATCGAAGCTTCCGTCTGGGTTGGCTCCACACCTCCCCGACTTTCCGTGAGCCAGTGCCACCCCTTCCCAACTCGAAGAATTTTATGAGACCATGCGCCTCATCTTTGGGCAGACCGACCAACCCTCAGCGCCGTCAGGCCCTGAGGAATCTGCTTCAGCCCTGACGTCAGAGCGCACCTCCAGATCCGTTCCCGGATCCGTCCCGGTGCCGGTCGTGCCAATGTGACCTTCCCCGACGTCAGGACAGACATCGACGTTCCCGACGTCGGCTGGGCCCACAATCGACGTCGACCCTATACTGATCCCCAACGACCTAGAGCCGGAACAGCGTCACTCAATCTTCTGGGCCCAGGGTGGGTCCTGACCCCTATTGCTATGGGTATGGATATGGGGATGGGTAGTCTTCTGCATCAAAATGTGCTGCGCTTTGGCAAAAAAGCAACCCCTCCGAGGGTTTGCACACTCATTCTACCAGAGGAACTGCTGCTACCGCAACGTTGGCAAGCAAAGTTCCAGTCTTGGATATCTGCCAGGCGGCAAAATGGTCATCTTTACAAATGTTCACTAAGCATTACTGCCTGGACAGTCAGTTCCTCAGAGACAGCTACTTTGGCTGTTCGGTCCTGCAGGACTTTTTTGGTGTGGCCTTAGTTCGCAGCCCTCCACCTGGGATGGTATTGCTCGGATAGCTATTCTAAGATAAGGAATCTTTAACTCGGAGTCTCTATCAGATGTACAAGTTACTTACCTTCGGTAACAATATATCTGGTAGAGACATATTCTAGTTGCAGATTCCTTAGAGACCCGCCCATCCTCCCCGCACTGCAAACTGATTTCTAGGGACAGGAACTTCCCTTTAAGGGCCCTAGGTTTGGTGTTCTTCATGGCTCTGCGGTACTGGTGTGGAAAGTTGTGAAAAGAAACAGACGTCAGTGCACTGGGGTGGCGCCTATATATGACAGCAACGTCATCACGGCAACCACAGTGCCAATGATGCCCGCAGATTTGACCGACGGCTAAAAGAAACATTTCCGGATCCAGTCTGACTCCTGGGGGAAATTCTGAGGTGAGGAATCTGAAACTAGAATATATGTCTGCCAGATCTATTGTTACTGAAGGTAAGTAACTTGTACATTACGTATTGTAGAGTGGTGTATAGTACAGTGACATAGAGTGGATTGCCATAGAGTAGAGTTGAGTAGAATTGAGGGGGGCAGACTAGAGTGGCACGGCATGAAGTGGTGTGGAGTGGCGTACAGTGTAGTATAGTGGTTTGTAATTACGTAGATTAAAGTAGATTGGTATTGTGGGAATCGTGCTGTGTTTCATTGAGTGGAATGGCACAGAGTGGATTGGCATGGAGTTGCATGGAGTGGCATTGAGTAGAGTAGACTGGCTTAGACTGCAGTAGTCTAGACTGCAGTGGTGTAGAGTAGAGTGGTGCAGAGCAGAGTGCAGTGGCGTAGAGTGGTGTGGCATAAGATGCAGTGGTGTACAGTGGTGCAGAGTAGAGTGCAGCGGCATTAAAGTGCTGTGGCATGGAGTGGTGCAGATTAGAGTGGCATGGAGTGGTGCAGAGTGGCATGTAGTGACAGAACAGTGATGCAGAGTCGTGCAAAGTAGAGTGTTGTAAAGTGCAATGGCTTGTGGTGCAGAGTAGATTGTCTTATAGTGCAGTGGCCTAGGGAAGATTGGTACAGAGTAGAGTGCAGTGGTGTAGGGTGGTGCAGAGTAGGGTGCAGTGCCACTGAGTGCAGTGAGAAGAGAGTTCAGTGACATAGAATAGAGTTGTGCAGAGTAGAGTAGATTTACATAAAGTGCAGTGGCTTAGAGTGGCATGGAGTGCAGTGGCATAACGTAGAGTAGAGTGGTTTAGAGTAGAGTGGTGCTGAGTTGCATACTGTGCAGTTGCATGCTGTAGAGGTTTGTAGAGCGGAGTACAGTGACATAGAGTAGAATGCAGTTGCTTAGAGTACTGTGTAGAGGGTGGGAGGAAAAAGAAACAACATGGAAGGGAGATGGGTGATTGCGAGTAGAAGCTACATAAACGGGCATATTTGAGACTGTTGGGAGACAGGCTGAAAACACAAACCCTCATATGGAGTGCTTGAACACAAATAAAAAAGTAGCTCCATGTATGGTGTGACAACATGGCACGAGGAAAATGAGAATGATGCTGAAGCTAACAAATGTTAAGGTATGAGTGGACTGTAACTCACTGTATGTTAACAAAATGTCTTGCAAGGAGAGCACATGCGCAGTCTAGGCGAAGCCTAAAATGTATGGGTTAGGCATATCCTTTTGAATTTACTTTACATGAGATCAGTTTACCAATGGAAAAGGACACTCAGTCTAGACTCCAGGATATCAGGTGAAGGTTAGAGAGCTTGTTTGTTTACAGAAAGCATTGCAGGGACACGAAAGTGGTTCCCAGTTGATGATGTTGAATAATAAATCGGAAATGGAATTCTAGAAAAAACAATGCTTGGTGTACATTAATTTTGGTTACATGAAAGGCCAGGGGAGATGCAGGGCTTGTAGTGTGGTTGGAAAGTGAGTAATCTGAATTAGCCCAATAGTTTCTGTCTGCTAGTCTGTACGTTACAATTAATACAATTTTTAATTTGTGCCCTTCTGTAGATTTTTCCCCCTAAGACTATATATGGAAAACCTAACTACACTGTTTTGGGCTTGCTTTCCAGAATTCCTATTGTCAGCACATTGGATTAGAATTCATGTTTATTAATGATGTTCAGCAGTGCCAGTGGATCCGACAGAAATTTGAGACGCCAGGCATCATGAAGTTTACAAATGACGAGAAGAGGACATTACTGGCGAGGCTGGTCCGTTCAACTAGGTATTAAAATTCTTTAGTAGCTTTCGGCAGTGTTTGTAAGTACTTTCAGTTTTGCTTTCCTGAGATAGTAGCTGGTTTCTCTGCTAACAGACTAAGGGCCTGATTATGACCTTGGCAGAGGAGGTCACACCATCACAAATGTGTTGGATATCCCACCCGCCGTATTACAAGTTCAATTATATCCTATGAGACTTGTAATATGGTGGACAGGATATCCGACATGTTTGTGACGGAGTAATCCCCTCTGCCAAGGTTGTAATCAGGCATTAGGATTTTATTCTTAGTTGTTTAATGTAGCTGGATCACTCAATCTCACCAGACAGTAGTTGTGCAGCTGCCCAGCCCAAGCAACTGTTTTGCTTTAGGGGAATCTATTTTTTTATCATTTGAATGTTGGCTTTACTAGCTTGAGAATTGAGGTTACAAAAAGATGACCTAAGAAGCGTTGCACCGCCCTTGTTGCTTGCCCCTTCACTTCCCCCTTTCCGTGTTATTGCTTCACCCGGTACTCTCTCTCCTGCCCCACTACTCCTGTCATTGCTTCCCTCATCCACCTTTCGTTGCTTGCCCAATTACCCTCCCCCTGCATTATTCCCATGTTGTTGTTAATTGCCCACTCCTCTGCTTCCCTCCTGTGTTGTTGCTCGACCCATTGCCCCATCCCCTGCCTCTTTCCTCCTGCCCCCCCAGTCGTTGTTTCATACACCCCACCTGACCCCTTCCCCCTGTTTTTTCTTGGCATGTCCCTCGCTTCTTCCCTCTGTCATTGCTGCCCCATATCCCCTACCTCCTCCGTCATTGCTTACTCCGTCCCCTGACCCCCCCTTTCCTACTGTTGTTGCTTCCCCCTTCCCCTCCTGCCAGAACAAAAGAGCTATGTCATGGCCACTGCTGACTGCAGCATAGCACTTGTAAACCCCCATGGTAAGCCTTACATGTTTATACCTATCATCTCATATGCCACAAATTATCTTGTCCTTTACATGTGAAAAGAGCAACACTCATCATATCAATGAAATGTTTCCTCAGAGAACATCACATAAATATATTGTTGCATTATCCAGTTACCATCATGATTGTAAGCTTCAAAAAAAATTCAGAAACGCAATGTTTGTACTTTACACACCACTCCATAAAAAAGGTACAGGTTTCAGATGCTTCTTAGATAATTAGGGGCTTGTCAACCTTTAATTTTTTCTGCAGATTTGAAGATTTTCTTGCTCGCAAGTGGTCCTCAGAGAAGCGCTTTGGCCTAGAAGGGTGCGAAGTGATGATCCCTGCCTTGAAGACAATCATTGACAAGTCAAGCGAGATGGGGCTGGAATATGTCATCCTGGGAATGCCACATAGGTAATGCAGGCTAGATCAATACTCCCTGGCTAGCACAGCTTAGGAAATAACTCTGTCTAACTTCGATAGCATGCTCAACCAGAGTTGTTTAAGCATTTTAACGTCCTGTCCTGTACCAAGCATGAGAATTATCTGTGATACTTTTGTCCTGCAGAATGCCTGAGTTGAAGAACAAAATAGATGCGCATGTGTTCAGTATTGGTGGCAAACATACTTGCTGGTGAAAAAGTGATGAATGGACGGCCCATTTAGTCGACTAAATTGTTACCCTTTCCAGACATTGAAAAAAAAATCAGTGCAGCTCTCAGTACAAACATTCACAGCTACAGCACTAGTCTAACTCCCCCCGGAGTTCGTGAAGGTGCCCTCCAGCCCATTTTTGTATTGCAGAGATCCTGAGGTGAATCATACCAAAGGTTGCAATTAGACTCCTGTCTTCTAAGGATTAGAGTCTATGGCCCTCATTCCGACCTTGGCGGGCGACTACTGCCGCCCGCCAGGCGGGAACCGCCAAGTGGCCTCCATGCGGCCACTTTACAGCGGCCCACATTCCGACATTCCAGCTTGGCCGGCGGGCGCTAACCATGTTAGCGCCCGCCGGCCCAGCGGGAATGAGGCCGCAACACAGGAGCCGGCTCCTAATGGAGCCGGCGGTGTTGCGGCTGTGCGACAGGTGCAGTTGCACCCGTCGCGCTTTTCACTGTCTGCCAGGCAGACAGTGAAAAGCAGGCCGGGGCCCTGTTAGGGGTCCCCTGGACACCCGTTACCGCCAGCCTCTTCCTGGCGGTGTACACCGCCAGAAACAGGCTGGCGGTAAGGGGGTCATAATCCCCAGGGCAGCGCTGCTTGCAGCGCTGCCCTGGCGGATTATCACCGCCGGGGGAAAATCGGCGGGACACCGCCGTCCCCGGTGGTGCGACCGCGGCTTTACCGCCGCGGTCGGAATGTGGTTTGATTGTTGGCGTGCTTCCGTCATTCTTGCCCTGGCGGTCTTCTATGTACTCTATTGAATTATTATTTTTTATTATAAAATTATAGCCTTAATTGAATCTCTAATTTTAAACTAAATGTAATTAAATATAATTGCTATCCTTAAAGTAACCCTTATGCCAAATGACATTATTAAAATAAATAGGTATTATTAACGTAACTCTGATATTAAAAGTAACCTTTAATTTACACATATTTAAATTGACTATTTCCCTTACCCCTTCCCCATTACTAATTCTAAACGTAATTTAAATTAGATAATTTGTCTTTGACTTAATTCTAACCTCTAATTTATCTTCAAGTAAGTTAAATCATTATTAACAACAACCTAACACTACCACTAATACTGTAATTAACCTGATCCCACTACTAACCATAATCCTTTATTAATTTAGTTTATGTTATACTTACTCTAACACTAAACCTAATCTAGTTCCCTTATGTATATAGTTTCTCTAACTTACTTAATAGTCTTACTCCAATCCTTGTGGTAAAACTAGCCTTAATAACCTATTTCATGGGTTTAATAATCATGGTAAATAAACAATTACCCCGTAATTACATTGCAGTAACTGAAAATTAAAATAAGCATTTGCTGTACTTATCCTGAACATGATAGTACCTTTCTCTGTAATTCCAATCTCAGTGTTTTACTTTTATGTAATGCTGTTGGTGTAGTAGATTATCGAGTTAGTGGATGTCCCCTTAAAGCAAGCACACCACAGTTGTATTGTTACTTATATTTCTAAGTGCTGACTTGCTACTGAAATGGCTTTTTCATGGAAGGGCTAGATGGGTCATGACCACTTCTTGACAGGAGGATGAGCTTGATTGTTCAGCTCCTCTGAAGTGCAAGACGATTATCACTTTTGTTTACAAAATGGAGATGCATTTCATATATTTTAGTAGGTTCATCTGCCACTTTAGACAAAGTAGAAATATACATTGTCACCTGGCTTATATTGTTTGTGATGTGTATTGTTAGTGATGATTGTGGGCCAGTCTTAGTTATATTCTCTTTCACAAATCCTTTTGAAAATATAATTTAGGGTTGAAACAAGTATATTGAATTTATGCTTGCTGCTGGGTGACGTTTTTTCTAGAATATATCCAGTAGGTTGTTTGATACATTAAATCCAGTGTAGATGAGTACTGGTGGATTGCGGTAGTTGGCAAGATCATCTGGAGTGATTTTAATTTAGAGAGAAAAGTGCTGGAGATTAGGGACCACTTTAACATTAGCAGTAGTAGTGACAACAGAAAAAGTAACACTAGTATTGCTAGCATTAATCACATTTGTAAAGTGCTTTTCTGCCGTATCGAGCAGACATAGAACCATTAGAGTGAAGAAAAGGCTAATAGTTCAATTTGTTTCCAAACTGGACATGGTCAGAAAGTAGGAGCAGATTGTAGAGAGAATAATTCCTCAAGGCTGTGTGGCTGAGGAGTTGGGAGTGGATCCTGAGACTAGGACCTCAGTACATGAGGACATATGGTTGCAGTTTATCACAAACATCGCTCAATGTTATCCCATATTTGGACTTATCCAGGATATAGAGCTTACTAAAATGAAATAAATGGGCTGTTTGCCCAGTACATGGCGTCAGCTGGAAACATTTGTTTTCAGGCTTAACAGATCTTTAAGCCTTTTGAATGCAATATTTAATTGCTGCTATCATTATAAATATGGTTTTTAGTGCTGGATAATGACCGTTTGTCTTTATAATGCTAACTGTTGACTTTGGTTTTGCAGGGGGCGGTTGAATGTACTAGCAAATGTGATTCGAAAGGATTTGGAGCAGATTTTTTGCCAGTTTGACCCAAAACTTGAGGCTTCTGATGAGGTGAACATCTTCTGCCTTATTTGTTTCTGTGTACATATTTCTTGTTGACGAACATTTGTGCAGATATTCGTCCACCCAAGCAGGCCAAATAATTTGTAATAACGGCATGGGATTCAGTGTGGTAGCTTTACTCAACACTTTTATGCAAAAAGTACACTCTTCCTTTGCTTTACATTCATATTTAAACTAAGGTTTCAGATTCAGATTTACAGAATCCTCACCTTCCAGCAAGTAGCTTGGCATTTCCTTCCACATACTTCAATTATGAAACATTGCACACACCTTGTCAGGATTTGTTCTGCCCTGTAGTAGATGGAGGTTGGGTAGAAGCATTGAAAGGCCTCAAACCAGAACTACAGTCAAAAACATAGCAAAAGTCTCTTTTCAAAAGTTACCTTTGCTTTCTTTTTTGTTTTATGCAGAGCATAAGGCTACCCTTTAGAAGTGTCAGTTGTAGTTCAACAGGTTTTAAAACATCAGAAAATTGAATGTGAAATGCCCTTACAATATATATTAAATACGGTAAAACATAATTAAGCAAAATGTACCTAAATGTATAAAGGAATCAACCTCAACTGGTATAAAAATCACTACAGGGAAGCTGGGTATAAAATTGAATACATGAAAGGTCGCCCATTAGATACAAATTATTAAATATAATGCTGTCTATTTATGGAGATTTGTTAGCTTCAGCTATCGGATCATGTCACAAGAATAGCACTTGAATGGTCAGCGATCGGCAAGACTACCTGCAGTGGGTTTTCTCTTCCTGGAAAAACAGAATTCACCACAAAAAGCTCATTATGAAGCTTACATCCAAGTCAAAGATTGTTACGCAGTAGATCTTTCCACTTGAAGGACATGTAACAGCAGAGGCACAGAAAACAGAAACATAGCTATACTTGCCTTTACACATATAAAGTTCACTTAAATACCTTTAGCTACTGATACTAATAAAGGACTTTGGCAGTTGTCACCACAGAACCAGCAGTTGATTTGCCCCAAGTATAACTTTGCTCAAATACAAGAGGATATGTGACATTTGCCCAAAGACGAGCCACCCTGGTCAAAATTATATGCAGAAAATCTAAAATGTTTTGTGAGGAGGCAAAGCAGATGAAACTCCTACACCTCATACCTTTAATTATCTTGGGTCAGATCCAGCCATGGTTCTTACTAATGCAAAAAAAAAAGGGAGCACACTGCCTCACACTCCAGCAAAAAGTTGGCCCCAATGCATCTTGGTAAATGCAGTCAGATTTGTTTCACATTAACAAAAGTAATCAAAGTCTTTCACCTTAGTAGGTGCAGCAAGTGCTGTGTATCTCTGGACACGTGTTTCTGGGTTTCGCCCGTCATCAGCAGAGAGCAGCATATTTTGTGGGGTTGCTTGAAATGCCACCAAACGTCTTCTCAGGTTTATGTACCACTCTGGTGCGCAGGTGCCTCACCAAGGCTCGTCAGCCCGTTAGCTCAAGGGAGCCGTCATTCGACACAGTGCAAAAAAAAAGGGAGCACACTGCCTCACACTCCAGCAAAAAGTTGGCCCCAATGCATCTTGGTAAATGCAGTCAGATTTGTTTCACATTAACAAAAGTAATCAAAGTCTTTCACCTTAGTAGGTGCAGCAAGTGCTGTGTATCTCTGGACACGTGTTTCTGTGTTTCGCCCGTCATCAGCAGAGAGCAGCATATTTTGTGGGGTTGCTTGAAATGCCACCAAACGTCTTCTCAGGTTTATGTACCACTCTGGTGCGCAGGTGCCTCACCAAGGCTCGTCAGCCCGTTAGCTCAAGGGAGCCGTCATTCGACACAGTGCAAAAAAAAAGGGAGCACACTGCCTCACACTCCAGCAAAAAGTTGGCCCCAATGCATCTTGGTAAATGCAGTCAGATTTGTTTCACATTAACAAAAGTAATCAAAGTCTTTCACCTTAGTAGGTGCAGCAAGTGCTGTGTATCTCTGGACACGTGTTTCTGGGTTTCGCCCGTCATCAGCAGAGAGCAGCATATTTTGTGGGGTTGCTTGAAATGCCACCAAACGTCTTCTCAGGTTTATGTACCACTCTGGTGCGCAGGTGCCTCACCAAGGCTCGTCAGCCCGTTAGCTCAAGGGAGCCGTCATTCGACACAGTGCAAAAAAAAAGGGAGCACACTGCCTCACACTCCAGCAAAAAGTTGGCCCCAATGCATCTTGGTAAATGCAGTCAGATTTGTTTCACATTAACAAAAGTAATCAAAGTCTTTCACCTTAGTAGGTGCAGCAAGTGCTGTGTATCTCTGGACACGTGTTTCTGGGTTTCGCCCGTCATCAGCAGAGAGCAGCATATTTTGTGGGGTTGCTTGAAATGCCACCAAACGTCTTCTCAGGTTTATGTACCACTCTGGTGCGCAGGTGCCTCACCAAGGCTCGTCAGCCCGTTAGCTCAAGGGAGCCGTCATTCGACACAGTGCAAAAAAAAAGGGAGCACACTGCCTCACACTCCAGCAAAAAGTTGGCCCCAATGCATCTTGTTAAATGCAGTCAGATTTGTTTCACATTAACAAAAGTAATCAAAGTCTTTCACCTTAGTAGGTGCAGCAAGTGCTGTGTATCTCTGGACACGTGTTTCTGGGTTTCGCCCGTCATCAGCAGAGAGCAGCATATTTTGTGGGGTTGCTTGAAATGCCACCAAACGTCTTCTCAGGTTTATGTACCACTCTGGTGCGCAGGTGCCTCACCAAGGCTCGTCAGCCCGTTAGCTCAAGGGAGCCGTCATTCGACACAGTGCAAAAAAAAAAGGGAGCACACTGCCTCACACTCCAGCAAAAAGTTGGGCCCAATGCATCTTGGTAAATGCAGTCAGATTTGTTTCACATTAACAAAAGTAATCAAAGTCTTTCACCTTAGTAGGTGCAGCAAGTACTGTGTATCTCTGGACACGTGTTTCTGGGTTTCGCCCGTCATCAGCAGAGAGCAGCATATTTTGTGGGGTTGCTTGAAATGCCACCAAACGTCTTCTCAGGTTTATGTACCACTCTGGTGCGCAGGTGCCTCACCAAGGCTCGTCAGCCCGTTAGCTCAAGGGAGCCGTCATTCGACACAGTGCAAAAAAAAAGGGAGCACACTGCCTCACACTCCAGCAAAAAGTTGGCCCCAATGCATCTTGGTAAATGCAGTCAGATTTGTTTCACATTAACAAAAGTAATCAAAGTCTTTCACCTTAGTAGGTGCAGCAAGTGCTGTGTATCTCTGGACACGTGTTTCTGGGTTTCGCCCGTCATCAGCAGAGAGCAGCATATTTTGTGGGGTTGCTTGAAATGCCACCAAACGTCTTCTCAGGTTTATGTACCACTCTGGTGCGCAGGTGCCTCACCAAGGCTCGTCAGCCCGTTAGCTCAAGGGAGCCGTCATTCGACACAGTGCAAAAAAAAAGGGAGCACACTGCCTCACACTCCAGCAAAAAGTTGGCCCCAATGCATCTTGGTAAATGCAGTCAGATTTGTTTCACATTAACAAAAGTAATCAAAGTCTTTCACCTTAGTAGGTGCAGCAAGTGCTGTGTATCTCTGGACACGTGTTTCTGGGTTTCGCCCGTCATCAGCAGAGAGCAGCATATTTTGTGGGGTTGCTTGAAATGCCACCAAACGTCTTCTCAGGTTTATGTACCACTCTGGTGCGCAGGTGCCTCACCAAGGCTCGTCAGCCCGTTAGCTCAAGGGAGCCGTCATTCGACACAGTGCAAAAAAAAAGGGAGCACACTGCCTCACACTCCAGCAAAAAGTTGGCCCCAATGCATCTTGGTAAATGCAGTCAGATTTGTTTCACATTAACAAAAGTAATCAAAGTCTTTCACCTTAGTAGGTGCAGCAAGTGCTGTGTATCTCTGGACACGTGTTTCTGGGTTTCGCCCGTCATCAGCAGAGAGCAGCATATTTTGTGGGGTTGCTTGAAATGCCACCAAACGTCTTCTCAGGTTTATGTACCACTCTGGTGCGCAGGTGCCTCACCAAGGCTCGTCAGCCCGTTAGCTCAAGGGAGCCGTCATTCGACACAGTGCAAAAAAAAAAGGGAGCACACTGCCTCACACTCCAGCAAAAAGTTGGCCCCAATGCATCTTGGTAAATGCAGTCAGATTTGTTTCACATTAACAAAAGTAATCAAAGTCTTTCACCTTAGTAGGTGCAGCAAGTGCTGTGTATCTCTGGACACGTGTTTCTGGGTTTCGGCTGTCATCAGCAGAGAGCAGCATATTTTGTGGGGTTGCTTGAAATGCCACCAAACGTCTTCTCAGGTTTATGTACCACTCTGGTGCGCAGGTGCCTCACCAAGGCTCGTCAGCCCGTTAGCTCAAGGGAGCCGTCATTCGACACAGTGCAAAAAAAAAGGGAGCACACTGCCTCACACTCCAGCAAAAAGTTGGCCCCAATGCATCTTGGTAAATGCAGTCAGATTTGTTTCACATTAACAAAAGTAATCAAAGTCTTTCACCTTAGTAGGTGCAGCAAGTGCTGTGTATCTCTGGACACGTGTTTCTGGGTTTCGCCCGTCATCAGCAGAGAGCAGCATATTTTGTGGGGTTGCTTGAAATGCCACCAAACGTCTTCTCAGGTTTATGTACCACTCTGGTGCGCAGGTGCCTCACCAAGGCTCGTCAGCCCGTTAGCTCAAGGGAGCCGTCATTCGACACAGTGCAAAAAAAAAGGGAGCACACTGCCTCACACTCCAGCAAAAAGTTGGCCCCAATGCATCTTGGTAAATGCAGTCAGATTTGTTTCACATTAACAAAAGTAATCAAAGTCTTTCACCTTAGTAGGTGCAGCAAGTGCTGTGTATCTCTGGACACGTGTTTCTGGGTTTCGGCTGTCATCAGCAGAGAGCAGCATATTTTGTGGGGTTGCTTGAAATGCCACCAAACGTCTTCTCAGGTTTATGTACCACTCTGGTGCGCAGGTGCCTCACCAAGGCTCGTCAGCCCGTTAGCTCAAGGGAGCCGTCATTCGACACAGTGCAAAAAAAAAGGGAGCACACTGCCTCACACTCCAGCAAAAAGTTGGCCCCAATGCATCTTGGTAAATGCAGTCAGATTTGTTTCACATTAACAAAAGTAATCAAAGTCTTTCACCTTAGTAGGTGCAGCAAGTGCTGTGTATCTCTGGACACGTGTTTCTGGGTTTCGCCCGTCATCAGCAGAGAGCAGCATATTTTGTGGGGTTGCTTGAAATGCCACCAAACGTCTTCTCAGGTTTATGTACCACTCTGGTGCGCAGGTGCCTCACCAAGGCTCGTCAGCCCGTTAGCTCAAGGGAGCCGTCATTCGACACAGTGCAAAAAAAAAGGGAGCACACTGCCTCACACTCCAGCAAAAAGTTGGCCCCAATGCATCTTGGTAAATGCAGTCAGATTTGTTTCACATTAACAAAAGTAATCAAAGTCTTTCACCTTAGTAGGTGCAGCAAGTGCTGTGTATCTCTGGACACGTGTTTCTGTGTTTCGCCCGTCATCAGCAGAGAGCAGCATATTTTGTGGGGTTGCTTGAAATGCCACCAAACGTCTTCTCAGGTTTATGTACCACTCTGGTGCGCAGGTGCCTCACCAAGGCTCGTCAGCCCGTTAGCTCAAGGGAGCCGTCATTCGACACAGTGCAAAAAAAAAGGGAGCACACTGCCTCACACTCCAGCAAAAAGTTGGCCCCAATGCATCTTGGTAAATGCAGTCAGATTTGTTTCACATTAACAAAAGTAATCAAAGTCTTTCACCTTAGTAGGTGCAGCAAGTGCTGTGTATCTCTGGACACGTGTTTCTGGGTTTCGCCCGTCATCAGCAGAGAGCAGCATATTTTGTGGGGTTGCTTGAAATGCCACCAAACGTCTTCTCAGGTTTATGTACCACTCTGGTGCGCAGGTGCCTCACCAAGGCTCGTCAGCCCGTTAGCTCAAGGGAGCCGTCATTCGACACAGTGCAAAAAAAAAGGGAGCACACTGCCTCACACTCCAGCAAAAAGTTGGCCCCAATGCATCTTGGTAAATGCAGTCAGATTTGTTTCACATTAACAAAAGTAATCAAAGTCTTTCACCTTAGTAGGTGCAGCAAGTGCTGTGTATCTCTGGACACGTGTTTCTGGGTTTCGCCCGTCATCAGCAGAGAGCAGCATATTTTGTGGGGTTGCTTGAAATGCCACCAAACGTCTTCTCAGGTTTATGTACCACTCTGGTGCGCAGGTGCCTCACCAAGGCTCGTCAGCCCGTTAGCTCAAGGGAGCCGTCATTCGACACAGTGCAAAAAAAAAGGGAGCACACTGCCTCACACTCCAGCAAAAAGTTGGCCCCAATGCATCTTGGTAAATGCAGTCAGATTTGTTTCACATTAACAAAAGTAATCAAAGTCTTTCACCTTAGTAGGTGCAGCAAGTGCTGTGTATCTCTGGACACGTGTTTCTGGGTTTCGCCCGTCATCAGCAGAGAGCAGCATATTTTGTGGGGTTGCTTGAAATGCCACCAAACGTCTTCTCAGGTTTATGTACCACTCTGGTGCGCAGGTGCCTCACCAAGGCTCGTCAGCCCGTTAGCTCAAGGGAGCCGTCATTCGACACAGTGCAAAAAAAAAGGGAGCACACTGCCTCACACTCCAGCAAAAAGTTGGCAGTGTGCTCCCTTTTTTCTTTTTGTCCAATGACTGCTCCCTTGAGCTAACGAGCTGACGAGCTCTGGTGAGGCACCTGTGCGCCAGTGAGTGGTACATAAACCTGAGAAGACTTTTGGCGGCATTTCAAGCAACCCCACAGACTTTGGCTGCTCTCTGCTGATGACGGGCTAAACCTAGAAACACGTGTCCAGAGATACACAGCACTTGCTGCACCTACTTAGGTGAAAGACTTTTGATTACTTTTTCAACACAAAACAAAGTGACTGCATTTACCATGATGCATTGGGGCTAACTTTTTGCTGGAGTGTGAGGCAGTGTGCTCCCTTTTTTCTTTTTGTCCAATGACTGCTCCCTTGAGCTAACGAGCTGACGAGCTCTGGTGAGGCACCTGTGCGCCAGTGAGTGGTACATAAACCTGAGAAGACTTTTGGCGGCATTTCAAGCAACCCCACAGACTTTGGCTGCTCTCTGCTGATGACGGGCTAAACCTAGAAACACGTGTCCAGAGATACACAGCACTTGCTGCACCTACTTAGGTGAAAGACTTTTGATTACTTTTTCAACACAAAACAAAGTGACTGCATTTACCATGATGCATTGGGGCTAACTTTTTGCTGGAGTGTGAGGCAGTGTGCTCCCTTTTTTCTTTTTGTCCAATGACTGCTCCCTTGAGCTAACGAGCTGACGAGCTCTGGTGAGGCACCTGTGCGCCAGTGAGTGGTACATAAACCTGAGAAGACTTTTGGCGGCATTTCAAGCAACCCCACAGACTTTGGCTGCTCTCTGCTGATGACGGGCTAAACCTAGAAACACGTGTCCAGAGATACACAGCACTTGCTGCACCTACTTAGGTGAAAGACTTTTGATTACTTTTTCAACACAAAACAAAGTGACTGCATTTACCATGATGCATTGGGGCTAACTTTTTGCTGGAGTGTGAGGCAGTGTGCTCCCTTTTTTCTTTTTGTCCAATGACTGCTCCCTTGAGCTAACGAGCTGACGAGCTCTGGTGAGGCACCTGTGCGCCAGTGAGTGGTACATAAACCTGAGAAGACTTTTGGCGGCATTTCAAGCAACCCCACAGACTTTGGCTGCTCTCTGCTGATGACGGGCTAAACCTAGAAACACGTGTCCAGAGATACACAGCACTTGCTGCACCTACTTAGGTGAAAGACTTTTGATTACTTTTTCAACACAAAACAAAGTGACTGCATTTACCATGATGCATTGGGGCTAACTTTTTGCTGGAGTGTGAGGCAGTGTGCTCCCTTTTTTCTTTTTGTCCAATGACTGCTCCCTTGAGCTAACGAGCTGACGAGCTCTGGTGAGGCACCTGTGCGCCAGTGAGTGGTACATAAACCTGAGAAGACTTTTGGCGGCATTTCAAGCAACCCCACAGACTTTGGCTGCTCTCTGCTGATGACGGGCTAAACCTAGAAACACGTGTCCAGAGATACACAGCACTTGCTGCACCTACTTAGGTGAAAGACTTTTGATTACTTTTTCAACACAAAACAAAGTGACTGCATTTACCATGATGCATTGGGGCTAACTTTTTGCTGGAGTGTGAGGCAGTGTGCTCCCTTTTTTCTTTTTGTCCAATGACTGCTCCCTTGAGCTAACGAGCTGACGAGCTCTGGTGAGGCACCTGTGCGCCAGTGAGTGGTACATAAACCTGAGAAGACTTTTGGCGGCATTTCAAGCAACCCCACAGACTTTGGCTGCTCTCTGCTGATGACGGGCTAAACCTAGAAACACGTGTCCAGAGATACACAGCACTTGCTGCACCTACTTAGGTGAAAGACTTTTGATTACTTTTTCAACACAAAACAAAGTGACTGCATTTACCATGATGCATTGGGGCTAACTTTTTGCTGGAGTGTGAGGCAGTGTGCTCCCTTTTTTCTTTTTGTCCAATGACTGCTCCCTTGAGCTAACGAGCTGACGAGCTCTGGTGAGGCACCTGTGCGCCAGTGAGTGGTACATAAACCTGAGAAGACTTTTGGCGGCATTTCAAGCAACCCCACAGACTTTGGCTGCTCTCTGCTGATGACGGGCTAAACCTAGAAACACGTGTCCAGAGATACACAGCACTTGCTGCACCTACTTAGGTGAAAGACTTTTGATTACTTTTTCAACACAAAACAAAGTGACTGCATTTACCATGATGCATTGGGGCTAACTTTTTGCTGGAGTGTGAGGCAGTGTGCTCCCTTTTTTCTTTTTGTCCAATGACTGCTCCCTTGAGCTAACGAGCTGACGAGCTCTGGTGAGGCACCTGTGCGCCAGTGAGTGGTACATAAACCTGAGAAGACTTTTGGCGGCATTTCAAGCAACCCCACAGACTTTGGCTGCTCTCTGCTGATGACGGGCTAAACCTAGAAACACGTGTCCAGAGATACTCAGCACTTGCTGCACCTACTTAGGTGAAAGACTTTTGATTACTTTTTCAACACAAAACAAAGTGACTGCATTTACCATGATGCATTGGGGCTAACTTTTTGCTGGAGTGTGAGGCAGTGTGCTCCCTTTTTTCTTTTTGTCCAATGACTGCTCCCTTGAGCTAACGAGCTGACGAGCTCTGGTGAGGCACCTGTGCGCCAGTGAGTGGTACATAAACCTGAGAAGACTTTTGGCGGCATTTCAAGCAACCCCACAGACTTTGGCTGCTCTCTGCTGATGACGGGCTAAACCTAGAAACACGTGTCCAGAGATACACAGCACTTGCTGCACCTACTTAGGTGAAAGACTTTTGATTACTTTTTCAACACAAAACAAAGTGACTGCATTTACCATGATGCATTGGGGCTAACTTTTTGCTGGAGTTTGAGGCAGTGTGCTCCCTTTTTTCTTTTTGTCCAATGGTTCTTACTAATCTTTACTATTGGTTACATAATGGCAGTTATGTTTGCGGGCAAAGGTTCATTAAGAAATGCCATTACCAGCTTTGCAGACTTTTTAAATTAAATTCTAATGTTTGGGTAAACTACTAGAATGACTGAAACGCTGTACTGAAATTGTTCCATTTGTTCTAACATTTCTATGCTCTGTGCAGACCCCAAAGATAAGGACCTCAAGTGCCACCGCTTATGTGCTTCAATTCAACATTTTTTAATTATGTGATGCTTATACACTGTGCGGCACAGAGGTTTTAATTGCTTTGACAGGGAAATGACAAAAGATTGAATCCAAAAAGAAAGTGAAGTGTAGGGAGTATTAGTCAAAAGGCAAATGTATGGAGGAGAGGCCTTGTATTCTCAACTTGACCTAATGTTTGAATAGTTGGTTGACAAATTTAGCTGTGATGTGCTAAGTGATAAGTGCCTTGGGTTAAATTGAGAAAGGTGCTGTATCCCAAAAAAGCATTATGATTAATGTCCAGCACAATTTACCTATGGAGTTTATCAGATTATAATAAATTATAGACTGTAATTTGTCATTCATAAAGTAGATTTCTCCGTTTAGCACTTTATCCGATTAACTGTACTTTGCATCAGTTCACAGCTGACAGATAGTGAATTCGGCTGCAATTTTTTAAACTGAAATTGCCATGCTGATTGGATACCAGCTTGCTGTCATGCATAGGGTGGAGTGTGAGTATTGTGAGTTCCAGACGGGTTGTGGTCATGTAACTGCTTTAGGTGTGATTTCTGTTCTAGAGGGTGCTATGTGTTGGAGCATCATTGATTCAGCAGCCTTGTTATTAATTGGGAAAACCATACTGAATAATGTTGCTAACCCATCTCTTGAAATAAGCCACAATAATTATAGAAAGTGTCTTGATGATGTTACTGTTACTGCTGGAGCTCTGTAAAACTATATCACAGTTGAAATATCACAAATATAATATCATAATATCAACCTTACCACTTTATCACCAGTATAGGTAAGTGGATATGAAGGTAAGAATGGTAAATACATGCTTAATGTCGATATTGTGGATGAAGTATTTTTCTTTTTGATTTTAAGAACTTTATTTTTCATTTTATTACAAAACAAGCACACAGCTTCATACAGCATTTCAGCACACATACCTGTAAAAACCATAAATTACCAGTAATATACTTGTAAAACTGGGGAAGCCACTCCACCCCATGCCTTACTTATAGAGTAAACATAGATACGTCCTGATTGTCTGCCTGACTTTACTGTGACTCACCTCTTCAACATGGGCCTCCTATCCCTTTGATCTCTAGGCCCCTTCACGATCTGAATCGTCCGCTGAGGTGGACCCCTCCTCTGGAACATCTGGGTTCAAGAACCGCTCACTAAGCGTTCGCCAAGTGCCCAGATCTTCCTCCACCTTCCTATCTCACCTGGCTAGCCTAATGTACATTTCGTCTGCTAGAGACCACTCTCCCATGTCCCCCAACCATTTCGTCATGTGTGGTGGAGCTGTGCCCATCCAGGTAATGGCCACTCTGCATTTTGCAAGGACCAGTCCTAGTTGCAGGAGCTTGTATGCCATTTTCTTGCCTGTTAGATATGGGGTCTTTGGTTGACAGTCAGGTTACCCCCTGTTCAAGCAAGGACCCTCACTCTAGTCAGGGTAAAAGAGAATCACCCTGAGCTAACCCCTGGTTACCCCCTTGGTAGCTTGGCAGAGCAGTAGGCTTAACTTCAGAGTGCTAGGTGTAAAGTATTTTTACAAAAACACACAGAGTAACTTAATGAAAACACTACAAAATCACACAACACAGGTTTAGAAAAATTGGAAATATTTATCTAACCAAAACTTCGTCAAAACGACAAAACTCCACAATACACAAGTCAAGTTATCAATTAAAAATCAAAAAGAGTCTTAAAGTAGTTTTAAACACACGCTAGTGCTTCTAGCATGAAAATGTACCTGGTGCGCGTCAAAAATAACCCCGCACGGGCTGGTGTGCGTCAAAAAGGGCTTGCGATGCGTCAATATCACTCACGAGCAAGACCTTGTGTCATTTCTCCTTTAATCGGGTCGAGCGTGTCGTTACTTCTCTCCACAGGAGAGCGATGCGTTGATACGGTCAGCACTCTTGGGTCCGGGCAGGCCTT
The DNA here is from genome assembly GCF_031143425.1 of Pleurodeles waltl. Classification (NCBI taxonomy): domain Eukaryota; kingdom Metazoa; phylum Chordata; class Amphibia; order Caudata; family Salamandridae; genus Pleurodeles; species Pleurodeles waltl. The sequence continues at coordinate 1,367,185,161 of NC_090445.1, read as the reverse complement.
GCGTTGTTTTTACACGCCCAGCCGTAATTGCATCGGAAATCCAGCTGCACGATGATCCGTAAACCACGCAGCGCGGGTTGCGATCTCCCAGCCTCCGTCAGCGATGCTGCGCGTCGTTTCTCCTGCTCCGTGCGTCGATTCTTCGGTCGCGTTTCCAGTGAGCGTTGATTTTCAGCTGCGGAGCCGGCAGCGCATCGTTTCTTCAGCCGCAGATCAGAGCCGCGCCGATCTTTTCCCCGCACGGCGTCCTGAGCGCTGATTTCCTCCTCTTAGGTTGCCAGCTTCTCCTTTCAGGGTCCCAGGAACTGGATGGGCACCGCAGAGTAGGAGTCTCTCCAGAGACTCCAGGTGCTGGCAGAGGGAAGTCTTTGCTGTCCCTGAGACTTCAAACAACAGGAGGCAAGCTCTAAATCAAGCCCTTGGAGATTTCATCTCAAGATGAAAGGCACCCAGAGTCCAGTCTTTGCCCTCTTATTCTGGCAGAAGCAGCAACTGAAGGATAGCTCCACAAAGCACAGTCACATGCACGACAGCTGTTCTTCTTCAGCTCTTCTCCAGGCAGAGGTTCCTCTTGTTTCCAGAATGTTCCTAAAGTCTGTGGGTTTGGGTGCCCTTCTTATACCCAATGTCTCCTTTGAAGTCGGCCTACTTCAAAGCAAAGTCTCTCTTGAATGTGAAATCCTGCCTTGCCTTGCCCAGGCCAGGCCCCAGACAGTCACCAGGGGGTTGGAGACTGCATTGTGTGAGGACAGGCACAGCCCTTTCAGGTAAGTGACCGCTCCTTCCCTCCCTCCTAGCACAGGAAATGCAGACTACACCCCAACTCCCTTTTTGTCACTGTCTAGTGTGAGGTGCAACCAGCCCAACTGTCAAACTGACCCAGACAGGGAATCGAAAAACAGGCAGAGTCACAGAAATGGTATAAGCAAGAAAATGCTCTCTTTCTAAAAGTGGCATTTTCAAACACACAATCTTAAAATCAATTTTACTAAAAGATGTATTTTCAAATTGTGAGCTCAGAGACCCCAAACTCCAAATGTCCATCTGCTCCCAAAGGGAATCTACACTTTAATCAGATTTAAAGGTAGCCCCTATGTTAACCTATGAGAGGGACAGGCCTTGCAGCAGTGAAAAACGAATTTAGCAATATTTCACTGTCAGGACGTATAAAACACATTACTATATGTCCTACCTTAACCATACACTTCACCCTGCCCTTGAGGCTACCTAGGGCCTTACGTAGGGGTGTCTGACATGTAAGATAAGGGAAGGTTTAGGCCCGGCAAGTGGGTACACTTGCCAAGTCGAATTTACAGTTAAAACTGCACACACAGACACTGCAGTGGCAGGTCTGAGACATGATTACAAAGCTACTCTGTGGGTGGCACAACCAGTGCTGCAGGCCCACTAGTAGCATTTGATTTACAGGCTCTGGCACCTCTAGTGCACTTTAATAGGTACGTACTAGTAAATCAAATATGCCAATCATGGATAAACCAATTACATACAATTTATACAAAGAACATATGCACTTTAGCACTGGTTAGCAGTGGTAAAGTGCTCAAAGTTCAAAAGCCAACAGCAATAGGTCAGAAAAAAATTGGAGGCAGGAGGCAAAAAAGTCCAACATTGCCCTTCTGGCATCTAAGATACCCTAGGAGGCAGCTGGCCAGGGTTACCTGAATCTGGATAACCACTGCTTTATTTATCCATTTCACCACCTGTACCCAGTAATTCTGTACTTCTCTGTATTCCCATGCCAGATGCCAAAAGCCCACGTTATCCCTCCCACACCTAGGGCAGCTGTCCAGTCTTGAGGAACAGAATCTGGAAAGATCCGTGGGCGTCAGGTATGTCCACTGAAGGAAATTGAAATGTATCACATTAAAAGGCGCATTACAGGAAACGATGTGCGTAATGGAATGAATGCTGAACCATTTCACCTCCCCCAGCTGCTTCTCTAATGAGTATTCCACACTGCTCGGGAGTGTGGTGTATGTGTCGTCCTGTCCTCTCTCATAGCTCTGTACCGCAAAGAAATCCGGTGGCTACCTGACTTGCAGGACAATAGGATCCCCAGAGTGCGTGATGCCTTGGGTGCATTGGGGTAAGAGGGCCAGATTGCTCTTGCAATGTTAGATAAACCCGCATGTTGCAGGAAATGCCCTTGTCCTAGCTCAAACGTGTCACATGCTTCCTCAAACAACCCCAGGGTAAATGTCGCCTAAAGTGTCTCAGCCTCCATTTCTCCAGTCCTGGAAGGAGGCACTCTCCAACAGCTTCCTTACAGATTGTACTGTCCAGATCGGGAGATCCCTGTGAATGGGGGGCCCACTTCAGGATCTTTTGTGCAAAGTTTTGTCAAATAGACGCTGTGACTCGGGCCACCAGAGGGACCGTGGAGGGAGCTCTAGCTCATTCCATTATTATCGCCACAAGGTAGTTACAATTAGGACCTAGTTCCCATAGGAAAAGCGCTTTTTTGACATGCTTATATCTTTGGCCCCGAATTATGAATGTACACAAAATATTCTGAAAAAACAATTGACGCTCACTTCAGCTGCTGTCTGGTAAGTTTTGGATTAATACGTCCAACGGGGTTATCTCAAGTAACTATAGCTCGTGCCCGAAGGTAACTATCACTTGCGCCCTTGCCATGCACTGCTAATTACCGGACATATTACATCAGTCATGGCTACTTTAAAGACATCCTTGATAATATCATTGCAAAATTTTCTGTAAAACTATTAACAAGAAGATGCATGGCGAGGGCGCAAGTTATTGTTACCTTAGGGCACGAGTTGTACTTACTTGAGATAACTCTAACTGCTGAATGCCGAATTTCAGTGTTTTTGTACCAATGAAATCTGAGCCTAACTATAACTTCTCTGTAACCTTTGTTTTTTTCAATGAATTTATATCTATCTATCGATCTATTTGATTGTTAACTTGTGCCTGTGTAGGTATGTCTTATAGACACTTCTAAATGCAGATTTCTAACTTTAGGGTATTCTCCAAGCATCATGTGGCACCCAGAAAACTTGAGCAGTACCTCTGCTCATCGATAGGCAGTGTTGCTTTGATTCTACATTGTTATGGCAGCTGTGAGTCATACAATTGCACATGCTGCCTGCACAAATTAGGATGCAAGTATTAGTGATAACCTATAGTTAATGAAGGTGCTCCCATGTTATTAACAACATGCTTCCACTAGGGTGCACATTGATCGGAAATCAAAGGTTTACCAACCCCACAATAGAAAACAAACATCCCAGAAAGTGTGCTTCGGTGTCTCTTGTTTTCTATTGTGGATCAGCATTTTTGTTTTTGTGCCGGAAGTGATGTTGCAGTGGCCATATAAGCACAACCTTGGTGTGTGAAATCAGTTCCTTTCGTTCCACACCAACTGCACTGATCCGGAGAGCTACATCAGTCACCTTTTGACTACTTTTTTACGTTTCATCAACCCTCCTTTGAGCGTTTGGTCCTAGTGCCCTTAGGGATATGTTCCCTCCAACACCTACAAGTTTTAAACCTTGAGGGGACTGCCACAGAGAAATTTCAGTATTGGATCCTCACTTGGTTTGTCTCTAGTGCCTGGGATTGGACCACGACCCCAAATCCTGCGCTGAGGGCATGTCCGTGAGCCTCACAGTGACCTGCAAGCAGTTGAAGCTCCTGGTGTTGCAGCAGAAAAGGCCTTACGCTGCACCAGAGGAAGATCTCTGGAATGTACCCATGGAGGCTCGTCTTCCCACTCTAAAACATTCTCTTCGAAGTCAGGTAAGTCGAAGAAGCACAAAAATAAGTAATTGAAGCATTTTTCAGCTTCTCCCACCTGAACCCATGCTTTGAGGCCCCGGTCCTGCACTCCACCTGCGGAGCTACCGTCTAGCAATGCTCTGTGGTTGTGGAGCAACTTTTGCTCTGTTGAATGAGTTCTAGGACATCATACATGCCATATTTTGGACACCTACTCCTTCTGGTATGCCTTTAGGCCACACAGAGCTGAGAGGTGCTCGACAGGGTTACTGCCAGTGAGTCCACCCCTGATGCCAACCAGCTGCTCTGGATCGGCTTCCAGATGTGGATTCAAGCTGCCACTGGTGCCTTCTTCCACTCTGGCTCCTTTCTATCTGACACCATCCCCCACTTTACCGGCGCTGCTTGACATTGAGCCCAGCATAATTTATGCTAGGGCCATCCAAGCTCTACCAACCTGTGGACTTACTGCCCCTAGATAGACCCTTCCTTCCTGAGAGGAGGACCCTGAGCCAGAAGAAAACTGGTATGCAGAGCAGAGTGATGCCAGTGGCTTGGAATATTCTCTGAACTCTGATATGCTTTCCTCTGTGGACCCGGTTTCGGAGGAGGGTGCATCCTTCATCACCATGGTGCACAGGGCAGGGGGGGGTTCCTTGACCTACACTGCCAGCAATTGACTTCAATACCATCGTGGTGCTTCACCATGGTTGGCCTCGGCTGAACTGTTGCTCCCTTTCAATGAAGCCCTGATCGTCGTTCTAATGGAGGCTTGGGCAAAACGTTGCACAGGGGCTCCTGTGCACCACATGATTGGCCGACGTCACCCTCCTGCCCCAGAAGTCCCAGCCTTCCTCTCTCAGTTCCCCTTTCATGAGAGCATGGTTGTGCAGGCTTCACAGCCAAAGTAAACCCAAATGTTTTCCCTTCCCCTCCACCGGACAGGGAATCCAAAAGGTTGGACACCTTTGAGAAGTGCATTTTCTCTTCCACCAGCCTAGCTTTGCAGTTGATGAAAACTGCATGCCTCATGGGCTGATATTCCCATGCCTTCTGAAACTCGGGTGCAGAGCTGCTTCCTGTTATGCCTCGGGAAGGAGTGCCATGTTCAATCAAGTCTTAATGGACGATCTGGATGTAGCGAAGTTCGCCATCAGGTGCGGACTGAATACCATGGACTTTCTGGGTAGAGCCATGGCCTCTATGGTTCTGCTGCTTCTCCACACCTGGTTGCAGGCCACAGGGTTCCTGGGGGATGTCCAGTTGTCCTTGATTGACATGCCCTTTGATGTTTCTCACCTATTTGATGCCAAAGCTGACATGGCGCTCAGGCGCTTCCAGGAGAGCCGGGTCATCACCTGTTATCTTGGGCTTTCATTAACTGTCCATCCCAGCAACAGGCATTTCATCCGTACAGCGGCCATGGTCTGGGCATATTTGGGCGTCTGCAATACCAGCCATCACCTGGAGTCCAGCAGACTACCCAGTCCTTTCGTGGATGAGGTTACGGATCCCAAAGAAGACGCAGGGGCCAGACCCAACGTGCTGGTCAGTTCCCTACTCCTCTGGCTGCCACAGCCTCCACGCTTCTCTAGTGCAACCTCTGTCGAGCACAGCCATCCTGTTGGCAGTAGGATCAGGCACTACTGGCCCCAGTGGTCTGTAATTACCAAGTGGGTGCTTCATTTTGTGCAGAAGGGGTACGCCTTTCATTAATGGAAACCCGTCTGCCTTTGCCACCATCCCAAGAACGTCTGATGGAAGATCATTTATCCCTCATCCATAAGGAAATGTAGGCTTTTCTGGCCAAAGGATTCATCAAGATGGTGCCTGTACCAAAAGTAGGAGATGGTTGCTATTCCCGCTACTTTCAGGTTCTGAAAAAGGATGGAGGACTTTATCCTATACTAGATCTGCACCCTTCGAACACCTTTCTGTGGAAAGAAAAATTCAAGATGCTCAGGTCTTGTCTGCCATGGACCCTGGAAACTGGATGGTAGTGTTGGACTTGCAGGACACTTATTTTCACATCTCCGTTCTGCAAACCCCGATGTGTTACCTGCGGATCACGGTGGACCGTGACGATTTCCAGTTTTGCTGTTCTTCCCTTTAGCCTCACCAGTGCCCGTGGATGTTCATGAGAAGGATGGAAGTATCGCAGCTCATCTTCAGAGGTCCGGGTTCCAGTTTTCCCTTACCTTGACGACTGGCTGCTGAAGGCGGGCTCACCCCAGGCAGTCATCACCTATCTCCAAGCTATGGCAAACCTTTTGCACCCGCTGGGGTACACTGTCAATATACCAAAGTCTCACCTGGCTCCCTTACATCAGAGCCATTCTGGATACAGTGCATTTCCATGCCTATCCTCCAGATCGGAGAATCTAAGACATTTGAGATATGATCCTGATGTTTCAGCCTCAATTCTGGATTTTGGTGAGTGTGTCTCTTGGGCAACTGGGTCTAATGGCATTCTGCATCCTGCTGGTGAAGCCTGCCCGGTGGCATATGCAAGCTCTGCAGCAGGATCTGAAGTCCCAGTGGGCGCAGCATGTGGGGAATCTCTCTGATCTGGTCCAGAGTTTGAGACTGCAAAAGATCTGCAATAGTGGCTGACAGAGTGTAATTGGATTTATGGCAGGCCCCTTTCTCTTCCTAACCTAGAGTTCACATTATTGACCTATGCATCACTTCTGAGTGAGGGTGTCATCCTGGGAGATGTAGAGATCAGAGGACCCTGGTGTCCGGGGTTATCCCATCTCCATACTAAACTTCTGTAACGGAAGGCTATCCACTTGGCATTGCAAGCCTACCTCCCATTTTTGAAGGGAAGGCTGGTTCAGGTGTTTCATGGACAACAATACTTGTGGTATTGCAACAAACAGGGCAGGTTGGGTTGTGGGCCCTGTGCCAAGAGGCTTTCTGCCTCTAGATTTGTCCTGAGTGCCAGGACATCTTCCTGGTCATACAGCACATGGAAGGCTCATTGAATGCTAGGGTGGACAAATACATTGATACCTTGCAGATAGATCACAAAAGGCAACAACATGCAGAGAGTGGCTCTTCTAAGAATGGGGATAACCTTGGCTTGGTTTGTTGGCCCATGCTGAGAACATGCAATGTTAGCAGTTCTGATTGTTGGAGTTTCTAAAGAGGCTCACACTCTGAAACTTATTCCACCTCAAGTGAAATTCAGGACTCCTGAATGCCTTGCCGCCAATACATTCCTGCCCCAGATTCTCAAGAGGACCAGGACCGACTGCCTAAGTCATTCTAGGGGCTCTGGATTTGGCACAGAGAGTATGGTATCCCAAACTCCAGAGCAAGAGCATTGGTGCTTCAAACTGGTTGCACATTTGACAGGATCTCCTGTCGCCAAAACAGGGCATGGTCCTGTACCCGAACCTGTTCATGTTCCACCTACATGCATGGAGATTGAGTGGCAACAGTTGAGAGTTTTCGATCTTCCTGATGAGGCCTGTGATGTCATCCTGGTCGCCAGGCAACCCTCCACTAAACTGTATGTTCCCTTTGGGATACATTTGTGGCCTGGTGACCACAACTCATGTGGACCCCTTTATGCACCACTATCTGAGATGTTGCTGTTTGTTCTATCTTTCGCCCTGCAAGGCCTTGCCCTGGCCACTGTTAAGGGTTACCTATCGGCTATTTCGGCTTTCCTGTGGTTGCTGGATCAACCCTCCATGTTTAAGTCACCATTTGTGACTCAGTTTCTGAAAGGTTTGCAACACTTGTTCCCTCATGCCTCTTTTGTGATTCCCCAATGGGACCTCAATCTGTTCCTCATATGTTTCCCCCGTGAAACCCCCATAGCTTTTATGTTATTATGTTATATTGCATTATGTTATACTATGTTATGTTATGCCTTGTCATGTTATGTTATTTCATGTCATGTTAATGCAATATCTTGTTATGTTAAGTCATGTTATGTTAAGTCATGTTATGTTGTGTCATGTTATGTTGTGTCATGTTGTGTTTTGTTATGTCATGTCATGTTGTGTTTTGTCATGTTGTGTTTTGTCATGTTATGTTTTGTTATGTTATGTTATGGTATGTAAATTTTTATGGCACAGCTAACCACCCTTGAAGTTATCCAGGCACTGGAGCAGGAATGTTGGTGTGGGGCTAACGTATTGGGTTTGAACCTGGCTCTTTTCTATCAAAACTGTCCTTCTTATGGTCATTACATTGGTCGGGAGGGCCAGTGAGCTTCAAGCCTTGTTGGTTCACCCTCCGTACACCAACTTTTTCTCTTACTAACTAGCTCTACAGATGCGTGCCTATTTTATGGTAAAGGTGGTCACTCCCATTTCATGTCTGTCACAGCTTTATTCTGCGTCCATTTCTCGCTCCACCTCATCCTTCCAAAAAGGAGAAGAGACTACATCCCCTGGACCAGAAGACAGCTCTGTCTTTCAACATTAATCACACCAAATACCTTCAGATGGATGATCAGCTCTTCATTGGGTTAATTGAAGTCAAGAAGAGAAAGGCTGTACAGAAGCAGACCATCTCTCTGTGCATTGTACTGTGCATTAAGATCTGCTCTGCATTAGCTAAGAAGCAACATCATGACGATTTGAGGGGCATTTTACCAGGGCAGAGTCCACTACCCATGCATTGAGATGCAATGTACCTGTCCTGGATGTCTGAGAACCCACTACGTCGGTGTCGCTCCACATGTTCTTGAAGCACTACTGCTTGGCCAGTCAGGTCCATCAGGATGGGCTCTACCCATTTGGTTTTCCAGGATTTTCTGGTTTGAGCCAGCTTGCAGACCCACATGGTCAGAGGTATTTCTTGGGTATATATTCTAAGGTGAAGAATCTGTGGTTAGAACTTTCTATCAGAAGAACAAGTTATTTACCTTCTGTAGTGCTTTTTCCAGGAGAGACTAGCAAACCACTGATTCCTCACTAACCCTACCATCCTCCTTTCTGTGCAGACTAGGCTCTTCACCTTAAAAATCCCATTAGACACTGCGCACTGATCAAACATTGGTTTTAGCTTGGCTCTGCATTTGGAAATAGACACAAAAGAAACTGATTTCAGTGCGTCAGTATGGTGCTTATATGGGAACCACAACGTCACTTCTGACGCAGACTCCGCCAGTGCAGAGCTGATTGACACCACCTACCAGCACGCAGAGGTACTGCTCAAGATTTTCCCTATCCAATCTGCTGTCTGAAGAATATTCTAAGCTGTGGAATCTGTGCTTAGGTAGAGCCTCTACCAAAAAAAGTGCTTTTTAAGGGGCGTGTTTTATTTTGTTAATGCATAGATGTTTCAGAGGAATTAAGAGAACAAAAGCTTTCTTTAGCCATCCATATAGTGATTGTACAGAATTGATTGACCAGATCTTTATTTGAGGTAAGCACGTTTTCTAGTGCCTCCAAATTCATTTTGTTCCAAGGTTGATATGTAGTTGAAGGTGAGAGGATTTTATTTGCTGCGAGTTGTGGTGTCTTGTGTTGGAACAAGAAGGTGTGGTCTAACCACATAACTACAGTAATCCTTTGGAATGTGAGTAGGTCTGGGTTGACAAAGATTATATCTAATCTGTGTCTAGTGATGTGTTTATAGAATTGTCTAGAACTGTTGTAGGTTGTATATGTCCAGGCGGGTGAGGATGGTTCAGGGGTGTGACATATTAGGTTTGTCAAACCATATGTTGAGGTCACCAAGGATGCACAGGTTTGATTATATTGTAAGAAGGTTAGAGATTGTGTCTGCCAAAGTGTCAGGAAATGTTGCATTGCTAGGTAGTGGTCTATAAAGGAGAAAGTAACATGAAAAGGCTGGGGTAGGGTTGCATCGGACAAGGAGGGCCTCTCAACCTCGTAGAGAAATATATCTAACTTTGGTGAGATTTGTTGTTTCTTTAAATATAACAGCTAAGCCAACTCCTCCTTTGCCAATGTGATTTTGAGTTATTTTGTGAGTGTACACAGCTAGCGAGCTTGCCCACTGCAAGGGGGACATGGGGGTGTTCTGCACGCAGGAAACGTTTGACGATATATTGGGTTTCACAACACGTTTCATTATCAAACTTTGTCCACTTATTTAATGAATGGCTAGAGATTGGAGACGGGTGCATGGCTCAATGAATGAATAGTTGTGTGGTGAGTAGTGAGTGGATGAATTAATTCAAGAATGCATGCCAATAAATAAAGATTATTAGGTATGTGGAGTAAATGGTCTCAATACACAGTCCAAGGAATGGGTGCTTAGCTTCTGATTTAAAACATTCCCCTTCTCAAACATGCCTATTAGCAGCACTTATAAAACATGCATAGCCTGGATGTTATTAACACAGTGCACTTATTTAGCGCCTAAAAGAGTTAAATACAAAGCATTAAGCTTTGACGTCAAGTGGAAAAGAGAATGAGGAAAATATAGTGGTTGAATTGCACAAAACCTTGCAGCGATCCTTACTTCCACTTGACCACATTCTGTGATCCTAGGCAAGTTTTTTTTTCCACAGTGCCTCCTTTTCCTTTGTCTTCACATGAGAGCACCTTCAAAGATATCATTTCGGGGTGCACGCTGCACAAGAGTAAAAAACTATAGGTTTACTTCATGTATAGTAACAAACTAGGCCACGTATAGAGGACAAAAGACAACTTTCCTCTAGGTTCACTAACACTGTTGTCAGGTGGGCAGTGGAGTGGGGGGAACAAAACCTTTTCTCGTGCATGATTAGAATCTGTCACTTTTAATAATTGCCACTCAATGCAATAGTATAATGAAATATGCTAAACTGAAATGTATTGCAAAGATCACATTATAAAGAAAAATACGCTTATGAACTTAAAATAGTTTTTTATCATATGTGTACAGTGCTCTCTGAGCCCAGAGTAGCCCTTCTCACACCCTCCCACCCTGCTGGTCACTGCTGCTTGAGACTAGCCTGATTTATTTTGTTTATTTTTTAAAACGCCTAAGTGCTGAAGACGGGAAAAGCAGCCGGCCCGTCCCCAGAAACAGAGCCGGTCTCCACCAGCAACTAAACTGGCCCCACCCTGCCAACCCACTTGGAAACCGCCTGGTGTCCCACATCACCAGTTTGGCCCTGCTACTCCTGCATTTAATGGGAGTTGCTTTTTGAACGTGTTCAGTTATTTGGAAAAAGTTTGTGAATACCAAGAAATCCGCAACAATTTAGGTGTTAAACTTATGCAGAATGGCATCCACCCCTTCAACCAGATTTCCTTGTATGAATTCAGCCATGGTAGACTAATTACCTAATTGTGCTGATCATGATTCTGTGGATTAGGATTGTGGTTTTGCGCGTTTACACAAATATTATTTGCTCAAATAGCTTTGTGACTTATTTAAATGTGTCGTACCATAGCTTTCAAAACGTATTATGTGAGTACAGGTTGCACAAAGAAGGCACAATTCATGAAAGAGAAACAAGGTAACAACATCAGTGTAATTTTACCTTACTTTTCATTTTAAGACTTTACCTTGTGCAGTATCAGCTTTGTTATAAAGACAAAGGAGAACCAGTTTAATTAACTCCTGTTGAGAGGCAACGAGTACGAAATACGAAGTTACTTGTTTTTAGGTCAGCCGGAGGCCGTGCAAGATAGTGGTAAAGTACAATGTGTGAGTCGTTTCTAAATTCTAGTATGCACCATGCAAACCCCTGTGAGTCAGACTTCCATGCACATTTTCTGTTTCCATTGAGATTGAAAACATCTAGGACGCTGCTTTTAATCTCTAAAATGGAGGTGTCATAAATTGGAAAAAAATGCATTTAGAAAAATACAAATTCATAGCAAAAAATCCACGTTACGAGATTTAATTTAGAATACCACATTTATTAATTTAATCAGAACAAACCCTTGCTGTAATAAATGATTAGCATGTGAACCCCCTACTGTTCATTGTGAAAGAGGGCGTTGAGCATCGGGTCCAGTGCCACTGATGAACAACCTTTGCTACAATAATCAGCCTCTGATCTCAGTGTAGCGTTTTTAATATATTTTGTCATTCGATATGGTGTTCGTAAGACAATTTGTTTTGTAATAAAAACCGAAGTCTGTTCAATATATTTGTGTAGTTCCTGTTTCCCTTTCAGCTAATTTAGTTAGTGAATTTCATGTACATCTGCTAAACATAACCTTATCCCCTTTGCTTATTTGATTAGTAAAGCTAATAACGTTTTTACCAGGTGAGTAAATCGTGCAAAAACATTGAGACAGTTACGCCCTTGCCTTCGATGGAAGCAGGGAATAATTTGGCAGAAGAGCAGATATAAAAGTGGTATGGCCATTTAATGCATCAGGAGAGAGAAAATGAAGGCGTTAGAGTTTTATTATGTTTTTGTTATTACGGCGCGATATGTTCATTCCTGGCGGTTCGGTGTTAAGATAGGTTGGCCATAATGATAATAGTGAACATTCGCGTTGCCAGCTGTGTTTAGATTATAAAACATCAATTTTTGCATTCTCAAGTCTAAGGGTAGGGCTTTTTGATACCATTGCCTGTCCTTGGTCGGCGGAGCCCCTTAAATATGCCCAAGCAAACCCTTCCCTTTGCACTTTAGCACATTCTTCCTCCTGTTTATTTTGTTTTTGGCATACCTTCGTTTCTGTAGCTACTGTTGGCACATATTTCATCTCTTTGATCATTCTTAAACGAATAAAAGGCTAAGCAATAGTAAAGCGATGCTAATTATTACCTTTAGGCGACACACAGATCTCCTCTTTTTTGATAGCCTGTGAGAACTTCAAGATAATAAATGCAGAGTTTATTAAGCTTTTTGGCCCTCTGTCAGGCGATATGTACCATTTGAGTTTTCAGAGAAAGCATTGGGGTGGATCAATATTTGTGGTTCATCCAAAGTGTTGGAAGTCAGAAAAGTAACTGAGCAAGAGCAAAATGAGGCACCATGCTGTATTATTTTATGGAGTTTTTATATAGTTCAGTGATCCCAATTTCCAACAGCACCTTGTCGCTATGCCCTTAGTAGAGAGATTGTTGAGCCAAGAGATTGTGGCTTTTACTAGGGATTAGGTTGCGTGACCTCAACTTTCAACCGTTCTTTGTGTTCATACTCCTAATTACGTTGTGCTGTTGTATACTGATAGTATCGGTATTTGCAGATTGCATATGCATTTCTTGGACCTTTTCAAGAGATGCCATTAGAAATTCACACTCTTGCTCTCCATGGCATCCCCGACTTCCTGATGACTCAGTTTTTTGTGGGTTATCATCATGGAAATCTTCATGCAGTGTGTGGGGGTGAAAGTTGTGCCTTTGAGTTTTCATTGGGTTGTTGTGAATACTTTAAAGTGTTGTTAAAGTGCCTTTCTTGTATTATAGTATTGGGTGGTACTTGCTTATCTATTTGTGTGCACTGTGCCTTGGTCCATCAGGCATGTGAGATGTTGCGTGGTGATGGGATGGAAAAAGGTAGAAAGCTTGAAATGAAGACCGAGAAAGACTGGAAAACAGAGGAGTAAAATGTCAGTTAGCCAGAAAGAGGAGGAAAGGCTGATCAAGGATAAGATCATATACTGAAAGGATGGATGTATGGAAAATAGTATTAGAGAGCGAAACTCAAGGGTATCAAGTCATAGAGAGGAAAGGAGGAAAATCAAAATGAGGGGGGGCTGCAAGATGATTCAAGAAGATTTCAGGAAATGTTTAATAAAGATTGTGGAAGGGAGACAGCTCCCGCCAAGTCAAAGCAAACACTCCAGTTCCAGTGGGCAAGAGCTGTCAAAGTGCTCACATTTGCTGAAAGTGGAGGTTTATGAAACGACTGCTCTTGCACACAGGGAGCTGCATGTTTAGCAGCTCCCTATGTGCAATAGCAATGCTGGCTCCCACAGGAGATGGGGAGCCGGCTGGGACCGCTGGGGCCTTAAGGCTCCCCCTGCTTTCCCATTGCACACTGGGTGCCCAGGAGACATGGCCGGGCCCCTGGGTATGGGGTCCCCAGGGCTGAAATCGTCCTGGGGAGAGGAACCATGCGATCCCTTTCCCCATTGAATTGTGTTGGGCCCCGGGGAATGGGCTCAATGGGGCTGAAATTAGCCTGGGGAGGGGGGGACACACGGCCCCCTTGCCAATTTGTATTAATATTGACAGGTCTTCCTGCCTTTTGCCGGGATGATGGACAGCTTGCCAAAGGGCCATCCAGTGCGTTTGCTGCCAGTTGTGGCACATTATTGATTGCGAGGGATATGAGGACATCTCCACAAAACAAAGAAGAACTTATGTCATCTTGATAAGCGGAAGTACCCTGGTTGGGTGGGGAGCTACGTCTTTGTAGTCTTGTTGGACTCTCTATAGGAGGATTCACGTTACCACAAAACTTTGGTGAAAGACGCACAAGTCACAATCACATTGTCAAATGCACACAGGGCGCTGGAACTATTTCCTTGTGGTTCACTACACAGGTGTAGTGTAGAACACACACACTGGACATTTACCAAAGAGGCAGAACTCCACTTGGTAAGATATTTTATGCAAAACTGTGGACTCTTGTTGGATAAAAGGGAAGGTGAAGTTCCTTTGTGGCTGAATCACTCACACAGCTACTGACACACAGACACTCATCCACCCACTCACAGACTCACTCAGCCACTCACTCAGACTCTCATGCACCCACTCACAGACCCACTCAGTCTCACGCACCCACTCGCAGACCCACTCAGAACCTCACACCCATTCACATAGCCACGCAGTCCCTCACGCATCCACTCACAGACCCATTCTGAGCCTCCCGCACCCACTCACAGACCCACTCAGAGACCCAGGCACCCACTCACAGATCCACTGAGGTACTCATGCACACACTCACAGTCCCACTCACACTGACGCCACAGGCCAGGCCATGCCGTCAACCCCTGCCGCACACGGCCAAAGGTCTTGCGCAGCGGTCATTACATAAACGTATAGTATTTAAAACTACTTTATGTTAAAAGGCCTTAGAAATTCACTGAAAAAAACAAAAAAAAGAATAAGAACAATAGAAATTAACTTAAAAGAAAACAAAGGTTACACGGACATCATAGTTGGGATCTGAATTTATTTGCCCGAAACCATAGAAATTCAACAGTTGTAGTTATGATTAGCTCAAGTAAGTATAACTTGTGCCCTCGTCATTACCCCAGATATTACAGCACAAATGACAACTTTTATAGCTTCATTTAAAAACATCTATGAAATATTAGCAGTCAAATTATTGAAGAAGAAACTTGTGCATGGTGGGGTCGTGAGTTATAGTTACCTTAGAGCACGAGTTATAGTTACTTGAGCTAACCATAACTGCTTAATTTCTGTGGTTTTGTGCGAGTAAATTCAGATCCCAACTGTAATGCTCCTGTAAATGTTGGTGTTTTTTCAGTGAATTTCCATGTTCTTTTAAAATTCTATTTCCTAACAATAATGCCACTGTAACCTTTGTTTTTTTTCAGTGAATATATACGTTATATGTATATATATATTTACAAAAGTTGTGACCTAGTTTACATAGAAAAAGCATTTTTGACTTGGCTATATCTTCAGCGCCATTTGGCGAATCTCCACGAAATTTTCTAAAAAAAAGTGTGTCTTGTTGTCCATGGAGAGTTGAGTGATCCGTCAAGTGGGACAGAGAAAAAGAGGTTCAAGAAAAAATGTGTTTACCATGTTAATTCCCATAGAATCTTTAGATACGCCTGCAGCCCGAACCTCTGGACATCACAATTGGCAAAAAAGTAGCCTTTGGTCCGTACAACACCCTTTTTATTTGCTGTAAATCTGTTCAGTAGTTTTTGAGATAATAAATGGAAAATAAATTTGTATGTCTAGTGCAGCGGATCCAGGGGTATCTCCTGCTGAGTTCTGATTGGCTGCCAGCACTTCACACAAGAAGTATTGGCAGCAATTTTGGGTCTCTGCTTCAGCCCAGCCCCCCAAAAAAAAACTTTAAAAAAGAAAAGGCAGTAAGTTATGTATTCCCTACCCCCTAGCCTTGGTCCAGGGGTCCCCCGGAGACCACCCCCCAAGGCTTAGAACCTTTTTTTTAAATCACGGACAAAACTCCAGCTGGATCTGTGGAGTTATTTGTTTTTAAAAAAAAAGCATGATTTAAAAAAAAAATGTAGTGTCCCATGTTTAAAAATGCTTTTACCCCTGGGTGGGCCAGGTCCCAGGGGAGTTTTAGGCACAAGGGACTCCCCCCTCCCCCAGGGCTTACTAAGCACCGGCGACCACCACCTCCCTGGGGCAAAATGTACATTAGATGCCCTGGGGACCACCACCTTATCAGGGCAAATAGAATATAAGTAGGGGGACGTACCTCCAGAGCCATATATGTCCCTGGGAACCGCCATCCCCTTGGGCTGGCTCCTGCTACCTCGCTTGGGAGGAAGCTGTTTGCTTTTGCTTGGCCGGAGCCAACAGCTTCCACCAAGGAAAAGCAAACACTCCACTTTAAGCAAGCGGGAGCAGTCAAAATGCTTCAGCTTGCTGAAAGCTGAGATTTCATCTCTTTAAGTGTCCACTGTCATGTGGGCAGGGAAAGAGATCAAAACATTGCCCCTGCAAGCAGGGAACTGCTATTTAAAGCAGATCCCTGCTTGCGGGAGCAATGCCGGTTTCCTCAGGAGGCAGGAACCGCGGCGGCCGTGAGGCTCCTCCTGCTGTCCCCATAAGCAATTAAACGTGTAAAGTAAAAATAATCCAAGTGGATTTCTTTACATTTCCACCTTGTATGGATATCTGATGAAGTCACTTGAGGAACAATCATATTGGCAAACTTAGATACACACAAGGTCACTGAAGATATTTCGTTGGTGTCTTTTACGCAGCTGTAGTATAGGAAATGCACTACACATTTACCCACCGAGGTGGCACTTAATAATTAGCCGTAGAAAGTATTCAATTTGGGTAGACATTTTACACTAAACGCTGGATTCTGGCACAATGCTTGTAGGAAGTTGGCTCTGTATGTACTATTTCAAAGTAAGGAATAGTATGCACAGAGTCCAAGGGTTCCCCTTAGAGGTAAGATAGTGGCAAAAAGAGATAATTCTAATGCTCTATTTTGTGGTAGTGTGGTCGAGCAGTAGGCTTATCAAAGGAGTAGTGTTAAGCATTTGTTGTACACACACAGGCAATAAATGAGGAACACACACTCAGAGACAATTCCAGGCCAATAGGTTTTTGTATAGAAAAATATATTTTCTTAGTTTATTTTAAGAACCACAGGTTCAAGATTTACATGTAGTACTTTAAATGAAAGGTATTGCAGGTAGGTACTTTAGGAACTTTGAATTAGCAAAATAGCATATATACTTTTCACATAAATCACATATAGCTATTTTAAAACTAGACACTGTGCAATTTTCAACAGTTCTTAGGGGGAGTAAGAGTTTGTTAGTTTTTGCAGGTAAGTAAACCACCTACGGGGTTCAAGTTTGGGTCCAAGGTAGTTCACCGGTGGGGGTTCAGAGCAGCCCCAAAGTTACCACACCAGCACCTCAGGGCCGGTCAGGTGCAGAGGTCAAAGTGGTGCCCAAAATGCATAGGCTTCAATGGAGAAGGGGGTGCACCGGTTCCAGTCTGCCAGCAGGTAAGTACCCGCGTCTTCGGAGGGCAGACCAGGGCGGTTTTGTAGGGCACCAGGGGGGACACAAGTCCACACAGAAAGTACACCCTCAGCGGCACGGGGGCGGCCGGGTGCAGTGTGCAAACAGGCGTCGGGTTTGTAATTGAAATCATTGGGAGACCAAGGGGTCTCTTCAGCGATGCAGGCAAGGGGGGGACTCCTCGGGGTAGCCACCACCTGGGCAAGGGAGAGGGCCTCCTGGGGGTCACTCCTGCACTGGAGTTCGGATCCTTCAGGTCCTGGGGGCTGCGGGTGCAGAGTCTTTACTAGGCATCGGGATCTGAGGAACAGGCAGTCGCGGTCAGGGGGAGCCTCGGGATTCCCTCTGCAGGCATCGCTGTGGGGGCTCAGGGGGGGCAACTCTGGCTACTCACGGTCTCGCAGTCGCCGGGGAGTCCTCCCTGAAGTGATTGTTCTCCACAAGTTGAGCCGGGGGCGTCGGGTGCAGAGTAGCAAGTCTCACGCTTCCGGCGGGAAACGCAAGTTGTTTCAAAGTTGCTGCTTTGTTTCAAAGTTGCAGTCTTTGGTGAACAGGGCCACTGTCCTCTGGAGTTCTTGGTCCTTCTAGAGCAGGGCAGTCCTCTGAGGATTTAGAGGTCGCTGGTCCCTGGGGAAAGCGTCGCTGGAGCAGTGTCTTTAGAAGGGGGGAGACAGGCCGGTAGAGCTGGGGCCAAAGCAGTTGGTGTCTCCGTCTTCTCTGCAGGGTTTTTCAGCTTAGCAGTCCTCTTCTTCTTAGGTTGCAGGAATCTAAGTTCCTAGGTTCTGGGGAGCCCTTAAATACTAAATTTAAGGGCGTGTTTAGGTCTGGGAGGGCAGTAGCCAATGGCTACTGTCCTTGAGGATGGCTACACCCTCCTTGTGCCTCCTCCCTGAGGGGAGGGGGGCACATCCCTATTCCTATTGGGGGAATCCTCCAAAATCAATATGGAGGATTTCTAAAAGTCAGAGTCACCTCAGCTCAGGACACCTTAGGGGCTGTCCTGACTGGCCAGTGACTCCTCCTTGTTTTTCTCATTATCTCTCCTGGACTTGCCGCCAAAAGTGGGGGCTGTGTCCAGGGGGCGGGCATCTCCACTAGCTGGAGTGCCCTGGGGCACTCCACGAAGCCTGAGCCTTTGAGGCTCACTGCTAGGTGTTACAGTTCCTGCAGGGGGGAGGTGTGAAGCACCTCCACCCAGAGCAGTCTTTTGTATCTGTCCTCAGAGAGCACAAAGGCCCTCACCACATGGGGTCAGAAACTCGTCTCTCAGCAGCAGGCTGGCACAGACCAGTCAGTCCTGCACTGAACAATTTGGTAAAATACAGGGGGCTCTCTAAGATGCCCTCTGTGTGCATTTTTTAAATAAATCCAACACTGGCATCAGTGTGGGTTTATTATTCTGAGAAGTTTGATACCAAACTTCTCAGTATTCAGTGTAGCCATTATGGAGCTGTGGAGTTAGTTTTTGACAGACTCCCAGGCCATATGCTCTTATGGCTACCCTGCACATACAATGTCTAAGGTTTTGCTTAGACACTGTAGGGGCATAGTGCTCATGCACCTATGCCCTCACCTGTGGCATAGTGCACCCTGCCTTAGGGCTTTAAGGCCTGCTAGAGGGGTGACTTACCTATGCCACAGGCAGTGTGAGGTTGGCATGGCACCCTGAGGGGAGTGCCATGTCGACTTAGTCATTTTCTCCTCACCAGCACACACAAGCTGGCAAGCAGTGTGTCTGTGCTGAGTGAGGGGTCCCTAGGGTGGCATAAGACATGCTGCAGCCCTTAGAGACCTTCCCTGGCATCAGGGCCCTTGGTACCAGGGGTACCAGTTACAAGGGACTTACCTGGGTGCCAGGGTTGTGCCAATTGTGGAGACAATGGTACATTTTAGGTGAAAGAACACTGGTGCTGGGGCCTGGTTAGCAGGGTCCCAGCACACTTCTCAGTCAAGTCAGGATCATTATCAGGCAAAAAGTGGAGGGTAACTGCAACAGGGACCCATTTCTTTACAATGCTTATTTCACAAAAATTAAGGATCAACAGGAAGCACTTACAGGTAGAAACAAAGCAGGCTCTCAAGTTGAAGCTCCACTTCTATAAAGTCCTAATTGCCCTAAAGTCGTGCACTAGATCAAGGCAGCGTGTCAGGATACTTCAATTCGATTTCCTCAGAAGCAGAAGATAACTCCTCAGTCCCGACCCGAGCTACTCACAACGAATATTAATCCTTCGTGCTGAGTACCCCGGAGGGGGAAAGGGGAATGGGATGGTAAAGAGACTGCCACAGAGATGATGAACGCCAGTACTCAGTCTGCCTCTTCACATCTAAGATTGGATACAGCACCTGCAAGAGTCACAGTCGCAATTACTTGGGACATACAACATCAGTTTTTCACTTTCTACTCTCAACACTTAATTCTCTTTAATTCTATTATTTCTTCACTCACCCTGAGTTCTCTGTAGCCTTGCTTCTCTCTATAAATGATAGCTCTTCTTAAAAAAAAATGCTTATTACTGATTCTGGAAAAACTTCTCAACCTTTGTTAGAGATTGGTTTTATGTTGCTATATATATATATATATATATAGATATATATATATATATATATAGTTGGTGACAATGAGTTCTTCAAATCAGCTGATGTTATTTAATTTCTCCTGTCTTATTGTGACTTCTGTCAATACTTGTATTTGTAAATGCTTGTTTATTAAAGTTCGTTTCTCCTTTCTTACTTCGACATTTGTTGATAACTTGTATTTGTAAATGCTTGTTTATTACAGTTAGTTTCTCCTTCCTTACTTCGACATCTGTCGATAACTTGTAGTTGTAAATGCTTGTTTATTTAAGTTCGTTTCTCTTTTAAACTCTATTTTGGTTTATTACCATTGAATTTGTAAATGCTTATTTGTTAACAGTTCGTTTCTCCTTTAAACTTGCCCTTTGTTTATAACCTTGACATTTGTAGATACTTGCTCTTTTAAAGTTCGTTTTTTCTTTGACTTTAATATCTTAAACAAGAATCTTGTAAACATAAGGTTAATTCATACATTAACTCTGTAGCCTTGCCGACTTCCACGGGAACGGTCTACTATCAAACTCTTCTAATAAACCTTGACAATATTTATCTGTTTTCTGTAATATAATCTTCAAATGTAATTTTACCTCACAGGAGTTTCTGTTCTGAAGCGCGCTCTCTCTCCACACAGTTGATTCCTGTCAGACCTCAGTTGAAGTGCAAGGCTTCCAGCTGGAGAGCTCGTAACCTAGCAACCAACCGATTGCAAGACTAGAACTGTAACTAACCTTCAGGACTCACAGCGGCCATCTTGGATCTTCTCTTCTTGATTCTTCCTTTGAAATAAGCGCAAGATTACTCTGCAAACCTTCTTCCAGTTTGGGCTTTGCTGTCTCCACTGAGGATATCTCTTTGCTTTTCTCATGCACTTCTTTGATTTGACTTGCCGAGTTTGTGTGGTAATGACAGTACTCCCCCTCAAGGAACAGTTCTCCAATTTATGTTTGCTTGGCTAGGTTCTATGAAAGTTTCTCACTACTCTTGAAGCATGTACATACTCGTGCGGCTCCCAGGATCGTTCCTCTGGACCATAACCTTTCCAATCAATTAGATAATAAAGCTGGCCATTACGGATTTTGGAATCTAAGATTTGATTGACCTCATACTCTTCTGCAGAGCTAATCTGGATAGGAATTGGAGGGGAGTTTTGACGTAAATTTGGAGGACTGTTCTTTAACAAGGAGACATGGAAAACAGGATGTATCTTTAGATGAGCTGGCAACTGCAATTTAACTGCCACTGGATTGATCATCTTGTCAACTTTGAATGGGCCTATAAATCGTGGCTGAAATTTGCGATTTCCTTTGAGACGTAAATGATGAGTGGATAACCAAACCTTGTCTCCTTTCGAATAAATGGGGCTCTCTCTTCTTTTTCTATCAGCCTGAGTCTTATATGAGTCTTTTGCTTGAATGATGTTTTTTCTAGCCCTAACTAACGTGGTCTGCAAATCCCTCACCATCTCTTCTACTGCAGGCACTGAATCATCTTCTTTACCCAACATTACATTAGGATGTCTACCATGGTTCAGATAAAAGGGGATGAACCCAGTGGTGGAATGAACAGCATTATTGTAAGCAAATTCAGCTGCCCACATCAACTCGGGCCATTCCTTCTCTTTATCGAATAAATTGAGTCTTAAATACTGTTCTAACTCTTGATTCACTCTCTCTGTTTGCCCATCGGTTTCAGGATGGTAACTGGTAGAGTAACGAGAATCAATTCCTAATCTTTTACTAAAGGCCTTCCAAAAGCGAGAAACAAATTGGGACCCCCTGTCTGAAACTAGAATTTTTGGGATACCATGGGCGCGTACTATGTGTTGTGTAAACAACTGTGCAACCTGTGGGGCTCGAGGGACTTCTTTCAAAGGAATGAAATGCGCCATTTTAGTGAAAGTGTCTACAAAAACTAGGATAGTGTTAAAACCTTATCTACTAGGGAGGTCCACTATAAGATCCATAGTAACAGTATGCCAGGCATGGGGTGCAGTGGGCAAAGGTCTTAACAGACCTTGTGAAGCTGTTCTATTTGATTTCCCTCTTTGACATTTGTCACAAGTTGACACATATTGCCTTATCTGAGTTCATTTTTGGCCACCAAAATTCTCGTATTAGATTTTGAGTCTTTTGAATTCCTTTGTGTCCAGCCAATTGATCGTCATGATAAGCCTGAATAATTTTTTCTTGCAGCTCCACAGTCGGAACATACAGTGCACCTTTAAAGTATGGCAAACCTTTTTTGATTTCTCTTCCTTGGCCTTCTTTGGACCACTTCCGCATTCCTTCGAATGTTAAGTTTTCTTGAATTTCTTTGGTTAAATTTTCATACAATATGGCAGATATGAACTGCTCTTGTGGAATAATCAATTCTTTTTCTGGAGGCTCTTTAACTGCACCGGTATCAATTCGAGATAGAGCATCTGCCTTCCCATTTACTTTTCCTGGTCTGAAAGTGATAACAAAATCAAAGTCTGCAAAATATAGGGACCAACGCAGTTGTCTAGCTGTTAGAGTTCAAGCTGATTTTAAAAACTGTAAATTTCGGTGGTCGGTGTAAACGGTCACTTTATGCTTAGCTCCCAAAATGTAATGCCTCCACTCACGAAAAGTTTCTTTGACTGCCAATAGCTCCTTATCCGCAATTGAATAATTTATCTCTGGTGGTGTTAATTTTCGAAAGAAATAGGCCACTGGATGTAATTGACCTGTATCTTTATGACGCTGGGAACGGATACCTCCTATGGCAACATCTGAAGCATCTGCCTCCACATAATATAGCTCATCTGGATTGGGGTGGAGCAAGATTGGAGCTGAGACGAAGGAATTCTTCAAAAAATTAAAAGCATTTTCAGCTTCTTTTGTCCACCCAAACTTCACTCCTTTCTTCAACAATCGAGTAATGGGTGTAACTGTTTGAGAAAAATTGGATATGAATCTTCGATAAAAATTAGCGAACCCCAAGAAACTCTGGATCTCCTTGACATTGCAAGGAGAAGGCCAATGTTGCACTGTCTTTATCTTGGCAGGATCCATACTAACTCCTTCTGGTGACAAAATGAATCCTAAGAACTCAACTCGTTCCACATGAAATGCACACTTCTCTAATTTTACATACAGATGGTTTTCTTGCAAACTTGTGAGGATGGATCGAACATGGGAAATGTGCTCCTGTAGATTGTCGGAAAATATTAAAATGTCATCTATATAAACCACGGCAATCCGGTCGAGGAATTCTCGTAATATATCATTAACGAAATGCTGGAAGGCAGCGGGAGCATTGCATAACCCATAAGGCATCACTTGATATTCAAATAATCCGTATCGAGTCCGAAAAGCGGTTTTCCATTCATCCCCTGAAGCCACTCGAATCAAATGATATGCTCCTCGCAGGTCCAATTTGGTGTAGATTCTAGCATTCTTTACTTGATCTAATAAAACTGACACTAAAGGCAGTGGGTATCGATTCTTGATGGTAACCAGATTGGGGGCTCGATAATCAATGCTAGTTCGAAGACACCCATCCTTCTTTGGTATGAAAAATAGTGGGGATGACACTGGAGATTCAGAAGGACGAATAAAACTATTAGCAAGATATTGATCCAAATACTCCTTTAAATGTTGATTCTCTGCTTCGGTCAATGCGTATATTCTGCTACATGGCAATATCGCACCTGGCTCCAGTTCAATTTTGCAGTCGTAGGGTCGATGTGGTGGCAATTTCTCAGCCTCCTTTTCATCAAAAACGGCGACTAAATCCTCATATTCTTTTGGGATTTCTGCTGTCTTTAGTGCACAGATCATTGAAGAGTGTGATGATAAACAGGCCGCTTGGGACTTGGTGGACACTTCCACTCCATCATGAAAGCAATTCTCTTTGCAGTAAGAGGAATTCATCTTGATCGTTCTTTTGCTCCAATCAATTTGTGGATTATGTTCTGTAAGCCAGGGCAGACCCAAAATGAGTTGAAATTGTGGAGCATCTATCAAATTAAAGATTATCTGCTCCTGATGTCCACCAAAACCTTGCATCTGAATTGGTTCGGTCTCATGGGAAATGGGTCCTGAAGAAAGATTGGTTCCATCCACAGCTCTTACTACTTCCAGAGTAGATTTCTTGATAAATCGAATACCCATTTTACGAGCGTATTTCATATCACAGAAGTTGCCCGTAGCTCCAGAGTCTATCATAACTGAGATCCCTTGAATTTCCTTCTCAAGGGTCTTAACTGATACTGTTTGTACCAAATGTGGCGCTGCCGTTTGTAAGGTATTCGCCACTCGTTGATCTAAAGGAGTTGTCTTGGGTTCTGCTTTCATCAGGGCAACTCCCTCTACTGATGAAGCTGGCCTTTTCCCGACTGAAGAGCTTTGGGTTTCTTGGGACAGTTTTTAACAAAATGCCCAGATGCACCGCAATATAAACATAGTTGATTCACTCTTCTTTTCTCTTTTTCTTCCTTAGATAAAGGACCTCGGATGGAACCAATTTGCATTGGTTCTTCTATCGTTATCCCTTCTCCGGCTCTCGTATGATCATTTCTTACACAATCAATTCTCAGGGGAAATGGTCGATACTCTCTTCTCTTTTCTGCTCTTCGTTCAGTTAACCGGTGGTCAATCTGTAACACAAGATCAATTAACTCCGAAATTTCGGTGGGTCTATTTGGAACTTGTGCTAAGGCATCTTTCAATTCATCTCTCAGTCCACGATAAAATATGGCGGCTCTTTTTGACTCCGGCCAGGCAGTCTCTACAATGAGTTTATTGAAATGAGCCAGCTACTAGATCTTTATTACCTTGCCTGATTTCCAGTAGTTCATTGTCAGTGGCTTGAGCTGCAGTTCGCCGATCAAATATTCTTAAGAACTCTTCCTTGAAATTTTGGAAATTATATAAAACAGGATAATTTCTGGAAATTATTGGCATGGACCATGCGGCCGAATCTCCTGTCAGATAAGACAATATAAATGCCACTTTGGACTGGTCTTTGGAAAAAATGACTGGTCTACATAAAAAATGCAATGAGCATTGGGTCAGAAAATCTGCACCTTATTTGGATCCCCACCGAAGCGCTCGGGTTGAGCCAAAGGAATAATAGGGGAAACCGCATGAATTACTTGAGTGGATATACCTGCAGACTGTGAAGGGCTAGGGATTTGTGAAAACACAGATTCATTTGATTTAGCGGTGTTCCCTAACTAATTTATACGCTGTTTTATTTGGACTGTTTCTTCTATGGTGTTATTTAATTGTTTCTGTAACCCTTCCAAAACGGTGGCTAATGCTTTTATATCAATTCCTTCTGCCATTCTGCTCAGGAGGAAATCCGTTTTTTCCCTAAAATTAGGGTGATGGCACTTCAATCTGTCAGGATACTTCAATTCGATTTCCTCAGAAGCAGAAGATAACTCCTCAGTCCCGACCCGAGCTACTCACAACGAATATTAATCCTTCGTGCTGTGTACCCCGGAGGGGGAAAGGGGAATGGGATGGTAGAGAGACTGCCACAGAGATGATGAACGCCAGTACTCAGTCTGCCTCTTCACATCTAAGATTGGATAAGGCACCTGCAAGAGTCACAGTCGCAATTACTAGGGACATACAACATCAGTTTTTCACTTTCTACTCTCAACACTTAATTCTCTTTAATTCTATTATTTCTTCACTCACCCTGAGTTCTCTGTAGCCTTGCTTCTCTCTATAAATGATAGCTCTTCTTAAAAAAAAATGCTTATTACTGATTCTGGAAGAACTTCTCAACCTTTGTTAGAGATTGGTTTTATGTTGCTATATATATATATATATAGTTGGTGATAATGCGTTCTTCAAATCAGCTGATGTTATTTAATTTCTCCTGTCTTATTGTGACTTCTGTCAATACTTGTATTTGTAAATGCTTGTTTATTAAAGTTCGTTTCTCCTTTCTTACTTCGACATTTGTTGATAACTTGTATTTGTAAATGCTTGTTTATTACAGTTAGTTTCTCCTTCCTTACTTCGACATCTGTCGATAACTTGTAGTTGTAAATGCTTGTTTATTTAAGTTCGTTTCTCTTTTAAACTCTATTTTGGTTTATTACCATTGAATTTGTAAATGCTTATTTGTTAACAGTTCGTTTCTCCTTTAAACTTGGCCTTTGTTTATAACCTTGACATTTGTAGATACTTGCTCTTTTAAAGTTCGTTTTTTCTTTGATTTTAATATCTTAAACAAGAACCTTGTAAACATAAGGTTAATTCATACATTAACTCTGTAGCCTTGCCGACTTCCACTGGAACGGTCTACTATCAAACTCTTCAAATAAATCTTGACAATATTTATCCGTTTTCTGTAATATAATCTTCAAATGTAATTTTACCTCACAGGAGTTTCTGTTCTGAAGCGCGCTCTCTCTCCACACAGCTGATTCCTGTCAGACCTCAGTTGAAGTGCAAGGCTTCCAGCTGGAGAGCTCGTAACCTAGCAACCAACCGATTGCAAGACTAGAACTGTAACTAACCTTCAGGACTCACAGCGGCCATCTTGGATCTTCTCTTCTTGATTCTTCCTTTGAAATAAGCGCAAGATTACTCTGCAAACCTTCTTCCAGTTTGGGCTTTGCTGTCTCCACTGAGGATATCTCTTTGCTTTTCTCATGCACTTCTTTGATTTGACTTGGCGAGTTTGTGTGGTCATGACACAGCGCAAGTGTTTTTTCTCTGCATTTTCACCTTGAAGAATAATCTGTAAACCTTGATCGAGGTGTTTGCATCCTTGCTTTCTTTAAGCCAGTATCTCATGTAGTGAATGTGACGAGTGGGTTCTTTCTTGTTAAGTGCAGTTGAGAGCCAACCCCCACCGCTCGCGCCCAAAGGCTGTGCATGACGTGGGGTGGGTGGTTATAGGGGTTTGGCCTTAGGACCTGGTCATAAGCTAGGCCCTGCGGCCAACCCCCACTGCGCACTGCCAGAGGCCGTGCGTGTCACAGGTTGGGTGGTTCTAGGGGGTTGGCCACCAGGGCTGCCAACCTCTTCGGTCGTGCGCGGTAGTTAGATGAATGTATAGTAATTAAAATTACTTTACACAAAAACATAGAAATTCACTGAAAAGACCAAGGGGGTTACAGGTACGTTATAGTTAGGAAATGGAATTGCAAAAAACATAGAAATTCACTTAAAAAAAACAAAGGTCACAGGGATGCTCAGATTTTGAACTTACAAAACCATAGAAATTCAGCAGTTATAGTTAGTTTTTTCATGTAACTATACCTCATGCTCTAAGGTAACTGTAATTTGTGTTCTCGCCATGCATTGCTAATTACCCCGCATGTTGCAAAACTCATGACATCTTTGATAACGTCCCTATAACCTGTGTGTGTGTGTGTGTGTGTGTGTGTGTGTGTGTGTGTATATTTATTTGTTCGATGGCATGTGTAGCTGCAGATACACATGCTATGCATTGCTTCCCCCATCTAGTGTTGGGCTCAGAGTGTTACAAGATGTTTTTCTTCGAAGAAGTGTTTTCGGAGTCACCGGATCGAGTGACTCCTCCTCTCGGTCATACTGCGCATGGGCATCGACTCCGTTGATATATTGTATTATTTCCGCTGTCGGGTTCGGACGTGTTTCCTCTCGCTCTGAGATTTAGTATCGGAAACTTTAGATAACTTTCTCTGACCGTTGGTCTTGTTTCAATTGCGTTTCCACCCAGAGTCGAACCGATAGTACAGTCACAAAACAAATTTTGCCCTTCTGGGCACGTGTGCCCGACTTTGGCCTGTTCGGGCCTACCACGTTTAAGCCTGATGGATCGGACTCCATTTCGATTTTGTCCCTGATGGCATGCAAAATTTCCATACACAGACCATCACCTCATATGTAATCTGTGTCTCTCTCCTGATCACCGAGAAGATGATTGTGAATATTTTTGATCATTTTGATCTAAAAAGACCCTGCATGACCGGAGAGCCAGGAGACTGGAAATTGCATCGAAGAGTATTGAGTATACCGACACCATGGAGGAAGAACAGGCACAGACGGCAGTTATCATCAGAGACACCGACTCCGAAGAAGACTCGGAGGAAGATAGACTCGTCACTGCCGGTCAGCACGTGAGTACGACCTGCCCCTACGCCCACTCCTAAAAAGTCCTCGAGGGCCTTGGGTGCACCACTGCCAGAGAGCCATGGTTTGCCCCCGCAAGAAAGTTCTCGTCGACCAACCTTTGGGTTCGGCGCTGAAAAAGGCCACACCTCTGTCAATACCGGAGTCGAGCAAGTCCACGAAAAGCTCAACTTCCGACACGAGCTGGCGCCAACACTCTTCGGAGCCGAAGCCTCGACTTCCTGCCTCGGAGCCGAAACAACCAGCTGTATTGTCGGGCCCGAAAAAACTGTCATCTTCAGAGCCGAAAAAGTCTTCTTATTCAGAAGAACAGGAACTTTCGAGCCATCTTAAGCAGAGCTCTAAATCATTTGACGAACAGTCCTCTAAATCACTGAAACCATCTGTATATGTTTCTGAGGACACAGAGATTCAACTCATTCTTGAAATCATGGATGAGAGACAATCAAGGATCCATATCCATAAAGAGACTGGCAGAATAATTACTACACCTCTTCTACAGACCGAGAGAAAGTTGGCTTTTCAAGAACATTTAGATACTGCTCCACCACCAGCAAAGATTTTCAAACGGAAGGAAAAGCCATTACCTATCCATACTTCTGCCCCTCATTTACACAACTTTCTTTTTTGCCACCACCCACTAGCCCACCACCTTTTCCTTCACCAACTCATTCACAAACATATGCTCATGGTGATACGGTTGATCCTTGGGATCTGTGTGATACAGATCTTATTCCTGCTAATTACCCAGACTTATACCCTTTCAAACCTTCCCCACCAGAAGACACTACTGCATACACGCAGGTTATTTCTAGGGCTGCAGCGTATCATGGGGTACTTATGCACAGTGAGCCTTTGGAAGAGGATTTTCTTTTTAATGCGTTATCCTCCACGCACTGGCGACACCAGTGCCTCACAATGCTACCTGGATTGACAAAAAATATAAGCCTGCACCTACAGACCCTGCTTGCATTACCCACAAAGTACCTCCAGACTCAGTGGTTGCTCCTCTCCCTGGCAAAGAGAGTAGGACATTCAGTGCTGCTCTACAAAAGCAGCTAACCAATGGCAAATTGCAAACTCACAAGCCTTGCTAGCAAGGTATGATAGAGCCCACTGGGACGAGATGCAGGAACTGCTACAACACTTGCCAAAAGAGCATCAAAAAAGAGCTCAACAAATTGTTGAGGATGGTCAGGCCATAAGTAATAACCAAATACGGTCAGCCCTTGATGCTGCAGATACAGCAGCTAAAAACGTGAATACTTCTGTCACCATACGTAGACATGCATGGCTACGGTCCTCTGGATTCAAGCCAGAAATACAGCAGGCAGTGCAGAAAATGCCTTTCAATAAAAAAACACCCGTTCGGTCTTGACGTTGACACCACCATAGATAAACTCAGGAAGGACTCGGACACTGCCACAGAAATGGGAGCCTTATATACAACACCTTACAGAGGCTCCTTTCGTAGCAGCAATTTAGAGGAGGATTCAAGCCACAATCCACGGAGGCTTCTACCTCCAAGTCTAAAGAAGGGCAACAACAGCAGTACCAGAGAGGGGGATTTAGAGGTTCTTATAGACGCCAACATTTTAGTGCCAGAGACAAATTCCAGGCCTCCAAACAAGCCACGACCCCATCAAAACAGTGACCTATTAAGCATGCCACAACCCCACACATCTCCTGTGGGGGCAGACTGCAGCAATTCCACTCCCAATGTCAAAATATCACCACAGACCAATGGGTACTGTCAATTACCTGCAGTGGTTATTGCCTAAAATAGGTTTCTACCCGTCCAAACATTCCTCCATGTTATCACAGGTTTTCCCCAGAACACAATGTTCTATTACAACAAGAAGTACAATCGCTACTACTAAAACAGGCAATAGAATTTATCCCACATTCTCGACAAGGAACAGGTGTATACTCACTATACTTCCTCATTCCCAAAAAGGATGGCACTTTCAGACCCATTCTGGATCTCAGACCCCTAAAGCTATATATCCTGTCAGAACACTTTCACATGGTAACTCTGCAGGACATCAGTCCACTACTACAAAAACAAGATTACTTGACTGCATTAGATCTCAAGAGTGCATATTTTCATATACCCATCCATCCAGCTCACAGAAAATACCTAAGGTTTGTGATAGCAGGAAAGCATTACCAATTCAAAGTTCTGCCATTCGGTATAACAACAGCTCCAAGAGTATTTACAAAATGTCTAGCGGTAGTAGCAGTTTACCTAAGAAGACAACCCATACATGTCTTTCCTTATCTAGACGATTGGCTAATAAAATCAAGCAATTTTATACAATGCCAACAACACACTCAATACACAATAGAAACCCTACATACATTAGGGTTCACTCTCAACTACCAAAAATCCCATCTTCAGCCAGCACAGGTACAACCTTACCTAGGTCGTATTCTCAATACACAAAAAGCTTTGGCCTATCCAAATACACAAAGGATACAAGCTTTCTAAAATCTCATACCACAAATGCAGCCAAATCAACAATACACTGTAAGATTTATCATTAAACTATTGGGAATGATGGCATCCTGCATAGCAATAGTATCGCTTGCCAGACTAAACATGAGAACACTACAACTGTGCCTCTCACAGCAGTGGCCTCAAACACAGGGTCAATTGCAAGATCTAGTGTTGTTAAACCGCCAAACACACAGGTTCCTTCAGTGGTGGAATCTGAGCAATTTAATGAAGGGCAGTCATTTCAAGACCCTGTTCCTCAGACCACATTAACAACAGATGCATCCATGATAGGTTGGGGAGCTCATCTGAACAAACTTACCATTCAAGGGGAATGGGATTTAAAGCAGCTAAATTATCACATAAACCATTTAGAATTATTAGCTGTGTTCCTTGCCCTAAAAGCATTTTAACCACTTCTCAAACACAACATGGTCTTGATAAAAATAGACAATATGACCTCAGTGTATTACCTAAAGAGACAAGGCGGGACACATTAATCTCAACTGTCCCTTCTAGCCCAAACAATATGGAAATGGGCAATTCACAATCACATTTATCTACTAGCAGAATATATCCCAGGAATACACAATCAGCTAGCGGATCTCCTAAGCAGAACACATCAATGGATACATGAATGGGAGATTCACTCTCAGGTACTTCATCAGTACATTTAAAAGTGGGGAACACCAGAAATAGACCTATTCGCAACAAGCGAAAACGCAAAATGCCAAAACTTTGCATCTAGACACCCACATCCTCTGTCCAAAGGCAATGCTCTATGGTGAGGGAAATTTGCTTACGCTTTCCCCCCTCCCCACTTCTTCCATTTCTGGTCAACAAACTGTGTCAGACCTCTCTCACCATGATACCCATAGCCCCCACTTGGGAACGACAATATTGGTACACAACACTCCTGTCAGTAGTACCTCACTGCAAACTTCCAAACAGAACGGATTTGCGAACACAAAACAAGAACAAATCAAATATCCAAATCCCACTGATCTCAAATTAGCAATTTTGGCTCCTGAAGCCATAGAATTTAGATACTTGCAACTTCCATTAGAATGCATGGAAGTCTCAAACAAGCATGCAAGCCTACAACTAGGCAATGCTATGCTAACAAATGGAAACAATTTGTTTATTATTGTCAATCTAAAAATACTGACCCACTTACAGCATCAATACAATATATTGTATGCTACATACTTCATTTACAAAAGTCAAATTTAGCTTTCTCATCTATTAAAATTCATCTTACCACAATATCAGCATATTTGCAGACTATACAACATACCTCACTCTTTAGAGTCCCAGTTATAAAAGCCTTCATGCAAGGACTAAAACGTATTATTCCACCTAGAACACCACCTGTTCCTGCTTGGAATTTGAATATTGTCCTCTCAAGACTAATGGGCGCCCCTTTTGAGCCCTTGCATTCCTGTGAGATTCAATTATTAACCTGGAAAGTTGCTTTCCTAGTAGCGATTACTTCATTAAGAAGAGTTAGTGAAATACAAGCATTCACTCTTGAGGAGCCTTTTTTCCAAGTACACAAACATAAAGTCGTACATAGAACTAATCCAAAATTTCTGCCAAATGTCATATCGCCTTTTCACATAAACCAAACAGTGGAACTGCCAGTCTTCTTCCCACAGCCAGATTCAACTGCAAAAAGAGCCCTTCACACTCTTGACCTTAAAAGAGCTCTAAAGTATTATGTGGATAGAACAAAAGAATATAGAAAAACTAAACAGCTTTTCATTGCCTTTCAACAACCACATAGAGGTATTCCTATCTCTAAACAAGGGTTAGCTAGATGGATTGTTAAATGTATTCAAACATGTTACATTAAGGCAAAAAGACAACTTTTAATCACACCTAAAGCTCACTCCACTAGGAAAAAAAGGTGCATCTATGGCATTTTTAGGAAACATACCAATGGCAGACATGCAAAGCAGCCACATGGTCTACACCACATACATTTACAAAGCATTATTGTGTAGATGGATTTTCAAAACACCAGGCCAATGTTGGTCAAGCAGTCTTAAGAACATTGTTTCAAACTACTCCAACTCCTACAGTCTAGCCACCGCATTTTTGGGGGGAGAGTAACTGCTTTGTAATCTATGCATAGCATGTGTATCTGCAGCTACACATGCCATTGATTGGAAAATGTCACTTACCCAGTGTACATCTGTTCGTGGCATGTAGTGCTGCAGATTCACATGCACCCTCCCTCCTCCCCGGAAGCCTGTAGTTGTTGCAGTTTTCTTATTTGTACATATGTATATACATTTACATGAACAACTGTTTTACTTACTATTTTATATAGCATTTATATTCTTACACACTATCACTCCTTCTTTCACCCTTTTGCGGGAAAACAATTTAACAACGGAGTCGATGCACATGCGCAGTATGACCGAGAGGAGGAGTCACCCGATCCCGGGACTCCGAAAACACTTCTTCGAAGAAAAACACCTTGTAACACTCCGAGCCCAACACTAGATGGCGGAAGCAATGCATAGCATGTGAATCTGCAGCACTACATGCCACAAACAGATGTACACTGGGTAAGTGACATATTCTATATATATATATATATATATATATATATATATATATATATATATATATATATATATATATATATATATATATATAAATGTATGTATGTATATATATATATGTATATATATATACACACACACACACACATACATATATACACACACACACACACTAAAATGAGATACAGAAATAAGACTTCCTACTGACCCTTTAATACCCACAGAGAAAGATAACAGCTCACAAATGTTAGCGATACTCCCAAAACAAAGGTGAATAGATTGCTGAATACCTGTGGTCTCTTAGTGAACTCGAAAGAAGTCTTTGTTTTGGCCTGTGTGACACTTTAAGTCACTTAAGCTGCCTTTGTTACTATAATCTGTTATTGTGCATATAAGTGGCACTGTAAAGGCCATTCTATTGTGTTTGATCATACAAATTCAAGATTTCCATTTTAGTGTTGCCAAAGTATTGTAATTAAAGCTCTTCTCTGTATTCTTATCATAGGTCTTAGAAGCTTAGAGGTACAGACTTCGTCTTTGCCTCTTGCGTGCCTACTTGTAGAAATGTTTTACCATACTACCTCATGTACAAGTTGCACATTTTGTTCATATGTCTTTATTGGTAAATTTGAAGTGGTTGATGATGCACATGTGAAACCAGAATGCAGTGCATTTTGTGAGCTGAATTCCTGTGTATTTGCAGGGATAGACCTTTAAGAAGCAATATAGCTCTCTAGATGTTATTTTCAGTGAAGAGGACATGAAAACGATGAAGTTTTGAAACTGATACTGATTGGTAATATTGATAGGGTACCAGCAGTTGCTGTGTCATGTTCTGACTTAATGCATTGTTATTATGATTGTGAATTGAATTTTTCCTCTTCATCCTCAGGAAGATATAACTATTTATTAAATATTTGTGCTCCTCTTTATTCCATTATGTTACAGTATAGTAGATTAGAATCAATACTAAGTGCATTCAGTGGATCCTTTTGTACAAGGCTGTGTTCGCAATAAGCTGTTGTTTTGTCTTGTCTGTTATGGCTGACCTTTCACACTTGTTGCTTAGGGTTCTGGGGATGTCAAGTACCACCTTGGAATGTACCATGAAAGGATAAACCGCAGCACAAACAAGAACCTCACGTTGTCACTGGTGGCCAACCCATCTCACTTGGAAGCAGTGGACCCTGTTGTGCAAGGAAAGACCAAAGCAGAGCAGTTCTATCGTGGCGACACAGAAGGTAAAAAGGTAAGATGCTCTTTAGCTAGCGGTAAGATCATTCTCGTCCGCCATTCTAGGTTTTGTTTACGACTGCTTCTCCGCATCATTGGTGCTGCTCTAGTCTTCGCACTGAGGGGCACTACCGCTACCATTGCAGCACCTTTTCCCAGGCCAGTTCCTATTTTTTGTTTCCCTGTTGATAGGATTCAGGAAACAGCACTTTGGTGCTTTCTCTTTTTGGACTGGTCTTGTGGGGAAGGATTTTGTTTCCTTCCTGCAGCACAGACAGTTAGTACCAATTAAGTTGTGAAGCAGGAAGCGCAAGGAATAAGAGTTGTGGAATCACTATAAAGGCCTTTTTTTTATTTTCCTGCAACAGCGACATTAACACAGAATGATATATTGTTGCGCTGTTGACATGAGCATACAGATTAGGAGCAATTTTCTCAGCTAATATTTTTTTCAGAGCTGACATATTTGAATGGTGGTTTTTAGAAAACTGTAACTTTTTGCATCAACGTAGTCCCCAAAATAACCAACTTAAGTAATTCAACGTTATGAAGGAGGCCTATGAAATATAAATAATTGTTATCATGGTATCCTTTTTGGCTTGTTCACTGATTCAGCACTTGACATTTGTTGTATTCACTGTTGATGGCCTTTCCTTTTAATGATTTACATGACGATTCATCAGTGGTAGCTGTGCATTCTGTTACAAATCTAACATGTAGCGGTTACAGTATCAAAAGGTTTCGCATTAAGTTTGTAAAAGTTTGTGGATGTTCTCTTTGATAGGACAGGTCGCTTTCAAGAACAACTCTGGATCGCACTTTTGGAATATGGATTTTAATGAATTGCGCGTATTGGTTTGATAATGAATTAGTGGTATTCCCTCAAACTGCCTTAACTAAAATGTTTTGTTTATCTTAGCACATTTAATGCATGAGTTCTAACTCCCTGAATTGATAGTCTGTTTCGCTGCTGTATCTGCAACGATTGTTCATATCTATTTTTACCCTCATTTGTTAGGTCATGTCAATCCTTTTACATGGAGATGCTGCTTTTGCTGGACAAGGTGTTGTCTATGAGACCTTTCATCTCAGCGATCTCCCGTCCTACACTACAAATGGTACCATTCATGTTGTAGTCAACAATCAGGTATAGTATTTCGTATATTTACATTTTTGGTAGTGTATGTTCAAACGTTTGCCCCTTGTTTCTTTGGTAGCTCATTTGGCATATTCTGTTTTATTTACCCTATTTTATGTGTTTGAGACATTTCATTCTGTACAGTGAAAGGGTGAAAGACATATTAAAGCCATAAACCTGGCAAAAGTAGAGTAACTATTAGGCAGTATTTACACCAAGATCAAAAAGGACAGGAATTCCAAATGCTAAAATGCTAGTTATGTTGGTTGAGGAGCATTGATCTTTAAAGAGAACTTCGCAGAGAAAGTAAATGTGAAAGGCTAAGTTATTCTACATTCGAAAGGCATAATACCTTTTATATTTCTTTAAAATAGTTGTGTGGAACAATTATCTGGCAAGAGATAGAAGCCATCTGTTACCTACTTTGAAGGAACTGTTACAACTTCTAAGTTCTTTTTGGAGTTGGTTCTTTTACCATTCTATTGCCTTGTTCCGAAGACTGCAAGCTATTTCAGGCACAGAGTTTAAATCTCTTTTTCTCGGGGTTTGTTTTTGTTTTGTTTTATATACTGAGTAAGAGCAGGGGTGTTGAATTCTTATAGGCACGGTCCCGGGACATGTTGTTTGGGGTCACGGGCAACAAGTTTTCATGTTTATTTTGTCCTTGGGACAATGAGGCCCAGCCCCTGAAGGACAAACCCTTTAGCTGCCAGTTTACAGAACTACATTATGGTTAAAGGAAGGGGATTGTCTGCAGTTAAGGCAATATTTGTGTTCATATGTTAATGCTGTTCAAACTCGTATTTATAGTTCATTAATGCAAAGCCTTTATTATTATGGTGAGATCTCTCGGTAAGTGTTGTAAGTTCGGTCATCACTGCTGACAGTGGTCCCAGTATAAAAATGTGTACACATGTTTGCAACGTTTAATAATTTTAGCCATTTGAAATTGGCGTTCTGGATCTCACTTGAATCCGTGCCCCCTTGTAATTTTACCTGAAGTTGGGCACATTATCAGTACTTTAATGTTTTCGCATGTACATGTCCCACATTATCCACGGGTAGGCTTGCACAGACCTCCCTCCCCTACTGCGTACTGACGCCAGGCAGTATGCGTTGAGGGAGGTCATGAGGAAGGAGTGAGGAAGTCACGAGCCACGAGCAAACAGAGCCCACAACACTGAAGAGATGCAGTAATGGCGACGTGAGGAGGACATAAGACCACCGGGACACGGGGAAAAGATGCCTATTGCTCTAGTCCAAGCTTGTTTTAAGAGGAGCCATTATTGTAGCCGAGGGTGCTGCATGCTCGACCGTAGCATTGTATTGGGCTCTGGGAGAATCGGTGCAGCCACAGAGAACAGAGGTAATTATTGCTCGGTCCGCCAGGTTTCTCTCTGCCTAGTAAATGCCTGCTTGTTGAAGTTCAGCAATTTTTGTTAGCGGTTGAGGGTTGCAGGTCTGGCCCCGCACCTACGCCATAAGCTTGGCCTGTGTTTTGACAATCTATGCGGTGAGGGCTTTGTTCCTAATGCCTTTTTCCAAAGAAAGACAAAATACAGCAACAAACTCTGTGACCTTTTAACTGATCTTTAGGTAGTTGGCCAGGCCTAGACGTAGTTAAGAAGAGATGTGGCATCCCTTTAATAGGGGCCACTAGTCCAGCCCTGTGATCTACGACTCCCCTGCTAATATTAAAAAAGGCGTTAAGCGGCTTACTCACCCCTGGTCGTACAAAAGGGTAAAGTATCCGGTATCCTCTCTGGGATGGCACTGGTCAAGGCCACACTACCATCAGGGTCAACAACTCAAGGATTAGTTGATCCAGACTCTGAGGCCCCCGGCTAGAAATGCTGAGAACTCTGACTAGGATAACTAATCAAGAGGCCATGTTGTCGCTAAATGGACAGGTTATGCCTCCCCCTTCTAATGTACTCCCCAGGGTATGTGTTTCAGCAGCTGGTACAATCTCCCAGGAAGGTGCCTGTGGTTTAGAAGGGGGTTCTGATGGAAGGCGTGATAATCCTCTTTTCTTTAAGAATTTCAGCATTCAGGTAAATATCACGCCATCTGAGGCTGAAGCCGACATGGCACCAAAGGAGGCCGATAGACTGCATCATGAACAAGTATCTCAGTTGTCAATGGCTTCACCAATAATGGGGCAACCCCAGGAATTATTTAACCAGGCAGTGTGTCAATCCCAATCATCAGTAGATCTTTCAGGAAAGGGGTGCCAATAGCCAAGTCAGCTGTCTAGAGAGAGTAGTGTTGATCAGACTCTCATGCAGGCTGAGATTTCAGGCAGTCAAATGGAGCAACTCAAGTTTAGGCATAAGAAGGCTACTGTGGATCAGCTCCAGGCGCAGTCACACGCTCTGCTTGAGACAATATTGATGTTATTGCGTGAGCTCAAGGACATGTAGCGAAAGGAGACAGCAGTGCTTATTCAAAGGTTAGACAAAATTGACAGCTCAATTGGAAAAATGTTATCACGTTTCCAGAAATTTGAACAGAGAGAATCAGGTTTGGAAAATCCAGAAAAAGCTGACTCAATCCCAAACTAAAATGGAAGAGATAGAAGACTATGGCAGGAGGTCAAACCTCCATTTCATATGGATCTCAGAGGGGGCAGAAAACCAGGGCAAGCATCAGGATATGCTCCAGTTCATGGATGATGTGATCAGGATTTATATTCTGGAAGAGCACCAGACGATTTGACAATTATGTGAGCACATTGTATTCCTTCCCAACAGCAGCCAAATGCAAAGTTCTCTCATACCACCATCGTCAATTTTGCTGACTTAAGGAATAAAGAACGCATTCTTAATAAAGCAGTACAACAGAAATCTTTCCCTCTGGCAAGGAATGAACAGGTGCAGGTATTTTTCCCGACATGTCTGTAGCTATGTCCCTAAGAACAGGCTGGCATGATTGCACAAGTTAATGCAGCAGAGGCTCAGGCCTCTATTATTAAATAATCAAAGTTATAAGTTTGCCCAAGGGCCAATTTAATTTTAGATGTTTACAGCCTTTTGGATAAGGTTAAGACTGGTTGATGTGGGGACCAGAGCATGTTAATGTATTGGCTATTGGTTTTCAACTGTCAGAGGACCCCATGGCCCGATCCAGCATGTATCTAGTTAGCAATAGGCAATCTAGTAAGGGAGAAGGGGAATCAGCGGGGGTACCATGGCCACAGTTGTCTAAGGTTGCATCATGAGTAGGCTATGTTTTTAGGACAGGAAGGGAGGAGGGAAGGACATGGGGTGTTTGTCCACCTTCCAAGCAGGCCAGGTGCTTTTCCAGGGCACCCAACTTGTAGTTAGGAATGGTTGGGGGTAATGTGAGCTATTCCCCCTCCGGGTTGAGACGGGCACTTGTGGTGGGTTGGGTTTGGTGGTGGGGGTGAGTATGGGGTGCAGTGGATGGGGTGAAATAAAAAAATTAGCATATTCAGCGTGTTTGCATGCAATTTTAGGTAGAGTAGATCCTTTTAAAGTTAGCTTAAGGGAGTTTTGCTCTATAGGCTTTACCTCTAGGAGTCTCTCTCTTGCCATGGCGGTAATGAGCAAAAAACAAGACAAGAGTAAAATAAATGGTGCAGTTGCCGTTTCTATTAAAGTTGAGAGTGACAGTGTAAGGAAAGTTAGGTGTTATGTCTAAAATTACAATTCTTTCATGTAACATTAATGTCATTTTAAAAAATAAGCGAAAATATCGCTCTGCAATGAACTGGTTGGCCATGTTTAATCCTGAAGTAATTTTTCTCTAGGAAACTCATTTGAAAGAGAGCTCACCAAAAATGTTTATACCTGAGACCTATACCCAAGACTTTTTCTTATCTACAGGGTTAGCAGTGCGAGGGGTAGAGTTTTTTTTTTGTCTAGATGGTTAGATTGGGAAGTTAGTGAAATCATTAGAGATAAGGAAGGACAATGGATCCTCTTGAAAGTTCAGGTCCAGGGAGTGTTTATTACCCTTTTCAATTAATATGGCCTAGTCCAAGATAATGACGCTCCCCTGAAGGAATTTTGTTTCTCTGGTGGTGGGTGTGACAAGCCCGTTAATTTTGTGGGGGGGGGGGGGGGGGGGTGATTTTACATTCATACAGGATCTCAAGCTGGATACCTCAAACACATTTTAAAATAGTTGAAACCCAGAACAGCCAAACTGATGACAGCAATAAAAAGTAGTTTAAATTTAATAGATCCATGGCAACTCGACCATAGTGGCCAAGCACAATTTACATGTTTTTCAAGCTGTTATAATACAGTTTCCAGGCTGGGCTATTTTTTTATTTCCAAGTCAGTTAAATGGGAAGGGACCGGGACCTGGGCTAATCCATTTTCAGACCATTTGATGGTTGGGGTTAGCGTGTCAGTTGAGGACATCAGAATTTTAAGGGCATGTTGGTGATTCAATAAACCCTCCTTGTCAATCCGGAATAGGTGAGTAGCACACTAAAATGTATTTAGGAGTTCTTTGAGATTAACCAGGGCACAGCTTTTCGTTTCTCAGTATGGGAATCATTCCTGCATTCCGAGGGCAGATTATTGCTTATAAGTCAGCTCAGAGACGGGTTAGGTCAACAGCTTTCAAGGAACTGCAAGATGCCCTGGATCAAGCACATAAAGCTCTAATTAAGGAGGTGGATGGGTGTAGAATTGACTGTAAGCATAAGTTTGACCAAGCCAGACTTGGGCCCTGCGACTTTTATGTGTGCAAAGAAATTGCCAGCTCAAAAGAATTTCTCCAGCAACACTATGAAGAGAGTCAGCTGGTGGGTAAATTGTTAGCTTGGTCTCTGTGAGGGAAACAAGGAGCGCTGCGGATCAGGGAAATTAAAGATCCAATGTCTAATTTAAATAAAAACGCTGACGATAAAATGGCCCACATTTTTTCACACCATTATCCCAACAGTTACTGCCACAATATGGCTGTTTCTCGACCCAGTCTGGAAGAGTTTTATAGTCAAATTAAGCTTCCAAGTCTGGCAAGGGCCGAGGTCAAGTATAATGTAGCAGATATTACAGTGGAGGCGGTGGCAAAACGCTTCAGCAGATGCCCAATGCCAAGGCAACTGGTATAGATGATATTCGATCTGATGACTATAAGCTACTCCAGAAAGCGTTATTGCCTCAGGTAGTACTTTTAGCTAATCAAATAAGTGATGTTATTAATATTCCAGTGACTTTTAAAGAATCAGTACTCGTAGACTTTCTAAAAAAACTAATATCCTCTCAGTGTCAATTCTTTCTGTCCAATTATCTTACTCAATACTAATTATAAATTACTCGATAAGATTTGGGCATCTCGTATAGTTGATGTTGGGCAGTCTTTGGTCCATAAAGACCACTGTGGAGTTCTGCCAAGCGCATGTTGGCTGCCAATACACAGTATTTGGTTCAGACTATAGACTTCTTGTTCAGTGCCCAGAATGGGGCCGCAATTGCAATGGTCAACGCTGAGAAGGCATTTGATCTGGTGAACTGGGATGCATTTTTTTT
The DNA here is from genome assembly GCF_031143425.1 of Pleurodeles waltl. Classification (NCBI taxonomy): domain Eukaryota; kingdom Metazoa; phylum Chordata; class Amphibia; order Caudata; family Salamandridae; genus Pleurodeles; species Pleurodeles waltl. The sequence continues at coordinate 1,367,144,159 of NC_090445.1, read as the reverse complement.
GCACTAGAGAAATTTTGATTTTCAGATCAAAATATCTCAATGCTTAAAAGACTATATCAAGGGGCAGAAGCACGTCTCATCATCAATACAAGGCCGTTTGGCAAAGTGAAGATACAATGTGACACCCAGCAGGGGTGTCCAGTGTCCCCTATACTTTTCACACTGTTCATTGATTATTGGCCGAACGCATACAGCGCACTGGCAGTATTACCCCTCCTTTACAAGGGATGTCCAAATTGAAGCTAATCGTGGATGACCTAGTACATTATTTGAATGCCGGCCAGCAAAATATTGAGGGGGCACTTGAGGCTATTCAAGACTATACGAATCCGGGACGCTACAAGATCAAACAGGATAAAATGGAGATATTGCTTTTTTATGCCTGTCCATCAGTGTTGACCCCAGCATTAATCCAGAGTTTTGGTAACAATTGTCCCATAAGGTACCTTGGTAGCATGGTGACGCATAATTATATGGATCTATTCTAACTTAATTATGAAAAAATGCTGCTTAAAGTGAAAAAAGTCTACTTGAAAAATGGTCCCTTCTCCCACTCACGTTACTAGGCAAAACCTCACTAATTAAAATGTCAGCGTTACCATTGTTTTTATTTCTTTTTGCAAATCTGCCTATAAAGGTTAACGACAGTTTTTTAAAAATAATTGGACTCCCTTAATAATACATTTGTATGTAAGATGGAATACATTGACGTATTCCATGTTACAGTTGGATAAAGAGCAGGGAAGTCTGGCTTTACCCGATTTCTTTTCTATTTTAGGCTGCATAGCTGGATACAATGGTTAAAATGGGTCTGGTGGACAGGTGCTCAGTTGGAGGGCTTGATATTTTCTTTATGAGGAAAATGGTTCAGGAGAGTGGAGGTAGTTTGCCCGTATTTCGCAAAATGGCAAAACTGCTAAAAAAATAAAACCAAGGTAAAAGGTGTTAGGTGATATATGCTGGTTTATACAAACGTTTTTTAAATCAAGACAAATTCCGCCCTGTCATTGATTGGTAAGGTTGCAGGCCTGTCAGAGGTTCGATTTGGTAATCACAGAAACTATTTGTAGGATTTGGAATTCTAAAGGGTACTGGACACTTGGTGGTTTTTTTCTTGCCACACGTTTGGCTAATTGGGCGGAGATCATATTCCGAGTGGGGGCTGAGGCCCCTAACATTGGTACAGTTTCAGCCAACTTAAGCCTGATGAACAGCAGTCTTAATGAGATAAAAAAAATTAAGAAGCTATCATCAAATTATGGTACAAAAGTCAGTTCGTCGGAATATGAAATTGGTTTAGGTCTTTATGGAAATATACTGATTCATCATTGATAGAAAGACACCTCACCAAGTTAGAGCATGCAACAGGATGCAGTCTGACAACCAGGGAATGGAACTGTATTTCGATTTTAGGCTATTAATGACTCCGGGCAGCAAATTTTAAAAGAATGTGTTTTCTATCACATTGGTGTGCATACTACACCCCCAAAGCTATCCATACAATGTATTCATCTGTTACTAATGCATGTTTCAAGTGTTTCCAAGAGGAAAAAGTGTACTGGGTACATATTTTTTGATTGCCCCAAACTAGTACCATTCTGGGATCTTGTATTTAGCCAATTGAGCCGAGGAATCCAGTCAACTCTGTCTGTGGATTTGAAGTTGGTACTGTTTGGGGCATTAAATCAAACATCTATCGTTAGCAAGTACATGCTGAGCTTTATTGCTGCATCTTTAGCTGTTGCAAGATCATTGATTCTACAATGTTGGCGCACCACTAAAGTGCCCACTCCTCAGGAGTGGTTGGCAAAGTTAATGGAGGTAGGGCTATTTGCAGAAGCATATGCTAAACGAATGGGATGCCTGAAGGAATATCGGAGCATCTGGGTTCCATTAGACGTGATGAGTCTGTAAGCACCAATACAGCAATGCATTGGTTCTGTGAGGTCTAAAATGCCCAGGGGTTCAGGCTTTATACAAATTGCTTGTGCAGGGTATCACTGCAGTCGATCAAGCCATTTCCATCCAGCACAAACTACTGAAGCACACAGCACATTTGGTGTCAAATTCTATAACTTTCCTTCTCTACTCAATCATGTGTAAATAGCACGTTGTCCTAAATTAAGTATGTGGGGTACTAAAGATTGGTCTTGATTCAGTAGGTCAATATTGTAGAGCATATAAGTACCTCTTTGTATTAATGTACCCTAAAGCTCGCTATTGGGTTTTTGCCATTCGCATTTTTTAAATATTGTTTAATATTGTACAACAAGCTTATATTGGCTCTATATTTGAGTACTGTTAGGCACAACCACTTTAAGAATTTATGCACTTTACTGCAGTAAGAAAAGAAGCTAATTGTGTGAAAAACGTATTGAGTAACACATAGTGTATCATGTTAAATCAGGAGTTTAGGGTGTAAACAATTGGTCCTGATTGAATAGGTTAATATTGTGAAGTATGTAAGACCCCTTAATTATGTATGTGTTTCTACTTTGCCTCTGTAATAAACGGGTTTGGGCTCATTAAAACCTTTGAGTACTGAATCTGGCGTACGCAATGCATTTTATACATTTCTGCACTCTACATAGTCACTTATTGTAGTGAACAAGGAGGTTTGCAGTGTAAAAAGTACTGCGGCACAAAGCACTTTAAGTACTAAATTTTGTAACTCTCTCCTGTACATAGTTATGTTTCACCTGAGTTCTCTTGATTTGTCTATATGAAGTTGCCTGCGTGGTCTTATTATGGATTGTGAAAAATATGCTCAATAAAAAGGATTTTAAAAGAAGGAAAAAAGAACCCTTTAATTAATGTTTTGCTGAACACCTCCTTATGTCGGGCAGTGGTTCCTAAGTCCTGGAGACATGCCTTCTTACTACTCTCCTGAAAAAGTAACTGGAGACCCTGAGGTCTTCTCCAACTGTATGTCTATTTTTCTGCTTCTGGTTCCGAAATAGAGGAAAAAGCTGTAAATGACCAGCTTATCCAGTTTTGAAAAGATAATAATATTTTCCATGAGTCACAGTCAGAGTTTAGACCTTGTTACAGTACTGAACCAGCATTATTGAAGTCTCTGAATTTGTCAAATTGAGTCTTGCTCAAGGGAAGGCCGCCATATGGTCGTACTTGATGTCTGCTGCATTTGATGCAGTCTCACACCCTATATTACTTCAGCTGTTATCTCACTGTGGCATTGGAGGTCCGCCACTGCAATGGAATTTGTCGTAATTATTTGATCATGACCAATTAGTTTTCCTCCCTCCATTCCTATCTTCTTCCATGCCTCTTCTGTTTGGGGTTTCTCAGGGGTCTAGCCAAAGCCTGACTCTTCTTAATATATACTTAGCTCCTTTGGCAAACATTATCCAACATTTGGGATTTAAGATAGTGCCCTGTCCTCAGCTCATACTGTCCTTCTCTGAGGACAACTTGCAATTTACAACAGTCTTTTCAGTTGTGTCTGTTGCGAGTGACAGGTTGGATGAAGCAGAGTTGCCTTAAGCTAAACGCCACTAAAATGAAGGTTCTACTTTTCCACTGTTCATCTTCCTTTTGTACCAGTTGGCCTTTGAAACTTGGTCCACTGGGTCTTCTTGTCTCCGGTGATGGAGGCCAGGAATTTGGGGTCAGATTCGAAAATGAACTCTTTTGCCCCACACGTGAAGGCTCTCGGGTGTGCCTGCTTTTCAGTTTTAAAAAGTTCCTAAACCTGTTTCCAGAATGTGCCAGGAAAACTATAGTTCACACTTTGATTACCTCCAGCCATGGTTATGCAAATATTGTTTATCTTGGCCTTCTGTAATACCTTCTCTAGCATCTACAGCTAGTTTAGTATGCTGAAGCTCGGCTGCTTTTCAATATCCAAAGACAGCAACCTATCTCAGCACACCTAAGGCTGCTACATCAGCTGCCAGTTTATAAGCATATTTCTTTAAAATGTCTATTTCTCACATTCCATGCCTTTCATAATGGTTTATTTCAGAGAGAAAATTCAACTCTATGCCCCTTCCAGATCCCTAAGATCTTCCATTAAACTGTTACTCAGGGTTCCCCCTGTTAGGCATGCACTTTTGGGAGGCCATTCTGTTACTCATCTGGCCCCTAAAATATGGAAAACCATGCCATTTTCTTTTAGGTCATCTCCGGATGAATGCTCTTTTACGATGAGGCTTAAAATTCAACTCTTTAAGTTGTGTTTATCCCCATCATCTTTATTTTCTACATAGAGTGGCAGGACGTCTTTGACAGCTGTACGCATTATAAGTGGTATATTCATTATTCATTCATATTCATATACAATGCTTAGGAAAGAGTCTCCAGACCTATTTTGAGCATTGATCAAATTCCTTGTGACTTACACCAACAGTGTGTGTTTTATGTAGGTATACCGGGTTCAACTCATCCTGCAGGAACAACAAAGCCATGTTTTAATAAGATGTATCTGTAGGTAATACTTGACATCATGCACAGATTTTTGATGATAGAGACCTTTAAAGTGACAACCTTTTTTTAAATTCCAGTATCATGGTCACTGGATTCACAAGCCACATGCATTCATTTATAGATTCAGATAATCTCATTGGAACCTCTTTGCTTTGTGTTTGATGATGCACCCCATTTGCAATGCTGGTTTGTGTAGTTCTGCATTACAACGGCAGAAGGGTTCGTCTTTCTAAAGAAGCATCTATTGGGGCTACTTTTTGCAAAGCCCTGGTTTTTTGATCACCCACCCAGATGAGATCTACAGCAAACAGTAAAGCTTCAGTTCATCAGCTCAGTCTTGGGTAACTGGCTATAGGCAAGGCTTCTAACATTTAGTGTCTGGTACTAGAGATGCCCCTAGATTTTGCAATTGCATTTGAGTCACTCTGATGTTTGGGTGGAGGACCCAGGGGTTGTAAATTGAACCATCTTACAGTGTCACAGTTTCTTCCTATCTAAACATAATCGGTGACAGAAAACTAAGGGCCTGATTTAGAGTTTGGTGGACGGGTTACTCTGTCACAAACGTGACAGATATCCCATCCGCCATTTTGCAATTCCCATAGGATATAATGAGATCGTAGTACGGATGTCTGTCATGTTTGTGACAGAGTGAGCCCTTCCTCCAAACTCTAAATCAGCCCCCAGTTCTGTTATTTTTTTTAAAGTGGTGTCTTCCGGAGCAAGATGATTTTCCTGTTCTAGAATTCAACCACAATATAATCTCTGTAAAAAAATGTTCCCTTTGTGCAATTTCCACAAAAACAGCTACTTTCAAATGTTAGTTGCTGGAAATTTTCACTTCCATGTACACAGCATTTGTGCTTGAATGCAGGATATTTCCTGACATTTTTCACATGAGAAAAAAAAACTAATTTAATTAATGGACAACGCCCTGTTGTGACAGAATGAGGGTTAGTTCAGTAAAAATGTGTATGCAAAAATAAACTCCTCATATGACCTTCTGATTTTGCTGCAGTAACTTGTTTGTGATTTTGGATTGAGTTGAAGTTTTTCAAACACTGCTTGCTGGCATGTTCTTGAGGCCTTTGTGTGTATTAAATAGGGATTGTTGGGCAGTAGCTATACCTGACATCACTCACATTCCTTTTCATGCCACGCAGTCTGTAGCCATCTGAGTCCAAAATGATTTTTGATGTTTCCTGACAGTTCTTTTCCTGGGGACTTTAAGTGCTTGAGGAAATGATCCTGTTAAGTATGGCGTGAAAAGTAAAGGTAACAGATATTTTTTTAATAAGTAGCCACCCACTTGAAATGTATAATTTACCAAGGAAACTCAGATCTATGCAGTTCATTATTTCTTCACTTTTGGGTAAAACTGCATCTTCAACAAAATCTTTTTTTGTTCCTTTTCTGTCTATCCGCCTATTGTTTTTGGATCTGAAACAACCATGTTCAAGGTCTTCTGGGCTTGTGTAGGTACTTTGAAAGCTCTGAATAACATAACAATGAACATAACATAAATCTTGTTGTATGACATGAAATCATGAGCCCTTCAATCTGTGATTGAATATCAGTGACTTAGAAGAGTAGCTTGAACTTCAGACAAAGTAGTAGTCAAGTGACAATTTTGTTTGTTTTTTAGATTGGATTCACCACTGATCCCCGAATGGCACGCTCCTCTCCTTACCCAACAGATGTCGCACGTGTGGTCAATGCTCCCATTTTCCATGTGAATGCTGATGATCCTGAAGCAGTGATGTATGTGTGCAACGTTGCCGCGGAATGGAGGCACACCTTCAACAAAGATGTAGTGATAGACTTGGTGAGTGTGCATTTCCTTAATGTTATTTGTATAGCAAGTAAATGGCTTCCAACATGGATATGTACCCTTACACGTTTCCTTGCATACATTTACAGTGATAGTGAAAATGTCTTATAGTATTGAATGGAGTAAAGTCTGTTGCCATGTGGTGCCATGTTAGGATAAATCTAACAAGCTGTGAATGTTTTTTTCCATGTAATAACTGTTTACACAATTTCTATAACTATTCATAAAACTGGTTTTGAGCAGATTATGGCCTCACAGATATGGCATGGCAATTTGGATCACTGTGATTCAGTAGCCTGGGTATTCCTGTCTTCTCTGTTGGCCATTGTTTCTCTTGGCCTTGGAACAATCCAAACAATCATTATGAATGACCTTTTGACATTCATAATGATTTTACTTTAATTGTCTAACTACTGTCTACAAGGATTGTCTAACTACTGCTTGATTGTCTTCAGATTTTCCTATAGAAAGTTACAACTTGTTTGTGTATCCTGTTGTGTCATATTATATGTTCTCTGTGAAGTTTTTGGTGTTTCATTCTTTGTTCTATTTGAAGTTTCAATCCATGCAAAGAAGTCTGAACATTTATTATGTATAGATCAATGTTTTTCAAAGTGGTTTGTTAACAACATCTTTGTCATGATTTTTCAACCCTTCATTACACTTCGGTGTCCCACTTTTTCTTCTGGTTGGGATAATTGAGCATACTCTTTGCAGGTCTGCTACCGGCGAAGCGGTCACAATGAAATGGATGAACCCATGTTCACCCAGCCTCTGATGTACAAGCAGATCCACAAGCAGGTTCCAGTGCTAAAAAAGTATGCAGACAAGCTAATTGCGGATGGAACTGTGACCCTGCAAGAATTTGAGGTATAGAGTGCCCCAAATAATCCTGTGTGTCTTTGGTTGTTAGTGACTGTTGTGTGACTTTTCTTTTGTAAAAACTAAAAGGTGGTGGGTTAATTATTCATTCATTGATTTCATGTGATGTACCAGAAGTAAAATTAAGCATCCTTCGATATAATGTTGTTACCCTGAGCTCAGTTTGACCAAAGAGAAATGGCTGATGTCCACATTTCATTGTAAGGCATCAGTGTGCCAACAGTAATCCAACTTGACTATTTTATAAGTAGATAAAACAAACAGTTGAAAAAAAAGTATGGCACCGAATGATTGCACATCATAAATTATAACAGTTTTCTTCTTTCATGTAGTATGTTGCATAACACTAATAACATTTAGATGTATAAAATCAGTAAGCAAAAAACAGAAACATTTGTTGTTTTTTATTCCCATGTGTACAACTTTATCAGTATACAAGTCGTAGTAACTGTGGTGCTTGCTAAGGAGTGCTTAATTTCTAAACAAAAATCACATTTTAATCATGATCCTACACTATGTGTTTAGAGGAGTCGTCACTCATTTTAAGATCCATTAGTGCTCCGGCAAGCAAGTGGGTTTTTGGTGTGAGCACCACCTTACAGAACATTTGTCTCACTCCACCACACCTTGAGATTGCGCACTGTTGCACAGCAGTTTCCAGCTAGGAAATTTTAGGGATAAAAAATAACGCAAATGGCAAATGCTGCTATTTACGTGCCACAGACTCGTAAAAAAAGGAAGAAAGCAGAGGCACTGGGGTGCTCCACAGAAAAATAAAAAAGAACTAAGAAGTGGGCGCCAACCAACGTCAATGACATTTTCATTTCCATCACACCCTTCTCCTAGTCAGCCATGATACAGTGCCTCACTTCGTAATAAACCACAGAATTGTAGGAAATTGAGGGACAAGAAAAAACAAAGAGAATAGAGGACCTAACTCACAAATGAAACTGAAAACTGTTTGGTTGAGTTTCTCTGTGGTAATGATATTGTCATGTTGCAGGTAGTGGTGAATTTCCCAGGAAAAAAGCCTAGACGTGCTTTAGAATTTTTTTTTACATATTCATGTTAACAGTAAATGCTACTCCCTTGTAATCTAGATCTTTAGCATTAGCTTTATTGGTTATGACATACTTTTAAGTTTTTGCAATCCCAGAAGGAATTCTTGCTAATGAAAGCTGCTATATGAGTCAAGTGTCCTAGTGCTATAGGATATATGGTGCATGCTTATTTACTTTGAAGCATACTTCATGAACCATATTTTTTGTTCTAGCTGCATTGTCTGTAAGAGTTTTTGTGTTTGCTAAACAAGAACCCAAACATTGAACATATCATTCTTATTGCTTAGTTCAGTGCTTCTTGAAGGTGAAAGGAAGTGTTCCAACCAAATGTAACTTTTCTCACACAAAATACCTTATTTCTGTTTGTAAAATACACATATCTTTATGTGAAACCACAGTACAGTGCTTTTTGGTGCTATATACAGTCAGTTGTTTGAGGCATGCAAAACTCTTTGTTATGAGACCTACTCTGCAGATGCCACTGTGCCACATAGAAATGGAAGTTGACCCCACAGTCTCCAACTGGAACATTAGGACTTTTGGGATTCGCCCAGGTCTTGCACTTTGCTTCAAAGTGCTACTCAAGCCACACAGCAATGCATCGTGACTTGCAGGGGTCAGGGATCCATAGGAAATGATTTCCTGAATTGCTAGACATTTCTGTATACATTTCCTTCTTTACATTGGTGTACAGTCATCAGAAATGTGTGACAGCTGAGCCTAGGTATTCCAACCAGATATGTTTCTCAGACTTCCTAATTTTAAGCAAGAAGGAAGACTCAACCAACTTCCCCCCGCCTTCGACAGTGGCGCTAGATCCCTCCTGTCTTCAGAAGTAAGAAGGGTTTCTTCATTCCACACATACAGTTCGAATGTTCAGTGCCTCGTTCTCTTCCAGAGGATCCTCATCAATAGTCATAAACATTGAATATTCCTGCCCCCGTGCGGGGATCCCGGAGCATATGTAAAACACACATGTAAAAGTATGAAATAAACATGAAAAAATGACATTTTAGTAAATAATTTTCATACAAGAATCATGTATACATGTGCTTAATAGCAATGCAGTCTATGTTGATAAACAGGCTAAAATGCTTTATTTTAAAAAATAAAGTGGCTCAGTGGCTCTGAGGCAAACACACAATGCAGACAGAGTGTGGATCTGACTGGGCCTTCTTCTTCCCACAGGAAGGGCACTTCACAAAAAGAGAAGGCATTTTCCAGACAGGAAAAAATCCCTTCACTCAGAAAAAGGGTGAAAACGGCGAGTGAAGGTGGAAAAATAAGGTTTTTGAATATTTTTCTCTGAAAAACTCAGAAAAAACTTGATCTCAATGCTCCAGTATCCTCTCAGAAGAAGCCGGAAAAAAGTACTGAACTAACTGTGAACCAACTCTCACCCCACCTTCACCCCTGAGGCATGGTGGGATACTGGAGGTGCTCAGGGTCTTAAAGGCACGGTGCCAAATTTTGTGATTCTGCTGTATTGTTGCATGCAGCCTATTGGCTAATAATGCTTTGTTATTTTCAATGTAGTTTTTCTCTTTTCAGATGTGTTGCTTGTATTTTCTGTGCCTTCCAATTTGGCTTCAGAAAGATTTGTAATTATAATGGAGAGTGTTAATGCAGTGGTTCCCAAACTTTTGACTTCCGTGGACCCCCACATTATGATTACTGGAACCCGGGGACCCCCACTGAATCATTATTGGAACCCGAGGACCCCCCACTGAGTCATTACTAATAGCTGGGGGCCTAATCTGTTAATATTATTTAATTTTCCCAGCAGTCGGGGACTCCCTAAGGAGGCTTCGCGGACCCCCAGGGGTCCCCGGACCACAGGTTGGGAACCACTTTGTTAATGTATTTAAAAAATAAATAAAAACTCCATAGAAATAAAGCATTTTAGCCTGTTTATCAACATAGACTGCATTGCTATTAAGCACATTTATACATGATTCTTGTATGAAAATTATTTACTAAACATTTTATTTTTTCATATATATTTCATACTTATACACGTGTGTTTTTACATATGGTCCGGGATCCCCGCACGGGGCGGGAATATTCAATGTTTATTACTTTGATGAGGATACCCCTGGAAGAGAACTAGGATTTACAGGTAAGTAACTTATCCTTCCCGAGGAACTGCCATTCAGTCTCTTAAACCTGTATCCTCCTGTTGTTGAAGATCCATAAAAGTGTACCAGATCACAGGACAGATGAAAGGGCACTGAGTTATTTTAGTGTTCCGTAAAAAAAATTAAGTTCTCTCACTGTTAACATAGTTTCTTACATATTATGCACTTGACTCACAGATGCTGTAGAGAGCACTGGGGTGTGTAGGGTTTTTGGTACTGTGTGGAGATGGATGACACAGATACATATCTTTGGTAGAAACCTCTGAAGTATGTAAAAAGGAACATAGATAATCAACAGTGCTTTAAAATTGTATTATTGGTTGTCAGTGGGCCATATAAAAGCCAGTAATACAGCATGTAAGTGGGCATTAGAAGACACTCAGAAACTGTTCACAGCGTTCCAGTGAGACTGTTTCGAAATCAGAAACATATTCTGTTTGTTAATAAACACAAGGCAGTTATTCACAGCTATTCATGCCTTTTCTCATGATTATTTTCTTCTTTCCTAAGCCCCTTTTTAGGTCTGGCAATACATACTTTGAAAGTGACTTGCTGTGATGGTTTAGTGCTAAGTGAACCACTGTGGTCGAATATACATCTTTGGTTTGTGTGACTCATGGTGGAAAATCACGTTATAATGCATGGTAAATGCACCCTCATTATCCTAGAACAAAGGCAGCTTTTGTGACGTTTATGGGGCAGCACTGTGTCACATATAATAATTTTGAAAACACTACTGTCTGGCTGTACCCCTAAGAAAAGATGTACAGATATGCAACAGTTGCTTATATTTATTTGGAATTGTAGCCCTCCCAGCGTATGTGCAGTGCTTTGCATCATCTTAAAATAAAAGAGCATTTGCACTAGGGTGAGAACTTGAACGTGAATTAGTGATGTATATTGATTTGAATAGTGAAACCTATACAGCTAAGTAACACATGAACATTAAACATTGCAGGTTAGTAGACACATTATAAATACAATATTGTACATGGAATTTGGCTATGTCAAAGAATGAGGTGGATATATAATCTTAAACTCTTCTGCTCCCAATATCCCCTTGAAAATGTGAGCTTAATCGAAGTTAGAGAAAACCATGCACTCACACCAAGGTTAGAATAAGGCCTCTCCTACTCAGAAATACTCTTTAACTGCTCCTTGTGGTTATCCAAAGCAATCTCCTCACACCAGAAAGTCCGAATCTAAAATGGTGCTAGTGGCCTTTATGTGGAGCAAGCACTATCAAACTCAGCATGGAACCAGCTGAACATACAGCAACATACAGTTGTATCACCTGTATTGCTAGAGCCCTCTTTGTTGTGGGGGTCACCTCTGAATGACAAAGTCGCTGAACAGCTTGCAAGAATGCAAGGGGATCAAACCAGCATCCCAGTATGCACCTCAGGTTTGGACATACTACCTGGTGGTTCAACGTTCTGTTGGCTGGAGAGACCCTTCCTTCTAGTCCTTGGATAGTTCTTGGGTGGACCCGTAAGAACACAGACGAACGAAACATGACAGAAAACTTCCAACTAGCCACACCCATCATTACTGATGGGAGATGCAACATCAAGGTAGGTGAAATCACCTGTGAAGTAGGAAAGGTGAGATGAGCAAGTATGATCAGGAATGACATAATTGCTTACAACATAATGTGGAGCTCTTGTGCCCTGACTGTAATACTGCTGATGGCCACCAGACAGCAACATATCAGTTGGAGGGTGGTGTCATTAAGGAATTCAAATGTGTGCCTGATCTTGGAATGAAAGACTGATACGTTTGATATTGGATTTTCCCCATGGGTAATGTCATAATTGTGGTACTGACGTGGTTTACTAAAGGGCACCCCTGAGATGGATCAGGTGAAATTCCGAATTCTCTGTAGAGGGATTCTGACTGGTACACAAGGGAGCTACTCCCAGCTCTTCTCTCCTAGTAGGAAGAAACAGGAGTTTGGAGGAATATGTACTGCATGAGACTACTGGAACCCAGGTGGGGAAAAGTGGAAGACTTGCCCCAGAAGGAAGAATGAGAAGTAGAATGGCCAACCAAGGATATAAGTAACTCATGCAACCCCCAAGGCCCAAATGATCTATTCCTGGAGATTTAGAAGTGATTAGGCATAGGATGATAAAGGAAGACTCAGCACTCAGACAGGTGGATTTGAGAACGTGACTGATTGATTTCCAGGAAGATTGAAACTCATCTTCAGGAGGTAAATGAAGGAAGAGAAGAGGGGATTATCTGTTACAAAGGCGAGGCTCAACATTGATCCCTCTAATGTGGGGGACAAAAGGGTCGAATATGAGACATTTTCAGAAATTGTACAGCGTTGATACATTCTCAACTGACTCTTACTGTTCTACCCTTCAATGAAGCACTGTTGGAGCCTGGAATAGCTGCCTCGAAGAAGGTATTTGAAAGCCAAGCAGACCATAACCAAATCAGTCACCAACACAAGCTTACACCCTGTGATATGATATTCTGAAGTTCTTCTCACACGTCTCTCCATGGAGTCTAGCGGCTCATGCTTCCTCTGTGAATTTGAACACAAATGCCTTTTCACACCCTCTGGGAGCTAACTAAACTGACTGACTGTTTACCGACCAGATGAAAAAGTAATTCTCTGATCTGGTCAAGACAGTTTGGATGCAAAGTGCAGCTGTGATTCAGCAGATATTATGAATTGATGCATGAACGCGGCTGTCACACTACCTCACCACTTTTGAATGTTTTTCACTGGATTCTCAGGAGAGGTTCAGACGACTCATCTATATCCCCTTCAGTGGAAAGCAGCTGTTTGGAGAGAAGACTGACTTCTCCCTGGAGCGATTCAAGAACAGCAGAGCTACAGCCTGCTTGTTGGGAAAAGCCTTTCCTGTGAAACATTTCCTCTAGCAATATAGAAAGTTTTGAGGCTTTTCCAGGACTTAGCGTTTTTGGCAAAGCCAACCTTTGCAGCTAAACCAAACAACCCAGCAAATGCACCCTTACTTTTGCAGGTGGGGGGCTAGAGAAGATGTCATCATCCCCTCCCAATGCCACCACCGTCTGTTGGATGGAGGATCACCCATTCACCCACCTATTAGGGGTGATAACTATGGATTGCTGAGTAATTCCAACTAATTTGTGCTCTGTCTTTTCTACACACTCCTCTGATTGCCCTCCTTTCACCAGGGCGTGCTGTCTGGCACACACCTTGATTTTTGAGCTGGACATTAATGCCCTACTGAACAAAGGATATAGAAGTAGTGCTAATGAAAGAAATGGGCACACAATTTTATTACCTTCATTTTTCGGCCACCAATAAGGATGTGGTATGAGACGCATCCTCGACCTTAGCCTCTTGAACCTTTGTGTTCTGCATTGTAGCTTTAAGATGCAGGCCTTGAGCCCACAGTGAGGGAGATTGACTGTTGTTCTTGGACCTCCTGTTGGAGGTTGGCCCTCTATGTAGTGTACAAAATCGAGCACACTATGCAGAGGGTCTGGCCAACCACACGTTGGTTTCCAGAGGTAAAAATGAGATCACCTAATGCTCCAATTTTTAAGGTAGCTAGTCAAGCAGTTAGGCTAATCCAGGAGATGTGCTAAGCATTTGCTGTAGTCACAAAACCAGTCATGCACCACACACACTCAATGAATAACTAGAGACGAGAATTTATAAAAATACTTCAGACTTTTATATACATTTTAAGACAGGGATCTTTAAAATACGTTAAGTACTTTTAAAGTTTTAGCAAAGTTAGTCTTTCTGTGCGTAACTACGCACCATTGGAATCAATGCACAGTCATCTTTAAAGATGCAGTAAAAATTCACACACTTGAGTTACCAGTCTCTTCTCTTGCATGGTGGTCGCAGCAGTCGATGGTCACACTGTGCCAGCTGGAGAGTCTCTGGTGGCTCCCGGTTCCGGCCGGAGCAGCGTTGGAGAGGTTCTTTGCACAGGCACAGGGCCACCTGGAGGACCCACTTGGAAAAGGAGCTGGTTTGCAGGTGTAAAGATGGTGCCTTGGTGTCTCCTTGGGATGTTGAGGTCGTAAGGGGGTGGGGATCTGGCGCACACAGCAGATCCTGCGATGCAAGGCCCAGGGCGGCCAGGTGCAGGGTGAGTTGGAGGTCCAGGAGCTGTGCGCAACGGAGTCCTTTGGAGCTGGAGGTGAGTCACTTTGAGGGCTTCTTACAGGACAACAGGAGCACTCTGGTTGGAGGTCCGTGGTGCTCCTGATGTCCCTCGGCTGGGGCTTCCTCCTGATACTTTTTCAGCTCTGGGGGAGCTGGTTTTCTGCTTGTCCCACGTCAGCTGACCAATACCCAGGGTATTGGTGTAACACAGCCACTAGAGGGCGCAGTGCCACCAAACTTGGCACAGTTGTAGGTCACATCCGGGCAGGTGTCGGTGTGTCGTCTGGTCCGGCTGTGACTTTCGGTCGCAGAGTTATTGGCGATTCAGTGAAGTGACCCTCACTGGTTTGTTGGTCCTTTGCAGGTTTCTTGATTTACTTGAGTGGTGCCTCCACTCAGGAGGGAGATCTGGGATGATTCTTGAAGCCTGGGGGTCCCCTGGGTTTCTTGGGGTCGGTCCAGTGTCCAGCTCCTCCGCAGAGTCGATTTTCAGGTCCTGGCTGCAGCAGGCAGGGTTTGGCACCTTTTCTTGTGCAGCAAGTCCTCAGTTCTCTTGTTATGATCTTCTTTTGGTTCTGGTCTTTCTTCTTCGAATCCTTTTCAAATCTGATTTCTTGGTCTAGGGGAGCCCACTAAATACTGAATTTAGTGGGCGTTTTAGGGAGAACCTGGTAGTGTGGGGCACTTACACTTGGGTGGCGACACCCAGTACAGTGACCACTTCTTGTGGGAATGGTCACTTCCCTAAACCTGATTGGCTATTTTCCTCCATTCCAAGATTGAGAAAAATGAAATGAAGGCTCCACTTCGCCTGCAAGCCACTTAGGGGTGGTGCAGGCTAGGTGAGGCCACTCCTTCTACCCTTTGTGTGGTTTCCTGCCTTTGCTCACTCCAAAAGTGTGGGTTTGCAAAGGGGGAGGCGATCTGTTGCTAGCAGCAGGCCTGGGGGTCGAGATTCAAGGGCGGCAGCTCCTTGCCAGGGCAGTGCACATTCCTGTGAGAGGCGGAGTTAGCTCCACCACCCAGGAAGTGCTTTGTTTCACAAACCAGAGAGACAGGGCTCTCCCCCAGGGTTTGGGTATTGGCTGTTTGGATGTGGCAGGCTTGCTGGAACCAGTCAACAACCATGCCAGGATAGCTGCCTTTTTCAAGGGACACCTTTAAGGTGACCCCTGGGTACGTTTTATAATAAATCCAGTACTGGTACCAGTTTGGATTTATCATTCTGAGTTTTTTATTATCAAACAACCCAGGGTTCAGAGTAGCCATTCTGTAGCTGGAAAACTCGTATTGACCAGTGTCCAACACATATATTAAAATGGCTGCTCTGTTCACTCATTATGTCCCAGGTTTGGCTAGGACACAGTGGGGACATATTGCTCATGTAATTATGCCCTCTCATATAATATGGTGCACCCTGCCATAGGGCTGGAAGGCCTGCTAGAGGGGCGACTTACCCATAACATATGCAGTGTAGGGTGGACAGGGCACAAAGAGAGTGTGCCATGTCAGGTTTGTATTTTAGATTTGCACCAGGACAGTCAGCCTGGTATGGAAGTGCTGGGTGCACCTGGATGCAAGGCTCTTGAGGGTGGCACAATCCGTGCTCCTACCCTCAGGGGCTTACCCATAGTACCCCAGGCCCTGGGTGCCTAAGTACCTTTCACTAGGGACTTATAGTGGTAGCTAAAGGTGTATCCAATTACTTTTACCATGTTTTAGGGAAAGAACACTGGCACTGGGAGCCTGGTTAGCAGGATCCTAGTGCACTTCAGTCCATGTTGCATTCAGAAACCAGGCAAAAAGTGGGGGGGTACTGCAACAAGGAGCCAGTCTCTCACATTACTCCCCCCAGCTAACAGACCAGGAGACTCAGCCAATATCTGGGAGAGGTGTCCTAGTCTGTCAGGCGTGGAAAAGAAGGGAGACAGGCTGGTTAGTTGCAGGGCCTACTCTGCCTTATATCCTACTGTTCAGGTCATTCCCTTCGGGGAACCGACCTACCTCAACAGTTATAGGACCCGATCTGAAATGTCTTATACCTGTACTACCAGTGTCTGTACTTTCCCCTTCTGTATTGGGGGTCAGAGGTGTCCTCCTCTGCTATCCGTATTTTAGCCAGGGCAACACTGAGCTTACCCAAAGAGACTACCTATAACTGTAGTAACCCCACTATGACCAACAGGGTCATGTGGCCTAACTTACTATTTGGTATAGGGTCAGACCACCATGCCAAGGACAGTGCAGCCATAAAAGCTGACACCCAGCAGAGGCCACTGATAGCTCTCAGTATCCAGAACCACACGTTTAGCTCAATACCCAGGGCTAACTTATAGGCTTTTTTGGTTTCAGGGTGCCTCTCTGCTGTAAGGGAGTAGGGGACCTCTACATCCTGCAGAGAACACCCTCCTTCAACCTCTTTTCTACCAGCTGAGGAGCTACCAACTCAGGCTGAGCATGTACCTTACTAGTCAGGTTTGTTTGTGGGTCAAGCTGGGCTTCACCAGTTCTGTTAGCGCGTCAGACCTTAATACGCAAACTTACAAGGGGACTTGAATAGATCGATGAATCTTTTGACTCGTTTAAGATGATCTCGCCATAGCTCTAGGGCAGAAATCATTTAACTCAATAATCATTAGTAATCAATAAGACCAATAATCAATGGAGTTAGTAAATGTCACACACCATGACCTTTCAGTCACGAAGAACCACACCTTTAATGAAAGTTTAGTAAATTTATTTCCCTTATAATAACAAAGTTAAAGTAATGTAGATAAATCTCAAAATCAAATGAAACACAAATAAGAACATAACTGGTTGTCCAAAGCGACAGAAGAACCACAATCTAATCAAACCTTGAATTACAACACATTCTAAGATTACGGTGCATATTCATAGCAAAGTCAGCTGCAACGAAGTAATGACAAACATAGAATTCAGACAAGATAACTCGTCAAACGTTAGTCCATGTAATTCGTCAATCATTATGTGAATGCCCTCATCTAACCTCAGATTAGCATCAGCCTGTTGGGCTTCATGCAAAACCATTTAGAAACACAAATTTAGAAAAACATCTAACTATGTACCTATCAAACAGCGCAGTTGGTACGTAGAAAGAAAAGGCATAAAATGTATAAAAGTCACATTTCGTCATATCTACCTATCCACGGTTTGGGTCAGCAAGCAGAATCAGTCTTCGTCCTCAGGTCATCAATCGATCAGCAAAGCATCAGGCTCTCAGTTAGAGAGTATGAGCCCAATGACAGAATCTCAAATCTCTTCTAAGGTCTCTTCTTCTCCCAAAATCTGCCTAAGTCTGAATAATTCTCCTTTGTCGCGTTGTTATATCAAAGTCACCTAAACTATCCACTAATTCCCTATTGGTCAGTTAATCGTACATTTATACTTTATCCATAATATCTCTATACCAAATCTATGAATTCTACTATTTCACTCTTCTCTTGAAGTTGATTGGTTCACTTTACGATGTCCTCATCATCCGGCTCAACAGGTAACAATATTGTTGCATCTTCAGCTCCAGTCAGTGTCTTTATTGTTCGCGGCCTGGGAAAGTACATCTCACAAACATTACATACGATTTGTTACTCTAGCGAGACCATCATCTCCTGTTAGTCTGTTCTCACAAAAAGATTATGCTAAGCACTTTTAACAAGACAATGGTCATTTCACAGTTTAGTTCACTCTGTCGGCATTTTTATTAAACTCTAAGAAATACAGCTTCTGCATGAGGACTGGCAAGACTAGGCCAAGACACTTGCTAAGTTAAGACCTGAGATTAATAAAGCTAGAGCATACTTCATAACCCTTGATATGACATATTACTACATTAATCTAGTACATTTTCAATATTTCATAAGTATTAATCATCAATTAGAACATTTAGTGGACAGCGGTGCCCATTGTTAGAGGTCACCTTTACAAACGTGTGCATTATTTTTCTCTACGTTATTCATTTTCTACAAAATTCATCATTCAAATTTACATAAACACTCATCAATAATTTCTAGTTAAAACATCTGCTTTAGCAGTTCCCACAGTGGAGTTCTTCCCTAAAGGAGTAGAAAACCCTCGGCTTTCTGGTGCCTTAGTTAAAGGTTACCCACCTTTCCTTTTCTTTTGTTTTCCCTTTTTCTTCTGGGGCCTACTTGCTCTTACTGCAGGGGCAGAACCTCTAGAATCCTTGGGAGAAGGCTGGCACTGGATCAGTTCCTCTTTTGAACTCGAACCAACCTCTGGGTGGTCATTTCCAAGGAGACAGTCAAGGGGGAGGTCTGTACTAACTACCACCCTTCTCCAGCTAAGGGACCCATCTATCTATGGGCACTACAGCTACTGGCCTATCAGTGACTTTCCCTGGGATAACCCTTACTCTGGCAGTCTCTCCTGGGATGTACTGTTTTTTTTAGCACCAGCCTGTCATGCACAATTGTGTGACTGGCAAAGGTGTCTCTCAGGGCAGTGGTTGGGATTCCATTCACCAGTAGGTGGTGGAAGTGGCTACTCCCCTCTGGAATCTTCAACTCACCTGTGGGGCGCACTTTCCAGTTAAAGATTATGAGGACTTCCTCATCTGAGGAGTCATCCCCAGTGGCTACACTGGCTACCCCTGGGGGCTTACTAGTGGGTCTGTTTCTGGGACAAGAAGTGTCCTTGGTGTAGTGCCCTGTCTTTTGACAATTGTGGCACCATGCCTTAGTGGCATCCAAATTTTTACCTTGGGATCCACTTTTGTTTTGTGAGATGTCATTGGGCCCACCGTCCTGGTCACATTTTGGGGAGGCTAAGGACTCCTTTTCTTTATTTCTAGGGTGCTCCATCTTTTTCTCTTGGGGGGGGGCTTCCCTGACTCTTTCTTTTGGTCACCCCCTCCAGTTTTGGGCACCCTAGGTCTTACCCAATGATCAACCTTCCTCCAAAACTCTTCAGGGGAGACTGGCCCCACATCTACTAGGTAGCGGTGCAACTTTTCATGGACACAATTACTCAAAAAGTATTCCCTTCATCATTAAATTATACAGCCCTTGATAATCATGTACCTTGTTGCCTTCTAACCAACCACCTGGCATCTTTACTGAGAAGTCCACAAATTCTACCTTGGACTGACTCCGGGATTTTTGAGTCTCCCTGAATTTTATGTGGTATTCCTCAGTGGTAAATCCTCAATTAGGGTACCCTTCATGAGGTCATAGGATTTAGCATCAATTTCACTCAGTGTCAGGAGTCTATCCCTGCACTTTCCTGAGAATAATTCCCATAATAGAGTGCTCCAGTGCTTCTTTTGGACATCCCTCCCAATGCAGGCTCTTTCAAAGGAAATTAACCATTTTTAATATCATCTCCTTCTTGGTGGGGGGGGGGGCAACTCCTTTTGGGAGTCTTAAGTTGAAAGGTTTCTCTTCCTCACTAGTTATAAATATGCTGCCACCAGAGATGGGTCCTAGGCCCACTTCTTTTCTTTGTTTTTCTATTTCCAAAAGCTGTCTTTCTAAAACCAGTCTTTTGGTCAGCCTGGCAAGTTCCAGGTCTGTGTCTGTGTCTGCGTTAGAGCTGCTGAGTGAAGAGGTGCTACTCTCATCCCTATTCTCAACAGGATCTTCATCCACCTCAGATGTATCATCATCATCAGCTGAGGGATGATCTCTTTCATACTGGGCCACCAGAAACCCAAGTTTCTCAGTTTTGGGACTTTTTCCAGTTTGAATTTTGTATAGTCTGCAGAGTCCCATAAATTGGTCATAGGTATAAAGTTTCAGGTTGGGCCCCTGGGTTCTGGCCTCGGTGTTAGACATTTTTATCTTACAAAAGTTGGGACCTTTTTGGAATTTAGAGTTCCCCTTTTTTGATAACCAACTAAAGCAAAGACTTTTAAATGTTTTCTAAAGTTGTAGGGATGTAACTAGGGCCCTAACAATTATTTGTAAAAAATTAAAAAAATTGGTAGTCAATTAGAAAAATCAAAAACAATTATCTAAAAGACAATTTGGAGAGGTATTTGTGTGTTGACGCAATTGTAAGAGTGGTATCAGCAAACACAAAAGTGGTCATTCTGACCTCGGCGGTAAAAGGCGCTTACCGCCGGTCAGAAGACCGCCATAACACCGCCGCGGTCGCGGTAAACTGCCACGGTCATTCTGACCCTCAACTGGCAAACCGCCAAAAACCCGACATCAACAAAAGTCCGCCACAGCAACGGCCAGCGCAAAACTGGCGATGACCAAACCTCCACCGTCACGCCAACAGAAGTACGCCCATGCCATTCCGACCCACAAATCCCCGCAGCGGTCTTTCAACCGCGGTATTCCATTGGCGGTACACACCGCCGCGGTCAAAATACACACACCTTTACAAAACACTACCACATTGGACAATTCAAAATACACACACCTGAGACACATACACACACCACTCCCACACACCCAATTAAATATAAAACACAACCCACATCACCCACAAACCCTTACGAACACAATTGCGACTGAAGGACAGAGAGAGACAGCACAGCATAGAGTAGACCATCACACAGAGGCAAATCACAACATCACCCACACAATTTCCACGCACAAAACACCATACACCACCACACTCACCACACTCTACAACACATACACCACCCCTCACCTCATCCACACCACCCCATGGCACCCCAAAGACACCCCAGGTTCTCTGACGCCGAACTCAGGGTCATGGTGGAGGAAATAGTTTGTGTAGAGCCCCAGCTCTTCGGGGCACAGGTGCAGCACACCACCATTGCCAGGAAGATGGAGCTATGGAGCAGAATAGTGGACAGGGTCAACGCTGTGGGACAGCATCCACGAAATCGGGACGACATCAGGAAGCGGTGGAACGACCTACGGGGGAAGGTGCGTTCCATGGTATCAAGGCACAACATTGCGGTACAGCGGACTGGCGGCGGACCCCCACCTACTCCCCCAGAATTCACAGCATGGGAGGAGGAAGTCTTGCACATCCTGCATCCTGAGGGCCTCGCAGGAGTAGGCGGAGGAATGGACTCTGGTAAGTCAAATCTTCACTACTTCATTCCCCCCACCCCACCTGCATGCCAAATCATACCCCCACCCTCACCCCCAACCCCATCACACCAACTCCTTGCAAATGTCTCACCATCACAACCCACCCATCCCAAAACCTAGCCCTGCATGCCTCCCCAAAGCATGGACACCCATCACCAAAGCATGCCCACTGCACATACCCATCTCCCCCACAAGCCACCGTCACAAAAGCCCCCACAAGGGAATGCCAGCACTGGGGTACACGGCCACCCACCCATTACACGAAATGGCACACACAGAAGCAATAACCATACTCTTATACCCCTGCAGGACCCGAACGCCGCCCAGGAGGGTCCAGAGATGTCCATCCCACCCCCAGAAGAGGCCCCCAGTGATGACAGCAGCTCTGTCTCCCTGGACCCAGATGACCAGCCCGGCCCATCGGGGACCTCGGGACAGTCGGTTCCCCACAGACAGCCACAGGCTACAGCAGACCTAACCCCCTCTGGGAACACCAGCACAGCTCCCACCCAGCGGCCCATGCCTCTGTCTCCAGGACACGTCAATCAGCGGTGTGTCCACCACTACAGGGCACCCAGGTTGACCCACCACCCCAACAACAACAGGGACCTGGGGGCAGTGGTAGTGGGCACACGGTCCAGGGGACAGAGGCCCAGGGAAACAGGGGAACTGGGAGGGCTGCTGTGCGACAGGGAGGGGACAGGCCCAGGGAACCGACTCTCCAAGAGGCCCTCTCCTCCATCATGGGAGCATACCACCGCTCCCAGGAGACGATGGCTACGGTACTGGCCAGGTTCCAGGAGATCCAGGTACTGCAGGAGGAACAGTACATGGGGTTCAGAGAGGAACTGAGAAACATAAGTTCCGCAATGGGGACCATCGTCGTGGCCCTTAACCAGATAGTCACCACATTGCGGGACCATGTGGCACCACAAAGGGCCCCTGTCACTAGCCTGGACCAGGAACAGCCTACCACCTCCGCCGGCGCTACTGGACAGGAGGCCCCCACACAACGACAGGCCACCAGAACCCCACCTCCTGCAGAAGAAGAACCACCCCGCAAGCGGAACCTGAGATCTCACAAGAAGACAGAGTAGGATGCCAAGACCCCCGCCAGCAAACGATACCCCCTGATGTCATCCCACTGTCCCACATTGTCACCCTGTCCAAACTTAAACTGTCCCTGCTCCATCCTTCCACAGGCGTATGGACAATGCACCTGTGAGACTGAAAACTGGACTCTGCCATGGACATTACTCCACCATCACCCATCACCGTTTTACAATCATGTCCCTAAATTTAGCACTTTAATAAAATCACTTATTGCACTTAAAAAATGTGGAGTCTGCTTGTATTTTGAACAAATGTATTAGACATAACGGTGCCAAAATTTTCAGTTACATTGTGATGACAACATACCACTGTCACACAGCTGTAGTCCATGGGCAAACAAAGCAGAGGTCACGCAGTGGGGCCCACAGCTCTGAAAACGGAAGGGAAAGTCACAACTCAGTTAACAGGAACTGGGGGGAAACACAGACAGTAGAGAGGCAGGAGACTTTAAGTAAATGTAAAATGGCGTGGTTGATTCGTACCTGTGTGCTACTGAAAATACTGTTGTATCACTGTGTCCCTGTTGTCTGTGTCGTCCCCGTCGTCTTCCTCCTCTTCACTCTCCACAGGCTCCACAGCTGCTACAACACCACCATCTGGACCATCCTTCTGCAGGAAAGGCACCTGGCGTCGCAAAGCCAGGTTGTGAAGCATACAGCAGGCCACGATGATATGGCACACCTTATTTGGTGAGTACATTAGGGATCCACCTGTCATATGCAGGCACCTAAACCTGGCCTTCTGGAGGCCGAAGGTCCGCTCGATCACCCTCCTAGTACTCCCATGGGCCTCATTGTACCGTTCCTCTGCCCTTGTCCTGGGATTCCTCACTGGGGTCAGTAGCCACGACAGGTTGGGGTAACCAGAGTCACCAATTAGCCACACACGGTGTCTCTGTAGCTGTTCCATCACGTAAGGGATGCTGCTATTTCGCATGATGTACGCGTCATGCACTGACCCAGGGAACTTGGCATTTACATGGGAGATGTACTGGTCATCCAAACAGACCACCTGGACATTCATCGAATGATAACTTTTTCTGTTCCTGTACACCTGCTCACTTTCACTGGGGGGAACCAAAGCCACATGGGTCCCATCATTGGCACCAATGATGTTGGGGATATGGCCAAGGGCATAGAAATCACCCTTCACTGTAGCCAAATCGCCCACCTCAGGGAAAACAATGTATCTCCGCATGTATTTCATCAGGGCAGACAACACTCTGGACAAAACCTTAGAAAACATAGGCTGAGACATCTCTGATGATATGGCCACTGTTGTTTGGAATGATCCACTTGCCAAAAAATGGAGTACTGACAGAACCTGCACCAGAGGGGGAATCCCTGTGGGTTGGCGAATGGGGGACATCAGGTCTGGCTCCAGCTGGGCACACAGTTCCTGTATAGTGGCTCGGTCAAGTCTGTATGTCAGTATGACATGTCTTTCTTCCATTGTCGACAGGTCCACCAGCGGTCTGTACACGGGAACATTCCTCCATCTCCTCGCAAGTCCCAGCGGACGGTGCCTAGGAAGGACAACATGGAGCACAGAGTCAAGCAACCCACAGGTACGTAACCACAGCTTGCACAGAACACGATTCGCTATGCATTGAATGGCTTGTATGAGTGGCAATGCAAGGCCTAGGCCTGTGTGACGCAGTACAAATTAAGCCATGTGGGCCCTTGAAATGGCGGCTGCCTGACCTGTGAAGTGTGACAATGGGATGTGAGGTCAATGCGCTGGCGTGGCACACCGTGGCGGTAGGCGGTCGAAGACCGCGGCGCAAAGCAGCATTGGTTAACATTGAACCCTATGGGTCTCAGGAGCCAATGACGATGTGCGCCGGCGGTCGCGGTACGCACCGCCGCGGGCGTGACCGTCATCTTCTATCTGCTTAATCACTCGAAACCTGATCATCCACAGGAGAGGACCTATACTGCAAGTGCTGCTGTGACCTCGGTCTGGAAGATACAATGGCTGCTGCGACTGGGGAAAGGGCCCCTGCCTTCACATCTGAGGAATTGGAGAAACTTGTTGATGGGGTCCTCCCCCAGTATGCGCTACTCTACGGTCCTCCAGACCAACAGGTAAGTACACTGGGACCATGCTTTGTGGGCAATGCCTGTGTTGAGTGGGGTGGATGAAAGATGGTGGGGAGGGGAGCGAATGAGGCATGCATCGCACAACAGATGAGAGCATGTGCCATATGGCAAGGTTGGGGAGGGGGGGGGGCACTCACATCGACCATGCAGAAAATGATGATATTTTTTTTCCCACCCTGTCCATGTCACATAGGTCAGCGCCCATCAGAAGATCCACATTTGGCGTGCCATCGCCAAGGACATCCGGACCCTGGGGGTCCACAACAGACGGGGCATCCACTGCCGCAAGAGGTAGGAGGACATCCGCCGCGGGAGCAGGAAGACCGCGGAAGCTCTGCTGGGGATGGCCTCCCAACGTAGGAGGGGTGGCTCCCGTCAATTGACCCCCCTGATGTCCCGGATCCTGGCGGTGGCCTACCCCGATTTGGATGGGCGCGTGAGGACATCACAGCAGACACAAGGGGGTGAGTACCAGCACATTCTGCTATGTTAGCGCACAGTGGAGGTGTCTGGGTGGGGGAGGAGGGCTGTGGGTATCTCTAGGCCAGGGCGACTTCTGTAGGCTGGTCCCCTCCGTAAGGCATGGCCCTGTGCCCCCGTCCCCCACCTCTTTAGGGTGCTAAGTACAGCTATCCATGGCCCTTGGTCACCTATGTGTGCAGTTGTCGTCCATAGGCTTGTAGGCCAAGTCACAATAATTGAGTAGTGTACACCGAGTGCGCGGCGTAGTGCAGGGGGCTTCTGTGTCTGTCCTCTCCGCCAACGGTGTCGCCAATGCATGCACTCAACATGTCATTTTTTCTTCCCCCCCCCTTTTTTGTGGTCTTCCTGTTCATGTGTGCATTAGCATCATCAGGTAGAGGAGAAGTGGCATCGGAGCACGAGGGAGCTGCATCTCACATGGCCCCGGAGGGCCATGCAACCGACTCCGAGTTCACCAGTGAGACGGAGGGCGAGGGGAGCTCCACAACGGGGACCCGTGGAGACGTCAGCGACACAGACACGTCCTCGGAAGGGAGCTCCCTTGTGGTGGCGGCAACATCCGTGCCCACGGCTACAACAGGTACAGCCGCCACCCCGCGCACCAGCTCCGTCCTCCAAGCAGCCCCTCAGCGTTTGCCCCGTGCCCGCTCGGCCAGGAAGGCGGGCATCTCCTTCGCCCCAGGCACCTCAGGCCCTGCCCCAGTTACCCCTGCTGCCCTCAGTGAGGAGATCATTGACCTCCTCCAGACGCTCATTGTTGGGCAGTCTACCCTTCTGAATGCCATCCAGGGTGTAGAAAGGGAGGTGCACCGGAGCAATGCATACCTGGAGGGCATTCATTCCTGTCAGGCTGCCCATCAGCGATCGTTCAACGCTCTGGCCTCAGCACTGACGGCAGCCATTGTCCCTGTCTCCTGCCTTCCCCCTCCAATTTCCTCATCCCACTCCCCTGTTCCTCTGCCTATCCCAGCCACACCTACAGACCAGCCTGCACACACATCAACACCCAAGGGCAGCTCATCCAGACACAAGCACCACAGATCACACAAGCATTCACACATGCAACATCCACATGCAGACATGCCAACAGCCACTGCCTCCTCTGTGTCCCCCTCCTCCTCGTCTCCCTCCTCCCTCCCTGTGACGTCTCCACTCACACCTGCATGCACACCACCATCAGCCAGTACGTCCATCACCAGCACACCCACCAGAACACTCCGCACACGTGCAGTCACCACCCCCACTGCCATTTACACGTCCCCTGTGTCCTCTCCCAGTGTGTCTGTCACCCTCTCTTCCAAACCACACAAACGCAGGCAGCCACCCACCCAACAGCCATCCACCTCACGACAGCCTCCGTCACAAGCACCTGCACCCAAAGACAGCACACTTGACTCTCCTACAACCACATCCTCTTCCTCCACTCCCATACCCACTGCACCTACCCTTCCCACTGCTCCTAAAAAGTTTTTCCTCTCCAAAATTAACCTCTTTGCATCACCTGACCCACCCCCTCCATCTCGTAAGAGTCCAAACAGCACCTCAGCCACCACAAGCCCTGCACCTACAAGGACCATAGTCCAGGGCTATTGCAGTCCACCAGCTTCTAGGGCAGCAACATCAGCCAGCAGCAAGGGGACAGCCAGCCCACCCCCTGGGAAAAAAACTAAAAAAGGGAAGGGCCGGCGCGAGAGGCCAGAGACGGCATCCCCCAAAGGCAATACCCTGGCACCGTCACCTGGCACATCCACAAAGGGAGGCAAGGGCCCCAGAGAATTGGCGAAGGAGGGCAAGGGCAGCAGGGCGGACATTTCCGGCAGCAGGCGAGCTGCCCAGGAGGGCCCCACCAGCCCCATTTCGGGTGTGAAGGAGGACACCCACGGGCCCAGGACTCCAGCAGAGGAGGGCCCCGCAAGCGAAAGGTCGGATGGCGACTGTGCGGAAAATATTTGCCCGATCTGGTTCCCTGGGAACACATGTCAAGCACCGCTGAACAGGGCCCCGCCGTGGCAAGCACCGCTGAACAGGGCCCCGCCGTGACAAGCACCGCTGAACAGGGCCCCGCCGTGGCAAGCACCGCTGAACAGGGCCCCGCCGTGACAAGCACCGCTGAACAGGGCCCCGCCGTGGCAAGCACCGCTGAACAGGGCCCCGCCGTGACAAGCACCGCTGAACAGGGCCCCGCCGTGGCAGGCACCGCCGAACTGGGCCCCGCCGTGACAAGCACCGCCGAACTGGGCCCCGCCGTGACAGGCACTGCCGAACAAGGCCCCGCCGTGACAAGCACCGCCGAACAGGGCCCCGCCGTGACAGGCACCGCCGAACAGGGCCCCGCCGTGACAAGCACCGCCGAACAGGGCCCCGCCGTGACAGGCACCGCCGAACAGGGCCCCGCCGTGACAGGCACCGCCGCACTGGGCCCCGCCGTGGCAGGCACCGCCGAACTGGGCCCCACCGTGACAAGCACCGCTGAACAGGGCCCCGCCGTGACAAGCACCGCTGAACAGGGCCCCGCCGTGACAAGCACCGCTGAACAGGACACCGCCGTCTCAAGCACCGCTGAACAGGGCACTGCCGTCTCAAGCACCGCTCCGCTGGGCCCTTCATCTCTGCACCGCTCCGCTGGGCCCTTCATCTCAAGCACTGCTCCGCTGGGCCCTTCCTGTCAAGCACCGCTCCGCTGGGCCCTTCATCTCAAGCACCGCTCCGCTGGGCCCTTCATCTCAAGCACCGCTCCGCTGGGCCCTTCATCTCAAGCACCGCTCCGCTGGCCCCTTCATCTCAAGCACCGCTCCGCTGGGCCCTTCATCTCAAGCACCGCTGGCCCATTGGCAGGGCCGGATCTGTGTCGGCCAGGGCTTCACGAAGCACTCTGGGCACCATGCCTCCTCCAGAACCAGTGGAGTCTGTAATCCACTTGATGGACTGTGGCTTTGCACTCCCCAGGATGGTACAGTGGGCAACCCACCCACTGTAGAGACTTGTGAGACTGTGGCTTTGCACTCCCCAGGATGGTACAGTGGGCATGGAGGCCCCTCGTGGATCTGGCGTCGTGGACTGAACTGGCTGAGGTGCCCCCCTTCCCTTCCCCCTGAGGTGCCTGTAGTTTTACTATCTGATGCCCCTGCAGTGTTCTCTCCAATGGAATCGGGTCTCGTGTGTGGGCTTTGCCCATGTGTTTAGGCCCATTGGCCCACGAACAATGGATGATAGCCAATATGGGCCGGACTTTTGACCTATGTATATATTGTTCATGATGTGATATATTTTATTTTTATTTTCATATTTCACTTAACTTCAATTATGCTATAATATACTTCATTTTTAATGATCATTTTATTTTGTCTTTGCATTCTTCCGTGGGGGTTGGGGGGTGTCACTCTGACTTGTTGCTCTGCATTGATGTGTGTGTTGTAGTGGGTGAGGGTCGGGGTGGGTGTGTGGCGTATGTGTGTCCCCGTTATTTTTTGCCTCGCCCCTCCCCTGTGTCGTAGGTGTAGTACTCACCGTTGTCTTCTGCGCCGGCGTTCGTGCTCCTGGTAGAGGAGCAGGTAGACAATAGCTGGTAGGATGTGTAGTTCGGGTTCCATGCTGTCCAGATTCCTCGTGGGGTGTATGGAGGTGAGCGTTTTCCCGTTTGAAGTCTGTTTGAACCGTGTTTTGGTCGGCGGGGCTCCCGCCCCGGAAAAGGTGGCGGATTGGTGAGTTGTGATAGGGTGGGCGGTACATTGTCTGCCGCCTGTCTGTTGGCGGTGACCGCCGCGCTGCTTGTCTGTACCGCCGTGGCGGTCGGAGTGGTAAAGTTGCGGGCTGTGTTGGCGGTTCCCGCCAGGGTCGGAATTCCATTTTTTTGGCCACCTGCCTGTTTGCGGGTTGGCCGCCGCTTTAACACCGACCGCCAGGGTTGGAATGACCCCCAAAGTCTTTAACCCACGCTGATCCACCAAATGTTGGGGCTGGCCCTCTATGAAGTGTATAAAATTGAGCACACTATGCAGAGGGTCCATGGTAAAAATTAGACCACCTAATGCTCCAATTTTTAAGGTAGCTGGTCGAGCAGTTAGGCTAATCCAGGAGATGTGCTAAGCATTTTCTGTACTCACAAATCCAATCATGCATCACACATACTCAATGAATACCTCAAGAACAGAATTTATAAAATTACTTCAGGCTTTTATATTTTAAGACCAAGATCTTTAAAATACGTTAAGTTATGAATTTTTTAAGTTTTAGCAAAGTTAGTCTTTCTGTGTGTAATTACGCACCTTTGGACTCAATGGACAGTTATTTTTAAAAATCCAGTAAAAATCACACAGTTGAGTTACCAGTCTATTCTCTTGAAGGGTGGTCGCAGCAGTCGGTGGTCACACTGTGCCAGCTCGAGAGTCTCTGGTGGCTCCCGGTTCCGGCAGGAGAAGCGTTGGAGAGGTTCTTGGCACAGGCACAGGGCCACTTGGAAAAAGAGCTGGTTTGCAGGTTTAAGGATGGTGCCTTGGGGTCCCCTTGGGCTGTTGAGGTCAAAATGGGTTGGGGACCCAGGGCACACAGCATATCCCGTGATGCAAGGCCCAGGGTGGCCAGGTGCAGGACGAGTTGGGCGTCCAGGAGCTGTGCGCAACGGAGTCCTTTGGAGCTGGAGGTGAGTCACTTTGAGGGTTTTTTTACAGGACAATGGGGCACTCTGGTTGGAGGTCGGGAGTGTTCCTGAGGTCCCTCAACTGGGGCTTCCTCCTGATACTTTTTCAGCTCTGAGGGAGCTGGTTTTCTGCTGGTCTGATGTCAGCTGACCAATACCCAGGGTATTGGCTAACTTAGCCATTAGAGGGCGCAGTGCCACCAAACTTGGCACAGTTGTAGGTCACATCCGGGCAGTTATCGGTGTGTCATCAGGTCCGGCTGAGATTTCTGGTCGCGGAGATATTGGCGATTCAGTGAAGTGACCCTCAGTGGTTTGTTGGTCCTTTGCAGGTTTCTTGATTTTCTTGAGTGGTGCCTCCACTCAGGAGGGAGATCTGGGTTGGTTCTTGAAGCCTGGGGGTCCCCTGGGTTTCTTGGGGTTGGTCCAGTGTCAAGCTTCTCCGCAGCGGCGACTTTCGGGCCCTGGCTGCAGCAGGCAGTGTTTGGCACCTTTTCTTGTGCAGCAGGTCCTCGGTTCTCTTGTTGTGGTCTTCTTTTGGTGCAGGTCTTCTTTTCTTCTTCGAATCCTTTTCAAATCTGATTTCTTGATCTAGGGTAGCCCACTAAATACTGAATTTAGTGGGCATTTTAGGGGAAACCTGGTAGTGTCAAATGGGACACTTACCCTTGGGTGGCTGCACCCACTACAGTGACCACTTCCTGTGGGAAGGGTCACTTTCCTAAACCTGATTGGCTATTTTCCTCAATTCCAAGATGGATAAACATGAAATGAAGGGTCCACTTCCCCTTCAAGCCCCTTAGGGGTGGTGCAGGCTAGGTGAGGCCACTCCTCCTATCCTTTGTGTGGTTTCCTGCCTTTTCTCCCTCCAAGAGTGGGGGTTTGCAAAGGGGAAGGCCATCTGCTGCTGGCAGCAGGCCTGGGGGTCGAGTTTCAAGGCCGGTAGCCCTTTAAAGCTCACTGCCAGGGCAGTGCACATTCCTGCGGGAGGGGAGTTAGCTCCTCCACCAAGGAAGTGCTTTGTTTCACAAACCAGAGAGACAGGCCTCTCCCCACGGTTTGTGTTTTGCCTGTCTGAATGTGGCGGGCTTGCTGGAACCAGTCAGCAACCATGCCAGGATAGTTGGCTTTTTCGTGGGGCACCTCTAAGGTGACCCCTGGGTACTCTTTATAATAAATCCAGTACTGGTAGCAGTTTGGATTTATCATTCTGAGTTGTTTGATACCAAACAACCCAGGGATCAGAGTAGCCATGATGTAGTTCAGAAACTGACCAGTGTCCAGCACATATATTAAAAAGGCTGCTCTGTTCACTCATTATGTCCTAGGTTTGGCAAGGACACAGTGAGGGCATATTGCTCATGCAATTATGCTCTCACATAGAGTATGGTGCACCCTGCCTTAGGGCTGGAAGGCCTGCTCGAGGGGCGACTTACCCACAACATATGCAGTGTAGGGTGGACAGGGCACACAGAGAGTGTGCCATGTTGAGTTTGTATTTTAGGTTTGCACCAGGACACTCAGCCTGCTATGGCAGTGCTGGGTGCACATGGATGCATAGCTCTTGAGGGTGGCACAATCAGTGCCGCTGCCCTCAGGGGCTTACACAGAGTTCCCCATGCCCTGGGCACCTAAGTCCCTTTTACTAGGGACTTATAGTGGTAGCTATTACTTTTAGAGGTAGCTATTACTTATTTATGTTTTAGGGAAAGAAGACCGGCACTGGGTTCCTGGTTAGCAGGATCCCATTGCACTCCAGTCCAAGTTGCATTTAGAAACCAGGCAAAAGTGGGGGATACTGCAACAAGGAGCCAGTCTCTCACACCTCCAGGGTGCTTGCTTTAATCTGTCAATATTACGGGTTCATAGGGCATCAGTACCATTCTGCTGTTTGGACTGACAAGTGCTCTGCTCGTAAAAAACAATGTGATGGCTGTGGTGGAAACTCACTGCAGGGGTCAGAGGACTGTGTATTTCTATTGTACGACTAGGTGGTGAAGGCTGTTATGCCTGCCTTGGCTTGGTCATTGAACAGTTAACAGAAAATGTTCAGCACATCTGGACTCTTCTTCACAAGCTGGGCTTCAGGAACTACAACCAGAAGTCTCATCTAGCCTCTGTGCAGAGGCAAATGTTCAAAGTATCCGTGCTAAACACCACCCCTATGAAGGGTTTTCCTCTTTCTTAGAAGGTTGCTGATATTTAGAATGTTTCTGTTCCTTCTTGCTCAGACCCCGATTTAGGTTGTGCAAGTCCCGTGCTATGTAAGCCTTATGGCCTCAAGAGTCCTGTTGTTGCCACATGCTAGAAGAGGGTTGAGGACCCTTCAGTGGTGCTTAAGGAGACATTAATTGCAGTATCAGGGGAGGCTCTCAGCCTAGGTGCAGATTTTTGACTCCATCCTACCACGTCTGCACTGATGAATGTTAGTGAATCATCCCTTCATTCTTGCATCTAGAGACCTCAATAGTTACAGACACTTCCTTGTTGGGCTGGGTGGGATGTTTATCTCTGCAATATTACAGTGCAGTCTTTAGTCACATTGGAGAAGCCCCTGCACATAAATGTGTTGGTACTGTGGCAGTCCATTATTCCATTAATACCTTCATCCCTTTTTTGTCAAGTAGTGCCATTGACGTTCTGTTAGGCAGCACTGCCACATCCACTACATCAACAGACAAGTTAGTTAGGGGTCATGGATCCTGTGTGTGGTGGCAATTGGTCTGTGTTGGTGGGCCCTACAACTGGCCATTTTCCTAGCAGCAACACCATATCCAGGCACCCTTGTCTTGACAGTGGGTGTTCACTGTTTTCTTTCCTGGAGAAGTGTGAGTGGAAGCTTCATCCTTGGGTAGCAGAAATAATCTTTCACACAATGAGGTGTCCATGCCTAGCTCTCTTTGTCATGGTGCAGAACTGGAAGTGTCCTCACTTTTGGCCCATACACTTCCCTTAGAATGTTTCCTGGGGGGTGTCTATTGATGTGGAGTGCTTTACCCATTCCGGATGATTCCACTTTCATTTATGAGAATCTCTGGAATAAGTTTGCTCATTGGTGCAATTCTGAAGGTCTAAAACCATTTCAGCCATGTCAGTATCTTCCCATAGATTCCTAACTGCCCTCAATCCTCCCATCTGAGTTAGTTCTGTGATTACTACGATCCCACAGTATGCACATATATCATATGCTGTATTTCGCTGTCTTGGATCTTTCTTGATAGGGGGCTTGGAAAAGTGTCAGGTACTGACTTCAACACTTCAGTTGTTAGCTTGTATTCTCTGATATTGTAACACCTGGTGTGGGCAAAGTGGCAGCTTAGGCTTCATAACACCACCTGGCTGTGCTAGGGAAATAATTTCTGAATCCAATCTGGCTGTTGTCAAAAACTCATAGTTGAGGAATCTGCGGGAAGACAGTAACCAACAGAAGTATTATTACCAAAGGTAAGTAACATTTTATTTTCTGCCCATTTAAATCGTGGAATACAATTCCTTTCTATTTGGCAGTCACCGAGGGACAGTAGGGAACAGACACATCCTCTTACTTTGAGAACATTACATCTGTTTGACTGACTTCTAGCAAATTTGATTCTGAGAACATCAGAGATACAGGTTATGCCAAAACTGCAATGCAATAACTTTTACAAGTGTGTCCAAACAGTTTTATTTCATTCATTTGAAGGAGTGGTTATTAAGCCCATCTCATTTCTTGTGGCCTTTTGGCACAGTGGTAAGAGTGTTATGAGACTAATGTGAAATATAGTTGCATACATGAGTGGAGCTTTTCGCTTGTAATGATTAAAAATGTCCTGTAACAGTTTCTCTATGAAAACCCCCAAAAAAGAGAAATTAAAAACAAATATGTATACATAATTATGATGTTTTTCTTGTGAGCAAAGGGAAACAAACGTTTTGAACACCTTCAGGGGTTTCCCTGAATTGGTATAGGATAATGCTTGTGACTCAGCAGCAATGTTGAAGAATCAGTATAACAGATAAGACTAATACCACAGGGTTCTAAGCTGAAGGAGAGGGTATTAGAATAGCTGTGCTGAGGTGAAAGAGGTAGGAGCAGTTAGATATGGAAGTAGAAAATGTTTGTTTGGGAGGAGTTCAGTATTAATAAGTGGAGTACCATCCAGTGCCTAATAGGTACTAAATAGTCTGAGGTGTTCGTTTCTAGGAGCGGCACGGAGAGGACAAACAAATGTATTTGGGTATCTTAGGCATATAGATTGCAAAAGAGGCCTGATAAAGTGACTGCTGGAGGGAAGTGCAGAAGGAGCGATCTCACAACTGTGGCCTTTCGTACACTAGTTGGTTGGAGTGGAGGTATTACATAAGGAGCAACAGGAGAGTGGCAACAAGTGGTGAAAAGTGTAAGAATAGAACCAGCTGTGTGCCTTTCTTGTGGCTGATAGGTTGACTAGAGTTGGGAGCATGGTGTGGTGGTCAACTGTGTAGAACGTAGCGGAGAGATCAGGTATAATATGAATAGAAGATGGCTGGTTGGGGTTAGCAGGCACGACAAATTAGAGAAATTAATGAGAGTGTATAGTGGAAATCATGAAAACCAGAATGGAGTGGATTTGTTAAGTTAGGGGAGGAGTGGTAGTGGGTGGGATGATTGACTTTCAAGGCTTTTAGAAAATCGGGAAGGCTTGGGTTCTATAAGTTAATAGAGATAGAGAAGGAGAATCAGTGCTCTGCTTTTGTCAATAGGATGAAAGTACTCCAGACCTGAGGAATTTGTAAAGAGTAGTGAATGGAACTGTTAACGTGTCCTTTTATGTTAATTTATTACACATTAGGACTTGTTTTAGGCCAATGAATCTTTTGACCCAGTTGAGAGACACCATAGGACGAGATTGCTGATCAATATGTCAACCAATCTATCAATAATGTCATCAATATTTATCACAACAATACATTTCACTTTGGTCAAAGACATTAATCAAATTGACGACGCAACCATGACCTTTCAGCCATGAATAACCACACCTTTAATAGAATTTTATGAATTTTATTCCCTATTAATTACAATCTAAGATTAAGGGTGTCAATCTTAAAGCCAAGAAACACAACAGCATAGTTACGATATGGCAACTTTGGTAAGATTTCAACAAGGCAAAAATCATAAACATTAAAATGTAATACGGCGTAAACATAGATCAGAATATAGCAGAATGTCAAATACGCGTCAGTTCAGCATAGCAATAATGTCAGTCGTTTGTCTATTTGCGTCAATTTGATGATCACCTGTTTTAACCACTAATTAGCATTGGCATGTTGGGCTTCATGCAAAACAATTTAGAACACCAATTTGGAAAACATCTAGCTATGGTCTCTTTCAAAAACGAGCAGTTGGTACCTGGAAAGGAAAAGCAAATAGACAAATTACAAATTGCATTGTCATATTTGCCCTCCAAGGATTAGGTCAGCGCACAGGTTCAGTCTTCGTCCTCAGGACATCAGTCAAAACGCCATCAGTCTAAACTCAACTAAAAGGCATAGGGGCACTTCCCTCTTAAGGAGGAAAAGTGTAAATGGGCAGTCTGTGGGTGAGGATGGTTTTAATAAGTCTCAAAGTCACCAAACAGAGTGACAGAGTTTCTGGATAAAATCAATAGCATTCCCTACCTAATTCCAAAGACCCTTCTGTGACATGGGTTTTTATCCCTTTTTCGTAGTACGTTCCCCCAAAATTCTATTGGACACTTACTATACCCCACTATCTTTAACCTATCAAATTTAGCATTTGGTAATCCCAATTGTCACCCCACATTAATTCGTGGTTCTTTGATTGGTCTTCATAATTGACGTCTTCGGAGGTGGCACATCTGGTGTTACTTCACTCTTTGGCACGTCTTCTGGGTCAGCAGATTCATTGTCCATCGGTCTAAGTGACCTTGTACATTTCATTAATCTACATTTGTTTCAATTTATTCATAACTTTTAAACCAAGGCACCGAATATGCGCTTGGGAACGGAATTTATATGGTTCCAATCGTCTTCCAAGTTGAAGAAAAAGAACATTTGCAGGGTCATGGCCCTTTGCGAGTCAGCACACTGGAAAAACAGAAAAATGCATTTAATATGAGAGCTGGGCAGCTAAACCTTGCAGCTCACGCTAACTTAAGGCCTATAAAGATTCACAATACAGATGAAGTAACATAAATTTTAGTATAAGCTTAATTAAACATAACATAAATATTTTATTCATCATTATTAGTTTGCGTATACATTGGTGGCCACTCTTCGTGGTCATAATTCAGGTGCACGTTTAAGCAAAATCGTTATTATTATTGTTTTCTTTGCAGCATCATTACACATTGATATAAGCATTTCATTTTAATATAGGTTGTGTAAGCTACGCTCTCTCAAACTGATGGATGATACAACAGAGAATGCAAGGAGTTGCATAGGTGGTGGATGGGATGGAGTGGGGAATAGTAAGATAGGCCTTTAGGCGGCTGCAGTGTTTTCCAGGCAGTTCAGATTTTAGATTAAAAATAGGAATACATGTTATTGGCTTTGAGTTTGCTCTGGGTCTTGCAAGTGTAAGTAGAGAAATACTTTGATGATAAGGGTTGGTTTCTGTGGTTGTGGTTTGGGGAAGGTGTTTACATCAAGGTAGTATGTTGCTTTCTTTGAGTTAGGAACTGACTTTGCATTTGCAAAGAAGATCAGTGTGATTCGGGCTGTAAGGGAATTGTGTGTGTGTGTGTGTGTGTGTAGGAGAATGAGTGAAATTGAACATAGGGTAGTTAAAGGTATATATCAGTGTACTGTCGAAGGAGGTAGACAAGGACTGTTATTATCTGTGGGGAATCGGGCAAGAAGAAGCCCTTTCAAGCTGGCATATAATATTTCCATTTGTTTTGTAGGAAGATGTGCTTAATACATGTTGTACCACTAACCTTTTTTCATCCTTTGATGTTTTGTAAGAAAAGTTTTACTGTATATGAAATTTCTGACCCCAGCTTATTGCCCTGCAGGAAGAAATTGCAAAGTACGATAAAATATGCGATGAAGCATATACAAACTCTAAAGACAAGAAGATTCTGAATATTAAGCACTGGCTGGATTCACCTTGGCCAGGTAAAAATACTTTGTATTTAACTGGCTTGCAGTATAAAGTTGGGGTTTAGTTATCATGTTGTCTAGTTACCATTTCTGTCTCAGTCCAGCTGTGATGGCACTGTGGTTACCACATAAATAGCTTCCTTGCTGTTTAGTTTAAAGTCATTTCTGTGCCTGTATCATTATTTGATAAATGCATTGTTTGTACTGATTCCTTTCTTTCAATACCTGTTAACCTTTACACATTGATCTAGTCTTGATAGTTCAAATCTCTCTCCAGTAAATGTGCACTTCTCTAGTTGTCAGAGTATGACCTTCTAGCCTGGATTTGTTTCAGAAGGTTTCTGAAATATTGAAAAATAAAAAGTATACAGCTACCACTCTGGAATTTTGTTACTAGTATAGAAACATGCACTTTTATGTAAACACCACACATGATTTGTCTTTGTTCACGCCAATGTTAATGTCTACACTCAAATACAGACACTAGCTCTAAATATGATTCTCAGTTAGATTGGGCATGCCTTCTAGCCCCCTTGTTTTATGAGGAAAGTAGTGATTCAGTCCACTCAACATGGTACTGATTTAGTTACTTTTATAGATATTGCCCACCAGGTTTCAAAGAATGTGAGAGGGAAAAATTAAACTAACATAAACAAAAAGAGGTGGAGTACATTATATCTCACGGATTTTGGACAAATTCTAAGGTCCTTACTCCCATTTATCTTTAGACGAATATATAATGTGAAGCATGAAGAAATAGTATTGACTTATTCTGTAATAAATGCATACAGGGCCCTATTCACCCAAAAAGTAGTAATACTGATGGATATTTCTAACCACAGATTCCTCATTTGTTAAATTCGAAGAAATGCCAAACTGGATCTGGAACATTTTCAGAAACTGCTCCTGCTTGTTACCACCAGACATCGCAGTACCTGACACTTTGTCCGAAAGTGATGGCCTGGAGCCGTAAATAGGCACCACCCCTACACGCTGACATAATTTCCTTTTATTCTGCTTCCTGTAATGCAGACCCAGACCTTTGATCTCAGATGTTTTGATGGTGTCTTGCCCAACCCAAAATCTTCTTTTTAAAAACTATATGTTAGGAAAATGTTTCCCTTGAAGACTACAGGCTTCAAACCGTGCAGTGACTACAGGAAACTGATGTGGATTACAGATCCGCATGACCTCAGCCTGTGCTATCTAGGGTCCAAGCATAGCTCTTAGGTCTGTGAGAAATGGTCTTCGATGCATCTGCAGGCCAACATATAGTACAAGGTGAAGCTATATGTCGCCAAGCATAAGAAACCAGGTAGGCCAGCACAGCGCACGGGGGGTGGTACCGCTACATGGCTCAGTGCTATTACTTCTGGAGATAGTGCGAGGCCACAATGAAGTTGTTGGCACCACCTACCGGAGCACTGCAGCAATTGCTGAAAAAGTTCCCAATCCAGTCTCATGTCCAGAGGAATTCAAAAGGTGAGGAATCTGCAGGTAAATAGAATTTCCACCAGAAAGAGATTTTTGAGGTATGAACTGGTTCCCCTGCACCTGTGGAAGTAGTCCTACACATGGTTGCAGACTTACTACTTTTTGCTATTAAAAACATTTATAATAGTACATCTGTAATGTGGTGCCAGCCACAGCTCATCAGGCATACTACTGGCAGTCATGCCACAATTTTTAAGGGCTTTTATTTCCCCTTGGTAGATTTCCACAGTGTGTAGAACTTTGCAATGCAGGTATGGAGCCTTCTCTGCAAATGTTTTGGATTATTTTGTTTTTCTGCAGGAGAACTATTTCCCTTTGTTTAAAGCCATTCTCCTACACTCTGCCACAAACCCCCAGAAGTGCGACTGATTAGTTCCCCTTCTCATCTTAGAAGAGGAGTCGGTCCAGCCTTTTGCTATGCTAATTCTCTGACCATTTCCTAAACTGAAAAGGGTAGGAGACAGAATTGTTAATGCCCACAAATGTACTTGTGTTTGGGTGTTTCCAAATATCAAGGCAAACCACACCTTGAAATGCACTACAGGGGATTTCTTCACAACAGTGGCAAACAAATCTAGAATAGTAAATACATGTTCGGTGGCATGTGTAGCTGCAGATACACATGCTGTGCATAGTCCGCCGTCTGGTGTTGGGTCGGAGTGTTACAAGTTGTTTTTCTTCGAAGAAGTCT
Organism: Pleurodeles waltl; assembly: GCF_031143425.1. Lineage (NCBI taxonomy): Eukaryota > Metazoa > Chordata > Amphibia > Caudata > Salamandridae > Pleurodeles > Pleurodeles waltl. Next base: position 1,367,105,018 of record NC_090445.1, on the reverse strand, counting down.
TTTCGAGTCACGAGACCGAGGGACTCCTCCCACTTTGGTTCCATTGCGCATGGGCGTCGACTCCATCTTAGATTGTTTTTTTTCCGCCATAGGGTTCGGACGTGTTCCTTTTCGCTCCGTGTTTCGGGTCGGAAAGTTAGTCAGAATCAACGGAAAATTCATCAGTATTGTTTCGTTCGGTATCAGGATAGTTAGGGCAAATCGACACCGAGCCTTAAAGAGCTCCGGTAACCCTTCGGGGTATTTTCGATCCCCCGTCGGGGCCTGGTCGGCCCGACCGCGTGCAACATCGAGACTGATGGAACGGACCCCGTTCCGATTCTGTCCTAAATGCCACAGTAAATATCCTTATACAGACCAACATTTGGTCTGTAACTTGTGCCTGTCCCCCGAGCACAAGGAAGAGTCGTGTGAGGCCTGTCGCGCGTTTCGGTCGAGAAAAACGCTCAGGGACCAAAGAGCCAGGAGGTTGCAGATGGCTTCCACGCCGACAGGACAACAAGGGTTCGAGGAGGAGGAAGAAGAAGAAACTTTCTCCATCCGCGATTCGGATTCCGAAGAATTCGACGTCGACGAGCAACCAACCGTGAGTAAGACGTCGAAAGAAAGATCACACGAGAAAACAGACAAAGCCCAGGGGGTGCCACTGCCAACAGGCCATGGCATAACCCATAAAGTAGGTGACCGTCCATCAGCACCGAAAAAAGGCGAGCTGGTGCCGAAGTCGTCCGACTCAGGTCGAGACACAGGCACGCAACACTCTCGGGACCGAGAGAGTGGTGCAGAAAAGGCTCGACACCGAGATAGCGGCACCGAAGCTACTCGACACAGAGACAGCGGCACCGAAGCTGCTCGGCACAGAGATAGCGGCACCGAAGATGGTTGGCACCGAGAGGCCAAGACACCAAAAAAGAGAAAGATCTCGTTGGAGCCGAAAACAACTAAAGACACGGTTTCGGTGCCAAAACACCCGGCAACCGAACCAAAAACCAGTTCCTACTCAGAGGAACAATCACTGTCCTCCCAACTAAAAAAGACACAGATTTGAGGAGGAATTACAAACTACAGAGGTAGATCACACGCAAAAGCGGATCTTTATCCAAAGGGGTACAGGGAAAATCAGCACTCTTCCCCCAATCAGAAGGAAAAGGAAACTTGACTTCCAGCAACAAGACAAGCCACCACAAGCAAAGGTGGTAAAGAGGGTAACTCCACCACCCTCTCCACCTCAGTCAACTCATGTATCACCGGCACAGACTCCACCTCAATCACCAGCTCATACCACCATGAGCCAGGATGATCAGGCAGCATGGGACCTCTACGATGCTCCAGTATCGGACAATAGTCCAGAGTCGTACCCAACTAAACCCTCACCACCTGAGGACAGTACATAATATGCACAGGTGGTAGCTAGGGCAGCCGAATTTCATAATGTATCTCTACATTCGGAGCCTATTGAAGATGACTTCCAGTTTAACACCCTGTCCTCCACCCACAGCCATTATCAAAGCCTTCCCATGCTCCCGGGAATGCTAAGGCACGCTAAACAGATTTTCAAGGAGCCTGTTAAAAGCAGAGCAATAACTCCAAGGGTGGAGAAAAAATACAAGGCACCGCCCACAGACCCTGCTTTTATTACATCACAACTGACACCAGATTCACTAGTCGTAGGAGCAGCTCGTAAAAGAGCCAACTCGCAGACATCAGGCGACGCACCACCTCCGGACAAGGAGAGCCGCAAGTTTGATGCAGCTGGGAAAAGGGTTGCAGCACAAGCTGCAAATCAGTGGCGCATCGCCAACTCGCAAGCACTCCTAGCGCGATACGACAGGGCCCATTGGGACGAGATGCAGCATCTCATCGAGCACCTCCCCAAAGAATTCCAGAAACGAGCGAAACAAGTGGTTGAAGAGGGGCAAAATATCTCCAACAACCAAATACGTTCTTCTATGGATGCAGCAGATACAGCTGCAAGAACAATAAATACTGCTGTGACAATAAGGAGGCACGCATGGCTGCGCACATCTGGCTTCAAACCTGAGATACAACAGGCAGTGCTCAATATGCCGTTCAATGAACAGCAATTGTTTGGCCCAGAAGTGGACACTGCAATTGAAAAATTAAAGAAGGACACTGACACAGCCAAAGCCATGGGCGCACTTTATTCCCCGCAGGGCAGAGGCACATTTGGCACATTTCGCAAAACAACTTTCAGAGGAGGGTTTCGAGGTCAAGCCACAGAAGCCAGCACCTCACAAACAAGACCACCTACCTACCAGGGACAATATCAAAGGGGTGGCTTTCGAGGCCAATACAATTGGCCCCCAATTCCCAAGAAACCGGGGAAAGTTTCAAGGTCCCAAAACCCCTCAAAATAAACAGTGACTCACAGGTCACCCAACCCCTTCACACAACACCAGTGGGGGGAAGACTAAGCCAGATCCACAAATCATGGGAGGAAATAACAACAGACACTTGGGTCTTAGCAATTATCCAACATGGTTATTCCATAGAATTTCTCCAACTCCCTCCAAATGTCCCACAGAAAACACACAATATGTCAAAACAGCATATAGACCTTCTAGGACTAGAAGTTCAAGCATTACTGCAAAAAGACGCAATAGAATTAGTACCAAAAACACAAAAGAACACAGGAGTTTACTCACTGTACTTTCTAATACCGAAAAAGGACAAAAGTCTAAGACCAATATTAGATCTCAGAACACTAAACACCTACATCAAATCAGACCACTTTCACATGGTCACGTTACAAGACGTAATACCACTACTGAAACAGCAAGACTACATGACAACGTTAGATCTAAAAGACGCGTATTTCCATATACCGATACATCCCTCGCACAGGAAATACCTAAGGTTTGTATTCAAAGGAATACATTACCAATTCAAAGTGCTGCCATTCGGAATAACAACAGCACCAAGAGTCTTTACAAAATGTCTAGCAGTAGTAGCTGCACATATCAGGAGGCAGCAAATACACGTGTTCCCGTACCTAGACGATTGGTTAATCAAAACCAACTCGCTAACAAAGTGTTCACACCACACAGATTATGTTATACAAACCCTTTACAAACTGGGTTTCTCCATCAACTATGCAAAGTCACACCTTTTGCCGTGTCAAACACAGCAATACTTAGGAGCGACAATCAACACAACAAAAGGGATAGCCACTCCAAGTCCACAAAGGGTTCAAAATTTTCACAAGGTGATACAAGCTATGTATCCAACACAAAAGATACACGCAAAGATGGTATTAAAACTCCTAGGCATGATGTCCTCATGCATAGCCATTGTCCCACACGCAAGATTGCACATGCGGCCCTTACAACAGTGCCTAGCATCACAATGGTCACAAGCACAGGGTCAACTTCTAGATCTGGTGTTGATAGACCGCCAAACATACATCTCGCTTCTATGGTGGAACAGTACAAATTTAAACAAAGGGCGGCCTTTCCAAGACCCAGTGCCACAATACGTGATAACAACAGATGCTTCCATGACAGGGTGGGGAGCACACCTCAATCAACACAGCATCCAAGGACAATGGGACGTACATCAAAGAAAGTTTCATATAAATCACCTAGTATTGTTAGCAGTATTTCTAGCGTTGAAAGCATTCCAACCAATGATAACCCACAAATACATTCTTGTCAAAACAGACAACATGACGACAATGTATTATTTAAACAAACAGGGGGGAACACACTCGACACAGTTGTGTCTCCTAACACAAAAAATATGGCATTGGGCAATTCACAACCACATTCGCCTAATAGCACAGTTTATTCCAGGGATCCAGAACCAGCTAGCAGACAATCTCTCTCGGGATCACCAACAGGTCCACGAATGGGAAATTCACCCCCAAATCCTGAACACTTACTTCCAAATTTGGGGAACACCTCAAATAGATCTATTTGCAACAAAAGAAAACGCAAAATGCCAAAACTTCGCATCCAGGTACCCACACCGGCAATCTCAAGGCAATGCTCTATGGATGAATTGGTCAGGGATATTTGCGTACCCTTTTCCCCCTCTCCCTCTCCTTCCATATCTAGTAAACAGATTGAGTCAAAACAAACTCAAACTCATACTAATAGCACCAACATGGGCAAGACAACCTTGGTATACCACACTACTAGACCTGTCAGTAGTACCTCATGTCAAACTACCCAACAGGCCAGATCTGTTAACACAACACAAACAACAGATCAGGCATCCAAACCCAGCATCGCTGAATCTAGCAATTTGGCTCCTGAAATCCCAGAATTTGGACACTTGAACCTCACACAAGAGTGTATGGAGGTCATAAAACAAGCTAGAAGACCATCCACTAGACACTGCTATGCAAGTAAATGGAAAAGATTTGTTTGTTACTGCCATAATAATCAAGTCCAACCATTGCATGCATCTCCAAAAGATGTAGTAGGATATTTACTACATTTACAAAAATCAAATCTAGCTTTCTCTTCCATAAAAATACATCTCGCAGCAATATCTGCTTACCTGCAGATTACTCATTCAACTTCCCTATTTAGAATACCTGTCATTAAAGCGTTTATGGAGGGCCTAAAGAGAATTATACCACCTGTTCCTTCATGGAACCTCAACATTGTCTTGACAAGGCTCATGGGTCCACCTTTCGAACCCATGCATTCTTGTGAAATGCAATACTTAACGTGGAAAGTTGCATTTCTCATTGCCATCACATCTCTAAGAAGAGTAAGTGAAATACAGGCGCATACCATACAAGAACCATTTATTAAAATACACAAAAATAAGGTTGTTCTAAGAACAAATCCAAAATTCTTACTAAAGGTTATCTCACCGTTCCACTTAAACCAAACAGTGGAATTACCAGTGTTCTTCCCACAGCCAGATTCAATAGCTGAAAGAGCACTACATACATTAGACATCAAGAGAGCGCTAATGTACTACATTGACAGGACAAAAGAAATTAGGAAGACAAAACAACTATTTATTGCCTTCCAAAAACCTCATACAGGAAATCCAATTTCAAAACAAGGTATCGCCAGATGGATAGTAAAGTGCATCCAAACCTGCTATCTTAAAGCAAAGAGAGAACTGCCTATTACACCAAAGGCACACTCAACCAGAAAGAAAGGTGCTACTATGGCCTTTCTAGGAAATTTTCCAATGACCGAAATATGTAAGGCAGCAACATGGTCTACGCCTCATACATTTACTAAACACTACTGTGTAGATGTGTTATCTGCACAACAGGCCACAGTAGGTCAAGCCGTACTAAGAACTTTATTTCAAACTACTTCCACTCCTACAGGCTGAACCACCGCTTTTGGGGAGATAACTGCTTACTAGTCTATGCACAGCATGTGTATCTGCAGCTACACATGCCACCGAACGGAAAATGTCACTTACCCAGTGTACATCTGTTCGTGGCATTAGTCGCTGCAGATTCACATGCGCCCACCCTCCTCCCCGGGAGCCTGGAGCCGTTTAGAAGCAGATCTTGAACATTTGTACATTTGTAAATATATTACATTAAACCTTCATTTTGTACATACGTATTTATTCCATTGCATGGGCACTATTATTAGCATACACAACTCCTACCTCACCCTCTGCGGGGAAAACAATCTAAGATGGAGTCGACGCCAATGCGCAATGGAACCAAAGTGGGAGGAGTCCCTCGGTCTCGTGACTCGAAAAGACTTCTTCGAAGAAAAACAACTTGTAACACTCCGACCCAACACCAGACGGCGGACTATGCACAGCATGTGAATCTGCAGCGACTAATGCCACGAACAGATGTACACTGGGTAAGTGACATTTTCCTTACGGCCACCAGATATCCGTTTGTCAATTCCTGGCAAGCGAAAGAAAAGGTGTTTTTGACTGTAAACTATTGTTCATTGATGATCCCTTTGTCAGTAGACACCATAGTTGGGACACGTATGGATGCATGAGTGATGCACAAACACGTTCTCTTTTTTCTCTCCCTCTTCCAACCTCACCATTTTCCAGTAGAGCTACACATTTGCAGCAGTGATAAGTATCTACTCAGCTAGATAATTATATAGTTCATCTGAAATTACTGTCACTCAAGTAACATTTTTGCAACAATGTTTTATTATAGGCTTTTTCACATTGGAAGGAGAACCTAAGAGCATGACCTGTCCTCCAACTGGAATCCCCTTGGAAATGTTGGATCACATTGGCAACATTGCTAGCTCTGTTCCTGTGTCGGATTTCAAGATTCATGGAGGTCAGCTAAGTATTTTGATTTGTCTCCTAAGATTCCCTTAATATGTTTGTTTCTTTTAGTTTTCTTGGCCGCTCCTTTGTTCCTCAATGGGCAACATTTCTTAGAAGTTCTCAGTGCACCTTTTGTGTGCATGCCATATGTCATCTTTGTTAAGGAGGGAAATCAGAGTACACGGCCACAGAAACATGGACGTCTGTGCAAATGTGGTCCTGGTTTGTGTTCTAGCTCAGTGCAATACCGCACCCCTTTTCTTTCATCCCATCAGGAAGAATAGGGGCCCATCTATTATTCTTGACCTCCAGCTCCATCTACAAAACTTTCCCCAAGGAAGTCTAATGATAATAACAGTGGTGCTGATCTAAGCAAGTTTTCAACAGCATGATTGCTTTTGTATTGTTAACCTCAAGGATGCCTGTGCTCACATCCTCATCTGAAAACCTCTCAAATATGTGAGTTGTTTTGTTTATGTTAGCTACATTTACCTAATTGAATGTTTTGGTCACAGTTCAAGTTCTCAGTCTTTTTACCTTCAATCCCCAGTTTCCTTATGTGTTCCTTGTTGGTGTGGCTAGTGGAGGAAGTGAGGAAGTAGTTGGTTGGAACTTCAACCCATCCCACAATAAGCATCGCAATAAGCTTGGAGGGAGGAGAGTGGCTGCAAAAACCCCTAGTCCTCCCTCCCATTGCATCCAACAGAAGGTTCTGTGATGGTTTGCTGGGGTAGTAAGGCTTACATGATTTTGCTTTGATTTTCTACACTCCTAGGGTTGGTCATCAAAGAAACTGTAGGGTTCGGTCCTTTGAGGTGTCCAAGTTAATATTTGAGGGAAGCTCACTTTATGTACATGGAGAGACCTCGATCCCTTTGCATAATTATGCATGACATTTATCCCAGTCTTCTGGAGTTCCGTAGAAAAAACAACATTCTGACCTGTTACAGTTTCCTGTATATAGGCATCTTACAAGTTGGCAGCCGTGCATGTGCACTGCTGTTTGAAAAAGAATAAGGGATGTATTTGTTAGACCTGGCATCCTTGGTGTGGTTTCCCCCTGACTTTTTGTCTTCTGACCTCCTGTTTTGCTGACTTCCTTTTTATTGGCCTTAGGATTCTGGTCACTTTGCCACAGCTGACCAGTGCTAATGTGCATGTGCTGTTTCCCTAAAAAATGGTAACATTGGCCTCTCCACAGTTGGCATATTAAATTTACTTGCAGGTTCCTATTAAAGTGCACTATATGTGCCCAGAGCGTGTAAATTTATTGCTACTACTGGGCCTGCAGCACTGATTGTGCCAACCATTTTAGTAGCCCTTAAAACATGTCTCAAGTTTGCAGTTGCAGAGCCTGTGAGTGCTGTTTAAACTGCCATGTGAACTTGGCCAGTTAGATCACTTGCTAGGCCCAAACCTTCCTTTTTAATATATATATGTCACCCTTAAGGTAAGCCCTGGACATCTCCAAGAGCAGGGTGGAGTGTTTTTAAAAACGTGGACCTATACTTTTAAGTTATACATGTCCGGGGTAGTGAAAAACTTTTACATTTGTTTTTCACTACTGCAAGGCCTATCTCTTCCATAGATTAACATTGGCATCACTTTATTCCATTTCATGTGTCGTTTCCAATTTGGAGCACATATTTATTTCCACTTTGGTGTCTCTGGACTCATAATTTTAAACCGCAGATTATGGTAAAGTTGGATTTTAAGCAGCAAGTTTGAAAGTGCCACTTTTAGAAAGTTTACACTTTCTTACTTTAACCATTCTGTGCCTCTGCTTGTCTCTGAGTACCCATCAGGGTGGGTGTCAGCTAGGCTTTTGTACATTCCCTAGGACAGCAACACAAAGGGAGCTTAGGTGTGAATGAGTGGCCATCTGCATGTTGATGGCCCATCCTGAGCAGGACAAGAAGGAGGAGCTGACACACCTGAATGAACTATGGGCCAGATGTACCAAGAAGGCCTTTTGCGAGTCGGAAATAGCGATTTTTAAGAAATCGCTATTTCTGATTCGCAAAATGCAATGTATCACATTTGCGATTCGGTAATAGTGATTTCTTAAAAATCGCAAATGCTATTACCGAATCGCAAATTGCGATACCGGCCCCATTCGCACCTATGGGCAAAACCCCAGGGTGCTGGGGGCCTAAGGCCACGTGTGCTTTACATGTACATTTTAAAAATGCATTTTAAATGCATTTTTAAAATTTGCACATGGTTACCACCAGGTTCAACCTGGTGGTAGATAGCGATTCCTAAATGCCCAATTCGCATTTAGGAATTGCTTCTTAAATATGCTTTAGAAATCGCACGAAATCGCAAATAAGGAATCCTTATTTGCGATATCTTATTTAGAGAGTCGCAATTTGCGACTCTCTAAACAGGGTTGCAATTTTAAGGAATCCCTATTTTAGCGATTCCTTAAAATTGCTTTCAGACTGCCTTTAATACATTCTGAAATGGCTTTTTGGATTAGCAAACGGGCATTCGCACCGTTTGCGAATGCTAAAAGCTTTCATACATCTGGCCCTATGTCTTGAGCCCTCACAAAGGGCTGGAAAACCGCCTGTAGCGTGTCTCGAGCAAGAGCAGGGACTTTGGTCACTTTAAAGGCTCATCTTTGAAGTCTCCCCCACTTCAAAGTCACAGCTTGGGTATAAGTACTGGGCTTAAAATACCACTGAATCAGTACACTTCTGGACCTGAGGATATTCTGCCAGAAAGAAGAGCTGCTATGCTGCTGAAGAGACTGTCACTCTGTTGGAACTCTCTTGGAATTTGCTGGACTCATGCTTTGCTGTACCTACCCTGCTGCCTGCTGCCCTCCTTGCAGGGGAGAGAGAAGGACAGGACCTGTATCTCTACATCCGCCAGAGCCAAAGTGACACCAAGGGCTTGCTGACTTGCTTCCTGTTCTGAAGTCTCAGGGGCATCAGATACTTCATTCAGCTCTGCTACAGCATCTGGACGCTGCCAACTGTAAATCCTGCCCAGCCTAGTAGTGTCAATCCAGCCTTGGGCCTTCGAAATGAGTTCTGCAGGTGTTCCTACAAAATACCCACAGATCACTATCACTGCGCCAATCAAAACCACTGCATCTCTCCTCGACGCTGAAGCATCGCTGCTGAGGAAAGAGACATCATAGCACCAACTGTGTGTCTTGGAACCTGTACACTGCCCTCAGTGCCGACGCATCGCCGGCTGCGGGACAGCGACATATCACCTTCATTGCAAAGGGTTTCATGCTGCACCGCTGCTCGAGGAGATTGTATTGACGACTGCGCAGCTCGACGTTGACAGATCCCTGACTGTGAGGATCTGAACTGATGCATCGCCTTTGCATTTCCACTCTGCTCCTTGCATCAAATCTTCAAGGCAACTCTCCATACTGTTTCACTGGGACAAGATTGGTCCCTGTAGCTGGCTGTGCTCCATCGCGATCGGCCTGAACTTTAGATTTACCATGGTTTAGCATGACCAGATATCCCAGATTGGCACTTTAAGCTTTTAAGAGCTACATTTGCAGGTATTCTTTAAAAATTAACATCCCAGCTTCTACTTATTGGATTTCTGTTGTTTTGGTCTTGCTTTATTTATTATATTAAGATCTATTTTTCTAGCTTAGTGTGGGTCAGGTGACAATTTCCCAGATCTCCAGGCATATATACTTTTTTTTAAAGTGGTTGATCATTATCCTCATTTTCCACTTTTTGTTTGTTTTTAATCTTGATCGCAACTCCTTGAGATAAACCAGTAAAAATAGATTACGTAGGAGTTCCTAATCAATTTTAATATCCACTCTCCTGCCATAAGGAGTGTCTGACCTTTACGAACTTTACGGCAGCCACCCCTGACATATCAAAAGATCTCCGGTAAAGAGCCCCCGAAAGGGGAGCCCGTCAGATATTGCACCGCCGGTCTGACGAGGAGCTTCCCGATGATGAAGCATGACACCCATCTGGGTGTGTGAGGGCTCTTGCTCCTGAAACTAAAACTGTCCCCCTAGTTCCAGGAACAGTGTACCTTTTTGTTGACTTAATCCTAATATACTCTGAAACATCAACACAGTCCTTTTTTTGTTGTGTGCTAGAAACAAATCCCACACCCTTTCTGCTTACACGAGTACTCACCAGGATTGTCCCATAAATTCTCTCACTTTGAAGTCAGGGAGAGAAAAACACCAAGCTCCCTGGCAGAGGAAGCCTGACATTTGACGTCTGTCTTTGAATGCACAGCAAATGTGACAAAATAACATTTAAAGGCCTGTTTACAGGAAGCGAGTTTGTGGAACAATACAGTAAGCATTGTTTGGGCAACGGGAGGGATTAGGTCAAGCTGGACAGCCTAAAGCAAATAAAGCTAGCAAATAAAAAGCCAGAAAATGTGAGTTAAAACCACAAAACCAATGGTAAGCAACAGATGGAATGCATTCCTAAGCCCGCTTTCTGAATGTCCCAAGATGTCTTTAGCAAATCAGACAGCTGTGCTGTTTGGCAGTCTTCGACTTAAGAAGTGCTTTGGGGTGTCATTTGATCATAGAATGTTGTGTAGTGCAAAGAGAAGGGAAAGATGGAAGCATTGGTTAATTCGTTATTACTTTTTACAAGACGTGTGGTTCCTATTAGATATCATCTATGACCAAAACTTCTAATGGAAAGCTTCTCCCAGTACTTGTGCATGGTGGCTCTGTTTATGCATGCGGCTGACAACTTGTGTATTGGTGTTGAGAGAAAAGTTTTGGGATACTGTGCACCTTGAGCTTGGGTAAGCATTGTGTTGGAGAAAAGCACGGCTCTATTTTTTTAACTGGTATTTTAGTCTGTACAGTGCAGCGCCTAATAGTTGCAAGCCTTACTTGATAAAGAAATTCATATATTTTAACTGTGAAACATTTTAAATAATGTGGCATAAAATTTAGAAAGGTAGGGAATCATTTTTTTCCACAAGACGCTTTTGAGGCCAGCTTTGAAAGTGCGTTTGCTGATTACTCATGTACAGTGGAAATATGTATTTTAATAGAAAAATCATTAAGTGCCCAGCAGTCTTGTAACAGGGGGGTACAGCTAGTTTTTTGTACTGAGATATTTTGCCCACCTCTCACTCATTAAAGATCTAGATTTGGCCACATGAAAACTCGATGGCCAATGTAAAAATGGATAGCCTATCTGAGTAAAACTTTTAACGTAGCTAAGTTTAATCTCTCTTGTGAATCTTAAACATCTTATCATTGAATGCATTATAATTTCAGGTATTCGTGGCAATAAAGTAGCACCTATTGGCAAAACTAGTTCTAGTAAGGGTAAAATTGTAGACAAAATGATCTTTTGCAACTATTTAACTAGCGTTCAGCTAACTGACATTTTTAGAGTTTTCCAATCTACAACAGATGTGGTATGTAAGTATTGAATTGTAATAATATTACTAACAAATTGTTTTATTTCTATAACAAGACACATAAGTTGTTTTTGAGGATTCTTGGTATTTGTTACCAAACAAAATTAAATAATTTCCAAAAAGTAATCTTTAATGCCTGTGTAACAGGTATCCCATCAGAAGTCACCAGTCCACCGGAGCTTCCTGTCCATCTCCAAAGTGTGAACGTTTGAATAATTTAAGCAAATAGTAAGCCACACTGAGGGGCGAATATTTGAGGCAGTGACAGGCACTGATAAAAACCAGCAGTGCCCTAGGGCTCAACATCAACGCTCTTAATCGTGGTCCGTTTTAAAAGAGGTTTATAACGGAACCCGAATGAAAGTTGTGGAGTTGAGTCTGAAGGCACTGCGAGTTCCCCAAGTGAGTTAAATTCAATTTTAAAAAATAACTAAAAGGTTTACTTACCTACTGCCTCGGTGCTCAGTGCTCCTTTCCACCTCAACATTAGTCTGTGACTCCAGCACAGGCTCACAGAGCCTCAGCCAGCTCATTTCTACCAATCCACATGCTGCTCTCATGCTGCTTAGACAACATGAGAGCAGCATCAGGACTGGCTTTAGCGGGCTTGCTCGACGATCACTCTGGCACTGACGGCTCATGCCTGCTTTTTACCCGGCTGTTTAAGACTGCTGGGTGGAGAGCACTAAAGTATGCATGTCAGGCTGGCTGTTGCACACTCTAATTTGGGGTGAGCACCACTGCCCTGCTGCCAGTCAGCAGCAGTGCCAACCTCTGAAACACGGCTCGCGCAGTAAATAATAAAACGGTTATAAATTCATTGTATTACCATTTTATTTTTTACTTTGCTGCTCATGCAACAGGGGGGCGACTCTCCGCTGCCCTATTGGAGTGGGGGCCGCTCGTGAGCCAATTCACCTAGTCCAGTCTAATAAAGTGTAAACATTGAGCTACAGTCCACTGCTCAGCACTGCACTGTTCAGCAATTTTCCAGGGTTTCCTACTATTTAGGACCAGTAAATAATCAGCGAGCATCATCTGGGCTGATAGACCAAGCATAACACCTGCCACAGTGCGAGCATGGCTTCATTTTAACACACTCGCAATGTGAGCACGCTCATTCAAAAGACATCCATTTTAGAATATTCACCAACTTCAGCTGTTCACAGTACCCCATACGCATTTGCAATGAGTCCTTTTCTGCACACATTTATGAACAATTAAATCTGTTGTTTTTTTCGAAGAAATTCCAGTATTATACACACGTCCATGTTATTTTAAAAAGTGGATTAAGCCAGCTTTATTTACTCTATTTTGGAAAAGATTACATAATTTTCATCGCACAGGCTTTTCAGGCTGGTCTGCTAGGGAAATACAACTAAAGGTTTTTGCAGAGTTGATAAAACTGGGGCAATAAGAAAGGGCTTAAAAGCGGGAACCAAATTCTTCAAGAGAAGCTTTTGTTCCAAGCGTAGCAGATACAGCTCAGACCTGAAGTCCAATTTGTGACTGTCTCCCATCAGATTTTGATTGTTGAATATCTTTTGTAAAGTCAGCTTGGTTAAACTTTTCCAGGAAGCCAGCTGTCAAAAATCTCCAAAAACTGTCACTATGGAACCTATCCCCAAAGCTTTGATAGTAAAGACAAGACTCCCTGAGAAAAGTGAAGGCCACCCGTATGATGGTTATAAGGTTGTCAAGGCCTTGCCAAAAATAGTGTTTTATGGGTGTCAACATAATTTGGTAAAACTATGGAGTTCAAGGGCATACCTTTTTCAACAGTAATGCCTTATTGCTGCATTTCATGTTGAAATTGCAAATTTATAACATGGACCCAAAGAACTTAACTCCTCAACCAAGCTTTCTCGACAATGGAACAGTCTGCTTGAACACATAAAACGCAAGCCAAATCTACTCTCATTCAGAAAGGACCTAAAGACATTACTCTTCAATCTGACTGAAAGGCTAAGCCTCCCATCTCACCCAAGATGACAAACTTCAGCCCACCGAAAGACTGTATTTTTGTTTTTGCTGCAAGTCGAGGTTTATGCTGTTTTACAATAATCCAAAGTGTATGTACCCGTTGTTACCTTACCTGTTTCTTGTGCCACGTGTGGCTGTTAATTAATAAAAATAGACGACTTTGGCAGTGGCCAGAAAGCCAGTTCTAAAACCCCGGACTGGTACTCTGGTATTAAAATGTTCCGACACACTGTCTTCCTTCAGTGTCCACATTTAAAAAACTGCCCAAGTTCAAGATTCACTAACTAGATGGAAAGGACATTTCATGGTAGAGCTGGTAAAAAGGAGCTCCACAGGGGTATGAACTGAAGGTCAGACAACTAGGCAATGGCAGGAGGAGACTGACAGATATTGAAGGTACTCAGTTGAGTGTGTGTCTTTGCAGATGAGTTATGACCAGGTGGAAACCAAGGCAGTGCCATGTTCTTGTCGTCCAACAAAACTGAATGGGCGAAAAAGTAGAAGTCACAAAGCATTTGCATAGCCTCTTCTGCCAGGGGCAGGAGGGAGAAGGGGAGATAATTTAGGCAACTGTTAGATAGCTAAGTGGCACCTCTGGAATTATGAGGCACCTCTTGAATCAGGCAGCCATCATTAGCATAACTCATTATTGAAAGGGTCAATGGACCTTGGTTGTTCGCATATCGGATAGCAGCCAGAAAACGTGGGTAGATGACAGAACAGGACCAACAACAGGCAGGAAAGGGAAAGCTTTCCAGTAGTTAGTCTGTAGGAGAGTTTACAAGCATGACGTGCGCGCGTGTGTGCATGTGCGCGTGTGTTTTTTTTTTTTTTTTACCCATGTCCATCCAAAACTGCCAAGAGGTCAAACCAACATTGCATTATTCAAACGTTAGTTAAAATAACAGCAGGTTACAATGCTCGAATCCAGGCACAGCCAGCTCAACTGTTCAGCAAACGGAGATCTGTAAAATAAGTACCGTTGAGTTGGAGAAGAGTTGCACCTGCTAATTTGAGTGCCTGCACCTAGTGTATAAGCACTATGAGTTTGTCATGCTTTTTAAGATGATAGTCCGGTGGTGAGGATTTTTTTCTACCTCTCGTTCAAGTGTCCACAGATGTCCATTCAGGTGTTGTAGGAATCAACCACAGGTTTTTGTTAAGAGCACCTTTGAACTTTAGGATGTTTCATGTGTTACTTGTAGGTGCAGCAAGATTTTTTTCATGCATTTTGTAGGTGTCTGTCAAAAATATTACATATTTTCTGGTACCAGGCAAACCTAACTTCCCAATTAAATATTTTTACGTAACCATCTATATCTGTAGTTAAATGTATGTAAATATTCAATTAAAAACAATTCAGTGCAAATAATATTTAAAACCGGTAACTTTCTTAAACATTGTGCAAAAGCAATTACTTTCTTATCCATTTAGACAAAATATCATGTACTGCCAGGCCTTTGTAGTACGGGCGAGTATTCCTTGGTCTTATGAAATGCTGGTTAAAAGGCTCTAATGTGCGGCTTTTACCCTTTCATATATGACCTCTGGCCTACAACCTACTCAGAATGGCCTATGATTTGTTTCATACAATAGTAGAGCGCTCTTGACTTCTAGGGCACACTATTATATATTGTGGGTCCCTGCAGAGTGGAGGAAATTGACTGGTGTCCCACAAATTCTCCTTAGATTGTACTGCAAGGAAAACCCGGATAAGGACTTAAAATCAGAACTGCTAGATATCCCATCATTATTTAGATGTGGGCTCACCGTGAGTCAGACCACATCTCCCTCGATTTAGCAGACATCCTTTGGAATTTTTCTGAAAGACTTTATTATACATAGTAATGAACATGGGGAGCAAACCCGTAGCCGTTAACGAATTATATTGTAGAGGTGGGCGAGGCACGGACAATTTAAGCAGTGCTCGAGCCAGATGCCTGGGTGTGCTCGAGGGCCTCTTATAACCTCAGGACTAAAAAGAGCCGAGCCCAACCCTCACCGAAGTTAATGTGGCCAAGTGGGTACAGCAGCTGACCTGGTAAAATAGGGAACAGGTTTGAATTAGGCCTAGTTTTGGCATCCTGTGAATCGCGGCAAATCTCCCTGTGGCAAAAAAATAAAAATAACTTACAACCTAGACTGTG
The DNA here is from genome assembly GCF_031143425.1 of Pleurodeles waltl. NCBI lineage: Eukaryota > Metazoa > Chordata > Amphibia > Caudata > Salamandridae > Pleurodeles > Pleurodeles waltl. The sequence continues at coordinate 1,367,089,233 of NC_090445.1, read as the reverse complement.
TTGCTTGTGACTTACTTATATATTCTTTGGCACAGGCTGTGCTATATACAACTACCAAAAATAAATTGCGAATTATGTTTTCATCTTTGCTCTAATTTCATTGTCTGTGAATTAAGGACACAGCTGTAACATTCGGTGTCAGAAAGAAATACCGATCTAGTGACTGAACTAATCCTTGTTTTGCCAAATTGTGTGACAGTAGGCAAACACTTAATTTTATTGACCCTCTTGTTAGTTCATTGTCACATATGATAGCACCTTCAACTACGTCAGTCCAGCATGTACGTTGCGAAAACAACTTTATTTTTTAATAGGCTGTTGTTTTCCTCCATGTGTAATAAGATTCTATCCTACTTAATGGTTTACGCATGACCCCTTTCTTGACTCTTTGTTCACTAATAACCTTGTCATGAGGGCGGGAGCAGGCATGTTTCTCGATTAATGTTTTAAAACTCTCACTATTAATAAGTACTTTGCAATGCAGTGATATAATCCTATGTGATTCGGTGAAATGCTTCCCGGTGTTAAGGAAATGCACTTTTTTGAATATTGAAGACAATATATCATATTCTAACATGATCTTTGAGGCATTATTTCCATACCAAATATTTTTAATGCTCGCTCGTGCACTGGCTCTTCGAGCCAGAGTCGACATTTGGTTTATCTCTTTAATTTGTTGGCTTGCCCACCTCTATCATATTGGCAGCGGTAAGAAGTAAAAATGTATACAATTGAATAACCCAAAACTTGTGTATGTAAGCATGCGTTCTTATGGGATCTGCTTAGAGTTGCCATAAGCAGAAGTGTGATACCAGTGGCACATACCTGTGCTAGGCTCTTGGAGCAGCTCACTAATGCCCAGGAGCTGGATGCTGTTGTTCTTTACAGCCCAGGTAAAGATACCTCCTGCATCCAAGGCCCCTTGATAAAAAGGCTTCTTTCAGCATGTTTGCAGAATAGAGCGCCATTGTGCCGTCTCATGCACAATGTGAAAAAACACATGTGAATCACGGTCTCTGTTCCTCACCCCACGCCTGAGAATCGAGAGTATTATTGTTCTAATACTTACTTATTACCATTCATGACATATATGAGCAACTTTTACTTTACTTGGCCACACACAAATTGACTGCACCATAAGAAACGTTTGTATACCAGTAACATGCCTTTGCATGTAACATAACTCGGTGCTAAAAAATAAATATAGCATCAGGTTATAGGATACATATCATAGGCTGTACAGGCAATAAGATGTAGGTTATAGGGGGTAACGAATTGCGCTACCTGGATGCATGATGATTAAAGTAGCACAGCAAGTAAAAGGAATTGGGTTCAGATACCTATGATGAACATTAGGGAAACACGCCAGTTCATCCCAGGCAGCCAACCAACGGAGAATAGCCAACTCACAGGCGTTGTTGGCTAGATATGACAGGGCCCATTGGGATGAGATGCAAGATATAATTCAGCATCTCCCCAAGGAACATCAAAAAAGGGCACAGCAAATAGTGGGGTAAGGGCAAGCCATCACCAATAATCAGATTAGGTCTGCCCTAGACGCAGCAGACACAGCTGCCAGGAGTGTCAACACTGCTTTAAAAATAAGGAGGCATGCATGGCTCAGGCCCTTGGGTTTCAAACCCGAAATCCAACAAATGGTGTTGAATATGCTGTTCAACAAAAAACAACTTTTCGGCCCAGAAGTGGACACTGCAATTCAAAAATTGCGTAAGGACTCAGACACTGCAAAAGTGAAGGGTGCACTATACACCACACAATACAGGGCATCCTTTCGGAAACCTCAGTTTAGAGGTGGATTTAGGGCTCAAACGGCAGAGACATCCACATCGCAGGCAAAACCAGCCTACCAACCTCAATACCAACAAGGTGGTTTTAAGAGCACAGCCAAGGTACAGAAAACAGCTATTTCCGGGGGTGGGCACCCCGTGGGGAAAAGCAAGAGCTGGCCCTGGAGGGTGGCAGTCCCCAGGGATATCTGTGGCTCCAAGAAGGGGGCCACTTGGACACCCTCCAACATTTGCCTAGCCCTGGGGGGTGGTGATGGTCACCACGGCTAACGGGGATCCCAAAGGGACCCCCTGTAGATTATTAAGTATGTGCCCCGGGGGAAGTGTTGTTCGGGGCATGTGGGGCACTGCGTGCCACCCTGCTCCTAATTCATTGCAACCTCAGGGAGGTGGTGGTCCCCGGAGCTGTCAGAGAGACCATGGGGCCTCCCCACATATAAAAACATTTTTGCCCTGGGGCGCGGTGGGCCACAGACCCCCACATAAATTACATTCATAGCCCTGGGGAGGTGTTGGTCCCCAGTGCAGCAGGAGGGGGCATGTGGCCCCCACACATATGACTCATTCACCCCTGGGAGGTGGTACCCGAGGCAGTGCAAGGGGGCAGGGCACCGCTCCTGTATATTGAAGACACAGCTCTGGGGAGTGGCGTTCCCCAGGGCAGCGGGTGGCACACGCCCCCGCATACATCAATTATAAGCGCTGGGGAGGTGGTGGTTCCTGGGGCAGCGGGAGGCGACCAGGAGGCCCTCCCCCCACATTTGTAAATATAAGCCCCTGAGATTTGGCCAACCCAAGGGCTTTATGATAACAAAGGCCGGGACACCCCGCTTCGTTTTTTATTTTTTTATTTTATTTTACCACTGATCCGATTTATAAAATAAAAAATAAAAAGATGTTTTTTTTTAGCCCTGGCTGGGTCCCATAGGGACCCCAGCACCAGGGCTAAGGGGTCAAGGTGACTCTACCCTATGCCCTTATCTTTTTCTGTTGTCTTTTTTTAGGATTTGGCTGAAGCCGAGTCCCAAGATGGCTGCGAACAGTTTCTTGATGAAGTATTGCCAGCCAATCAGATATAAGCACAGGAAGAGTTGATCCGCAAAGGATCTGAGTCCTTACATATCTATGTTTTTTGGCCCCAAATTACTCTTAAACTATTGAATGGATTTACATCAAACCACAAAAAGCGTGATCTGCGGAACAGAATCTGGCCTCCTGCCAATTTTGGTGTAATTCTGTTCAGTAGTCATGTCTAAAGGTCCTATGAAAAATGAATGGGGTAACGCGTTTTTCTCTGCCCCCGATTGACGGATCACGGCGAAACGTTCAAGACAGAAGCTGAACTTCTGAGGTTTTAAAATGTTGTGAAGATTCATCAAACAGCGCCAACGTTATTAGCAAAACAAAAAATGCTTTTTCTATAGAAACTAGGTCCTAACTATAACTACCTTGTGGCGACCGCTGCTAGGTAACCTATATATATATATATATATATATATATGTCCAAAAGCTCTAAAATGGAGCATACCTTACAGTCAATTCCTGCGGGCGCGCAGGTTATGTTTTGAAGATGATGTTTTTGGGCTAGCTATGGAAGATATGACCCAAAGATTTTTGAAGAGGGGTTATCCCCATAAAATTCTTGTTGATGCTTATAACAGGGTCAAAAGCAAAAATAGAGACGATTTGCTTTTTCAAAATCATTCTATGTTGGACAATCCAGATTCCAATCGATCTCCACCTAGACTGTTTCTGGAATTTAACCAGCAACATATGACTCCGAAAAACATTTTACAACGAAATTGGCATATTCTACAACAGGATCCACATATTAAGGACTGTATTGGCCAACATCCTCATATTACATATCGTAAGACCAATTCGTTGGGAGACTAACTGACAAGAAGTCTATTCATAACTAATGACAACCGGTCATGGTTGACCAAGAAAAGTGTAGGATTCTTTAAGTGTGGACATTGCAAGGCCTGCAATTATGTACGTAATACACAGGAATATCAAACATTTGATGGAAGGAAATGTGATATTAAAGAACGGATCACATGTGACACTCAATATGTCATATATGTGATTGAATGTGGCTACCAAAAAAAATACGTAGGAAGCACCATTCATAAACTCCAAATCAGATTTCTACAACACTTCAGAGCCATTAAGAACCAGGACAGAACCTATCCATTGGCCAAACATTTCTGGGATGTACATGGAGGTGACCGTAGTACGTTATGCTTCTGTGGTATCAAATCTATTAAATTGGGCCCGAGAGCAGGTAATAGATTATCTGAACTAAGGCAAATGGAATCTAAGATGATCCTATTACTTGGTTCAGGAAATCCGTGGGGACACAATTTTGATGGGAACTGTATGTCCATCTATGAAATGACATAAGAACATTAATTTTGGAATGTTTCTGTTGTTTGTTATTGAAATCATTGGTCAACAAATGATTGTATAGCTGTTTTTGCCATGATCATATTGGTGCTGCTATATAACTATCTGGTATTTTCAATTAATGTTTTTTGTTTTTGCTTTTCATTTAGACTTTAGCTAATAACTGTTTTTATTATTCACTGATGATAATCAATTTTCTGCACCAGACACTTTAGGGATATGCCCATGAGCTATTTCAGAAACTATTGGCTGGTCTTCCTCCATTGCTAACAAGAAAGAGATGATATACCTTATGAATTTAAGTTATGATATTTAGGGGCTCAATTCTGTACATTCATATCAATGTTAATGCACTGATATCTCTTAATTATAAATGACCAATTAGGTGTTTATGACGACCATTGACGGGTAGCTTTTTAAGAATAAAAATGAAGGTTTTTTATTGTGTGAACTAACCTTTGAAGCCCTCATTCGATGTTTGAGAAGAATATGTGTTTTGCAGTATGCAAAATACTACTATGCTTGGGTTTTAGATTGAGAATGTAGTTAGATTGACATGAATATTTGTATCATCATTGTACTTTATATCATAGATGACAACATAGAACACTACAATTGTATGCAATGGATGAAGATCGAACAATGTGTTTATTTAAAGATGACCGCCGTCTTTACAAACACCAGTTGATAATGAAAATAGACGAGGGCTTACAAGTGTTATACTTATAGCGTGGGTTTTGAGGGGGCAAACATGTCCAGTTGAAGGCGTTTGCCGAAACACGTAGACATTTTTGTTGGGTGAAAGCGTTTTGTTTTTTTCAATAACGCATTTACAATAAAGGAGACGAACTCCATGGAAGAATTTCTCTTTCCTCGTTATTTTTGCTGATGGTACATTTGAATACGGTACAGCTGTTTGGTGAGCGGGTCTCACCACTTTGAAGCATATATATTTATATATATGTTCGATGGCATGTGTAGCTGCAGATACACATGCTATGCACACATCTCATGGATCGGACTCCATTCCGATTCTGTCTTCAGTGCCACGCTAAATTCCCTTATACGGACCAACACCTAATCTGTAATCCCTGCCTTTCCCCCGACCAGCGGGAAGAATATTGCGAGGCCTGCAGATCCTTTCGGTCGAAAAAGACGCTCCGAGACAGAAGAGCTCAGAGACTCGAGATGGCATCAAAGATCACCGAACATCTCGACATTGAAGAGGAAGATATTATGCAGACTGCAGTCTCCGTTAGAGGATCCAACTCCGACCAGGATTCCGAGGAGGAGAGCCCGGTCATGGCAGGACAGCACGTGAGTACGCCTGCCCCTGTGTCATCTAAGCCCAAACATAAGGCCTTGGGAACGCCACTGCCGGAAGGCCATGGCTCGACCCGAAAGATAACGCTCAGAGACCAACCCACCAGCTCGGCACTGAAAAAGGCCACCCCTCCGAAGCCATTGGACTCGAGCCTAAGCTCCGTCTTCGAACCGAGCACACACCGATCTTCCGAGTCGAAATCTCGAAAATCATTTTCAGAGCCAAGACCATCTTCAACCCCATCTTTTTCGATACTGAAAAAGCCAGCTTCGGAGCCGAAAAAAACTATTTTTACTGAGGAGCATGGACTTTCACAAGCACTTAAAGAAAGCCGCAAAATTACTGAGGAGGACTCACAAATAGAAGCAATGGATGAAAGGCAATCCAGGATTCATATCCGTTAAGAAAATGGCAGAATTTTAACTGCACCTCCTCCGAAACCAAAGAGGAGATTAGCCTTTCAAGAGGAATTGGACACTACACAGCCTCCAGCTAAAGTGCCAAAAACATAGGAGAGACCTCCACCTCCTCAATTTTTTCCTCCTCAGTCTCCTCCTCACTTTCCACATTTACATATCTCTCCTCCTACTAGTCCTACACCTATGCAGTCAACATCTCACTAATTTGATTCGCAGCAGGACAATGTGGATCCATGGGATCTTTATGATCCAGACCCCATTCCAGACAATAACCCAGATTGCTATCCCTCTAAGCCTTCACCACCAGAGGATAGTACAGGCTACACTCAAGTAATACTGAGCCATTAGAGGATGATTTCTTATGTAATACACTCTCCTCCACGCATGCAACATATCAGTCGCTTCCTATGCTCCCTGGCACGCTAAAACATGCTAACCAGATATTTAAAGAGCCAGTTAAGGCAAGGATAATTACTCCTAGCGTGGAGAAAAAAATATAAGCCACCTCCTTCTGATCCTGTCTATATTACCCAACTACCACCAGACTCAGTATTGGTAGGCGCTGCCAGAAAACAGAGCGAGCTCACAGTCGTCAGGTGATGCACCCCCACCAGACAAAGAGAGTAGGAAGTTTGATGCTGCAGCGAAAATTGTGGCATCCGAGGCAACCAACCAGTGGAGAATAGCCAACTCTCAGGCATTGTTAGCTAGATATGACAGGGCCCACTGGGACGAGATGAAAGATATAATCCAACATCTCCCCAAAGGGCAGCAAAAAGGGCACAACAGATAGTAGAGGAAGGGCAAGCCATCACTAACAATCAGATTAGGTCGGCCCTAGACTCTGCAGATACAGCAGCCAGAACTATTAATACTGCTGTAACCATAAGGAGACATGCGTGACTTAGGTCATCAGGATTCAAACCTGAAATCCAACAGGCAGTGTTGAATATGCCATTCAACCAAAAACAGCTTTTCAGCCCAGAAGTCGACAGTGCTATTGAAAAGATGCAAAAGTATTCAGACACCACAAAAGCCATGGGTGCACTGTATACCACACAATACAGGGATCATTTCGTAAACCCCAATTTAGAGCCCAAACTGCTGAGGCATCCACGTCACAGCCAAAGCCAGCCTACCAACCTCAATACCAACGAGGTGGTTTCAAAAGCACTTATAGAGGCCAGTACTCCAGAGGCAGGGGAAAATATCAAACACCAAAACAAGCCTCACAACAAAGTAAACAGTGACTTGTGCCATTCCTTTCCAATTCACTCCTCCCCTGTTGGGGGGAAGACTGCAAACGTTCCACAACAATTGGCTAAACATTACCACAGACAACTGGGTATTATCGATTATCTGCAATGGCTATTGCCTAGAATTGATACCAACTCCACCAAACATTTCACCACAACCACACAGGCTATCCACAGACCATATCACTCTGTTACAGGAAGAAGTCAAATCTCTATTACTCAAACAAGCACTAAAAGCTGTGCCACAAAATCAAGAAGGGACAGGAGTTTACTCACTGTATTTCCTCATTCCCAAAAAGGATGGAACCTTAAGGCCAATATTAGATCTAAGAACCCTCAATCTTTACATCCTGTCAGAACACTTTCATATGGTGACCCTACAGGATGTCATCCCACTACTTCAGCAACACGATTTCATGGCAACATTAGACCTCAAGGATGCGTATTTTCATATACCCGTCCATCCTGCACACAGAAAATATCTCAGGTTTGTCATTCAAAGAAAGCATTATTGGTTCAAAGTGTTACCCTTTGGAATAACAACAGCTCCAAGGGTATTCACAAAGTGCCTAGCAGTAGTCGCAGCCTTTCTAAGAAGACAACATATACATGTCTTTCCATATCTAGACGATTGGCTGATAAAATCAAACAGTCATACTCAATGTCAAAACCATGCACATTACGTAATACAAACCCTGCACACGCTAGGGTTCTCCATAAATTACCAAAAGTCTCAACTGCAACCTGTGCAAATACAACAGTATTTAGGTGCAATACAAAATACTCAAAAAGCGCTAGCAAGTCCAAATACACAAAGAATACAAGCATTCCACAATATAATCTCACAGATACACACAGGTCAACAGTACACTGTCAGATTTGTCATGAAAATATTAGGGATGATGGCATCATGTATTGCAGTACTTCCACATGCAAGACTAAACATGCTGCCCTTACAACAGTGCCTTGCACAACAATGGTCACAGGCATACAGTCAACTTCAAGATCTAGTGTTGATAGACCACCAAACATTCATGTCCCTTGAGTGGTGGAATTCCACAAATCTAAACAAGGGGTGGGCTTTTCAAGACCCTGTGCCTCAGACTATACTTACAGCAGATGCATCAATGATTGGCTGAGGGGCTCACCTCAACAATCACAACATTCAAGAATAATGAGATGCCCAACACAAACAGCTACATATAAATCACTTAGCTGTTAGCTGTTTCCCTAGCACTCAAAGCTTTTCAGCCTCTCCTTATTCACAAAAATGTCCTAATCAAAACAGACAACATGACCACCATGTATTAGCTGAACAAACAAGGAGGGACACATTCTTCCCAACTCTCCCTCCTAACTCAACTTCATTTGGAAATGGGCAATACACAACCAAATTCACCTGGTAGCACAGTACATTCCAGGGATACACAACCAATTAGCAGATGTCCTCAGCAGAAATCATCAACAGACACACGAGTGGGAGATTCACCCTCAAGTACTTCAAAAATACTTTCATCAATTGGGAACACCAGACATAGATCTGTTCGTCACCAGCGAAAACGCAAAATGCCAAAACTTCGCATCCAGATATCCACATCCCCTATCCAAGGGCAACGCTCTATGGATCAATTGGTTAGGGATATTTGCTTATGCTTTTACCCCTCTCCCACTCATTCCATTTCTAGTCAACAAACTGCGTCAAAGCACGCTCAATCTCATACTCATAGCACCAACGTGGGCACGTCAGCAGTAATACACAACACTACTAGACCTGTCAGTAGTACCACACTCCAAACTCCCAAACAGACCAGATCTGTTGACACAAAACAAAGGGCAGATCAGGTACCCAAATCCCAATACACTCAATCTAGCGATTTGGCTCCTGAGGTCATAGAATTTGGATATTTACAACTACCAACTGAATGTATGGAAGTAATTAAACAAAGAAGAAAACCCACTACCAGACAGTTCTATGCCAACAAATGGAAAAGATTTGTATATTACTGTCACTCTAAGCAAATTGCCCCTCTTTCAGCATCAATACAAGCTATTGTATGCTACTTACTTCATTTACAAAAATCTAATTTAGCATTCTCTTCCTTAAAAATACATCTCACTGCATTTTCCGCATATTTGCAAAATATACAGCACAGCTCTTTATTTAGAGTTCCTGTTATCAAAGCCTTCATGGAAGGTTTATAACGCATCATCCCACTCAGAACACCTCCAGTTCCTTCGTGGAATCTAAACATAGTGCTTACGCGACTTATGGGCCCACCATTTGAACCTATGCACTCATATCAAATGCAATTCTTATCATGGAAGGTTGCCTTCCTAGTCGCAATTACATCATTGCAAAGAGTTAGTGAAATTCAGGTTTCCACTATTCAAGAACTGTTCATACAAGTACATAAACATAAAGTCGTACTACGAATTAACCCTAAATTTCTTCCTAAAGTTGTATCACCTTTTCATATCAATCCAACAGTGTAACTACCAGTCGTCTTCCCACAGCCAGATTCTGTGACGTAAAGAGCTCTACATACTTTAGACATTAAAAGAGCTCTAATGTACTACATAGATAGAACAAACCCATTCAGGAAAACTAAACAGCTATTTGTAGCATTTCAAAAACCTCATACTGGTAACCCCATTTCAAAACAAGGTCTAGCAAGATGGATAGGAAGATGCATCCAAACATGTTACCTTAAAGCTAAAAGACAACTCTTAGTTGCACCTAAAGCACATTCCACAAGGAAAAAAGGTGCTACAATGGCCATCTTAGGAAATATACCAGTGGCTGAAATATGTAAAGCAGCTACTTGGTCAATACCACATACATTTACTAAACATTATTGTCTAGATGTTTTAGCAGCGCAGCAAGCTACAGTAGGTCAAGCTATACTAAGAACATTATTTCAAACAACTTCAACTCCTACAAGCAAACCACCGCTTTTATGGGAGGAATAACTGCTTTCTAGTCTATGCATAGCATGTGTATCTGCAGCTACACATGCCATCGAACGGAAAATGTCACTTACCCAGTATACATCTGTTCGTGGCATGTTCCGCTGCAGATTCACATGCACCCTCCCACCTACCCGGAAGCCTGTAGCCGTTTAAGTTAAACAAACAATTGTACATATATATATATATGTTCGATGGCATGTGTAGCTGCAGATACACATGCTGTGCACAGTCCGCCGTCTGGTGTTGGGCTCGGAGTGTTACAAGTTGTTTTTCTTCGAAGAAGTCTTTTCGAGTCACGAAACCGAGGGACTCCTCCTACTTCGATTCCATTGCGCATGGGCGTCGACTCCATCTTAGATTGTTTTTTTTCCGCCATTGGGTTCGGACGTGTTCCTTTTCGCTCCGTGTTTCGGGTCGGAAAGTTAGTTAGAATCTCGGAAAAAAACATCGGTATTGTTTGCGTTCGGTATCGGGTTAGTTAGAACAAATCAACACCGAATTTTGAAGAGCTCCGGTGGCCCTTCGGGGTTTTTTCGATCCCCCGTCGGGGCCCGGTCGGCCCGGCCACGTGCGACTTCAAGGCTCATGGAACGGACCCCTTTCCGTTTCTGCCCAAAATGCCATCACAAGTATCCGTATACGGATCACCATCTGGTCTGTAACTTGGGCTTGTCCCCCGAGCACAAGGAGGATACTTGTGAAGCCTGTCGAGCGTTTCGGTCGAGGAAGACGCTGAGAGACCGAAGAGCCAGGAGACTACAAATGGCATCCACGCCGACAGGTCAAGATCGTTTCGAGGAGGAAGAAGAAGCTTTCTCCGTCCGCGAGTCGGATTCGGAAGAACTCGACGCCGAAGAAACAACCAAAACCGTGAGTAAGACGTTGAAAATCAAGACTCACGAGAAGTCTACAAAAGCCCAGGGGACGCCACCGCCAACAGGCCATGGCTTAACCCGAAAAATAGGTGACCCATTCAAGGCACCGAAAAAGGGCATGCTGGTGTTGAAGTCATCCGACTCCGGTCGAGATACCGCCACACAGCAACCTCGGAGCCGAGACGGCGGCTCCGAGAAACTTCGGCACAGAGACAGCGGCACCGAAGAATTTCGGCACCGAGACACGCCGAAAACAAAGAAGGTTTCTTTGGAGCATAAAAAGACTTCCGAAAAGGTTTCGGTTCCGAAACAGCCAGCCTCGGACCCGAAAACTAGTTCCTATACAGAGGAACAAGGACTAACCTCCCAATTACATCGATTTGGAGAGGAGCTTCAATCTGCAGAGCCTGACTACACACAAAGAAGGCTTCATATTCATGAGGACACAGGGAAGATAACCACTCTTCCCCCAATCAAAATAAAAAGGAAACTTGCCTTTCAACAAAAGGACAAGCAACCACAGGCAAAGGTGGCAAAGAAAACAACCCCACCACCGTCTCCACCACCATCAATACATGCATCACCAGCAACAACTCCACCACTGATGCACTCACCAGCTCATACCACAATGAGTCAGGATGATCCCGATGCATGGGACCTCTACGATGCTCCAGTGTCTGACAATAGCCCAGACTCTTATCCTACAAAACCGTCACCACCTGAGGACAGTACATCCTATACACAGGTGGTCGCAAGGGAAGCCGAGTTTCACAATGTGTCCTTACATTCGGAACCAATTGAGGATGACTTTCTCTTTAACACCCTATCCTCCACCCATAGCCAATATCAAAGCCTTCCCATGCTCCCAGGAATGCTAAGACATTCAAAACAAATATTTCAGGATCCAGTTAAAGGCAGAGCCGTAACTCCAAGGGTGGAGAAAAAATATAAGCCACCGCCCACTGATCCAATATATATTACAACACAACTAACACCAGACTCAGTAGTTGTGGGGGCAGCTCGTAAGAGAGCCAACTCTCATACCTCGGGCGACGCACCACCTCCAGACAAGGAGAGCCGCAAATTTGATGCTGCAGGAAAAAGGGTTGCAGCACAAGCAGCAAATCAGTGGCGTATCGCCAATTCACAAGCACTTTTGGCAAGATACGACAGGGCTCATTGGGATGAAATGCAACATTTCATCGAACACTTACCCAAGGAGTTCCAAAAAAGAGTGCAACAGGTGGTGGAAGAGGGACAAAGTATCTCAAATAATCAGATACGGTCTTCCATGGATGCAGCAGATACAGCTGCAAGGACAATAAACACTGCAGTCACAATACGAAGGCACGCATGGCTGCGCACTTCTGGGTTCAAACCGGAAATCCAGCAGGCTGTGCTCAATATGCCGTTTAATGAACAGCAATTGTTTGGGCCGGAGGTAGACACTGCCATCGAAAAACTCAAGAAGGACACCGATACAGCCAAAGCCATGGGCGCACTCTACTCCCCGCAGAGCAGAGGCACATTTCGGAAAACACCTTTTAGGGGAGGGTTTCGAGGTCAACCCACAGAAACCACAACCTCACAAACAAGGCCTACCTACCAGGGTCAATACCAAAGGGGAGGTTTTCGGGGGCAATTTAGAGGGGGCCAATTCCCAAAAAATCGAGGAAAATTCCAAGGCCCTCAAAATAAGCAGTGACTCACAAGTCACACACCCCCATCACATAACACCTGTGGGGGGAAGACTAAGCCAATTTTACAAACTTTGGGAGGAAATAACAACAGACACTTGGGTCTTAGCAATTATCCAGCATGGTTATTGCATAGAATTTCGCCAATTCCCTCCAAACGTCCCACCGAAAACACACAATATGTCAAAACAACATATAGATCTTCTAGGACTAGAAGTTCAAGCATTGCTACAAAAGGACGCAATAGAATTAGTACCAACTCAACAAAAAAACACAGGAGTTTACTCACTGTACTTTCTAATACCCAAGAAGGACAAAACTCTGAGACCAATACTAGATCTCAGAACACTAAATACCTACATAAAATCAGACCACTTTCACATGGTCACGTTACAAGACGTAATACCACTGCTCAAACAGCAAGACTACATGACAACATTAGATCTAAAAGATGCGTATTTCCATATACCAATACATCCTTCACACAGGAAATACCTAAGGTTTGTATTCCAAGGAATACATTACCAATTCAAAGTGTTGCCATTCGGAATAACAACTGCGCCAAGAGTTTTTACAAAATGCCTGGCAGTAGTAGCTGCACATATCAGAAGGCAGCAAATACATGTGTTCCCGTACTTAGACGACTGGCTAATCAAAACCAACACGCTAAAACAGTGTTCACAGCACACAAAATATGTCATACAAACCCTTCACAGGCTAGGTTTCTCCATCAACTACGCGAAGTCACACCTTCTGCTGTGTCAAACGCAGCAATACTTAGGAGCGACAATCAACACAGCAAAAGGGATTGCCACTGCAAGTCCACAACGGGTTCAAACATTTCACAAAGTAATACAGGCCATGTATCCAACACAAAAGATACAAGTCAGAATGGTAATGAAACTACTAGGCATGATGTCTTCATGCATAGCCATTGTCCCAAACGCAAGATTGCACCTGCGGCCCTTACAACAGTGCCTAGCATCACAATGGTCACAAGCACAGGGTCAACTTCTAGATCTGGTGTTGATAGACCGCCAAACATACATCTCGCTTCTATGGTGGAACAGTACAAATTTAAACCGAGGGCGGCCTTTCCAAGACCCAGTGCCACAATACGTCATAACAACAGATGCTTCCATGACAGGGTGGGGAGCACACCTCAATCAACACAGCATGCAAGGACAATGGGACATACATCAGAGACAGTTTCACATAAATCACTTGGAAATGTTAGCAGTATTTCTAGCGCTGAAAGCATTTCAACCCATAATAACCCAAAAATACATTCTTGTCAAAACAGACAACATGACAACAATGTATTATCTAAACAAACAAGGAGGGACACACTCGACACAGTTATGCCTCCTAACACAGAAAATATGTCATTGGGCGATTCACAACCACATTCGCCTAATAGCACAATTTATTCCAGGGATTCAGAACCAGTTGGCAGACAATCTCTCTCGAGATCACCAACAAACCCACGAATGGGAAATTCACCCCCAAATACTAAACAATTGCTTTCAAATTTGGGGAACACCTCAAATAGATCTATTTGCAACAAAGGAAAACTCAAAATGCCAAAACTTCGCATCCAGATACCCACAAGATCAATCCCAAGGCAATGCTCTATGGATGAACTGGTCAGGGATCTTTGCATACGCTTTTCCCCCTCTCCCTCTCCTTCCATATGTAGTAAACAGGTTGAGTCAAAACAAACTCAAACTCATACTAATAGCACCAACATGGGCAAGGCAACCTTGGTACACGACACTACTAGACCTGTCAGTAGTACCTCATGTCAAACTACCCAACAAACCAGATCTGTTAACACAACACAAACAACAGATCAGACATCCAAATCCAGCATCTTTGAATCTAGCAATTTGGCTCCTGAAATCCTAGAATTCGAACACTTGCACCTCACACAAGAATGTATGGAGGTCATAAGACAAGCTAGGAAACCTACCACTAGACACTGCTACGCAAACAAGTGGAAAAGATTCGTGTATTACTGCCACAATAATCAAATTCAGCCATTAACCGCATCTCCAAAAGATATAGTTGGATATTTACTACATTTGCAAAAATCAAATCTAGCTTTCTCTTCCATAAAAATACATCTCACCGCAATATCAGCTTACCTACAAATTACTCATTCAACTTCACTATTTAGAATACCAGTCATTAAAGCGTTTATGGAAGGCTTAAAGAGAATCATACCACCAAGGACACCACCTGTTCCTTCATGGAACCTCAACATTGTCTTAACAAGACTCATGGGTCCACCTTTCGAGCCCATGCATTCTTGTGAAATGCAATACTTAACGTGGAAAGTTGCATTTTTGATTGCCATCACATCTCTAAGAAGAGTGAGCGAGATTCAAGCATTTACCATACAAGAACCATTTATTCAGATACATAAAAGTAAAGTCGTTCTAAGAACAAATCCAAAATTTTTACCAAAGGTTATCTCACCGTTCCACTTAAATCAAACAGTAGAATTACCAGTGTTCTTCCCACAACCAGATTCTGTAGCTGAAAGAGCACTACATACATTAGACATCAAAAGAGCACTAATGTACTACATTGACAGAACGAAAATAATTAGAAAAACAAAACAACTATTTATTGCCTTTCAAAAACCTCATACAGGAAATCCAATTTCAAAACAAGGCATTGCTAGGTGGATAGTTAAGTGTATTCAAACCTGCTATCTTAAAGCAAAAAGAGAGCTGCCTATTACACCAAAGGCACACTCAACCAGAAAGAAAGGGGCTACCATGGCCTTTCTAGGAAATATTCCAATGAACGAAATATGTAAGGCAGCAACATGGTCTACGCCTCATACATTTACCAAGCACTACTGTGTAGATGTGTTAACTGCACAACAAGCCACAGTAGGTCAGGCTGTACTAAGAACATTATTTCAAACTACTTCAACTCCTACAGGCTGAACCACCGCTTTTGGGGAGATAACTGCTTACTAGTCGGTGCACAGCATGTGTATCTGCAGCTACACATGCCATTGAACGGAAAATGTCACTTACCCAGTGTACATCTGTTCGTGGCATGAGTTGCTGCAGATTCACATGCGCCCACCCGCCTCCCCGGGAGCCTGTAGCCGTTTAGAAGTAGATCTTGAACATTTGTACATTTGTAAATATATTACTTTAACCTTTATTATGTACATACGTATTCATTCCATTGCATGGGCACTATTACTAATATACACAACTCCTACCTCACCCTCTGCGGGGAAAACAATCTAAGATGGAGTCGACGCCCATGCGCAATGGAATCGAAGTAGGAGGAGTCCCTCGGTCTCGTGACTCGAAAAGACTTCTTCGAAGAAAAACAACTTGTAACACCCCGAGCCCAACACCAGACGGCGGACTGTGCACAGCATGTGAATCTGCAGTGACATTTTCCATATATATATATATATATATATATATATTCCATTTGCATGGACATCTCTTTTCTTTATACTCTATCACTCCTACCTTACCCTCTGCGGTAAAACAATCTAACATGGAGTCGAAGCCCATGTGCAATGGAGCCGCAGAGGAGGAGTCACTTGATCCCGTGACTCGAAAACACTTCTTTGAAGAAAAACAACTTGTAACACTCCGAGCTCAACACTAGATGGCAGACGTATGCATAGCATGTGAATCTGCAGCAGAACATGCCATGAACAGATGTACACTGGGTAAGTGACATTTTCCATATATATTGTTAGACCTGACAGCCTTAGGGTGGTCACCCCTATCTTTTTGCCTACCTCCCTCCACTTTGTAGATACTGTTTTTGCTGGTTTTAAGAGACTGCACACTTTCCCACTGCTAACCAGTGCTAAAGTGCATATGCTCTCTCCCTTTAAACATGGTAACCTTGGATCATACCCAATTGGATTATTTAATTTACTTATAAGTCCCTAGTAAAGTGTACTATATGTGCCTAGGGCCTGTAGACTAAATGCTACTAGTAGGCCTGCAGCACTGATTGTGCCACCCACCTAAGTAGCACCTTAACCGTTTCCCAGGCCTGCCATTGTAAGGCCTGTGTGTGCAGTTTCACTGCCAATTCGACCTGACTTTTAAATGTACTTGCCAATCCTAAAACTCCCCTTTTTCTACATATAGGTCACCCCTAAGGTATGCCCTAGGTAACCCATAGGGCAGGGTGCTGTTTAGGGAAAATGCAGGACATGTACCTGTGTAGTTTACATGTCTTGACAGTTTAAAACTCCTAAGTTCGTTTTTATACTGCTGTGAGGCCTGCTCATAGGCTAACATTGGGGCTACCCTCATATACTGTTTGAGTGGTAGCTGCTGATCTGAAAGGAGTAGGAAGGTCATATTTAGTATGTCCAGAATGATGATACAAAATCCTGCTGACTGGTGAAGTTGGATTTAGTATTACTAGAAAGCAAACATTTCTCTGCACTTAAATCCTTCTGTGCCTTACAATCCATGTCTGGCCGGGTTAAGTTGACAGCTTCTTGTGCATTCACTCAGACACACCCCAAACACAGGATACTCAGCCTCACTTGCATACATCTGCATTTTAAATGGGTCTTCCGGGCCGGGAGGGTGGAAGGCCTGACACTTCCATGTCAAAGGACAGTAGCCTGCCCTCACACAAAGGAATGCCACACCCCCTGCTGGGACACTAGCAGACAGGATTGGACTGAAAGGAGACCTTGTGCACTTTTAAGCCACTCTTTGATGTCTCCCCCATTTCAAAGGCACATTTGGATATTTAAACAGGGCCTCTGCCCCTACCTACTCAGACACTTCCTGGAGAAGAGAACCCGAACCAGAATCTGCAACCTGCCCAGAAGAACTGCCTGGCTGCCCAAAGGACTCAACTGACTGCTTTCTGTGAAAGACTGCTGCCTTGCAGTTGTCCTGCTGCCTTGCTGCTCTCTGGCAGTGCTGAGAAGTGCTCTCAATGGGCTTGGATAGAGCATGCCTCCTGTTCCCTGAAGTCTCAGGACCAAAAAAGACATCATCTCTACAAGAAGGACTCCTTGTGCTGCGAAAATTGACACACAGCCTGCCAGAAACGATGCACAGCCTGCATTGCGGTGAAAAATTCACCGGACGTCGAACCGGCCCGACGCAGCCCGACTTCGCAACGAAAAGATCGATGCAGTGCCAGCATAGCAACCGGAAATTTGGCGCACGGTCTACTGGATCAACACACAGCCGAGCCGGAACGACGCAGCCCGACTCCCAGAGAGGAATCAACGCAGCATCTGCCGCGCAGTAGAAATTTCCATGCAACGCCGACTGGATCGACGCAGCCACAGTGACTTTGTCCTGTCAGTGCCGGAAATCCACGCATCCTCCCCCGGGGCATCCGAAAGCCCCATAACCCGAAGAGGATCCACGACTGAGCGCCAGAAATCGACG
Source organism: Pleurodeles waltl (assembly GCF_031143425.1). Classification (NCBI taxonomy): domain Eukaryota; kingdom Metazoa; phylum Chordata; class Amphibia; order Caudata; family Salamandridae; genus Pleurodeles; species Pleurodeles waltl. The sequence goes on along the minus strand of NC_090445.1, from coordinate 1,367,071,052 downwards.
CACATTGCTGTCCCTGCATAAAAACTAAACGACACATTGCTGTGTGCAGCCTGAGAATCAACGCACACCTCCTTGTTTTCCATGCATCTCCTTCTCTGCGGTTCTTTGCGGAGATTGTGAAAGCAAACCAGGTACTTTTTGTGCTTGAAAGAGACCTTATTGCTTTTACAAGACTAAAGACACTTTATATCACTTTTACAGTGATATCTCAACATATACTTACTGCATCTTAATCGTTTTGACCTGCATTCTTATCAGATAAATATTATATATTTTTCTAAACACTGTGTGGTGTATTTTTGTGGTGTTATACTGTGCTATTGCATGATTTATTGCACAAATACTTTACACATTGCTTCTAAGTTAAGCCTGACTGCTCAGTGCCAAGCTACCAGAGGGTGAGCACAGGATAATTTGGATTGTGTGTGACTTACCCTGACTAGAGTGAGGGTCCCTGCTTGGACATGGGGTAACCTGACAGCCAACCAAAGACTCCATTTCTAACATACATATATATATATATATATATATATATATATATATATATATATATATATATATATATATATATATATATATACATACACATACACATACATACATACATATACATACGTATACACACATTATAGTGTGGAAAGGTCCTCTTTTTGTTATGTGATCTCAATTTGTTCAGTAGTTGTTAAATAATAAGGGACAAAAACTTAGCAATTTATTGGGCTGTGAAACACCGCTATACTTTCACTGTATATCCCAGTAAATGGTGATGACAAAACACAATATTATTGGTTAATGAAAGCCCTTGCAAAATAAAAATGTTGCCATATTGTTTAGTGCACAATTTGTCTTTGTTCTGCATTTGACAGTAAATTATAGCTTATTTCTCTTTTTGTACTCCGTAGGGAGAAATGAAGCACTTCAGCAAAGTCTGTGGAGTTAGGCAAAAGCATTTTTATTTTTTATATTTTTTAAAAAAGTTTATTGGGTACCACTGTATTTCCTCTAAACGATCTAGGAAGTACCACTATACCTATTGAAATCTAAAAAAAAATATGTATGACAAAAGACGTACTACAATATGCCAATCCCCTCCACTCTGTGATACGTCACTTCACTCTACAACACACTACTCCACTCTGTGGCCTTTTTCTCCACTCTACGACACTCCACTCCACTCTCCTCCACTTGAATACACTCTACAACACGCCACTATATGACATGCCGCTCCACTCTAATCTGTGACCCACCGCTGCACTCTTCTCCACTCCAAAACACTCCACTCCACTCATACCCCTCCACATGCCACTCTATTCCACTCTCCAACACTGTACTACACACCACACCACTCCACTCTATGGTATTCTATCCTCTCTACAACATGCCACTCCAGTCTATGACACTCCACTCAACACTACGCTACTCCACTTAATGACATACCACTCCAGATATCTCCAGTCTACGCCACTCCGCTCTAAGACACTTTATGACATGTGACATTGACAAGCCAGTCTACTTTACGACACGCCACTCCACTCTACTGCACTCTACGACATGCCACTCCAGTCAATGGCACTGCATTCAAATCTATGCCACTTCACCACACTCCTCTGTATGAGACCTCACTCCACTCTGAGACGCCACTCTACTCTATGACACACCACCCCGCACCACTCCAGTCTCTGCCAGTCCAGACTGTGCCACTCCTCTCTATACCACACCAGTCTGTTCTACTGTACGGCGCGCCCCTCCGGTCCATGACATGCCTCTGCACACTATAATACTCCACTTTATGCCACTCCACTCTATAATACTTCACTTTACGACACTCCACACACCTTGACTCTGACATGCCCCTCCACTTTACGAAACACCACTCCACACAACTCCAGTCTACAGCACTGCTCTTTAAGACACTCTACAACACGCGGTTCTGACACCCTACCCCACTTTATTCTATGACATGCTACTCCACCCTTTGCCACTCCACTCTACAACACTCTACTCCACACTACTGTACTGCACTCCAGTCTATGCCACTTCACGTCACTCCACTGTACAAGACATCACTTGAGTCTGTGAGACACCATTCCACTCTGAGACACCCCTCCACTCTATGGCATGTGACTGCACTCTGTGCCAAGCCACGTTTTGCCACTTCACTCTGTGATGCCACTCTGTGTGACTCCACCCTATTGCACAAAACTACTCCAGGGCACTCTACACCACAATACTCTGCGACACAACACTGTGCAACACTCCATTCTGTGCCATGACACTCTATGCCACAACACTCCACTCCGCTGTAAGACATGTGACTCCACTCCATGACATGCCACTCCACTCTGTAATACTCCACTTTTTAGCACTCCACAGTGCTCTACTGTACGACATGCCACTCAAGTCTGCAACACCCCACTCCACGACACTCTACAATACACCACTCTATGCCACACCACTCAACTCTAAGCCACACCACTCCGACTCACCACTCTACTCTATGACACGCCAATGCACTGCACTGCACTTTATGCCCCTCGACTCTGAAACTCTACAACACACCACTATATGACACGCCACTCTACTCAAATCTACGACACGCCACAGCACTCTGCAACAAGCCACTCCATGACACGCCACTCACTCCACGTCACAATCACGCAACTCTATGCCACTCCACTCTGCAACACTCTAAGATACTCTACTGCACTTTGTGGCACTTCATTCTACAACACTACTCTATGCCACTCCACTCTACAACACTCTACTATACAGCACTACACCACGACAACAACTCTGTACTCCACCCTATGCCTCTCTACTCTACTCTTTGACACTCTAGGCAACTCCCTCTATTCCACTCCATGCCACTTTACTTTGACACACTACTCCACTCTATGCCACTCCACTCTACCATGCGACTCTAACACACACTACAAAACTCTACTCCACTCTGTTCCACAACTCTACTCCACTTCACACTACGACATTCCACTCTGTGACTCCACAACACGCCACTCTGACATTCTCCTCCACTGTACAAAAATCTACTCCACTCTGTGCCACTGTACGACACTCCACTCCATTCCATGACACTTCAATCTCCGACACTCCGCTCTCTGACACTTCACTCTGCAACTCTCTGCTTCACTCTAAATACAAACAACTTTTTTTTAAATAAAAAAACATACAAATTCAAAGAAAAAACAAAGGTTTAAGATTATAGTTAGGAAAATTTAATTTATTATTTCTGTAAAAACGAACTTAAACTACACAAAACTTAGAAATTATAAAGATATAGTTATAACTTTACACTATATTTTGCACCCCACTCAAAACTTACTAAAACGTGTGCACCTCCGTACGTAGTGTTGTCATTTTGCTAGCCACAGTAAATGAACTATATCTCGTCCCTCTACCAATCACTGTTCTCATAATTGAAATTGTTTTGAGATGTCATGAGTCTTTTTATGAATGCTATCATTTAACATGCTATAAGTGATGTAATATGAAAGGGTATTATAACCAGTGCATGCGGAAGGTGCAATTTATAGTTCATTTACTTTGGCTAGGCATTCTAAGCCTGAAACAGTATAGACTTTATATATATATTTTTTCTGATGAAAAAACACGATTTAAGTGGAGTTGTGATTTTCATTGGTTTCCCAGTTGTAGTTATCCTTCACAATTTATGGTTAGATAAGCGGTCCCTAACTCATAAAATCTTAAATGACACACTAAATGCAATGTGTATGACCTAACCCTTGATCTGCCAGATTCGCTTATAAAGTTTGTAAGTAAGTAATCTTTAAGATGAGATTGAATATCACATTACTCTTAACTCTGTGAATGAAACGAGTGTGAAAAGCATATTACACTCCGTGCATCTGCATATCTACCATTTATGCCATGGTAGTGAAAATAAGTGTAGACCAATTACACATTACTTAGAGCAACTGTACTAATAAAAGCACATTTCCACTTTTTTTCTGCAATCAAAAGTCAAAATCAAATTCATTAGCTCGGTACAGTAAAACTGACTAAGAGAAAATCACTGTTTAGCACCTCACACCTTGTATGCTACAATGCCTTGAGGTAAGAGGCCTTTGAAGTGTGACGTTACCTTATTAAAAACAAATGTAACCTCTGGAATCCTGGATTTGGTCAATACCTTATTTTAAAGACAAATACACATGATACATGCATTGGCACAGTCAATAAGCCTGCCATTGGCCATCAGTCGTTTGGCTTTGTTAATGCCTGGTTTGTTAGGGATTTGCAAAATGTAATTGGGAAGCTGACAAGCCCACGTCAATCTAATAAGAAACACTGGCTGAAAGTAAAAATATTTTTGATGTCAGAAAGCCCACATTTCCATGTCAGACATTAAAATGAACCATTTTGCATGTGAAAGAGAAAAACATGTCACTCACAGTGAGGGTAGTGGCTAAACTGCGTTAATCCATTGCTGTACGCTTTAGTGGGCAGAACACAATGTGAGTGATATGATGATAGACCAATAGATGAATAAACCAGCGTGAAAGTCACAAATAAGTAAGTATATTGCAATATAATTTTAGTAAAATCAAAAAGTCTTGCTCTTGCCATAGCTAAAAATGCCATGTTAGATGGTGCTTTTTATTACCATTGTTGCGAGAGGCCTAATCAGAGTTTCACCTCTTGTCAGATATTACCTTTCCTCACACTCAAAACTTGAAATAAATAGTGTACATCACTCTGCAAACTGCACATTACATACTGGTGGTCGCCACACTGTTCAAATTATGTTCCCATTGAAAAGGCAGTTTTTGAAGTGCATGTAACATGTTACCAAATAAACGGATTTGCACAATTTTTTTTTAACCTGCTGATTCAGTCAGCTGATTTTTAGACTACCAAATTTTGTGATGATCCATGCATGGGACAGAAAACTAACAGGGGTAGATAAAGGAATGGTTTTCCATTTTAGCTTTCATAAGAAATTTTGCTCATACTTACAGCATTAATAGCAGAATGGATTTACGCTAAATGTTACTTGAAAACAGAACTTTTTTTAATCAAAAAAGCATGTTTTAGTTTGGTGTACATCTGTTTAATAGTTTCTGGCATATTATCATTTTAAAAAGCTGCAGAGTAGGGTTTAATGGGTTATACGTTTTCTGTGTTCTGCTATTTTAACTTGGGAGTCACGACCCACAAACCCTGTTAATCATATTTGGATTTTTTACTAAATGTGATTGGCTGTATTAGTGCTGATAATTGTTTTCCCTATCATCTTGAAATTTGTGAGTTGGCTCAGATTGCAGGTTTCTTGCTCTGCAAAAACCTTTTCCACGGTGATGGGGTGCAGCCACCCCAAAGGTGACTGACCACAAGGCAGCCTAGGGGTCCCCAGGACAAAGAAAAAATAAGTCTATTATAAATTGTATACTAGAACATTGCAACACAGCTCGTTTTTCATAAGCTGAAAACAGTTATTGCTTATTACTTGTGTTCTTTTTCTCAACGGCTTTGACGTAAATGGAGTACCTGCCCTGAACATTTTAGAACTGATTTAGTTATAATTTTTCTCCCTTTTTTCTCCCTTTGTCGACCAACCCAACACAGGTCTCTCAAGAATCTTGAAAAGCCGATCGGAGATGACGAAAAATCAAGTTGTGGATTGGGCCCTAGCGGAGTACATAGCATTTGGCTCCCTGTTGAAGGAAGGGATACACGTGCGACTGAGTGGTCAAGATGTTGAAAGGGGCACTTTTAGGTGAGTTGTGTCTCAAAAGAGCCAAAGCAGTTCAATGCAGCATGGATATTTTTCACACCTGGTTTGCTGAGACATACCTCCAAGACGGCGTCCAGTGTTTTGTGTATAGCCGGGTAAAATGGACTGTACTGTCCCCATAGAACTGTTGTGCTGGACACACGCCTCACCACCAACATCTTCACAAAAACACGCACGTACCAAAAACAACCTGCCATACTACACCAAGCCCACGCTTTCACACTACACCGGTTGCCAAAATATATACTTCTTCCGTTAGATAAAAAGTAATAATTTGAGGCTACTTTTTCCAGCCAGAAAAAAAAATATGTTTGGATCTCCCACCCCGGAAAATACGGGTGTGGAAAACCCAAACAATTGATAACCAGGTATTCCGAAGTTAAATCATGCATTCATTTCTTTCTGACCTTGTTATACTCGGGGCCTCAGTTGCTGAAAGTTTTGCCTGCATTTTAAGAACGGGCTTTGTGTCTTCTAACAGTCTAACATTGTCTGCATGGTGCATTTTTGCCAATGAGTTTTAGACACTCCTCTGCGCATCTCGTGGCATCCAGTATTTCATACCACATTGAAACTTTGGCATTTGAAATCTGGCTACGTAGGTTGAGTGGAAACAACATTAAGTGATGGGAGGAATGTTTGACCCTGGCATTCCCTCAAATCGAACTGTAAACCATTGTTTTATGCCAGCTTCACTCCTGATGTGGGGCACCTTTCCGTAAATCACTGTAGATCCTGCTGCAACAGGAAGAATCCAACCGAAATGGCCAGCCCTCCCTTGGGCCGTGTTATGAGCTGATAGACTCAGTGGCTGAGACTTATTCATGCATTGCACTCATTACCTTTTGTTGTTCTTCCCGATTCTTCTAGTTCCAGTATTGGTATGGAGAGAGACTCCTTAGGTTTTGTGGAAAAGGTGAAGTACAGCATTCGCAAACATAGTCCGTTCTTATGAGAGGTATCCCTTTCATACCTTTCCTGTGTACCTTAGCACCAGAGATGGAAAACATAGTTTGGTTAAAATAGGGTATCCTTCGCCCAGTTTTGTATTCCAAAAGCTGAGCTTTACATAAGATAAAAAGTCTATTGCTCTTTGCTATTGATCAGCTAGTCCTCAGGCTTTCCTAGTCAGTGACATCTTTTTGAGGAGTCTTACTGTTTGTTTCTTATTTATTTGCTTTTACATATGTGATACATATATATATATTAGAGACTATGCCCGTTATTGTTCCGGTTACTGTTCCCGTTACTGTTCCTTTTCTTGCTCATTCTGCCTAATCTCATCTGTTGTTAATGCTAGTTTATGGTGTATGTAATAATTAAAACATATACTGGTGGCTGCTATTCATGCAACAAATTCAAACAAGTAACTTTATGGTGGGGGAACATATTCGGACATGGGTTCTACTTAGCCTAAGTATTCTCATTATAAATCGAAATGGTGAATGAGTTCCGTGTTGTTGGTGTGGCTAATAAATAGTATACCAAACGAAAAACAAAAAAATGAAATTATAAAAATACCATTCAATTGGCAGGGAAAAGGATAAGCTGTGGTAAAAGATATGTGTGAGATGCCACAGCATAGTAATATGTAGCAGAGGAAACAAATAGACATCTTCCAACAATGCAAACAGAGACCTTGAGATCCTGATCCTAGTTTTCTTGTTTTTTTGTGTTCCTTGTTTTATTTTGCTTATTCTTAGTTTGCTCTGTGACAATGGAATGTTGGCAAATGGAACACCTCCAAGTTTGTGAGTCTGCTTTCTCTAGTGCTTTGTCTTAACAGTATGGGAATTGGGAGTTGGCAGAGCCCAGGGTCAAGGGAGCTAATGGGACAGCCGGAACTTTTGATGGATACTTTTAACTGCAGGTCCTCAATTTAGAAATATCTCCAGGTGTCAGACTAGAACCTTAAAATGTTCTCAACAGGGCTCCACATACGGTGGCTTGACTATGACTTGACTCTTGCCACTGGAAGTGACAAAGCAGTGCTGCATGTATGTGCCACTCCTTTGTCTTTCAATATCGTTCCAGGGCTTGGGGGGTTGCAGAAATACCGTTGAGGTCATTATTATGTGGCCTGATACCTGGGCAGGATGTTGCCACTCCCTCCCCCACCCCCCCCTCAACAGCACTGATTGGGGTGAGCTCCTCCAATCAGACCCTCTGGGGGAGGGCAAAAAGAATGTGGTTACCTTTGAAGGGTGTATGCTTTCTGCTCCTCCCAGTGGGTGAGGGGTGAGCAGGGGCGTTTTGGGTAAAAAGATTGGTTGGCCTGTTATAGGTTTGAGAGCATTGCCTAATGTTGGTGTGGCCAGCCTTCACCCTCCTTTTCCAATTGGAATCCCTGTGCTTAGTGGGCTTTCTGGCATTGGGGGTCAGAGCGGAGGTAAACCAGTACAGAAATATTGCTTGGAAATTTTGGAGTGGAGAGCACTACCCCAAGTCCAGGGGGCTGCTCTTCACAAATGGCCTCCATGGTTGTCTAGTCGACAGATTCCTACTTAATGAATCACTCTGCTGCTGTGACCCACAGAAATTGATCCACTTGAGATCCTGCTGTAAGGGGGCAATGTTCCCTTTTCAGTAGGACCTCTTCCTCCTGAATCAGTGTTGAGGGACAGAGTTATGCCCCCTGGCATCGATCGAACTGAAATCAATTAGCGATTAATGGCCCTGACTGCTTTCAGTTTCTTTGAGTGATGTCAAGGTTAGCAAAAAACTGATAGATTATACCCTAATCTGTGACTGGAGTGAATGTTTGATTAGTTCTACATTCTGTCCATCAACTGTTCTTTTTGCATTTGTCGCTCCAAGTGGGAAGAGTATGCCCAGACGTGGGTCCTGTGCTCACTATGCCACCAAATTCAAGCTAGCCTGGCTGAAGAGGGATGATACCCTGAAACCGGTCCCAGGATGCTTGTTTCTGGTCCAGGGAGGACCTGGTCTGGCAGTTTAGGCTGGACTATTCCTATGGGGAACAGGGTCAAGACGGATTTGCATATGGCTGGGTCCAAACTGGAATGGCATGGTGAGCAAAAAAACTGATGGATTAAACCCAGATCTGTGACTGGGGGTGAATCTTTGATTTGTTCTGCATTCCGTCTCTCAACTATTATTTTTGTCTTTGAGTGATGTCAGCATGCCGTGCTGCCTTATTGACACACAAATGAAAAAAAAAAAACCTTTAGGACATAAGCGAAACTGTTTCCTCGCATTCTGAAGTTTTTTTTGCTTAAAGCAAGTCATTCTGGTCCAAGTACTAGAAGGCATTTTTTGCCGCTGTGCATTGAATGAACTGTTCTTGTCCTTCACAATATGGAGGTGCGGTGGGCATTTATGTCTTATCCACCTCAGTTAAGAGGTTAAAGGATATCGGTTAGCTCTTTCGGCCTTTCTGTTTTTATCTGATCAGCCAGCTCAACTTAAATCACCTATTAGGAGTCTTTTTATTGGAGATCTGCCTCACATGGTTCCCCCAAAGCAGTTTGTTGTGCTTCAGTTGGACTTGATTTTAGTTCTGACGTTCTTTATGTGCATGGCTTTTGAGTCTCCGCACAGCTGCTTACTGATCGCTATTTTTTTTCTCAAAATAGTCTTACTGATTACCATCACCTTTGTTCTGCACCTGAGTGAACTGCTGATGCTCTCAGTGAAACCACCCTATACCACCTTCTTAATATATAAATCAGTGCTGGAGATCCAGACAGTCTTCTTGAACAAAAGCCTTGATCCATTTCCAATTTGGGCAATCTATGATACAGCCAACGTTTTACACACTGCTTCACCCTTCAAAGGAGGAGGAGAAGCAACACTGGCTCAATGCTTAAAGCCATAGAACGTTTACATTGAACTCACAAGGGATCATTGTTTGGATGATCAGCTCTTTGTAGGATCCCTTGTAGCAAAGAAATGGAAAGTGGTTCAGAACAGAACCTAGCCAAGGTGAATTGCCCTGTTCATCAAAATCTTCTGCCCACTGGCCAAGAGGCAACCCCCACACGGTGCCACTTCTTGGCACACAAGTGCATTGCTTGGAAAATTCTCTGGGTCCAGCCAGGTGCCTGTGACTATTCGGACGGTGAGGAATCAACAGATAGATAGATTATCCACCAAAAAGGCATTACAGAAGGTAAGTAACTTGTTCATTTGTTTCGTATCAGGTCAGCCTGTGGATGGCCAAGGCCATGCATTTAGACGAGCAGTAGAGGTTACTGTGAAAGGGCTTGTTGTAAGGGCATTTGTGTAGTGAAAGACGTGGCAACAAGTTCTGGGCCTCATGTCGGGCAGGACATAAGAGACTAATGGTATGTAGCAGGTATATACTCCAGAGTGCACATGTCACATAGTTGAGCTTCTGCCTGTATATTCGCCTCTGAATTTCCATGTATTTACAGTTGAAAGAATATGTGTTTATCGTTGATTGGCTGAGTACCGATGCATAATTCTGTTTGAATGTGTTTGTGCATATCCATTTCTGCCTGTTTTTGAGCACATGTTGCAGTGCATGTGAATGCATTTTGAGTAGCTGAGTGATGCCTTCTGCGTCTGCATGCTTCTCTGCATTACTGTGAGTGTAAAAGTGTATGTATTTGCACATATTTGTGTATGTGTGCATCTGTACAAACACATTTTAACACATTGTGTACAAGTTTTTCTACAACGTAGGCATGTCAGAATATCCGACTGAGGAGCTCTTGAACCGAGGAGATGTACATTTAGGGAGTGGGGGAGATCGAGGGAGTGTGTTTTTTTAAGAGGGCAACCCTTTCCGTACAGAACTGCACTGATGGTTGCTGCCTCATCCCTGCCAGAAAATACCACCATGACATCATGAACTTTAATTACCTTTTACACTAGAATGCACCTGTTGAGTGTTTATCATTCACAAGCCCGTCGGTACATCAGCGGCGCCCCTTCAGCCCATCAGCAGCAGTGTATTTCCTACACCTCTTGCATCCATCCTTCCAGCTCTCCCAGGCTCCATTAATCAAAATCTGAACGGGGCACCGAGGCACATTATCAAAACAGAGATGACTGGAGCAATTACTGTAATCCATTAACTGCCTGAGTAATGGGTCCGGGCAACTGAGTGTATCGCTCCAATATGTTCGGCTTCTCCAGCAAGGAGGCGGGGCAGACTCGGAAGAGACATCCTGCGTCCAGCCGGTAACGTGGCTGCCAGAATTGAACGGATAAAAAGGTGCTGGTTGCCGTCTGCTCGTCATTTACCCATCCCGCACCTCAGGAACCATGTGAATTGTAGGCCTGTGATGTTACTTAACGTTGGGAGGAGTGGGGCAACAGCGGTATATGACCCCAGGGTATAGAGGGAGCAGTGGAGATAGTGTGTACTTAAAGCCGCGGGAGAGCGCAGGCCTTCAAGGAACCCTGTCAGATCTTCTCAGTCAGTCCTGTGCTGAAAAGCCTGACTACCCAAATCAACGTGGGGTTGTGGGAGAGAGTACAAAATGGAGTGACCTAGGCTTGAATCTAGGCCTCAAATCACGAAAGCTTGTTCCCTGCCTAATCTGCATCTCAGGATGATTGCTTGAAAACGTGATATTCGTTTGTTTAGTTTGCAGCCATACGTTTTTGAACACGATGGCTGTCCACGAGGATATTAGTAGTGTATAATAACTCATAATAATGGGGTGTTAACAAAAAAACAGGTTGATAATTCAAAGAAAGTAAACAACTTTTTGTGAGCAAAACTGCTAATGCAGACTACAGACAGACACACAAATAGGTATTTAATTCCTGTATTTCCACGGCTAATAGTTTTTTTGCTTTTTTAATATGTGACAAAAAGCTACTTATTTCCAAGTATTTATTTTTTTGTTTTTCCAATTTCTTGTTATTCTTTTAACCCCTTCGCTGCCAGGCCTTTTTTTTTGGCTATTTGGGGCAGGGCGCTTAGGCCCTCATAACGTTTTGTCCACATAAGCTTCCCACGCCAAATTTGCGTCCTTTTTTTCCAACATCCTAGAGGTACCCAGACTTTGTGGGTTCCCCTGAAGGAGGCCAAGAAATTAGCCAAAATACAGTGAAAGTTTCGTTTTAAAAAAAATGGAAAAAAGGGCTGCAGAAGAAGGCTTGTGTTTTTTCCCTGAAATTGACATCAACAAAGGGTTTGCAGTGCTAAAATCACTAGCTTCCCAGCTTTCAGGAACAGGCAGACTTGAAACAGAAAACCCAATTTTTCAACACACTTTTGGCATTTTACTGGGACATACCCCATTTTTATGATTTGTTGTGCTTTCATCCTCCTTCCAGTCAGTGACAGAAATGGGTGTGAAACCAATGCTGGATCCCAGAAACCTAAACATTTCTAAAACGTAGACAACATTCTGAATTCAGCAATGGGTAATTTGTGTAGATCCTACAAGGGTTTCCTACAGAAAATAACAACTGAAATAAAATAAATATTGAAATTGAGGTAAAAAAACAGCCATTTTTATATACGTTTTACTCTGTAACTTTTTCCTGCAATGTCAGATTTTTTAAAGCAATATACCGTTACGTCTGTTGGACTCTTCTGGTTGTGGGGATATATAGGGCTTGTAGGTTCATCAAGAAACCTAGGTACCCAGAGCCAATAAATGAGCTGCACCTTACAGTGGGTTTTCATTCAATACCTGGTATACAGCAATTCATTTGCTGAAATATAAAGAGTGAAAAATAGGTATCAAGAAAACCTTTGTATTTCCAAAATGGGTACAAGATAAGGTGTTGAGGAGCAGTGGTTATTTGCACATCTCTGAATTCTGGGGTGCCCATACTAGCATGTGAATTCCAGGGCATTTCTCAAATAGACGTCTTTTTTACACACTGTCTTATATTTGGAAGGAACAAATGTAGAGAAAGACAAGGGGCAATAACACTTGTTTTGCTATTCTATGTTCCCCCAAGTCTCCCGATAAAATTGGTACCTCACTTGTGTGGGTAGGCCTAGTGCCCACAACAGGAAATGCCCCAAAACACAAAGTGGACACATCACATTTTCTCAAAGAAAACAGAGGTGTTTTTTGCAAAGTGCCTAACTGTGGATTGTGGCCTCTAGCTCAGCCGCAACCTAGGGAAACCTAACAAACCTGTGCATTTTTGAAAACTAGAGACCTAGGGGAATCCAAGATGGGGTGACTTGTCGGGCTATCACCAGGTTCTGATACCCAGAATCCTTTGCAAACCTCAAAATGTGGTTAAAAAAATACTTTTTCCTCACATTTCGGTGACAGAAAGTTCTTGAATCTGAGAGGAGCCACAAATTTCCTTCCACTCAGCGTTCCCCCAAGTCTCCCGATAAAAATGGTACCTCTCTTGTGTGGGTAGGCCTAGTGCCCGCGACAGGAAATGCCCCAAAACACAAAGTGGACACATCACATTTTCTCAAAGAAAACAGGTGTTTTTTACAAAGTGCCTACCTTTGGATTTTGACCTCTAGCTCAGCCGCCACATAGGGAAACCTACCAAACCTGTGCATTTTTTAAAACTAGAGCCCTAGGGGAATCCAAGACGGGGTGACTTGTCGGGCTCTCACCAGGTTCTGTTACCCAGAATCCTTTGCAAACCTCAAAATGTGGCTAAAAAAATACTTTTTCCTCACATTTCGGTGACAGAAAGTTCTGGAATCTGAGAGGAGCCACAAATTTCCTTCCACCCAGCGTTCCCCCAAGTCTCCTGATAAAAATGGTACCTCACTTGTGTGGGTAGTCCTAGTGCCTGCGACAGGAAATGCCCCAAAACACAACATGGACACATCACATTTTCTCAAAAGAAAACCGAGGTGTTTTTTGCAAAGTGTCTACCTGTGGATTTTGGCCTCTAGCTCAGCCGCCACCTAGGGAAACCTACCAAACCTGTGCATTTTTGAAAACTAGAGACCCAGGTGAATCCAAGACGAGTGACTTGTGGGTCTCGCACCAGGTTCTGTTACCCAGAAACCTTTGCAATCCTCAAAATTTGGCAAAAAAAAAAACACTTTTTCCTCACATTTCGGTGATAGAAAGTTCTGGAATCCGAGGAGCCACAAATTTCCTTCCACCCAGTGTTCCCCCAAGTCTCCTGATAAAAATGGTACCTCACTTGTGTGGGTGGGCCAAGTGTTTGTGATAGGGAAGAGCCAAAAACAGGTCGAAATTGAGGGGGAACCAAAGTGGGTCCAAAAGGGCAGTTTGAAAAAAAATATTTAGGCTGACAAGTGCAGCAGAAATTTTATCGGTATAGATGAGACAATGCTGTGTGGTAGGATTTTTGTGGATTCCTGCAGATTCGGAAGGTTCCATCGCAAAAATGTGGGAAAAATTTGTGCTTTCCAGCAAAGTTGCAGGTTTGGAGGGCATTATGGGTAAGGAAATGGTGCGGGTGCATGTGAAGCACACCACCTTGGAATCAACTAGATGTTTAGTTTTCAGATGTGTCTAGGTCTTGTGGATTTTTCTACATGGCAGCTTCCCAATGTAAAAACAAAAGTGCAGCCCTCACCATTCCAAGTGGGACGATTTTGAGTTACCAAGGTCTCATGGCCCAAATGTAAAACAAAAAACAAAAATAATCAAATGTCCTCACTTGCCATGGGATAAGATGTTTTAGTGTGCAGGGGAGAGCTGAATGACTGTTAGCCCCTTCAGTTCTGGTGGGGGCATAACCAGGCCCATACTGGTTTGTAGCCACCACTCCACTATTTTCTGTTATTGTTTTTATTCCCTGGCATCTAGTAGACTTTCTGCCCCCCCCCCCCCCGGGTTTGGATCAGGGGTAATTGCCAATATGTCCAATGTGGGCAGAACAACTTTGGCCCCATTCATTTGGGGTGGGGGTATGGCCATACCCCCAACCTCTTATTTTGAAAAAAACAAATCTTCCCTGGTCTCTGGTGGGCTTTCTGTCCCCCTTGGGGGCATGTGAGCCTTCCAAAAATAGGCCAATCTGCCCCAAGGGGGGCAGTTATGGGCAACAGTAATGTGCCCCCATGGAGAGCGACCCTTCCCTAAGGGGCTGCCCCCCAAAACAAAACACACACATACACACACACAGCAATCCATGGTGTCTAGAGGTTTCGATCTGCCCCCGGGGGGACAGAAATGGCCTAATATTAATCCCCACCCCCGAGCGACCCTTGCCCAAGGGGTCGCTCCCCAAACATAAAAAGAAAAAAAAAAACAATAAATAAAATGATACCTGGTGTCTAGTGGATTATTGGCCTAATAATTTTAGGCCGAGCCTAGAAATAAATTGCCCCCCTGGGGAGCAGCCCTTGCCCAAGGGGCCGCTCCCCTTATTTCATAAGCAGAAAAAAAAAAATCCCTAGTGTCTAGTGGCATTTCTGCTGCCCGATCGCATCGCGATCGGGCAGCAGAAATGCTCTTTCGAGACATGAAAGGAGAGGAAAGGCCTTTCCTCTCCTTTCATGCCTCTCTGCCCCCTCCACGTGATCGGAGGAGAAATACTTTTGCATTTCTCCTTCGATCGGGCTCTGGAAGCTGAGCTTCCAGTGCCGGGGGGAAGGCCTCTCATGAGGTCAGCGTGCAAAAGTGCGCTGACGCCATCAGGCGCCACGGGGGGCGGGGGTGGAAGGGGAAGCGATTCTCCTTCCATCTCTGCCCAGGGGAGTGGGGTACTGGCCATAGGGGGGAGCGCTAGCTCTCCCCTGGGGGCCCATAGCCGGACGAGGTGGTCTCGTCCGCGGCACCCAAGCAGTTAATAATCTTATGCAATTAATGTATTAATTCCCCCATAGATGCACACATACTTTTAAGGCTACTTGAGGTGCCAGTTAAGCTTTGCCTTGAGTATTTTACCCTACTGAGTTGAGAGGCTGACCTTGATGTCAAGACTCACACATGATACCGGTAGACCTTCCCCTATGCTTTTCTTACATAGCTTGACCGTGTTTGTTTACCCGATTCCTACATTTCTCAATCTACCACAAATTTTTCAGGAATTACAGACAGGTATTGTGTTGTCAGTACGCATTTTATAGACTTGCTGCAAGTCAGACAGTTGATTTCACAAGGAGATTGAGTGAATTAGGTATTTCTTTGAAGAGATGCATCGATATTTTTACTTTGAGATGGAAAACAAAGATTACGTTTAATCTTCTGGTTCCACTGAAAGAAATTATGAATAACCCTTTGTTATATCCCAATTTCCTCGTGGAAGATATGCGCTGTCAACATTCATTCTGTTCTCAACAACTAAAGGTTTCCACAAACAGACCAGGAAGAAAGTTGTACTGTGAACATTATTAAAAAGAAGGATACGCAGAGAGAGGTAAAGTTCAGCGCACGGCACAGGTGGCCTGACCTTTCATTTAATCTAGTTAATGAGTGTTCGTCTGGCTGCTCTGAAGGCTTGGTGGCGGCTGTTACACTTGTGCCAGCCTGGCTGCATGTTATCACCTTCCTTCTTATTAGCATCTGTGAATGTAAACATATTTTTTTAAAGCTGCAGTTTTCATGTGACTCTGCGCAGTAGCTCCTCCCTTGCAGTCACCCTGCAAACAAACATTGGAACCTCATAGGCACTTTGACGTATTTAATGCCCATAGCATGCATGGTTGCCCAAGGGGCATCCAACTGGTCCACTTCAACTTTCCCATTCTATCCAAATCTAAGAATGGATAAAAATGTGGAACTAGAGATTTATTTAGGGACACTTTACATTTCTGCATCTGCCTTGCCTGAGCCCGTCCAGGATGCTTTTCTGAGAACTCCTGCTGCTCCTGAATATGAAGGTAAAGATGACCTGTGCCTCCTGATATTGGCGGCCTCTCAGCTGCCTTCAATACACAAACCATCCTACTCACATATGCACCCTGAAGTGTCAAATGGGATTCATCAGCAGTGTCTGTTTCTCCACCTAGCTTTCTAACTGACTCTGGGTACTCCAGTTCCCAAAAGAACCCTGTTACCTGCAGAGTTCCCTATTATTCCATACTGTTCCTAGCATCTTCAGTCTCTAAGTGGAGCTGTTTGGTGCTCTACTTACAGAAGAATCAAGCTTCACGAACTTGCTGATGATACACAAGTGTACTTGATAGTCTTCTCTGCTACAGACACCCAAAGCCTGAAAAGCTGCCTGCACTTAATGCATACCTGGATGTCAAGCTTAACCCAACTATGGCCCTTATTACAACCCACAGCGGTAGCAACAAACACCATGGCGGTAACCGCCAACAGCCAGGTGGAAGACAATGTACCGCCCACAGCATTACAACACGCCTATCTGCCAGCTTTTCCGGTGTGGTACGAACGCCATCAAAAGCACGGCGGAAACAGAACACTGAAGGGAAACGACTCACCTCTCGACATTCAAGAAAGAACCACAACGCCATGGAGCCCGAGCTGCACTTTTTTCCAATGCTGGTGTACTGTCTCATTCACCAGGAACACAAACGCCGGCGAAGACGACCACGGTGAGTACTGCACCTAGCACACAAGGGAGGGGGGAGGAAAAAGAGAGTGACACACACATGCAACACGCAACACCGCAACCCCCACCACCCACAACACCATACACACAATCAGATGCAATAACATTACATATACACCCTGTAACCCTCAGGAATAACGCAAGGACAAAAGGAATGGAGTAAAATGAGTGTAAAAGTACAGTTTTAGATATATACATCCTTAAACAATAAACAGTATGTACACTATATACAAAAGGAGGGACAATGCCCACTCCAAAGTGTCCGTGGCCCACTGGGCCATAACACATAGGCCAAGGCCACAGTCTCTCAAGTGGGTGACTTGCCCACTGCTTGGTGTTGGGGAGTGCAAGGCCACAGTCTCAAGTGGGTGACTTGCCCACTGCTTGGTCCTGGGGGGTGCAAAGCCACAGTCTCTCAAGTGGATGCCTTCTTTAACTGGTTCTGGAGGGGGCCTTGTGCCCAGTGTGCTTCATCCTGGCAAGGAGGGGCTGAGTGGATGCCTTCTTCCACTGGTTCTGGAGGGGGCTTTGGGCCCAGTGTGCTTCATCCTGGCAAGGAGGGGCTGAATGGATGCCTTCTTCCAGTGGTTCTGGAGAGGGCCCAGTGTGCTTCATCCTGGATGGGGCAAGGTCACAGTCTTTCACCTGGGTGTCACACCGACTGGTGTTGCATGGGCCAGGACGCACTGCAGCCCATGTAGTCACCACTACACACTGCTCGCTGGTGGTGACGGCTGCTCAGTGGATGCCAGTTGTGCTGCAGGTGGCGGTGCTGGCATTGGTGGTGGTAGCCTCCAGGCCTTCACCTGCAGCCTTAGACGGCTGTCCACTGGGGCTGTTGCTGCTGGCAGTTGTGCTGCTGGCGGCGGTGCTGGCAGCGGTGCAGGTGGCAGTGGTGGTGGTAGCCACCAGACCTTCACCTGCCTCCTCAGACGGCTGCCCACTGGGACTGCTGCTGCTGGCAGTGGTACTGCTGGCGGCGGTGCTGGCGGCAGTGCAGGTGGCAGTGCTGGCCGCGGTGTAGGTGGAGGTGACAGCAGTGGTGGTGGTAGCCTCCAGGCCTTCACCTGCAGCCTCGGACGGCTGAAGTGCAATGGCTGGTGTTGTGTGCCCCTTCCTGCCCTTGGCAGATGGTGGTGCCTCCTTACTTCTGCCAGCTGGTGTCTTTTTCTTGCCTTTGATGGTTGGTGGTGCGTCTTTCCCCTTGCTGGCTGGTGTCCCCTTCTTGCCCTTGCTAGGTGGCGGACCCTTCTTGGCCTTGGCAGGTGGTGCTGGCACACTGGCTTGGCTGACGGGTGCATCCTTGGAGCCTCTCACACCTTCAGTTGCTGCAGAAAACACAGTGACCGTAGTCTGGGTGGCTGAGGTGCTGGGCTGGGTTCTGGCCACCCTGGCCTGAGGTGAAGGATGGGGTATGGAATAGGTCAATGTTGGCGAGGAAAAGCTTCTTAGGGACACTGGGGTGGGAAGAGGGTGAAGGTTTGGGTGTGGAGGAAGAAGGAGTGGTTGTAGGAGGTGTCAGTCTGCTGCGTTTTGGTGCAGGTGCATGGGCTGGATGCTGTTGAGAGGTGGATGGCTGTTGGGTGTCTGAGTGCTTGTGTTTGTGTACTTTGGGCGGAGTGGGGCACAGACACAGTGGGAAAAGACATATTAATATTGAATTTGTTTGAAAATCACCTCTGCTCACCCTTTTTTCACCCTGGAGTTCAACCATTGAGGATTAATAGGAGATGGAGACATCCCTCGTGTACAGACCCCTGGTGGACCTGGCGACAATGGAGGACAGGCATATTATCCTGACCTACAGACTTGATAGGGCCACAATCCAAGAAATGTGTGCCCAATTGGAGCCAGACCTGATATCTGCTATCCACCACCCCACAGGTATCCCCCCTCTAGTGCAGGTCCTGTCAGTGGTCCATATCCTGGCAAGTGGTTCCTTCCAAGTGACAGTGGCCATGGCATCAGGGATGTCACAGCCTATGTTCTCAAACATGCTGACCAGAGTGTTGTCTGCCCTGCTGAAACACATGCACAGCCCTATCGTATTACCCCAGGTGGAGGATTTGGCCACAGTGAAGGCAGACTTCTATGCACTGGGCCATATCCCCAACATCATTGGTGCCATTGATGGTACACATATTGCATTTGTCCCCTGTGCCCCTTCTGCCCCCTGGAGAAATGAACAAGTGTTCAGAACTAGGAAAAGCTTTCACTCTCTGATTGTGCAGATGGTGTGTTTGGCGGACCAGTACATCTCCCATATCAATGCAAAGTATCCTGGCTCTGTGCATGATGCCTTTATCTTGAGGAATATTAGCATCCCATATGTAAAGTCTCAACTCCACAGGCACCGGGTGTGGCTAATAGGTGAGTTTATGGTCCCCACCCAGTTGATGTAGGTATATGGGTGTGGGTTTGGCCTTAAAGGTGAGTGTGTGGCTAACAGGTATCCCTCGATATTTTCAGGTGACTATGGTTATCCCAACCTCTCATGGCTACTGACCCCAGTGAGGAATGCCAGGACAAGGGCAAAGGAACGTTACAGTGAGGCACATGGACGAACAAGGAGGATCATTGAGCGAACCTTTGGCCTCCTGAAGTCCAGAATCCGGTGCCTCCATCTGACAGGTGGATCGCTGTACTACTCACCCAAGAAGTTGTGCCAGATCATCGTTGCATGTTGCACAACCTGGCCTTGCGATGCCAGGTGCCTTTTCTGCAGGAGGATGAGCCTGGGGATGGTCGTGTGGCAGCGGTGGAGCCTGTGGACAGTGACGAAGAGGAGGCAGAGGAAGAGGATGTGGACAACAGAACAACACTAATTCAACAGTACTTCCAGTGACACACAGGTAAGACACTGTAACTTCACCTTCCATTGCAGATTTGTGTTTGACATTGAACATGGCAGCCCAATTTCCCTATTTTCATGGCCACTTACTGTACACATACAGTATCTGTGCCCCACTCTGGCTCCTGGTGTGTTTACTGCTGCCCACTACAGGTCATACCTTTGTAAATATTACAGTACATTTGAATTGCAATGTTTACAGTTTGTGAAACTAATACATATGTCAAACAATTCACAAACTCCATACTTGAATTTGCTCAAATGGTGTTTATTTAGGTGCTAATAAGTGGAGGGGGTATTGCAATGGGCTGGATTGGTGATGGAGGAAAGTCCAGGGTAGAGTCCAGTCTATTTGTATCACAGGTGCATTGTCCAAGGGGACATAGGAAGGGGAGCAATGTCAGTTCAAGGTGGACAGGGTGACAGAGTGGGACAGAAGGGTGACAATCAGGAGAGTCTTATTTCCTGGCAGGGGTCTTGGCAATGTTCTCTGGCTTCTGCCTGGATCGCAGGGACCGTGTGCGGGGTGGTTCTCCTTCTGCAGGGGGTGGGGTGCTGGTGGCCTGTTGTTCCTGTGGTGTGGCCTCCTGTCCACTAGCTTTGGCGGAGGTGGAGAGCTGTTCATCGGTGTGGCTAGTGTCAGGGGCCCGTGA
The DNA here is from genome assembly GCF_031143425.1 of Pleurodeles waltl. NCBI lineage: Eukaryota > Metazoa > Chordata > Amphibia > Caudata > Salamandridae > Pleurodeles > Pleurodeles waltl. The sequence goes on along the minus strand of NC_090445.1, from coordinate 1,367,050,342 downwards.
GTGTGCCACTGCCTCCCTCGTGTTGGCCATGTCTGCCAGCATCCCTGCAATGGTGACCAGGGTGGTGTGGATGTCCCTCAGGTCCTCCCTGATCCCCAGCTACTGTCCCTCCTGCAGCCGCTGGGTATCCTGCAACTTGGCCAGTATCTGGCCCATGGTCTCCTGGGAATGATGGTATGCTCCCAGGATGTTTGTGAGTGGCTTGTGGAGAGTCGGTTCCCTGGGCCTGTCCTCCCCCTGTCGCACAGCATTCCTCCCATCTTCCCTGTTGTCCTGTGCCTCTGTCCCCTGAACCGTATGCCCACTGTCACTGACCCCAGGTCCCTGATCGTCCTGTGTTTGTGGGGTTGCCTGCCTGGGGTCCCTGTAGTGGTGGACACACTGCTGATTGACGTGTCCCGGGGACAGAAGGATGGGCCTGCTGGGTGGGTGCTGTGGTTGTGTTTCCTGAGGAGGGAGGCTCTGTGGTGGGTTGGGACTGCGCCTGGGTAACCGACTGTCCAGAGGTCCCTGATAGGCCAGGTTGGTCATCGTGATCCAGGCATGCAGAGCTGCTGTCATCACTGTGGGCCTGTTCTGGGGGGGACTGGATGTGGCTGGCACCTCCTCTCTGGTGACGTTGAGTGGGGGTCCTGTGGGGATGTAAATGCAATGTTATTGTTTCTGCGTGTGCCATCATGTGCATGGGTATGTTTCTTTCTATGGTTAATATTAGCAAGTCAGCTTTGGCTTGTGTGAGTTGTGATTGGTTTGGCTAAGTGATTGTCACTAGTGTGCATGCTGTGGTGATGGGTGTCCATGCAGGTCTGTGATGGGGGTTTATGCATTGCTGTTGCATGCAGGGCTTGATATTGGGAATGGTGGGTTGTGATGGTGGGGTATATGTGAGGTGGTGGAGTGATAGGGGTTAGGGTAGGGGTTGTTGTCTGTGATGGCATGCAGGTAGGGTGGGGGATAAAGTAGTAAGGATTTGACTTACCAAAGTCCAGTCCTCCTGCGACTCCTGCCAGGCCCTCAGGATGCATAATCGCCAAGACTTGCTCCTCCCATGTTGTTAGTTGTGGGGGAGGAGGTGGGGGTCCACCGCCAGTCCTCTGTACAGCTATCTGGTGTCTTGCAACCACGGAACGTACCTTCCACCCTAGGTCGTTCCACCTCTTCCTGATGTCATCCCTTGTTCTGGGTGCTGTCCCACGGCGTTGACCCTGTCCACGACTCTCCGCCATAGCTCCGTCTTCCTTGCAATAGATGTCTGCTGCACCTGTGATCCGAATAGCTGGGGCTCTACCCGGATGATTTCCTCCACCATGACCCTTGGGCTCCTCCTCTGAGAACCTGGGGTGTCTTTGTGGTGCCATGGGTGTAGTGTGAGTGGTATGTGTGAGGGTGGGTGGAGTGATTTGTTGGGGTGTGTGCTGTGAGGTGCGTGGATGGTGTATGGGTGATGGTGTTTTGTGGCTCAGATTCAGTGGGTGCTCCTGCTTGTCTCTCTCATTTGTCAAAATCTTTGGGTCGTAAAGGGTTGTGGGTAGTGTGTGTGTGTGTGTGTGTGTGTTTTATAGTGGTGTGGATGTGGTGTGTGTATGTGTGTCAGGTGTGTGTAGTTTGAATTGTCCAATTTGGTGTAGTTTTGTATGTGTGTGTGTATTTTGAGCGCAGCAGTGTGTACCGCCAGTGGTTTACTGCGGTTGAATGACCGCCGCACTGATTCGTGGGTCATGATGCTGTGGGCGTATTTCTGTTGGCATAACGGTGTGGGTTTTGGTACCACCATTTTATCACTGACCTTTGGGCTGATAGACTTGTGTGTGTGTTTGTATAGTTGCGGATTTCTATGTGTGGGTCATAATATGGGTAGCGGTATACCGCCGCGGTATGTTGACGGTAGTCAGCATGGCGGTAAGCGGCAGTTACCGCCAATGTTGTAATGAGGGCCTAAATCAGAATATTCACAATTAGCCATTAACAACAAACATGAAACAATACAAACCTGTCTCAATCACATGAACCTTGACAGTTTAGAAGCCCAAGTTTTACTGAATACCAGGTCAATTGAAATCACCCTAGACACCATCCTCACCTTCAAGCAGCACATTGCCAAAAAAAGAATGATGGCCTGGTGCCAGCTCTGTCTTCTAAAGAAAGTGAAGTAATTTCTCCCAGAATGCTGTGTTAGCACTGCTGTTCAAATCCTCCTATTCTTACATCTGGATGATGCCAACACCCTGCTCCGGAGCCTCCCACAGTGGGACCTCTTAAGGACACCCCACACACTGCAGCGCATCTCAGCCAGGGCCTAAAGAAATATGATCACATCACCACAATCCTGAGGGAACTTCATTGGCTCTACTTGCTAGCCCACACCAGCTTCGAAGCCAGCATGCCATTTAAAAGCACTCAGAGTCAACAGCTCCTCCCACCATTCCAACAGGCTCACTTTCTAGTTGTTCTTGGCACACCCACAGGTTGGACATTTTGAGACGGCAGACTATGCAGTATAAAGGATTAAAAAAAACAGGCTGCTGACATTCTCCTTTGTGCACCCAAGTTTGGAAGCAACATTTCTATATCCATCAGGATCTCCCTACTGCTGCTCCTATTTAGGGAAGAGTTGAAGAAGCACCTGTCAAAACCTGATTCAGAGAGCCAGAGAGCAAGCAGGAATTACAGAAACAAAAGACCCACAGTGAGTTCAAAAATTTGAATGTCAAGCCTAATACTTAGTTTGGGTAGTGAAGCAGTATTTACTCTACATGCAAAAACAATATACTAAATAATCCACACAGTTATCTTTCAAGGCTAGCGCCCTAGTACAGAGTGCAGCCCCTCGCAGGTTCTCTATCCCTGTTCTAACTGTATGCTAAACACTGCATCCTTGGCGGGTTTCAGGAGGTTAGTCCAGGTGCGGCTCACATTAGCATGTGCATTAGTGTCTGGCTTTAGCCTCGGAAGTTCAGCTCTTCATGTTGTAAACCGGCAAGCTCGTACAACTTCCAAAAGTTTCTGTGGCGCTGCTTCTTCTGTCCCAACAGTGGCTTTCAAAAGCAACCAAGTGTCTTGCCTGCATTCCAACAATGAGCATTTAGCACTGTATCCTCCTGATGTCAGTGAGGTTGGTGCGCTGAGGCAGCAGACAGCACCGCCTTCCAGGTGCAGCAGCTCCTTCTTCTCGGTTCTTGCCGTTAATGTGTTGCAGCAACAGCAGTGCCACACAGTGACGACTTGTATCTATGATTCTCTGACTCTCTGAGTCCCTATGATGGTCTCTGAGACTCCTTTAACACAGGTGATGACCAATGTTCCCTCTAATTTTTTTCCACTGTGTGCGGCAGTGTGCAGTCTCTGTGCGCTGCAGCCAAGGATACGTGCGCCAAGAAATTGACCATTCACGCGTGCGCAGCGCATAACTAGCCAAGATCTTTGGCATTATCCTCTCCATACCACTAAAGCAAAAAAGGGATATCATTGCTCCATGCAATAGGGCATCAAGGCAGTTTTGTGACCTGGTTGCACACCCCAAGGACATGACCTGTTAGGGGAGCACGTATATTGTTCTAAAAGGCTTATTTAGGCTTAGAAAGTGATAACGCATATAAACTACCACAAAGTATAGGAATGGTGGAACATTCGATAACAGCACATTTTCTACTGTTCTGAAGCATTTCCTAGCTCATTAACCATTAATTTCCAAGACAAATATCACTTCCTCGCTTGTATGCTAAAGTACGCCAAATGATGTTTAAAACACTCCCCGCAGCATTTAAACGCTGCTTTCATTGACTTCAATCCAGATTCAAATATGAGCATTATCTGCCTTAGGGGAGCACGTATATCGCTCTAAAAGGCTTATTTAGGCTTAGAAAGTGATAACGCATATAAACTACCACAAAGTATAGGAATGGTGGAAAATTTGATAACAGCACAACGTGTACGCTTGCCAAAGGGGCCTGCGCGATGGGGGAAGGAAAGGTGCGTGCGCGCCTTACAGGGAACATTGGTGATGACCCAGTGTTCCTAGTGGCCCCTTACTGCCATCTGGGGGTCATGGGCATCGGTGACGATCCCCGTGAAGTAGGTTCTTCCAGCCCATGGGTCCAACAGTCTCGGTGACCTCTTTCTGATATAAGGGAGTCCAAAGACAGGTGAAAATCCCAGTAGCCAGAGCTGCCATGGGCAACGGCTCCAAAAGTCTCAGTGGCAATGTGCGGGACCCCAGCACTGTTAATGGTCACCTCAAAATATACGGGAGGTCACAGACACGGGCAATGGCCCCAATGGGACCCATGACCCCACCTACAGCCTGCAACTTCATGGCCTCCCGGCGGGAGTTACCGACTTCTACCAGACAGCAGATGGCACTCTCCAACACTGGTACTGAATGGACCCTGGCCATGCTCACAACGATCCACTTGCCAGAATCCCTTCTCATCCTTGCTCCCTCCAGGCTTTCTCCTCCTCCTCCTCCCAGTGCACACTGGTCTTGGCAGGTAAGAAGTAGGCTGGTGCTCCAGACACAGAGCAGGTGTTCCTGGCTTCCTGGATGATGGCCCATCAGCCATGTGTGAGTCAGACAGACCTACTAATCATGGTTACAGCAACACGCAGCCTTGCAGTCTCCACCTTTCTTGAGATGAACAGTAGTGTTGAACAAAGTGTGGGAGTATGGCTCCCACCTTTATAGTCTGAATCCACAAGCTTCCATGTTATATACCATATGCAAGCACACACATGCATCCTGGCATGCACACACAAGTAAACCTGTGGTATCTGGTGCTACTTACAATCGGTGGAGGCCAATGGTAATTTAACACACAGCCATGGAATTTTGCATGAGTAGGTCAGTAGGCACACTTCAGTGACACAGGTAAAAAGGCCTGTTCTCACTACTTATTACCTTTGAATGAAAAATCGTTATTTTGCCAGCACGGTACTTATGCCATTTAACTTTTGGTAGGGGAGTAATCAGGTACTTTTATGATGGTAGCGCTTGCTTCTCCCCTCCTGGGGTAACCAAACCACGCATTACCTTGGGACAAGCCCGGGTCATGGCACGCTTACATGATCCGTGTTTGCCCATGACCAAAAATCATTCAGTGGTCCAGATATCCATACAGATAGGGAATTAAGTAGGGGTACATGTCTGTCACCATGCAGGGGACTTTTTTGCTCCAACAGCACCACTTTAAAGAGCACTACATGAAAATGCATTGGCAGTTCACAAACCAGCGAGCTCCTCTAACCCTCATCGAATTTATGCTTCTCTGGACCCTCTGGACCCTTTACAGTGCTCCACTACCTTTTGGCTGGGCTTGTGCTATAGAAATACCTCATAGGAATATAATATGTATCTGTTTAATAAATAAACAAAACTTCTTATTCTAACCTGGTGGATCTAGCAACCTTCTACTGCAGTAGTCCCTGTCCCCAATAGGAGAGCTATATTTAACGTAACACACTTTCTAAAGGTCGTAATGCCATGTACTGAAGCTACATTTGGTCAAATACAGATGATAATAATGAAGGACACTTCCGTTCCCCAAAAGCCATCCATCACAAAAATGCATTGCTTTATCAACAGTGTCCCTCCTCTTGCGTGGTTGATAAGGCCTTTGAAAGAAACTAGCTTGCATTTTGAATCCTGATTAAAACATTACAAGAAAGGGCTGCTGCAGGGAAAAAAATCAATTGTTTTCTGTATGCAGTGTATCCATTAAATAAATAATTAAATGTGTGATTAGAAGATAAACGTCTGAATATTCGTGGTTCATGAACGCAAACAACAGGACTTGTAATAATATATTGAAAGGCCAATAAAATGAGATGAGTGAGTTATACTCCTCTTTTAAAGCCAAAAGGCTACTTTATGTAGACTTTAAAAGAATTGGTAACAGTAGGTATGGCAAACAGCAAGCTTTCAAGCTAGACCTATAATGGAGGTTTTGTGGACATACTCTCCTGTTGCACGTTGCTGGGTACGTGTGTCACAATTGACTTAAAAAGTGATTACTCCGACCTGTCTTTTTATCCTCTCTTTAGTCATTGTTTATGCCTTTAATGAGACTCCTTTATGACTGTGGTGGCTTTTAAGCCAATTAAGTTTTGGCCTAATCATATTTCCTCTCGTTTACTACCTTTATGGATCTTTTCCTCCAGCAACCCATAATAATGTTCACTTTCTGTAATGAGCCCTGTACTGTACTTAATGCTCTTGCACTTGTCTACTTATCTTCTTAATGACTATTTCCGACCTTTGTTTTGTGTTTGAATGTGCAAACTTCAGTCTCTTTAACACTTGGTAAATTTTGGCAATTCAACAAGAAATCAATAAAGCTCTTGAATTTCATGCTGTTGTAAAGATTCAAAGGTATTCTGACAAAACTACTTCATGGTATGTTCTGTTCATAGATATACGTGCTCCTTCTTTCACAAATCAGTGGGTATTTCTCGCTTTTGAATATCTCTTTTGTGCACGTAACTACATTCTTTCTTTTGAAATTGTCTGACGATGTGTACTTTGTAAAATTGTTTTTTTAAATGAGTGCTTTGGAGGGGGGTGTGGCTAAGGACGTTAAGATGGCGGTCGCACTCTGAGTGCTTCAGGGTCCCTCCGTCATCTGTCCTAAAGATATGCCATCGAGGGCAACACTTTGCCGTCGGGCACACTTTGATGACTCGCCTGATGTTCAGCTGATGAGAGGTGGTCCCTGTCGCTGGAGGTGAAGGACTGGAAAAGAGGTGGAACTGCAAGGGCCGTGAGGCGACTACAAAATAATGTCCCTCGCGGCTTGGACTGCGCTTGTGCTGGTCAACCGCACAGATGCAGGAATACAGCAAGAGAGTGTAGGGGGCAGAGCCCCTTGGGATGTCTACTGTGGGTCCCTTGCTTGGAGGCCCCCACGACTGTTGCTGGCTGGGGAGTGAGCCGTAGCCCCGCCCCCCGGTCGAGGGCATCCGGATGGGAGTGGAGTAAGAGGAGCAGTGAGTCTGCTGCTGCTGGTGCCTGCCGGGAAGGAGATTGGAGGCAGTATGCTCTGTGGCCCGGGGAGTGGCAGCGGAGCCGTGGGCTGCCCTGACTGGCCCCGAAGAGGGGCGGTGTTCCAGCTCCAAGGATGGAAATGAAAATGGAGGAGCGGTGGGGAAAACGCTGCTGGTGGCTACCTGCCCTGGGGCCGAGTGTTGGTTTTTGGTGCCCTGGTGCACCTGGTCGGCTGACGGAGCCACGGACTGCCCTGGATGACATCCGAGGAGTGGGCAGCCTGGATCCTAATGTTCGCCTGAGGTGACACCGCCGTACCCCTCTCCATTACACCACCCCACGGATTGAGGGAATTAGACACTGGCCCCAACTGGAGGGGCAGGGCCTAGCACATCCTGAGGGGGTCCGGACTCACGCCCTCGGGTCTGGGGCCACACCGACCCCAGGGCCCCCTGTGGATGCTCTGGTCTCTTGGGACCAATCCCCACCCAAGGCTTTCCACTACAAGCTACTGCAGGAGCAGAGATCTGCCAGAGGAAGAGGGCGATCTGGCCTTGATTCTGGTTGGCCCCGCTGATGTGGGGTTCAGAGAGGAGGGAGTGGCACTTGATGCCACATACATTCGATGTAACATACCTGAGATACCTCCATACCGAGCACCTCCCTGGAGTGGCTACAGTACGTGGGCTGGTCGTGGCCCCTGGTGTCCGTATGCAGTAAACGAGGGCAGCACGGGTCCCTGCTCTCCCCGGGATGGAGTCTCATTCGTGGCCGGGGATAGGAAAACGCTGAGACCCCCAATACACTATCTGCTCTGAACACTCTGACTTATCTCAAGTAGTGCTGTGGGGCAGTGGTGACGACATGGCTGAGGCTCTCATTAGAGTGGCTGAGAGACATGAGGAAAGACATGACAGTACCCTCCACAGCAGTCCAGGCTCACATAGACCATTATATTGCCGGCCACACCACTGTTGCCGTTAGGAATTCAGTGGGGGTTAAGTTGCCACCCACAAGCACTGATTTAGAGACTATCCTTCAAGCCATTCAAATATCTCAATCAGCAGTGGAGAAAAAAATTGGAGAGGTTCATGAAGATGTTGCCTTGCTTAGACAGGATATGCGCAACGCGACAGCACGCATTGCTGAAGCGGAATCCAGGAAATCCACAGTGAAAGATGAGGTGGGTGTCCTCAAAACACAAATGACGAAGCTGCTTGCACGCACGTCAGAGCCTAATTGTCGTGATGAGGATGCCGAAATAGATCTTAGCGCAACAACCTTCGACTAGTGGCAGTGTCGGAAGGAGTAGAACCCCAACAAGTAGCTGACTTTCTCGAGGCATGGATCAGGAAATGGATGCCCGCAGACCTCCTCACACCATGGTTTGCGATTGAATGTGCCCACCAGGCTTTGGCGCCAAAGCCACCTCCTGGAGCGCCACGTAGGCCACTTATAGTGCAAATCCTAAATTTTCCTGACAGAGATGCAGTCCTTAAGGAGACCCTCACACACCCAGACCTTCACTGCAGAGAATCTAAGGTCCTTATCTTCCCAGATTATATGAGGGAGGTCCAGCAGCAGAGGCGCTCATATACTGAAGCCAAACAGAAAATGAGGGCCATGGGGCTCCAATATCGCCTCCTTTTCCCAGCTAAATTGCGAGTAATCGATGAGAATAAAACTAATTTATTTGATATGACATGGCAATGGCTTACAGGGGAGTGCCCCCGCCGACACCGTCTGGAGAACCGCACAGGACAGTACCAGACCTGGTGGACACGGGAGGGAAACCTCAGGCTCAGTGTCACAGGACACGCCCAATGCGACGACCGCGGGGGGGCCTCAGACTCCTGCTCCAGGTCCCCCCCTTGCGCAGGGGGGTTCCTCTGCAGTCGGGGATGCATATGACAGCAGGAAAAGATGAGGGAAACACACTAGCTGTAGGCGAGCTGGGGGTACCTCTTCAGGCCAGCGGCTCTATGAACCTGTTCCTACTCGGATACAACTCTTGATTGCGATCACAGCACTGATATTTCACACATAACACAGACAAATAGTAGTACAGAAGGCTAACATTTATCCTTAAGAAGGAGGGGTCCACCGTCACGCTCCTCTTCTTTCTGGGTTCAGTTGGAATTACCCTTCCCCTTTATTTACGGTTTTGTTGTGAATTCTTGTAATGTTTTTATCATTTGGGCGGGGGAACAACAGATGCTTTGTGGAGGGAAGTATGGGGAGGGGTGGGAGTTGGGGGGAAGGGATTCTGTACTGTTTGCTTGTTTGATATTTTGGATGTTTCTACCTTGGATGATACTTGAAGCTTTCACAGGTCCACCTCCGTGAACGTGTTCATTTCCCCTTGAACGTGTTCATTTCCCCATCTTGGCTAATAAGGGTACTCCGTCTGGCCTCTGTTGACCCTTATACAACACCCCAAGCTGGGAGATGTGTTGTGAGGACCCCTTCTCCACCCCTAGTGACCGTTTAGTACAAACCGGAGAATGACACATTTACGTGTCCTGTCATGGAATGTTAATGGCCCACTAGATAGCAGCAGTTTTTTATTTTGTGCACTGCCATTCCCCAGATGTATTGCTGCTGCAAGAGACTCATCTTTTGGGTAGCCAATGTCCCTTCCTGGCCCGTAAAGGATTTGATTGTGTATTTCATGCAGGGCATGCTAGGGGCTCTAGAGGGGCAGCTAATGAGCTGAACAGATCCTTCCCTCTGGTGGTTTCTCCGGGGATCCACAAGGCCCCTTTCTAACCCTGACAGGCACGCACAAGGGTTGCATTTTTAACTTGGTGAGTATATATGCCCTACCCGTGGCACTTCATGTCTTTCTCCTGGACTTGTCATCCAATTTACTTGATCTCCCTCAGGGACTGACTCTGATAGGGGGTGACATCAACACTGTTCTGGATCCTGAGCTGGATACTTCGGCCCACCTTCCGCGTCCCAACACACAAATGCTTGTCACTTGTCAGACTGGATCACCTCATTAGGCTTAAGCTATACGGGGCGGACACGGCACTCAAGACAGCAACAGTTGAATCACATGTCTTCGGCCCATCATACTCACTTAGGCATTGACATGGTATTCATGCTGGTGCGGGACTGCCACTGCATCACTCAAATCTAAATCTTGCCAAGAGGTATCTCAGATCATGCACTTAACCTAGTTCATCTGGGATCTCCCAGGGAAGGCATTCATCCAATGTGGCGTCTTAATGCTTGGTATTTGCAGGATAAATTCCTTGTTCAAGCTCTAGAGAGGGAGATTCAGAATTACTTTAAAGACGATGAGTGTTCGGTCTCTTCTGCCGACACCATTTGGGCCACCAGCAAGAAGACACTGGTAGCTTCACCAAGGGTCATCTGAGAACGCAGGAAAAAGCCTGCCTGCTCCAAATTACCCGTTTGAAAGCCCAGGCCCTGCAGATACAAGCTAATATTGCAAGGGGGTACACTCAGAACGGACATCAGGCCTAAAAAGAGATGATATACATCGGCTCTCTCTTGATGCTGCCAAACACATATGAAGAGCTACGCAGGCAAATATATATGGCCGAAATGATTGATTGATGGATGACACGGCTAACAGAGTACGCACATCCACTGAAATAGCACAAGCATTTGCGCAGTACTACCGTACTCTTTACATGGTCCTGTCTCAACCTGACGCAGAATACTCTAAGCAGTTCCTTGAGGAATATTCCCTCCCTCGCATTTCCAGTTCGAAAGGCCAGTTGCTGGAAGAACCCCTTATGGATAATGAAATCACCGCAGCTCTTGCGGAGATGGCATCCGGAAAAACTCCCGAGGCAGATGGCTTCGCTAAGGAATATTACACTACGTTTTGTGACATTTTAGTTCCTAAACGATTAGCTATTTATCAAGAGATAGAACACACGGACTCTTTTCCATCGGAACTGGATGCAGCAACAATCATAGTAATCCCGAAGACCCAGCCTCCTGCAGTGTCGTGTGGAGCCTACCGGACCATCTCTCTTATCAACTGTGAGGTCAAGATATTTGCCACCTTGTTGTCCTCTTGATTGAGACGTGTTATCCCCACTCTAATCCATCCAGACCAGAGCTGCTTCATGCCGGGGCGGAGCACAAACCACTGTCTTTGACGCCTTCATGTGGCCCTTGCCCGCAGACACCAGCTCCCAGCTTAACTTGCACTGTTATTTCTCGACTACGAGAAGGCGTTTGATATGGTGGACTGGGGTTATCAGAGGGCAGTATTGGTCTGTGCTGGGATTGGTTCCCGATTCTGCAGACTGGTACAGGCCCTTTGCTCCAATCCCACATCAAGAGTGCAAGTCATTGGTGTCCTGTTTGCCTCTCTTGCCGTCGGACAGGGAAACCCGGCAGGGGTGCCCCCTGTCTCTCCTTTTGTTTGCGCTTGCGATTGAGCCTCTGGCATATTTGATTCGTACTGACCCTCTGATTCAGTGCTGGAATTGGGGAGATGGGAGGGAAGACCAGATCACCCGGATGATGTCCTCCTATATCTAGCTAACCCTGCTCTTTCCGGGCCTCTTGCAGACACCTTCTTCAGTGTCTCAGAGCCACCTCGGACTCAGGCTGAACCCTTCTAAGTCGGTGTTGGTGCCCCGGGGCCCCTCTCAGGATTGTTTTGCCTGTCAAAATTACATTCTTATCCTGCGCTCGAGCATGAAATATCTAGGTATATGGGTGTCCGTAGTTCCGTAACTCACGTGGAGTTCTAACCTGGAACCCTTATTTAGGAAAACCAAACAAGATTTTGCTAACTGGCAGCACCTCCTTTAAATGTCACTTGCCAGGTAGCCCTGTTTAAAATGATGGTGCTGCTGTGGTTTTCCATGTTTTTCAAAATATTCCAATTGACATACCACGGAACTGGTTTTGTCTACTGGACAGAGACATGATCTCCTCCTCCCTTTGGAAGAGGATACGCTCCCGGTTGGCACTTCAAAAGTGTTCAACGCACAACGTTTGAAGGGGTTTTGGGTATGACAAACCTGTACCTGTATTACTTGGCGTCCCACATCCTGGTAATTCATGAGTGGCTCAACAGAGGATGGGACTACCCGGCTTTCTGCTTAGGGTTGTCCAAATTGCCGTTACTGGCTTGGAGAATGGCTCTGCACCACATCCAATGGCTGAACAAAATTACACAACAAACGCTTCTCTGGCGCTGCACTTGGCTTCGAAGCATGACGCAGCTGCAGGGCTTTGTGCTGTGGGGCATGACGCAGCTGCAGGGCTTTGTGCTGTGGGACAATATTGGCCTGTCACGAATGGAGGATGTCTGGTCAGTAACGCAAATGAACTCATTCCAGGAAAATTAAGTTTAAATTGGCACTCACAAACAAAAATTTCAATAAGTATCTGCAACTCAGATGCCCAGTGGCACCCCCCTGCCAGAGTTCAATCCCCTTGAAGCCAAACTTTTTTATAGGGTCTGTGGGCAAGGGGAAAATATCTCATATATACTGTACACTCATCTTAAATACCCCGGGAGACCTCAAGACCTTTAGATCTCGGTGGGAGGAGTGGGTGGGACCTCTTGGGGAGGAAGACCTGGGTGATGCCTTGATGGCACCTAGAATGATCACTACTTCATTGCACCTACGGCTAATCCAACTCTGCTAGCTCCATGTCACATACCTCTCCACATCGCAACTTTATTGTGCAGGTCTACACCTGACCCCTGACCCCGCTGTAGCAGTGGTCCGGATTACTTTTATCACATGGTATGGTTCTGCAGCCCAATTTAAAATTAATGGTCGATGGTGGTGGCTGAACTGACAAGGGTTCTGGGATGGGAAGTTCTCCTCTCCCCTATTATGATCCTGCTGGGAGGGATGGAAGGGATTGGAGGACCTAGATCTGCCAGATCATGTTTAGGAACTGCTCTCTTAGTGGCTAAGAGAGATATTGTGGCCTAGTGTCAGGCACCTGGCCCTCCTACCCTTACACAATGGGGTTGTGGAGTGACTGGGGCGCCCTGCAGGTCGATTTATGAGGCCAGAGGTTGTCCCCGTAAACAACAAAATATGGGGGAAATGCTCGGGGCAAATTCTTTAGGTGTGGTGGGGGAGGTTGGGTGAGGGTAGACCTTGCCAAGCAAGAAGAACGCAGGCAGAAAGACGGGGCTGGAAACGGGGAGTGATAAAATGTATATGCAAGGTACTGTTTCTTGGATGAAAAACCTAATAAAATGTGTTATTTAAAATTAAAAAACAAGTGATTTGAATACAGACCTGTACATTAACTTTGTACTGAAGTAGCCACTGGTTCCTAAGCGACATTGCAGGCACTTAGTCTATCTTCTCTGAGCCACAAATTTCAGATGACTGGAAATTATAAAGTACGTTATATGGATAAAAGCTAAATTTTGTTATAAATCACATCTTGTCACAAAATGCTTGCCTTCTTTTCCGATATATTTTCCCATATCTTTAGTTTACTTTCAGAGTTTGTGACTCACTGATCTCCCGGCTCTCAGTACCTCCTTTAACAACCTCCTCTTGTTTGTTTTTTCTTTCCAGCGGTCCTTTGCGCCCACTGACCCACCTTCACTCTTTTACCTCATCCACTCTCATTGTCACCATTCTGAACCTTTCTGCTCTCATTCTTTTGCATCACCCACTCCCTTTCCATGCTCACATCATGACTGTCACTAACCTATTTACTTTCTCTTTGTCCTTTCCACTTTTTACTCACTCATCAGTCGAGTTCCTTCAAGCACATTCGCGCTCTGTCCCCATATTCTCACTCCCAGTAAGACACCCATTGTTTTTTCTCTGCCTCCATAGACTCACTCTCCCAGTGAGACACCCGTTGTTTTTTCCCTTCTTTTCCCTTTGAAGCATTTGAACGCAGCATGTAGTTGCTCTCCAGCCTGAAAAAGTGAAACGCTTCCTACTCAAAATCGAAATTAAATAAACAGCAATGCTGGTCTTCCACCTGTCTGGAGGCAACATACTGCAAAATACCCACCCTTTTCTTTGGCACACCTGAAGGCATTTTACATACTGCGGTTAATCTAATAAAGTCCCTGATGAAATTCTCCAGGTCCACATCATCTTCAAGACCAGCGACATCACCTACGAGGCTTTTAGACACAAAAACCAGCATTACTAGCTGATAAACTAGCAGTCTTTGGAGGACAATTCCACGCTAAGAGCCAAGACAACACCATGTTGGTAAAACCACATGGCAATTCAGAAAAAAAATCTGTAGCCGCAATTATTCACTTAACATTATAATTCCACGTGTTAGTTACCCTCCTATTTTGGCCTTACTGTAAATGTTCCAATACTGTTCTTTGGGGGGGGCTGGGGTCACACTGACATCTAATGATATGTTGTTTCTTAACTGTGTTTGCAGTATAAAAAAACATACATTGTTACAAAAATAAAAACCATTGTAGTAAATTGCATGAGTTTCTTTGTTAAGTACCGTTATGATACTTCATAGAAAATAAACATGCAGCTCACGGCAAATTATGAACTTCTACTTGTATACATATAAATTCAGAGAAATGCTCCTTCTTTGACCATAAATAAAGACTTGTTTAGCTTTTTCCTGTTTTGGCGTACTCTTTCTGTGTGTGTGTGTGTACAGATATCAGCATAAACACTTTCTGCATATGTTTGTATCCACCAGCTAAGCAAATGTATATCTTTTTTTCTATGTGTACAATTATCATTTTAGAAAAGGCACTGACTGCAAATTTCTTGTAAGCAAAATTGAGGAATAATGTGGCACACCCAACTTGAGTTTAGGAGTACAACATAGCCAGTTTGGTTACGTAAATTGCGTATGCTGACTCACGGAATTGAGGTTGAATGGAATTTTATTTGTGCAAAATACATTTGCTTTTGTGAAATTTCCACCGATGTGATGACATTTTGCAGATTTATCATTTGGGTGCCCCGACCTGCAGAAGTTGGGGAATTTTCCCAAGCTGTCACTTTGTAAGTGTACACATACATATCTCAAGTTTTTGGTCACTTTGAACACAAGCAGGACAGACGAGGCTTCATGAGCATTGGGATGGATACTTCCTCCAAATTCTGTTTCGCTGTCGCTTTGGTAGCCAGAATTTCACAATTTGAAGAGTGCCCAGCGCTCAGCCGTACTCCTAGTGCTAGTGGAAGCAAGAGTTGTGGAGGAGCTCTCAAGTAAACCTACAGCCTGGTTTCCTCTGCACTGTCAAATGGGCACTTACAAGATCGCATTGGTAAGGAAGGAATGCTCAGTTATGGCCTGAATGAAACCTGTCTGAGGTACCTTTGAATTAGATGTTCTGTGACTGGTCACTATTTTACTGTTTCTCTAAAGCTTGTAATCTAGTGGCTGATGAAAACTGCCTGAATTATTTTTATACACTTTGGGACAGATGTAGGAAGAAACCAATTTGCGAGTTGCAAATTGCGAGTCCTTCCGACTCGCAATTTGCAACTCGCAAATTGGTATGCAGAAAGGTGTCTCAGACACCTTCTGCGACTCGCTATGGGGTCGCAAAGACCCACCTCATAAATATTTATGAGGTGGGTCGCAGTTTGCGACCCCATAGCGAGTCTAGGCACTCACGGGGATGGTGGCCTGCTGGAGACAGCAGACCACCATGTCCGTGACTGCTTTTAAATAAAGCAGTTTTTTTTTTCTCCATTTTGCAGCCCGTTTTCCTTAAAGGAGTTGCAAAATTAAAAAAATACCGAAACATTTTGTTTCGGTTTTTTTCAGAGTAGGCAGTGGTCCATAGGACCACTGCCTGCTCTGAAAAAATAATTTTGTGATCATTCACAAAGGGGAAGTGGTCCCATGGGGACCCCTTCCCGTTTGCGAATGAGTTACCATCCACTTCAAGTGGATGGTAACTGCGAGTTTATCGGTCGCAAATCAACTTACATTGCGGTGCGAGTCGCAAATAGGAAGGGAACACCCCTTCCTATTTGCGAGTCGGAAACACATTTTGCGAGTTGGTTCTGACTCGCACAATGTGTTTCTGCATCGCTTGCGAGCATTAGCGCCTCGCAAACGGCGTTTTTCGCCGTTTGCGAGGCGCTAATGCCTTGCTACATCTGGCCCTTTGTGTATAGGGTCGTTGATGTTTTAAGACTACAAAAATATAATTAACGAGAAATTAAAAGACTAAAGATGGCATTTGTGGCACTCCTCATCTAGAAAATAATGGCAGTAGAGAACAAGTTATATGCTTTGCTGGCGATGTTACATGGGGTGGAAATAGCAGGACATATATTGGAAAGGAAAATGAGCGTGTGGAGGTCTTCCATTCCCAACTATGAGAAACTAGCAAGACTTTCACTGACTGTCAGCCTTTAGTGCCCATTTAGAGGATAAGCTTGACAACAGCAGAAAGGCAGCTTATGGTTAGCTGATTAACTGGCCTTGGTCTAGAAAGGAAGGTGGGTTAAATAACTCAATTGAGGATTTCTTTAAGAAGAAAATAGGCCCTAACCAGCACCTTGGCTACTTTGTTTTGGGGAAGGTAGAGGGGGTTTCCTACGAAGAATATGAACAAAGCAGGTGGTGTTTCTTGCACAGTGCTTCTAATCTTCTAGTACAGGTGTCTGCAACTAGTTGATCATGAGCTACCAGTAGCTCACAGACACCTTCTGAGTAGCTACATGGCCTGAGTTCATTTTTAAATAAGCACAGGATCACATTTTTCTTTTAACATTAAGGGAAATTTGTATTTATTTCACAGTATTATCATTAGGCTGCAGTTAACACGGCCTTATAAGGATCAGTGCTTGAGTCAGATTTATGACCCAGGGCATAAAGGTGAAGAATAGAAGCACTAAAGTATTTAATTCCTAAATAAAATACCTTCTCAGCTCAATACTGGAGGTAAGAACAAAAATATGTTTCTCAATGCTTTTAAATCAGAAAAAATTACAATGAAAAGTTACCTTATGATTTGTTTTTACAAAGTGTTGCATTTACAAACAGCAGGCATCTTCCTCCCAGTGAGCAGTAGATAACTGTGGCATATTTAGAGCTGAAACATACAGTCATTTTTTTAAATGAGAGAAATTTAAAGTGCAGAAAAAGTTCCACATTATGAATATGTTTGCACTTGAATTTTCTCCCATTTAAAGAAAATGGCTCTATGTTTGGGGGGGGGGCAGGCTGGGCATGGAGGGTGGGGTCTGGTAGTCATGCGTGAGTTGTTTAGCCTTCGGTAGCTCATGATGATTTTCACTGATCAGAAGTAGCCCTCGATACAGAAAAGGTTGGAGACCCCTGCACTAGTCTGAAATACTGCAAGGGTTGGTCCTGGTATGAGCTACTGGATGGATGCAAATTTTATTCCAGGGCTGTTCCAGACATGAGTCTTGAACTGTTGCTGAAAGGAAATACATACAGAGACTGAGGAAAACCTTTGTTGTCTGGGTTGCAAAGGTCAGAATGCTAAAGCCTCAACACTGAGTGATTGTAGGCATAAAACTGTTCCTGTGAATGTGATGTAGGTTGTCAAAGGCTTCACCGTTTTTGGAGATAGTCTAGGACATGGGGTGGCACTTTTTGTGTTCTTTTAGTCTTGATCTGTGGTCTCTGTCGGTCTATTGTTGGTGTTCACAGACATTTATTGCATTTGCACATTTGCATGAAGTGGATGGTGGGTTGTCACATATAACTCGCTGGCCCAGACTTGTGGCCCAGGGCTCAGTAGAGAGGATTTTATTAACAACATGCACCATTTCGAGGTTATTCTATGCAAGTCCTGACCCCCTCTCCCCAAACTTGCCTCTGTAGTATTAATTGGTCAAACCCCTACTTGATATAAGCTATTTATGTTGAAAGTATTGAAATGCTTGGTCCCAGGCTTACCCTTCTGGTGTTTTGCTCTGTTTTAGTGTACTGTTTTTAAGTAAGTTCTAACGTGTCTCTGGGTTGTGAACCTGGACAAAACCAACCTTTTATTTAAGTGAGAAAAAGGCGTTCTCTGTGGAGAGAAAAAGTATGAAATATCCAAATCCACATTTGAGCCACTTGTAAGCTTGTGGAGCGTCCCACAGATTCAAATTTCACATGCATGAACTTAGCACATGCGAGTATTGATGGAAATCAACGCCTGACAGATTTCTAGGAGTTCACCAGAGATTGTTTTTAAATCCCTTTGGAATTTTGCTTCACATGAAGTTATAATCCTACAGGATTAAATTCACGGCATCTTTTCCACTTACTTTGTGTTCACAGCAGTCTCTTTAATGTAAACAGTTTTCTGCCTATATCCATAATATTTTATCTTAAATATCTTGCCCTCGTATGCATGTTAATAGTGATGTCTTTAGAAGTATGTTTACAGCAATCTTTTTTGCATTTGAATACAGTCATCGTCACCATGTGCTTCATGACCAAGATGTTGACAAAAGGACATGTGTACCAATGAACCACCTTTGGCCAAACCAGGCTCCCTACACCGTGTGTAACAGCTCTCTCTCAGAGTATGGAGTTGTGGGTAGGTACCTCTAAATCAAAGGACTTTACTATTTTGTACATCTAGTGTTGTGTTTGATTTTGGCAAATATGTTTAGTTGTACAAGTTAATTTACACCAGATGTTGGTCGGCTATCCTTCAATCTTCTATAGTGAAATACCTTTTTTTAAATCACATGTTTGAAGCTGATGGCTTCTCTTCAAATTGTTAAGCCTTGCGTTCCTATCATAACTTTCTAATGAATCTGTCTAAATCAGAGTCTTTGCCTTTAGAATGTCCCTGGACTCCAGGCTTGATTGAGAGATTGTTCCAGCAGTACTTCCCATGTGCTGGTGAATGCCACCATATGGATCCACAGTGACTTTGCCACACCTCAGAAGTTATAGTGCATAGCTGCATATAAGTAGCAACCCTACACATTGATTTACATTTCTTTCTTTCTTTCTGTGCCCTCCCATGCAGATCTGGAGCTCTGCTCCTAAGTTGTCGGGTTTCTGAGGACTCCAAATTCTTTTCAGTCAGTGTGAAAGGCACGATGTCTTCCCCTGAAGCAATTCAGTTCAAGCCATGCCATAACTGCAAGAAGCAGATGTTGTCGAAGGACCCCACAAGTGTATCTCTGATGCCTGAGCTCTGGTTATGACTCAAAGTCATAAGTGTGGCTCTATACACCTAAAAGCAGTCAGGAAGAGTTAGATGAAGCGTAACGTTACTGAGCATAAGAGGCTGTCTATTTTGAAACAGAGGTTCTGCTCCTGTTCCAAGTCACCGACTCATTAATAGTCGAGGGCATGAGATCAGTGTCCAACTAAGCCAAATTCAAAAAGGTAAGTTATATTTTAAAAGCGTGGAAAAAGTGCAAGTAGGCCTAATGGGACTAGACCCTATCCTGCCACTTAAATTCAGATGAGATGTTGCGAGGGCGACACTTAAAAGGTTCCTACTCTCCATTGTCTTCCAGATATGATCCAGCTCCTCAGTTAGTCCCACTGCACCCTGAAAACCCAAGGCCGTCATTGATCTCACAGAAAACTCCAACCTTCATGGAGGCCATGCTGCAGATATTTTAGATGCTGCCCGCTCCCTCTGGTGCATCGTTGGGCCCTTCAGAGTTGTAGCATCCCTTAGTAGGACACCCTCCGGTTGATCCTCCCCCAACCCTGACTGTTGTCTCTGTCCCCCTTCAAGGGGCTGGACCTAGACGATCCAGACTGCCACACTTGCCTTAGGGTACAAGTCAATTCCTTCTTTGCCAGTGCCAACCACTGGTAATGGAGCCGATTACAAAGGTGGTTCTGACCCCAAACTGTTGTTGGCCTATTCCAGGCATATATTATGTTATGATATAACTAAAGCACAAGGCGCAGGCGTACAGCTAGATGTCTAACCTTGATCTCTCCCCTGGTGCCACTACTATCAGAGAGTAAAGGCTGTCTTTGGCTCCAACTCCATACCATTCCAGGGCATGCCTAATGTCTATCACAACACTGATGATGAGAAGGGGCGGGCAGTCTCCTCCTCTCATTACACTGATGGTGGGGTGTACTTAGATTTGACAAAGGCCAGAAGGCTAGATAGCTGACCAGAGGCAGAGCTAGGCTCTCTACATGGTGCACCAGTCGAAGAAAGTGCTTCTTTAATTGTCATAGTATGAGGAGCAGAAGAACCGCAAGATTTGCAGTTACCTTCTGTGGAAACAAGAGCCATTTTAACGACTTATCGACTGAAAAACTAGGCCAAACTTCATATTAAATTTAACTAAAGAAATCGGATATCCCCAGATACTGGAAGAGGACGCCTTGCCCACATTATTGTGCATGCTTCGTCCTTGGTGTCCTCTCCCCCCAGGGTAGGTAGGTATCACCTTGAGGAACTCAAACAAAAATGTGAGTTCTTAATAAGAATTTCTGGAAATAAGCTAGGATTGTGTCTTTATATCTGTACTAGGGTCTCCACTGGGGTTTATTTTAATGTCTGTCTTTGCATATTGACAACTTTTTGGGGACCAAATTAATGTAAATAGAACAGGCAAACATAACCAGTGCTGCTTGACTTGTAAAATATCTCACTATGGAGTACATATTTTACAATAGGCAAACAAATATCTTGTACAAAGAGGCCAGTATATCGCGTGCTTTTTTAATAGTATTCATTTTTTTATGCATCTGTATGATGTTTTGTGCCCACCATGCATTGTTATATGGGGTGTCTGTTAACCTGGTTACTTCTAAAGAAGCATCTCGCATAACAATAAAGAGACGTGAATGAACCCAAGTATGGCAATCAATCCTTGCAGCGGGGGGGGGTGTCTGCCAAGCAACCACTTTGGAGACAACTGAGTATAAATGTTCAAGACTAGGTGTCACTATAAGCAATCATTTTAAACCCTTTGTAGAGTGTGCCTCAAGGAGGTGTTCCTCATAAAACCGATGAATGAAAAGCAACCATAATAGGGTAAGTTATGATAGGTCACAACACACACAAAATCACTTTTTCAAAGTTGCCATGTTTTTCTGTGATATATTCACTGGGCCACTCGCCGATTTTGTTTGTTTTTTATATACTCATTGTAGGTGTGTGTTGATAGAGACACATATTTTATAACAAACACAATAAGTTGGATAAAATATGTATACTAAAAATACTTGTTTCTCTTTATAATCAGTTGTTCCTGTGTCATTACTCAGGTATAAGAGGGGTAGGCCTCATCACTAACACCCAGAATGTAACTAACACTGTAGATAGCTAGGGATAGCCATAAAACACCACCCTGAAGAAGAAGGCATTTGACCTTGTTGGCCATCTTAAGAGTCTAAAACATGTTGGTAAATGGGTATATGAATCATATTCAGGAAGCATCCCAGTGCAACTCCTTTTAACCATACCACAGAGACTCTATAAATTAAGAGAAACATGCTCTGGGTATACCCATAGGTATTTTTAGTTACTGGATCCTAAGTGAAATTACCACTAAGAACTCCCATTATTGATTGAGTTCCTCAAGGTTGGTGCGTCCATGCTGAGGGGGAGAGGACACAAAAGATTAAGCATGCCACAACAATGTATGTGAGGTGTCCTCTTCCAGTATACCTGATTTCTTTTATGCGATCTAAGATGCATGAACAGAACATTAGGGGCCCATGTGCTTGTTGTGTTTACTATATCAGACTGGGGGGCTGTATGTAGACGTCTTTCCTCCCACTCTCCCTTTAGTGTAAAACCAACTTCATCTGAGACAGTGTTGCAATTTAACAAGTCCCTTACAGTCATTCTCGTGGCTACTTGGTCTAAACAATGCTCAGCACCTGCAGTGAGCCGACATGTGGCCAGTCAGCACAGAACAGCCCCTGGCGACCTTGACATTTTGATTAGACATCCAACACCTGAAAGACTTATGCGGCAAACGTCCATAAGTAATGTTAATTCCAATCAGGAGCATAGCTTCAGTGGGGTGTTTGAGGTGTTACACCAACTAATAAATATATTTTCTGGTAATTAGTTGGGTACAGGTGCTTTCAGTTGGGTATGTGAGGTGTCTGTCAGATTTAACGAGGATTTTTTTACATAAGTACTGGCAAACATCACACACACACTTTACCTCCCTGCTTTGCAAGTCGTCAAAATATTAGTTATTTTACAAAATGTTGTGTTTTTTTCCTCACTTACTACCCCTGCCATTCCTCATATGTCTCCCATTCCAATGCCCCTTTAGCCCCTCTCATGTGTCCTTCTTGTATTTATTGGAAATTCTGAAGCTAACGCTCCCACCAATCCTACTGACCAAGCTACGCCCCTGATCCCATTTCTTTCTGTTTGAACTTCACTGATAGAGAGTAGAAACATGTCAGTGTCTGACAAGAAACTGTTTTCTTCAGCTAGTTTTGCTTTTATGCTCTTTAAAAGAAGTATAAACATGGTTTAGGAGCAATACCAGTTAGATCTTGCGGGCAATTCCGCAGGCCTAAAGAGCTCACTGGCCCAAACGATCCAGGATCTACAGGATGCAGTGAAATAAGTGCTGTGTAGGCAGGCCTAACCACTGTATTTGGGTTATCTATTTGTTAATATTCATGCCAGGCAAGAGGCCACAGTAAGAATACCTTTAAAATTGTGTGGCATCACCCCCACTTCTATATTAGAGTCTGCTTTGCAGTTGCTGAAAAGCATGCAGGTTTTAAAATAGATCACGCTACTAATAAAAATAAATGTTAACTCTATCGATGGTTTTGCAGCTTCAGACTATTCTCGATTCACATGATAAAATGACTGTTACCATATATTTTAATTGAGCAATATATTTTGCTTCGGACACAATACACTGTTAGGGAAAACAGAAACCGAAGAGCTGTTACATTGTGAGGTGGTATGGGTGTCATCATGAGTCATACTGATACAACAGTTTTAGCCGTATATTGTCGAATTAGTGCACATCATGTGAATCTGGAGTAGTTGAAAACTCAAAAAATATTGTTACAGGTAAATAAATGTTTTCCATCCTTTATTTGAGATTTACCTGAAAGTGGGTGGATATGAGAGGAGCACTCTCCCAACTGACGAATGGGGCTGTTTCTAAGTAAGGATCTCTCACAATACCACGTATTTGAATAGCATCATACCCATTAAACGCCTCCTGCACCGGTACATTCGTAGGCATAAACCACAGACAGTTTCAAATAAAACAAGGAAAAGAAATCTCCACAGAGAGAGCTATAAGAGGAAAGGCTAAAGTTAATAAATCAGGAAACGTGCAACAGTACCACATTTGGTGTACCTTGCTACATGTGGAAGGGTTCGGTCTTACAACCATACAGAACAAGGCCTAAAACAAAAACAGGGTAGTAAGGGTGAAGAGATGCCGCACATCTAGGAAGTAAAACAGTATGGTTGGTGGAAAAATCCGGGCCATTGATGAGCTTCTTCAGTTTAGGCGGGCTATTAAGACCTTTTTATTTGTCTAAGTTTATTTGTTGTGTTTTGTCTTCTTTTGCCCGCTTTTAGTGCTGTGTTGTGTTTTCCTTCTCAAAGCGCCGGGACGCCCCTTTGCTGGGGCAGCTGTGCGCGGTACAAATAAAAATAACATAACATAACATAACAGATGTAAATGCAGTCGGAGTCTGGTGCCAGATGTCAGGTGCCTTACTACCCAGTAGGCACAAAATTGAGTACCAAAGTACACAGAAACATCAAAAGCAATGTGACCACAGCACACAGAAATAAATAGTCTAATCACGTAGCAAGGATTTGTATCCCTGGTGGTATAGTTGAAGTTGGAGAGAACAAAAACGTGAAGATCCCAAATCTGTTATGGCAAGTGTCTTTATTTGTAGGCACAGTTAGCCCCAGGATTGTGCATTTATCAAGATACAGCCAACACGTGTTTCGTCACTCAGGTGACTTCATCAAGGCTGGGCCGTCCAGCCAGAGAAGCAAAACTTGGAAGAACCCTATGGTAAGGCAGGTGGGCCTTAGGCGGTAGGTGGAAATCTTGTAAAGTAAGATATAAATATGGGGTAGTAACCTCACAGCAACAGGTGTGATGGGTCCAAGTGGTGACCACGTAAGATTGAAGATAGGAGGAGGCCCTGATAAGCCTGAAGTCAAGACCCTTCACACAGGGCTGGAGCAGTGAGGCAGTCAATAGGCACCCATTTACACGGTGCGTGATTGGACTATTTATTTCTGTGTTCTGTGGTCACATTGCTTTTGGTCTTACAACCATATCCGGTTCTGTGTAGGCTATGTAAGAATAAATAGAACAGTATTGTTGTGTTGGTTAATAAAATGGACAAAAGCAGAAAACACTGTTTGGCATTTGGATAAGTTTCATTTATCAATGTTACTATGTCTTTAAGAAGTAGTGTAGCAGGTAAGGCACTACTAGCATATCAGTAGGCTGATGTGCAATCTTGGCACTTTAGTATGGATATGTATTAGGATTTTCAGTGTGAAGAGAGAATCATGGAGTTGTGGAGACTGGAATGCAGAGGTCTGTTTGAGCATGGATGCATGGTTCTCTGCCCATACACCCACTGATGGCACCCCTGAAGACTCGTAGAGTGAGTTAACAATGGAGATCACTGTGCTGCCATTCAGTGCTGTAGTTGGCAGATCGTGCCCCTCATACCTGTCCCCCGGAAAAAACAGAGAAATCTTTCTCCGTCCTAAACCATATTACTCCAGGAACAAGAGCTAGATCTCTGGTGAAAGGTTCTTGTTCTGGCATGCATGACCGTCCCTGTGCGGTATGGATGGAAGCAAGAGCTCAGGGTCATGAAGAAACTAGGAAGCAGGGGCGTAGCTTCAGGGGAGGTGTTAGGGGTGTTACACCCTCTAATAAACGTATTTTGTGATAAATAGTTGGGTACATGTGCTTTCAGTCTGGTACCACAAGATGTCTCTCGGATTTCCCCAGGAATGTTTACACACAGAAAAAAAAACACAAACTCTCTCTCTCTCCCTCTCTGCGCTTGGAAAGGTTTTACACATGGTATTTCACACCATAATGTGCTTTCTCTCACTTAGCACCCCTAACAATCCGCATTCCTGTTTTCTGCTGTCCTTTGAGCCCCTCTCGTGATCCCTGTTTGTTGTATCACTTATATTAACATGATACGCCAGCGTGATTGTTGGGAAATCTAAAGCTCCCCGCTCCTCAATCTTAGTGACAAAACTACGCCACAGCTGGAAAGTCCTCCTAGACAATACCACACAACAGGACAGTAACACCCGTCCATCCATCCAGTTATTGACTAAGCACTCAGTATTTCATTCATCCATACACTCCAGCTATTGACTCACATTCTTCGCCTGTTCATCAACAAAAACGGATAAACAAACTGCCAGTCACAGAAGAAGCCCTTAAACTTCAACAAGTGCTAGACCTCCTGACTATGCCAATGGCTTTTCTAATAATGTTCCTTACAGGCACATATTCGAACCCCATGTTTAACGCGGTGGCCCGTTTTCATCATGTCACTTTCCAAGCTAGGAGCCATAAGCCGGTGGTTCTTGACGCTTGATTGTAATTGTAGTGATTGATCTGATATCGATCCAGCGCCTAGCCTGTAAATGTTTACTGATTGCTTAATATTTCGATGTGAAACCTCCACATTTATATGGGTATTCGCTCTAATTGTGTGGCCGGTTGCTGCCCCATATTACATCCTCTGTTCCAGGGGTTGCAAGACCTCGCTCTTGGACCCTTCTTTCTGCGAGGTCGTGATTTAACTTGTGTTAATTTTGCATGTGCAGCTTCACAAAGTGAAACTCTTTGCTTAGAGTGCTTGAAAATGTTTACCTTGTGAAATGTTCTCCGCTAGCAATCGTGGGCTGCATTATTCTGACTCAGTTTCACATATGAATGTGTCAGTAACCTCACTCTAACGACACAAACTGCAATATCCAGGTTGGTTAAACCTTAACATCCCAAAGTAACACTGCCCTGCTTAAAAAAATAGTTGTTTCATGTTTCTTAAAACAAAAATATAATTACATTCTTCACATTTTTATGTTTCTAGTGCAAAACAAGTTTTTTCATCCTATAATTCAGTCTCCAGTAATTTACGAACACAATATATGAGGAAGAAACAATGACGATCACCACCACTACCGAACGTTCAGTTAGGTTTCAATCTTCAGAATCTAAAACAATGCCGAAATCAAGTCTAATAAGTAATACAACATTGTCAGTCATTAAAATCCAATAAAATACTTTCAGTATTTACTAATAGCTCCATTTCTGATTTTAAAAAACTGTCGACGTCCCAATGGAAGCTTTTAGAATTACGAGTAAGTGTAGTCTTTATTTTCATGTTCATTCATGTCAGTCCGGACTATGGGTAGGTCTAAGATTTCCTTTTTTTACAGAGCTACACGATAAATAATAAAAACTCCAACCTTGCCCACCCGTGCCCTATCGTGGTCCAGGGTGCCCTACCCAGAGACCTCCTGGAGTAGGAAGTTGATGGATGAGACCTTCCACCATCAACGGAAGGTGCGCGGGATGCTTGTAGGTAGGGCTAAAGTGAACTAGTACCAAGGAGTGCCTATGTATAGTTCAGAGCTGCATTTCTATAAGATCTGCTATAAATAGATTCTTCAATTTTTCGCCTTTCTCATAAATGTTAACATCAAGGGCAGAGCAGCCTTCACATCAGCAAACACTGTCATAATGGCTGTCCCAATAAGCATAAAACGTGTGTAATAGCATCGTAATAACCATCAACTAGATAATAATAGTGACTTGAAAATCTGCATTCATCAAAAGCACCGAAAGGTGACAATCCTCAAGGACTGCTACACAAAGTGTCTTTTTGTATAATTTTACTGTGCCCGCAGAGGGTGGGAATGACAGATAGAAATAATGCCATTTCAACTGTTCGTCTTAAGTGAAGCTGAAAGAAAAGAAGAATCTTGTGCACTTGTGTTTTTCGCAGGTCTTCTTGGTGAGGTTGGTAGCTCTTTCTTCTCACAAAGCATGGGGCAATTGTTTTCCTCTGCCATCGAGGTAACCCAGGAAGAAGTGGCAAGATGTATGCCCGAAATTAGAGCAAAGGCGTAAAAGCATAGTACAAACAAAGCATAGTACAAACACAGGGAAAACCTGGAAATATCTTGTTTTCTTGCTGAATGGACAGGTGACAAATAACCAAAAATGTGAAGCGATTCCTGCTGATAAGTCCTACAGAGGTGAGAGGACTGAGAGCAGATTGGAAAGGACGTAGGAGTAGCAAACAGCAGGAACCAAGCACAATTGCAACCCATCGGGGCGTTGTGCACTGTCCTATGGGCACTAGATAAGTGTCCTCCTTCGGAAGTGTGGTACTCTCATGTTGGATTGGGAAAAGTAAGTTAGAGAGACTGGATTGACTTCATGTTGTGATACATTAAAGACCACAAACAAAATGGTTGTGTCCAAGAAACTTAAGGGAGAAATGGTAACATGGGATAAATATTACCTGCATGGTGTGGTCACAATAAAACAATAAGGAAGACACGGCTGGAAACGGGGCTGGTTCATTAATGTAAGCAAAGTGGGCAGGAACATCTGGGCCTGCACAAGACAGCTGTTTGGTTGGAGTTCTGATATAAGGCGCAGTTGAATGACAAATGAAAATGTCTAAACAGCCAAATGAATCTCTAAAAATATATTGTAAAAAAAGTAAGGGCATGCAAAACCACCATACCGATTTCTAAGGAGCATCTTTCCTGAATATGGACCTGTAATGGGCATTTGGTATCAAAACACTCCATTGCAATACGTCTACCTAAGTGCCATAATAAACATTGTAGGCTGTAGTTTTCCCCAGCTGTAACCTGTTCAATCCAGTAAGATCAACAGCAGTTTAACTTTTCCACAGTGTTCGCCTCTGCTCGATCAGGGTAACCGGGGTAAGAAAAAATAGATTTTTTTAGCATACTACACAGTACGTTTCAAGCATTGTAGTCAAGCATTAAGGCGGTGATTCT
The DNA here is from genome assembly GCF_031143425.1 of Pleurodeles waltl. Lineage (NCBI taxonomy): Eukaryota > Metazoa > Chordata > Amphibia > Caudata > Salamandridae > Pleurodeles > Pleurodeles waltl. The sequence goes on along the minus strand of NC_090445.1, from coordinate 1,367,022,422 downwards.
AACCGCGGCGGGCGGCGGTCGCCGCCCGCCATGCGGTTACCACCAAATGACCGCGGCGGCCATTCTGGCTTTCCCGCTGTGCTGGCGGGCGACCGCCAAAAGGCCGCCCGCCAGCACAGCGGGAAAGACCCAGCAACGATGAAGCCGGCTCCGAATAGAGCCGGCGGAGTTGCTGGAGTGCGACGGGTGCAATAGCACCCGTCGCGAATTTCAGTGTCTGCTAGGCAGACACTGAAATTCTTTTTGGGGCCCTCTTACGGGGGCCCCTGCAGTGCCCATGCCATTGGCATGGGCACTGCAGGGGCCCCCAGGGGCCCCGCGGCACCCCCTACCGCCATCCTGTTCCTGGCGGGAGACCCGCCAGGAACAGGATGGCGGTAGGGGGTGTCAGAATCCCCATGGCGGCGGAGCGCGCTCTGCCGCCATGGAGGATTCTGTAGGGCAGCGGAAAACCGACCCTGGCCCCGGTGGTCTGAGACCGCCGGGGTCAGAATGACCCCCTAAATCTGTGCAGCACAGAATATGCCAATACAGTATATTCCAGTATATTATCCGAGAACTAACCTGGACCATATGCAAGGATTGTGCCATTTCATTGTGCGGAGAAAGCCAGAGACGTTTCTTAAGCAGCTTGTTGTGCGTCTCTTAGAGAAGGACAAAGACTTTCAAAGTCTGCCACTCTGCCTTTCTGCTTGAACTTCGAAGTAAAGTAAAATGTCAGGATCTGTATGTTCTTGAAGTGCCCTGAAGCCACCGCACCACCTGGAGAAGCTGGTGTGGGCATGACATCATGGCTGCTATTGTAGATTTTTTGCTCTGTTTTGCATCAGGAGCAGGACTACTACACTTCTTTTCAGTTAAGCACTAATAGAAATACAACTGCGATATTCATGTGATTCGTTTTTGGGATGCAGAAATCCCTGTTACACAGCCTGTCTTCACAGTTTCCACGAATGACCGCAATCACCACGTTGAAGCACTGGCTTGTTCCTACTCTTTCGGGAGTAAACTCTTTCTTCAGCTGTATTTAATTCCAGGCCACGTTTTGCAGGTGTTCCTGTAATTGTTATGCACTGACTGTGGAATTGATGAAACGTTCATCACTGACTAATTTTCTTCTCTTGTCGGGACACAGACTATCAACAAACAATTATCCTTAATGAGCTTTGCTTCTTTTAAGATAGTGGTTACTTAAACAAAACAAAAACATCTGAATCTCCATTAGTGTAAATATAGTGTGGTCTCATTCCCAGTTCAACTGTTCCGTCTCAAGTCTTGTGGTCAGAGAGATGGAAAATATTAAAAGAGCCATCCTGCGTGAATTTATGATGCAGTTCAATTATTCTCACAATTTTGCGCACTTCTTTTTTTTTTTTTAAGTGTAACATATCACAGTTTGGTGTCCTGTAGTTAATTATTATTGTAAACCCGGTTTTATCGACATAGCTGTGGGTGACTTTTTCTCTCATCCTTTGTGCTTTAAAAGTTGAACGGACATTCATCTATTATGTCTTTAGTCCTAGATTTGTTGTTTGGAGCAACATTCAAAAGCTCCTTGGAATTGTTATGCGCTGCATCTTTTCTTTTTGTTTCATTTTTGGTTTCATAGTGATAATTGTATGCATGGCTAAATGCCATATGTAGCCTGGCCACATGTATCTTCCAATATCACCGTACTGCAATGTTGATATACAACCAAAACGTCTCTTTTGTGTTATAGATGACATCAAAAGTTATATTTTTGATTACATCTATGGTACTGTTACGTACCAGACTCTAAGGTTCTGTTTTAAAAAAAAAATATTATTAACATTTGCTTATTTAGTTCCTGATGTTGATTTTTTATGGTAAAATTGTAGGGAGCGGTAGGCATATCTCTTTCAAACTGTTGTGTGAACTGGTGCAGGGATTGTTTAGTAGAGATTGTTGATATATTCAGGGCCCAGAGGGCTCGCTGGTTCTCCTCCACTTTGATCCACAAGTGATTGAAGCAACAGTTTCCCACTCACTTGGCAGGTGGAAGCAGCCTTCCCCTTCTCCTTACCAGTTGTCTTCTACTTCTGTCTGCATTTGGGTTACAATCACTGTTTGACACTCACAAGGCAAGTGTAAGAATGGTTGCTCTTGGTCTACGTTAGTACGCAGCAAGACGACCCATAAAGGTGCAGGTGCTTGTTTGGGCCTGTTTGAGTTTTGTGTGTGCATGACGTTGATGTACCGGGACAGTTTAGACTCAACCTGGATCACTGTTACAAAGTACATCATGGGTAGGGTATTGGCAGTATGGCAACCAAGCAGTCCATCAAAAATACTTTTATAAGTGGGAGGAGGAACAGAACAGAATAGGAGGGACAGTTGAGTACCCATGATATTGTTTGAGGAATGCCAAGTTCCTGACTGACTGCTTACCGTAGCAAACTTAATTGTGATAGATATTCAGACTGCGTGATACCTTGGGCTGACCACAGCCTTATATCTTGCACTCTTGATTTATGAGATTAAACAGGATGCAGTGACGAAGAGCACAAGTAACAATGTTTCTGTTGTATACAGCAGATTCCTCACCTTTAGAATATCCCCAGATGCCAGATTGGACCCAAAAACCTTTACACAGCAGTGCTCCTGCTCACCGGGGCCTAGCACTGTGTGACTCAGCGTTGACTTCTTTCCGCCTGAAAGTGATGAATGGAGCCTCGTGTAAGGGCCACCCCTGCACACTGACATCAGTTTTTATTTTGACTCTGTTAGTGCCCTCTTATGCAGAGCCCAAAAACCAATTTGAATACCAATTTTCAGATATTTAATTTAGAAACCTTTTAGATGAAAGAGAGCATTCCACAGAACAGGGAGGCGAGAGGGCAGTGAGGAATCTGCAGTTAGAAAGAGTATCTGCCAGAAAGAGTGTTTAAGGAAGGTAAGCAACTTAATCTTTTGATGGCTAGTTCTTATCATGCATCTTCCACCTTTAGACTAGTTACCAAAGCAGTACCTCCCAAGATGGTGGGTCTGTCTAATGGTCTCAGACCAAAAGGTACAACAGGACAATATGACTTCAATCTCCTTCCTGTCAGACCTGGCTGTCAAGTAAGTAGTGCTTGATGAACATATTTGTCCATGCCCAGGTCGCAGCCTGACAGATGGCCAGAACATGACCTCCGCATAGTAGTGCAGTGATGGCAGCCTTGGCCTTAGTGGAATGAATCCTCATTCCTTCCTGAGGCTGCTTCTTGGACAGTGCATAGCAAATCTTGATGCAGAGATCTATCCGCATTGACAAAGGACTTTTCTTCACCAACTAGCCTTTCTTTACTCCGGATAACCCAATGAAAAGCTGATTGTCAACCTGATGGTCTTTGGTGCTATTAATGTAGACATTCAAAGCTTTCTTGGGGTCTTGCCTGGGGAGGCCCTCCGCCTCCTTCAAGGGGTGAGGTGAGCAACAAACATGGAGAGGGTGATAGATTGTGCCACATGAAAAGGAGTCACAACTTTTGGTAAGAAGAATGCCTCGGTCATCAGCACCAGTTTGGGGAAAAAGGTGGTGTAGGGTTGATGCACCGGGAAAGCCTGAAGCTTACTCATGTGACTAGCTAAAGTAATTGCAATAAGAAGCACAATTTTCAGAGTCAGAAGACAAATTGAGGAGCGCTACATGGCTGGAAGGAAGTACACATGGGGAAAATCAGGCCCAAATTGATATCCACCTGTGACATTACCATGGATTTAGGAGGAATCATTTGTGTGAACCTTTCAGGAACCTCACTACAACAGGTAATTTTATGGACGGCTGGTTTGGCAAATAACAAAAGGCTGAAAAGTCCAAAAAACTACCTTTATTGTTGCCCACAGCAACACTTTGCTGGTCCAAAGACAAAACAAACTATAAGACATCTGTCGGTTTGGCTTGTTGCAGGTTTGGGTTGCAGACACCACATCAGGCAACTAATTTGTCCCACCGCCCTCTGTAATTGAACTTTGTAGAATGGCACCTTGTGGTAAGGATAACATCTACAGCCTCAGGAGGAAGATCAAATGCAGTCAACTACCACTGCTCAGTCTCTTCACATGGAGGTGAAGATTGTGCAGGCTTGGGTACAGAATCCTGCCCTGCTGCTTCTCCCCCACATCTACAACATTGCACATCATTTTTGACAAACATTTGCATCATTTGTCCAGGTGTAAGGTATGCTCTGCGTAGAAAATAGTAGTTGATAAGCTTAAACCTCCCATTACGGGAAACTGTATGAATTATTGAGTATTGAGGATCATTGCTGGTCGGGTTTCTGGGTCTTCATGTCCTCCTCCCATTTATGTCTCAATTCTTCTAGTGGTACATTGGTGTTCGCTTGTGTAGCTTGGTGTAGAAGTGTAACTACTTTGGTTTTCCTGGAGGTTTGCAGAGTATGTGACTACTGTTATGTGTCGGGGGTTCTGCCGGTCTGCCATCCCAATGACTCATAGTGTCCGTACAACTGCGTAGTGCAGGAGGGATTGGCCTTGGGGCAGAATAGAAATGGTCAAAAACTCTTCAAATGACAGTAATTCTCCTTCTCTAAACAAATCCACTAGTCGTTTTATGTCCCTGGCAGACCAGTTGTTAAGGCTTCTAAGGGCCCCTTTTGTGTTTGCACTTTGAGGCACTGCAGTGGCAGATCCTGAGGGTAGGGGCTGGGAGAGGTTGTACGCAGGAGGCAGCATTGCCAGCACGGCTGAACTGTTCCATGGTTCCCCCTTTTATGGGGCTTTTAGGGGTCACAAGCAGTTGAAGTAATACCTGTATCTCGTGAGTGTTCACGGGTGTCACTCCACCAGTATTAAGTTGCATGTGTAGCCACTTGTTGAGCCACTGAAGCTGGGCAGCTAAGAAGTCAGGGGCTGCTAGCCCCCCATCTGATGTAGCCCTTTTTAGTTTAGATAAAGCCACTCTACATCTGCCTTTGCTGCAGATCAACTCCACTAGAAGTGTGTCTAGCTCTCAGAAGGGTCCATGGGGGATTAATAATCATAGCGTAGCGAAGAGTATAGTAGTCGAGGGAACACTTTCATGTTAGCAATTGCGATTCTGCCAGGCACCGATAGTGTGTGGAAGTTCCAGAAGGTCACTCTGGTACGGGACGTCCTGACCGCCTCTCCAATCTTCTCATCAATGATATCCTTGGAGTTGTGGGATATTTTGACTCAAAGATATTTCATAAAAGAACCCTCCTAGCTCAATCCACGCAGTTCTGTAGGGCGCTGCTTCTGACTGGTCAAAGGGAACAGAAGCGACTTCTGCCAGTGGATTGGCAAACCTGAGAGATTGCTGATCTGTTCCATAAGGGAAACCACTCCGGGCAAGTTCTCTCTGGCATTGGCAAGGAGCAGCAGCATATCATCCACGTATAATGCTATATTATGAGTGGTGTCCCAGTGGGTCAGTCCTCGGTACGCCGCTCCCATTCTCGCTCTACAAGCCAATGGCACATTGGCAAATAAGAGGGGGGAAGGGGACAGCCTTGTCCAGTACCCCTCCCCACTAAATAAAAATGAGAAATTACCTTACGAGTGTGGACCTGAGCGATGCGTATAAAGGAGCCAGGTCCATAGGAGAAAGCCCGTTGCCAGTCACATCTTAGCTAATACTTGATCTAAGTATTCCCATTTGAAGCTTTTGAATGCCTTCTCAATGTTGATACAACATGTAATTGACTAATTGACGCCGAAGAAAAGATCCACCCATGGTCCTCCCTACGGTGGGAAGATGCCCTGCAACACCTTGGGGTGCAGGCAGCTTTTTGATCCTTCAGTTGCTGGCGGCTAATCATGTCAGCCCTGGTGTTCAAATATCCTGCCAGGTGGTTCACACTCAGGTAAATCCACTGACACCCCATCCATCTCAAAAGGTGAAGTGCCTCTCGGCACAGAAACTAAAACTGCACAACCAAATCCTTTGTTTGATCCGACCTTCTATGGTAATCATGTGCGACTAAGGGTAAGCTAAAGTGGCTTGGTGTTTGATAACTCAAGGCTAAAGTGGCTTGGCGGCTGATACCTCAGGGTTGCGGGACTGGAATGATAACTTTCCCTGGTGACCTGGACGCTGTTGGCCCTCATGCTGAAAGGACTGGGGAGCCTGCAGAGGATTAGGAGGGAGGCCTAGTGCTGCCTGTTTACCAACCCACTCGAGTATCCTTGAGGGGAATGAATTGCTGGGGAAACAGCTTGACAGGCACAGGAAGGCTCAAGGAAAGAGCTGTGTCTCAGTCTCTTAGAAGTGTTCAAAAGCTTGAATCTGCCTTCTTATCAAACAAGTGATATCTATCAAAAGGCATATCTGATAGAGACTTCTAGTCGCAGATTCATTACCTTAGAGTATTCCCCAAGTACCAGACTGGATCCAGAAATTTACCTGAGCAGTTCCCTTGTGCGTTGGTAGGTGGGGTCAGCATCATCCATCCCAGAAGTGATATGCACAGTACGTTAGGGGCCACCCCAGTCCTCTGACCTCAGTTCCTTCTTTTCTGCGGCATGAGTTTGGATCCAGATTGCGTTCCTCTTGGTCATTGTTTTTTTACAGGATTTTTGTGACTTTTGTCGACATTTGAACACCAGCATGCCTTTTTTTTGTATCAACTACTTCCTGAAAAAGAAAAAGTTCAAAATGCTTACGGGCTCAGGTTTTGCCTGCCCTGGCTTCAATCCCATATCCTGAATGGTATAGCTGAACTCACAGGACGCATATTTCCATATTCTTGTCCTGCAAGCCTACAGAATTTAGCTGGGGTGCATTGTAGGTCAGGAGCATTGCTAATTCCCCATGTTCACCTTCTGCCTTACCAGAGAACCTCGGTTGTTCACAAAGATGTTGGTGGTGATCACTGCCCATCTACGAAAGCTGGGGATTTCAGTCTTCCCCTACCTTGACCACTGCCTTTTGAAGGGGGGCTTGCCCCAGGCAGTTGTCTCCCACCTCCACTGTTTGGTGACCCTCCTGTGTTCGCCATGATTCTCCGTCAACAAGCCTAAGTCACACCTGACTCCTTTTCAGACGTTCTATTTCATTGAAGCCATTCTGGACACAGTGCAATTTCGTGCTTATCCTCCAATATAGAGAGTCAAGAATATTTAGGGTGCCTGACAAACTGAGATTGGGGCAGTGGCAGACCCCTTTCTTTTCCCCACCCGAAGCTCACAGTGGTGACATATGCTTCACTTCTAGGTTGAGACAACAATCTAGGAGAGATGAAGGTCAGAGAACTCTGGTCCCCGGCAGAGTCTCAGCTCCACATCAACTTCTTGGAGCTAAAGCGGTTCGCTTGGCATTGAAAGCCTAAAGGAAAGGCTGGTTTAGGTGTTCACATACAACAACACAACTATGTGTAACTGCAACAAATAGATAGTGGAGTGGAGTCCTTGACCCTGTGCCAGGAAGCTATGTGTCTCTGGACGTGCCTGGGGCGTGTCTGGTTATTCAGCAGCTGTGGGCTCCTAAAACTTCAGGGCGGATGCACTCAGACAGTGATGCCTGGTGGATGACAAATGACATCCCACCTGGTGGTGGTGCAGTGTCTCTTCTGCGACTGGGGTGAACCTTAGTTAGATGTCTTCACAACTGCCGAGAATGTGCAATCCAACACTTCTGCACACTGGAGTTTGCAAGGTGGCTCTCGCTCAGAGGTCCATTTAATCTTGAGTGGAACTCAGGCCTCCTTCTGCCCATCCCACTTCGGCTCAGAGTTCTCAAGAAGATCAGGCCCAAATCATCCTTGTGGCTTCAGATTGAGCACAGAGAGCATGGTATACCAAACTCCTGAGCACGAGCATCAGTCCTCCAATCAGGCTGCCCTTTTGGTAGGACCTCCTGTCACATCAACAGGGCAGGGTTCTCCACCTCTTCCTGCACACTCTCCAGCTACATGTGTGGAGACCAGAAACTGCTGAGAGTGTTCAACCTTGCTCTTGTAGTGTGTGATGTCATCTTGGCAGCCAGGAGTCGCTCAACTCAATCAATGTACGCCTGCCAATGGGACAGATTTGTAGCTTAGTGTATTGCAAAACAAGTTGACCCTCTATCTGCACCCATATCTGAAGTTTTTACGTTTGCACTGTCTCTACCCTGGCAATGCCTTGCTGTGGGCACATTTAAGGGGTATCTTTTGGCCATCTTGGTTTTCTTTCGGTTGTCGGATCACCCCTCCCTGTAACCACAAAACATTTCCACCCACACCTTTTATTATGCCCCAGTGGTACCTTCATTTATATAATACAGTCCTTATGTGATCACCTTTTGAGCCCGTGCACAGCTTCCCTCTTCGAGTGCTCGAAATCAAAACAGTCTTTCTCCTGTCGATTACATCTCCCAGGAGGGTTAGTGAGTTGCAGGCCCTCTCAGTTAACTCTCTTATACCACCTTCTTTCCGGACAAGCTGGTCCTTAGAACCCGTGCCTCCTTTCTACCCAAGGTTGGGAAACCTTTTCATGTCAGTCAGAACATCACCCTACCGACTTTCTTTGCTCCACCTCACCCTTCCAAAGAAAAGGAGAGACTTTCCCACTTGGATCCAAAAAGAGCATTCTAGTTCTACATTGAACTCACTACAGACCTTATTGGTGGACGATCAGCTCTTTGTTGGTTTAGTTGAAATGAAGAAAGACATAGCGGCACACAAGATAAGTACTTCCTAATGGGTCGTACTCTGCATTAAAATTTGCTACACACTGGCCAAAAAGCAACTTCATGAAGGCTTGTGGGCTCCTTCCATCAGATGAACAGGTTATTTACCTTTGGTAATGCCTTATCTAGTAGAGACTCTATCCAGACTCAGATTCCATATCACCGCTCACATCCTCCCCGTTCTGCAAATTACGACTTCTTCTTAAAGAGGTCTTTCTGGACCTCACTCGGGCACACTGGTTTTATGCCTCAGCATGGCTTTGTGCTTTTAGCGTGGACAAATATTCACAAAATGGAGGTCAGCGCACTGGGGTGGCACCTATATAGGCACTGCACATGACACTTTCGGCACAGACGGAGCCAAACAATGGCTCCTACCGGCACACAAGAAAACTTCTCAGAAAGTTTTCTGGATCCTGACTGTAACACCTGTATAAGTAGTCTTTACCTCCACAAATGGCTTCATAGGTCCAAAATATCTGCTTGTCTAATCAGCACAGCAAAGGAAGCACTTTTCTCCTTTGGTGGTCTGGGGGAAGGAATCAAGCCAATATCAGGGTAAGTATTAAGCCTGCTTGCCTCCTGCAAGTCCATGTAGAGATTGGTGTCATCACTAGGAGAAGGAAAGTCATCTTCTTCATCTCCATTATCATCTTCAAAGGCTGTCTGACTCTGAATGGTTGGTGAAGCTCTTGAAGGCGGCTGTGTGTCAGTGCTAACATTCTATCTGACTGAATGGGGATCAGGTATGTCAAAGTAGTTTCGGGTCACAGTCTCAGTGACAACGAGTTTGGCTCGGTCACCAGTATCAGTTGGGGATGGTGTCTTCTTGTGACAGGCTTGGGGCCGAAGTTGAAGGAGTTTGTGGAGATTTTTCGTCAAAGAATGCACAAAGCCGGTGCAGAAGCTGGTTCAAGAGGCACGGATGAAAATGAGGACAGATCTGCCAGTGGTAACCTGACTGGAGGTGGCTGCGGATCCTTGGGGCCCTAAGTCACACCAGAGGGATCCGGAAGAGTGAGAAAGATGCACAATAAGGCCTCCCTACATTTCTCCATTTATTATGAGGTTGTCAATGACTTGGAAGTTAGGGATTTATTAGGATCAATTGTGGAACCAGATCCTCTGTATTTGGAGCGAGACCGAGTAGTAGGTTGACACCACTGCATGTATATCCTGTGTGAAGGGAAAGGTTTCTAAGTGAATGTGCAGCTCATGTAGTGCAGAGAAGAAGAAATAGTTGCTTGTTTGTGGGTGAGTAACCCTCCATGTATCTATGATTCCCCAGTCACCCTGCCAGTCTCTAAACTTTTTAGCCAAGCGCCCCCCAATGCACCAGGCATGGGAGGATGTGAACGTTAGAGATGGGGATCCGCCACCCCATTGAAGCACCCTACTACCCCAAACAGAACAGCTCCAGGTCATGTGTGAAAGTCTGTCCAGGAATCGGGCCTGATCGGTGTTGGAAGCATACTGACCAGGGTAATGACCCTACCCACCAGTCTGCGACTGATGAGAGCATATTGCCCTGCAGTGTCAATGAGCTGGCATGTTACCTGAAAGGGAACCTCAGGGCGCCTCCAAATTAGGATCCCCATGCAAAAGCAGAGTATGTTGTATAATATGTTTCACCCTGCCAGTGCCTGTGGAGTGATATCCTCTCAGCGCCTTTGGAGGGCTACCCCCTCAGTAGCAGTCAAATATGTTTCCTGAAGCAGTGCTACATGCCGCCCCCCCCCCCCCACTGCTTCAAGTAGGCCTGCACCTTCTATGTCTTAGTCGTGTTGTTGAGCCCCCAAACTTTCCAGGATACAGTATTATAGTTTGCATGTTCCCCTGCTGTCAGAGTATGCACCAAGTTCCTTCCCCCCAGCCGCGTCATCTTAGCCTCCAAATGCACTACCCTCAGCTCAATGACAGTCACATATTTTAGTCATACATCATACTGAATCTCCAAACCAAACAACCCCAACTCCCCCACTCCAGGACAGTAAGGCAGCATCGCCCCATCCAAACTAGGCACAAAGAATATAATTCTACCAACGAGTCAGTGAAAGACAGCAGCACCTTTAAGGGAAGGTGGTGTGCATTGCAGGAAGCGGTCCACCAGCTCTGCCACTTACCACACAACAAAGGTAGTCAATTCACTGAACTATATGTGCGTTTCAAGCCACTCCATATTACAAGATGTTCTCCTTCCCCAGCCTCACCAGAGCACACAGTCAGTTAGTGCATCTGCCACATTATGGATCTTACAGTTCTGGCAGGAGCTCAGCCACCAGCACTTGTCACTAATGAAGTCCGCTGAACGTGTATGTCCAATCCAGAAGTCGGGCTCAAGGTGGAGTTCAGTTCAGAGTCTGTATGCTACGAAGGTGAGTCCTCTCAGTCTGAAAGGTCATCTTGCTCATCCTCTCAAAGGTCGCTCCTGCTGTCACTGCACTCAGTTGGTCTTTGTTGGAATGTTCCTTAGTGGGGAAGCTTTCCTAGCAGAACAAGTAGGAAGGTCTGGCTAGCCGCCTTTAAGTTTCTGGTGACAGTTGAGTGAATTTTCTGGGGCCAATGGGTATGTTTTGATCCATTCCTACAACTCTTGCGGTTCAGTAATAAAGCGGGCACCTAAAGCTGTTGCCACCCTCAATTTAGTCAGGAAGAGCATTACATATTTAATGTCCATCTGCCTTGGGTATTTTTTAACTTCCACAAAGGACGACTAGCATTCTAAAGTCCAGATAGATCATTATTTTGCAGTTCTCCAGCAAGAGTGCTCCCTTCTCACAAACTTTGGCCATGATGTGATCTCTGCCCCTGTAATGGAGCAACTTCTCCTCCACCGGCCTGATGGTGCCCCGGGGTGTGTCTCACCAGGACCCTAAGTGTTTGGTCCCAGTGCAAAAAATGGAGAGAGGCTCTCAGGAGCAACAGAGGCTCTGAGCCAGGATTTCGGGAAAGCATATATGTACCTTCCAAGCATTTATGTTGGCCAACAAGCCATATATTATTTCCACATGTTCGGTGTTCAACATCTTCAGCCCTGTGTATAACACCCAGACTCTTCCTCACAGTCCCTGTTGCTGCTCCTGCAGGACACACGTTGTTGGTTCCAGTTCCAGCTAGAACTGTCTAATTGTGTTTGATCCTGTCAGTCATCTTGTGCTGGTCATCCCGTAGTAGGCCAATGTCAGCCACCACATGTCCATTTTCACTGTAGGGTCTCCTTGGTATCCTTGATTGCCAGGAGGATGGCCTCCAGTGAGGTAAAATGCACAGCGTCTGGCATCTAAGAAGGTCTTTGTTCATGGCCCCCTTGTCTGCAAACAAATGCAGCTCCTTCAATTGGTCATCCTCTTTCACTTCCATTTCATATGCCTTCCCATTGCCCTCCTGTTAATCCACCAGGAGGCAGAAAACTGACCAAGTAGCTCAATGACAGCAATAAGTCGATTGGGTCCACCTGGCCCAGAAAGCATTCCCTGGTTAATGTTGCAAAGTCCAGACTCCTCCAGATGAATGCACCCTCATCCACTTGGCACTCCCAGTCATCGCCAGTGGGTGGCAAGCACCCCTCCACTCAACTCTACAAAGTCACCCAGAAGGATATATCATCACCTCTCCCCAGAGAACCAATTATGGCGGCAGGTGCGCGGCAGTCCCCTCCCTTGCACAGGCACCACGCGCTCTGTATCTACTGTGGTAAAGTCAACATACCAATTCTATAGCTTCTAAGCAGGTGCCATCCAGTGTACAATGCTGGGGTGGGGGAGTCACTGCCTGCCATGTGCCATCAGCCCCAGTTTGAGGCATTCAGCAGAAGGCCTCTGTGCTCTTCTAGGGGCCCCAGGTCTTTCCACTGCTCCTTGGCAGCCTAATCTCATGCCCTGTAGTGTCACATGGTTGATCTCTGCCTCTTCTCACCACAAGCCGCATTGCTCTGCTGCTGCAGAATACCTTTTCTTCTGTGCAACTGCTCCCTGTCGTGTCATAATCTATTGTCTTCCTTACAGGACTGCAGCAAGTGCCCATGGTGTCCACCTGGCTACACAGGAACAAGCCTCATTGCACCTCGGCCAGGCAAAATCTATTGTGCCACGTTGGTTGCCCTTTTTTTTTCTGGCTGCCACCCAACCAGAGAGAAAAATGTCGGTCAGTAAAGTCTGTCAGGTCTCCAGCAATGCTTTCAGTCTACTGTCTGTTGTTTACTTGTGCCCTGTGTGTTTTGGGGGCTCACTGGGCAGAATGTGCAACAGGATGGCACTAGATGGCGACACAACACCGCAAGCTTCACAGGGTGCCTCTCACTCAATCAGTGGCAAGCCACCCCTCTGCCCCCCAACTTGTTTTTTTGTGTTTTGTCTTCGATTTGGACATACTTGAAGACTTCGATTGCAACAAGGACCTGCCTTGGAACAACCATGGAACAAGAACAGGCCAGTGCTCTGGACTTTGAATGGGAGCAAGACTTGACAGTTTCTTCTGGTGTTTGGTGACGTACAGCTTTGCTTCACGTTCCCTGGTCACATTCAGATTCAGGAGTGCGCATTCCTCTTTTGACTTAGAGTCATGTTCCAAGCTTGAACATCAAAGGCATATCTTGTGTAGATCTGTCACAGACATTTAGGTGCCACAGCTCTGGCTTTGCTTATTTCCTGTGGATGTTAGGGGGCATATTTCCCTTGCTGAGTGGTTGCAAATGTTTTTGAGAAAACATCTTCCTCAACGATAAAAAGGGGAGCGGCAGTCCATATCAACATTCAAAAGTGCTGAAAGAACTGAACTGACATCAGTGCAGACGGGCGTGGCTCTGTTTGTCACTTCTGGATGGAACAAAGTCAGTGTGGAGCCACATGGTTCCATTTTCTGGCATGATGGAGAGCTGCTATGTAAAGGTTTCCTTATCCAGCCTGGTGTTTGGAGTATTCTAGAGGTGAGGATTCCTAGGTTAAAAGTATCAATCAGAAATTGTATACTCATGGCTTCAACAGTTCCCAATCTGGTATAGAATACTGATGAGTGGTACTTCTCTCTATTACTTTCCAAAGAGTATCCTACCCTTGCTGGATACCCTGTTGAATGATCTCTACTGGTAGGGAAAATTAGAGATATTTTCAATTAAAAGATGTAATTCTCATATCTCGAAAACTCTACTTGCCAACTGTTTTTATCAGGATGAGCTATTTTTAGGGTCTACTGGCCGGTTCTGGTGAGAGAACTCGACCAGGCAAAGAACATGTGTTCTGTTTATTAAGAAAGTGAATGAGTACTAAAGATGATTTTAAATCTTTCTTTTTTAATCTTGTCACAGAGGTCAAATGTGAGTGTTCTCTTCACAAAAATTGCTGCCTATTTAATTGTGTAGATTGTTTTTGCCTTTCCTTCTCTGATTGCAGAGTTAGTGGATTCTGTAAAGTAAATTGTCTGACAATCGTACAGTGGCACAGGGAGTGTGCAGTGGAAGACTGTAGGATGTCAGTTGGTTTTCGAAAGCGCAACATTTAAATAAATTGTAAATGAGCTGTACAACTATTTCAAAATAAATCCAGAGCTAGAAAGGCACATTTTTTGTAATTCTGAAGTGTGGTAGAAACAAATATTTTAATAGGATAAAAAAAATCAGCACATTTTACTATGATAAATGTTTGCTGAAACATGATTTTCACGCATTATCTTTTGTAAACTATAGTTTTATCATTAAAACTGCATGTCGGTGGGAAACTTTGTGGCCATGGAACAATGCGATCTGTTAATGGCAGTGCACTCCCACCTTATGCTTTTGTAATGTATTTATTAAAAGTGAAATGTTTTACCAGGAACTGAGAAACAGTCCTGCCCCACCCTGATGACAAAGCTAATGGGGAACTAGGGGCCAGGTGTACTAACATTGGGGATAGCGATTTCCAAATTGTGATTTTCTGTGACATGCCTTGAGGAAATCGCTATTCCTAATGTATGATACTTTTTTAAAATCACTCATTCCTAGTGGGTTACAAATCAAACTACCTCATGAATATTACTGAGATAGGTCGCAGTTTGCAACCCATTAAGAATCACAGTAATAAGAGGCATGTCAGCCTGGGGACCACAATTCCTGTATTTGCTTTTAAATAAATCAATCGTATTTTTTTTTAAATGCAGCCCGTTTTCCATGAAGGAAAACTGGGAGTGTTTAAAAAAAAAAAAAAAATGAAGTGTAATTTTCATATTTTAGGAGTAGTTCAAAAAATATTTTTGGGAACATTCACTACGGGAATGGAGTTCCTTGCGAACCCCTTCCCATTTCCAAATGTGTTGTGAATGCTTACCACCACCTTTGAAGAAGTGTAGGAATATTAATGAAGCCTCAATACATACCATTCCAATTCAGAATTTGGAAGGGATTCCTTAAACACGCCCCTCCGAAATAGCTCCAACATTCCTGTTAGACTTTTCATCCTTGGCGTGGTCTCCCTTAACTTTTTGCCTCTGTTTCCCAGGTTGTTGATGTGTGCTGGAGTCTGTTTATGCTGTTTTTGTTACTCTGGGCACTTCACCACTGCTAACCAGTGCTAAAGTGCAATTGCTCCAATACAAAATGTGTGTGTAATTGGTTCATCCATGATTGGCATATTTGATTTACTAGTAAGTCCCTAGTACAGTGCACTGGAGGTAAATCAAATGCTACTAGTGGGCCTGCAGCACTGGTTGTGCCACCCACCTTAGTAACTCTATAAACATGGCTCAGGCCTGGCACTGCAGTGTCTGAATGTGCAGTTTTAAACTGTGAATTCTACTTGGCAAGTGTACCCACTTACCGGGCCTAAACCTTCCCTTTTCTTGCATGTAGGACACCCCTAAGGTAGGTCATAGTAGCCTCAAGGGCAGGGTGCAGTGGATGGTTAAGGTAGGACATATATTAATGTGTTTTATGTGTCCTAACAGTGAAACACTGCCAAATACGGTTTCCACTGTTGCAAGGCCTATCCCTCTCATAGGTTAACATGGGGGCTGCCTTTAAATATGATTAAAGCATAGATTCCCTTTGGGAGCGGATAGACATGTGGAGTTTACGGTCCCTGAACTCACAATTTAAGAATACATCTTTTAGTAAAGTTGATTTTAAGATTGTGTGTTTGAAAATGCCACTTTTAGAAAGTGAGCATTTTCTTGCTTAAACCATTTCTGTGACTCTGCCTGTTTGTGGACTCCCTGTCTGGGTCAGTTTGACAGTTGGGCTGGTTGCACCTCTAACTAGACAGTGACACAAAGGGAGCTGAGGTGTAGTCTGCATTTCCTGATGAGCCATCTGTGCTTGGAGGCAGGGGGGGAGTGGCCACTCACACCTGAAAGGGCTGTGCCTGCCCTTACACAGTGCAGTCTCCAACCCACTGGTGTGTGTCTGGGGCATGGCCTGGGCAAGGCAGGATTTCACAAACAAGAGAGACTTTCCTTTGAAGTAAGCCTACTTCAAAGGGCAAAATTGGTATAAGAAGGGCACCCAAACCCACAGACTTTAGAACACTTCTGGAAACCAAGAGGAACCTCTGCCTGGAGAAGAGCTGAGGAAGAAGAGCTGCCCTGCCTGTGACTGTGCTTTGTGGAGCTATCATGCATTTGCTGCTTCAGCCTGGGCTAGAGGACAAAAACCGGACTTTGTGTTGCCTTCCTTCTTGTGAAGAACTCTCCAAGGGCTTGGATTAGAGCTTGCCTCCTGTTGTTTGAAGTCTCAGGGACAGCAAAGACTTCTCTCTGCCAGCACCTGGAGCCTCTGCTGAGACTCCTACCCTGCTAAGTGGTGCACATCCAGTTCCTGGGACCCTGAAAGGAGAAGCTGGCAGAACAAGAGTGAGAAATCCACGCACCGACTGCCGTGCAGGGAAAGGATTGACGCAACTCCGATCTGCGGCTGAAAAATTGACGCGTGTATTTTGGATTTTTTTCGTTTTGGTCTTGTTTTGTTTAGATAAATCTTTTCTATTTTTCTAAACCTGTGTTGTGTCATTATGTAGTGTTTTCATTAAGTTACTGTGTGTGTTGGTACAAATACTTCACACCTAGCACTCTGAAGTTAAGCCTGCCTGCTCGTGCCAAGCTACCAAGGGGGTGAGCAGGGGATAGCTGAAGGTGATTCTCCTTTACCCTGACTAGAGTGAGGGTCCTTGCTTGGACAGGGGGCAATCTGACTGCCAACCAAATACCCCATTTCTAACAATTCCCATTAAAATTAAACTTATTTTTCTATATTTATTTGTCAATTAAATAAAATATTTCATAATTTGTTTTCTTATCTTTTGTGTATTGTTCTGTGGTTCAAATAATCGAAAATGGCTAGGCCAGGTTCCCCGGCTTCAAGTAATGACTTAATGGCAGTCCCCAGGTTCCAATAATGATTCAGTGTGGATCATCAGGTTCCAGTAACGATTAAGTGGGGGATCCACTGGAGTCGGAACGTTAAGAACCATTGCTCTATTCCAATGCAATAAAAAGAAAATTCTTATAAAACCATGTTCAGATGGTACCTCACACCAGTAAGTTTGAAGGTGATGTTCAGTAGCTCTGATTAGATGGGCTCACATCTGCATATGTTGTGGATGTACGAAAACATCAAAGGATTCTGGTAGGCAGCCTTGACTCTTGTCAAAGAAACCATTAATGTACAACTCCCAATTAATCCACTTACTGTGTTACTGGGAGCAAGTTGAAGAGGATGGCCTGTATGCACTCTCTAGGACAATTATTAAGTTAGTCGTGCACTTTCTGTTGAGAACCAGATCATCACTAGCTCAGAAATTTAGGTTCCCCGATCCCCTACAAATGGGAATGTGGTGGACAAAAGTTTGGAAGCTTTACCCCGCGGAAAAAAAACTGGCCAGTTGGCATGATTTGAAACTGTGTGTACTCTTTGTATAGGAATTTGGGCATAATAACATTGAGCATATCTTTGTCAATCGTAAAAATGCTAAAATTAATCCTCCTCATTTTTTTAATATTTGTATTCCTTTTTTTAGAACAAACCTGAGTGTTTGTGCAATGAAACTTTGCACTGTGTTGACACAGCTTTATTGCCATTGTCGGAGAACAGATATTTATTCATAGCCTTCAGACAAGTGAAAACTCCGTTGGTTCTTGATAAGTATGTGATCCTTGTGATTGATAAAAGAACGTATAGTTTATGAGACATTATCATTATCTTCCATTGCAGTGTTGCAATGTATTGATGTTAAAATTATACGAAATGAAAAAGTATTATTTAAATCCCACTAGAGCCAAGAAATGTCAGCCCATGCCCTAAACTTTAAGGAGAAAAATGAATTGCTTTTAGTTGACGATGCCAAAGGAATGGCTTGGTACACAGACTTCTGCAGATAATAAAATACACCACTATAGCTAACGTTGTGCTATACTGTTTTAGATTATAAACATCCTTCAGTTGCATCTGAATTGCTTCAGGCATATTGAAACACCATAAAGAAATTACATCTTTGCAGACTAGGCAAGAGAATGTCCTAGATGTTCTGACCCTTCCTCACAAAATTACAGAACACGTAGGGCAACCTAACTGCACCTTAAAGCACCCTACAGAGCACGAATGACCTCATGTTGCAAAGAGGTATAATATTAACAGCATATCCCATTCCTCACTATATCGTCCCTTCATCCTTAATAGAACCAACAAATCTTGCTATCTCGCACACAGCACAGTAACAAAGGCCATATCGTTGGCAATAGCAAACCACACAACCCAACTGAGCTCGTTCGGCTTAGACAACTGTTAACTAGTGCATCAGAGTAAATGGCAATATAGTTTAGCTTACCGTCACAGACGCACACCACACCGCACCACAGATATCCCCGCAAGCTGAGAAATATTGTATTCATCTCACTGAACAATATGCACCATCACTAATCATTACAGATAACAGACTGGTCATCACTGACCGAACAGAAGGACACGATATCATCTGACTCTCGTCACTGAGATACCTTGAAACCGAATGGAAAGGCCATCCATAATCCACAGCTACTAAGTGGCACTCAAGTGGTAGAACAGCGCTGTACAAACAGTAACAATTTACAGAATCTATGGTGATCACTACATACAGAATGTACACTTGTGGCACTGTTTCTGCTTATGCCTCTCTCCGTCTGCCTTGCTGTTTGTCTTTTTCCCTCAGAAGCACTGACTGTGCAAAATGATTGACAGCAGTCACAGTATGAGCATTTGAAAATTCAGTACAGGCCTTGATGGTAAACAACACCTTAGCCACGCAACTTTGTGAAATAAGTTGCAAACACCGGTGTGGGACAGCTGGAAGTTTCTTAAATTAAGGACTCCTAGGATATTTGTGGGAAGACACGGCAGGGGAAGTATGTGGCCTTGATATGTCTAGCTGGCCATAACAGTTTGAAATTCAGTATATACAATTCTTATTTTCTTGAAGAGAAAACCATAAAACATAGGAGTTTGAAGACATTAAGGCCCTCATTTTACGTCATTGGAAGCAGTATCCCCAGGGTTTCATTATCGGGCAGTTCTGTGGTGCCTGGTGTGAAAAATAAGAGTTCTTACCCATTTAGTGCCTCTAGATTGTTTTGCATCTGTACTACTTGTGTATTTTTTCTCTTCTTTGAGTGAGTCTCACATGTCAGATTTGGTAAAAACGTTTTGAGTGCTAAGGCTTAGGGCCCGCCTTTTAAAATGCAGTCAGCTGCTGCACATCTGGGTTACACTTGATCACTTTTGCACATGCTTGCATATCTCTATGTGGACTGAGCAAGTAGAAATGCTGTGTATCACAGCCCGGTCTATGTGCACAGGTAGCTTGTCATAGATGGGACATTTATTTAATAAATTGTTAATGTCCTGTGCAGGCTTTATAATTGATCTGGGCAGTTTGAAAAGAAATAACCCCATTTCTTTTTTACTATAGTGTGACTCTAAAGTGATTTTCTATGAGTCTGTAGTGCTCTTCTTTATTCACATGACAGATGAAAGCTGCACCAAAATGACCATTTTACATTGGCTTAACCGAGGGAACAGTTTACCATACCTTTGTACAGGTAAACCAAGGTACTAAGTACAAATATAGTATTAATAATGTGGCCGTATTTGCACTCCTTTATGTATTTCGGGCTTTGGTTACGTGTTTCTGGATCCGTTTTTAGATTTGGACTTTAAACATGCTTGTTGAGCCAAGTTACTAACTCTGCTGCCTGCAGATAGAGCAAAGCCTTCCCATCACAATAGGCTTAGCATTAAATACTATTACGATACAATACAATACAATACAATACAATACAATTAGGGGATTAAGACTGTTCCAGGGAGAAGAAAAGGGTGGTGGCAGAATCTGCAGATTGTTTGCATTTATTCTGCCTGACATGTCTAGATATGCCTTTCTCAGAGACAAATAAGGGGGCATCCTGACCTCGGTTTCCATTCTCTACAGGAGGCTTCTTTGAAGGTTTAGTGGGAAGGAACCATTTTGGCGTTGACATTTGAGTTTGGCTTCTTAAAGCTCTCAGACAGCTGCGACCATTGATCACTTGTACCCGCCATTTTGAAAAGTCCAAGGTGCCTGACAGGAGGGATGGGGCAGGTGTGGAAATGTGTGTCATGATGTGTCACCTTTGGATTGGGAAAATGTGCCCTTTTGCTGAAATTTTCCACCTCCCACTTTATAACCCCTGGATGAAGGAGAGGCTTTGAGAAGCACAGTACTCTGCAGTAGACAAAGTCATATGGACCACTCATGGATGAACCCCTGTGTGCAATGGTGGTGCACCTTGGAATTGTACCGACTTGGACTATGGACCTGTGTCTCCAGGGCCAATGGCACTGACCTTTCCAGTCCCTCTGGGAGTCGGTAGAGGTGAACTTGCTGGACCCTGGATGACAGTGTTTTCCTGGAACTTCTGTTTACTGGTCCTCTGGGGTGAGAGCACTAACGGTAGACCCCATGACTCCTGCTGAACACACACATGAATCCTGTAAATGACCAGGAGGCTTTAGTCCTGGGGACTGCAGGCAGGCTGGTAACTTGCTTTGAGGGACACTGGGTGCTGCTGAGGAAGACTGAGAGCCAATGAAATGGTTCACGTGCCCAGATAGAAGAGTGGGCCCTGAATGCTTCCAAGAAACTATAATCAGCAGGTTGCGAGGAATTAAGGACAGGAGGGTACATGAGGGATAGCAGTTTTAAAAAGCAAAATATTTCTGAAAATCACGAAAATTGAGAGGTCAGGAGGCATAAAAGAAACACTCCTGGTAGGCAGTGTGCGCCACCGGGAGCAAAACAAACCAAATTACCTCCCAATCAGCCGTCTGGGATGGAAAAAAGCAACATCTGTCTGGCACCCTCGTTTGCGACATGTGTTGTCTGCCCTATTGTCACTAGGTGAAGGAAGCCACCATCGCATTGAGCAGTTTGTCAGCCAACTTTCCACCAACCCCTCTGCAAAGGATTAGGACAATGGAGAATTGTTCAAAATAAAATGAGCATAGAGTGCTCCCTACCTGCAACTGTGTGCACATCCCTCCGTGGGGTGTGAGCACTGAGAGGGAGTTTGGAGCACCACTAAGCCCCAGTTTAAAGAACTACTGGAGAAGGCAATAGCCCATTCAACATTTAATTTTGGCCTGGAGTTGAGGAGAATGCTTTGTGAGGTGTGGTGCTCCACCTGGGCTGGTACACGTGCATTACACTTCTGCACAGTAGCGAGAGAGCCTAAAGCTCCGGTTCGCCCTGCCTGCACTGCCAGGAGCCCAGAAGGGCAGTGAATGTAGCTTACTCCTGCATCTATGAGGAGTCTTCTCTGAGGCTAGGCTGCAGTTTCGGCTGCAGTTTCGTTGTCCCTTGATTGATAGCCAAATAATATGGATCTGTGGGGTCATTAAGTAGAATGATTACCGAATGTGGATGATTTGCAGATATTTGTACGTTGCTAGTGGAGATGAAGAATTTACTAGGCCCTTTGGATTCCCCAAAGTCAAATACATTGTGAGAACCAACAGTAACCAACCCTTCTTGCTGACCAACGAGGAACATGCACCTTAGTAAATACAGCGCTTACAACTGTTGGTTTTAGCCACGCTAGTCCCTCTTCACTATTGCAGAAAGCATAAATGCTTCACTCACTGTTTCTTCTAACTGACTCCGTTGGAGTCAGGCGGCCTGCAATTAAATCAATGAAGTTGTGTACAAGGAACATTTCTATAACTAAACCATGGCATAGCTCCCTCAAATACCAAACAGCCGAAATTTTGAACATTCATTGATTCTGACTTTAATGGAAAGTCCTGTTCCCAAGTGTGTACGTTGATTTCCTGTTGAAATATTAAAATATAGTTTGTGACTAATAATTTAGAAAATCATGACCTAGGAAAGGGTGTGCCACATAAGGAGGTACAGAGTGCTGCGGAGGGTCACACGGGGATGCTTTCAAGGCTGTATAAATTAATGGAAACTTTGGATGAAAAGGTTTGCCATGTGACTATGGTTAATGCAAATTCCAGTTCTTGCAATTATTGCTGCACAGAAGTTCATCCCTTAGAAGAACACACTGATTAGGGTGAGCATGGGAGCCATTGAAATAGTGGAACATGTACAACTGTATTGCTCAGGTTTTCCAAGGAAAAGGAAACTTTTACTTTGTCTGTTTAGGATGACAACAAAAAAATAGGAGTGAGAACTGATGATGTGATCTCTCAAATACGGGCAGTTGATTGAGTTTGGCACATTTTAAAATTTATTAATTCACAATTTCTACATGTTTTTTCTCCTGCGAATTAGCCTGAGGCTCTTATTGAAACAAACAAGATGGACCTCGAAGTATAAAATAGGTATTTCGCTCAGAGCAAAATTTTCAGACGAAATATCGTGGCTGTTAAGCAGTTTTCAAACATTTGCATAGCTTGAGTATTTGAATAAATATAACAGATGCTAAACGGCAAACATACAGAGAGGTGTTTCCTTCTGAAATAAATATTGATTGCAATCTGACTAGTGGGCCTGGCAGGAAAATAAGGAGAATGAAAAAAAACTGAGGAATTGTACTAATACATCAGGTCAATCAATCGGAACCAGGCGCTTCCACCACCAGTAGCGCCCCTCTGACAGAACGCTACCAGACTTATTACAGGTCGTCATACGGCTGGTGAAGTCCTTTTGGCAGGGCAGGGCCAGTGGTGGAACCGCAGATGCGCCTCCAGCCACCAGCATATGACTACTGAAGGATTTCCGCCCAAAATGTGTACTTGTAATATGGTGTCTTTGTGTGATGATAGTGTGAACTGTTCTGCTTACGAAAGCCGTTTTCTCTTTGATCTTGAGTATTTTTTCAGAATTTTATATTTTATTTTACTTTTTGTGATAACTCCGTGCATATTTTTTGTTGAGCTTTATTTGTGATACTCATGGGTTTAGTAAATAAGTCTCTTCTCACAAGTTAAACATTTTCATTTTCTGTATGTGCTGTGTCTGGGCTTTTGTTTCTATCGTACAAAGTACATTTCCTGCAGGTTTTTCCGCACTTTTCACACATGTTTCTATGTGTAAGTGGTGTGCACTAGTTGACTGATGCTTCTTTGACTTTTTACGTACTACCAATAAGTGTTTCACAGTTATCTTTCGATATCTAAAATATGAAGCTTTATTTAAAAATTAGAGAGTTTTCTTCATTCCTAGTGCACACCTAAAATTTAAAGTTGTTTATTGATACTCATTGTATGCATTTTACTAAGCAATCCATAAACCAAACAATAACGTTTATCATAACTATAGAGATTGTTTCTGACAATCTGCCATAATTTGCCATAATCATGGAGGCTGCACATGACGTCTTAAATTAGACTTCATGTAGTTTGCAAAATAGTTTGATGACGCATTCAAATGCTCTTGTACATAGTTCTAATTTACCGATTTAACCTTACTCCTTATCAGACTTTTACCGTCAAATTCAAGATTTGACTTTTGAACATTTGCATGGAATTTTTGTATTCTACATCGAGTGCATATCAAGGCTTGAAATGGCGCCTTCTTCGGGGAAATTCCAACTGTTTTGTAATTTTGTAGAACACATATTTTCATAAAAGGAAGGCACCCCTTTCAAACAAAAGAGCAGAAGCTATTCAATAAAAATATCACCGTATCAATCAAATAATCCACATTAATACTCTTGATAGAGATTTATCTGTTGTTAGTGAGTAAAAAGTCTGTAAAAAAACAAAAAGTAGACTTTGCAATTTATGCATAGTAATTATTCCTTACATATACTTCATAATGTGTATTGACCATAAACACGTACAATCCGCCTTTTAACTCTTTCCAGCCCCTAAGAGGATTTCGAATGCCCTTTAGGCACAAGTGCAAATGACTGTCCACATCCAGATTTCCTGCAACATTTAAATGTAACTTTGTGATATGTCATTATTTCATTGCACATTCTTTGACATGGTAGTTCAGAAAAGAGCCTTTCTTGGTTTGTCAGTGATGCCAGTTCCTCTGGCGAAAGCTGTGCATATTGCCAGTTGCTAATCAGTAGTGAGTGTTAGTTCATGGCACCTTGTTATCCCTTATCCTCCTTTCAGGAGTAAAGAAAACTCTGCACATTCGCTGAGCAGGCATAGCGAGGGAAGCTACAATTTCAAGTGGTGAAGCCTATTTCTTGGCATATTTGCTTGAGCTCTGAACAAAGAGGGTAAACAAAGTGCTACATGTTCTTATATTTAAGGAGAAAGGGGCCCTTTTTAATACTTACTGCTAATGAGCTGATCAACCGAAGAGTTGCTGCCACTGCTAAGCCATCTTACACAAAGTAGTGAACAGGCCTTTAAGAATTTAGGATTTAAACCCCATTTTTTCCACATCAGATTGAAATCCTTGATATGTGTCAGTTATTCTATTTACATCTTGACCTCAGCCAGAGATTTATTTCTCCACCATATGATTGCATGAAATAAAGTATGACAGACGTAGCCTTTTTTGTCGCGGTATGTGTTTTTTGGACAGCTTTTCCATTTCATTGGTTAATGTGCTAAATCATATTTGGTTTCCATGGTCCAAAGGGCCTAACAGCACAGCCTTCAGTGTAGATTGCACCTCAGTGATGCGTGGGAATGTTGAAATATCTGAAACATAATAATTACTCTGAGTACCTTTCCCCTCCATACTTTTTTAGGTTGTGATGTGTCGTAGCAGATGGAGCCCAGTAATGTGCACATGAGTCTATTCTACTCTGACTATGTGCCGTCCACCCCTAGGACACATGCTAGAGCACATCCTCTGTAAAAGAGAACACAAGTAGAGCAAGTTGAATTCTGGGTGTTACCGGGTCTGATTTATGAAGTGCAGTTTCAGCACCAATGGAACAGTGTGCCTGAGAGCATATGATGCTCCCACATTTTTAAATCCACTGTGCACTTTGTTGGAAGTTATGTGGTTGTTTCACAGCAATTTAATATTGCTGTGAATGAACCATTACTCATAAACTGCTTTAAGTTTGCTTGCTAAAGATTTCTTTGACGCTACATTGCCCCTACACTCATGACCAGTTTCTTAAGTAAAATTGGTGTTTTTCACTAGGTATCAATTAGCCCTGTGTATATTTTCACCACACCCTGTGCTTACATATTATTTTGCACACAAGATTATGTTGATTGTTTGACTCTACAGTACATAATTGTGCCTGTTCTTAAACTGCTGCTGATGAAGGGCATTTCATGAGCTTGATGGCAATCAACCGAAAGCTTTTGTCTCAGACTGAGATTGCAAGAATAACAGTTTATAAAATACAGAGGCAAAGAGCGAACCTGTAAATCCAACCGCTGTATTGTAGTCCATTGGCTGTTATCGTCTGTCGTTTGGCAGATAAGGCCATTCATGAAGTCAGGACCAAGACTAGTTGAATTCAAGAGTGTGTGGTGTGTGCCATTTTGGAGGGATGTGATCTGGTCTTTTGTCATGCTTTATGCAATCATTACTGTCTTGACATCAGCTAAAGGACGAAGATCTGTTATGGATGGATTGTTCTACAAAACCTTTTTTCTTGGGGCCTACTTTCCGGTATGTCCCTCTTAAGTATTTTGTGTTTGGCATTTTCTTGAAGAGAGAAATTCTGTGGAGGTCAAACTATTGATCAGAAATAATTGCTCAATAGCAGTAGTTCTAGCAGTGCATTTTGTTAGCTGGGTCAACACCTGTTCCCACAGCCACCAACCCTGATTCCTTTTGTGGAATGGTCTCTATTCTCCTTCTGGGCCTGAAATAAAAGCGGGACACATTGTACAGAGTCATGCTGTGAAGCATGCTTTGTATGGGACAAGCCAGTTCTATTTCACTTTTTGGTGTTCACATCTATTTCTGGGTGATCCACTATGTTGACATCGAGTAGCAGTAGATTCAAAAGTATGATTGTGCACCATGACGACGAATTTTGTTTGAAAAAGTTTTCCCATTTGTGCGCAGGAAGTAAGAAAACACCAACAGTTATGTTTTTTCAGTAGAACTTGCTGTAGAACGGAGTTGGTCAGTGTTATCTTTTTTCTAAATTTAAAATGTATAATTCAATAATCAGTTTTATCGTACACACTCATTTTCTTTTGCATATGGTTACCATTAAGCTTTATGTGGTTAAAATTTCATATAATTAAATCTATTCATATTTCTGAGCAGTTAATTAAAGCATTATCGTATTGTTCTGCAAAAATGATACACATTAGGTCATGCATAAGCAGTACAAGCACACTAACTGATTTTTATTAATATTTTTTCTGTGTGCTTCGTTTCTGCCATTTCGTTATGTGCAGTAGGGCAGTCTGTCCCATCAAAGAAGCTGATGATTGTTTGAAATCTTTCTTTATTTTGCCTTGATGCCACTGACATGGATATGAATTGTGATTGGTTTAATAATGACTTGTCATCTCAGCTAATTAAAAATGCCATCTTCTGTCCTTATTAGGGACAATGTTCTGTGCAAAGAAATAGCTTATAAACCGTCCAGATTGCACAAGTTCTCAAGCATGCCTGTTTAGCAGATGAAATGGGCCTCTTAATCTTTATTTTAAATTAGTGTGGGATTAACGGCAGTCTGGAGAAATCCATTGATTACACTTTTGGGGAAATAACTGAATTGAATTTCCTTCAGGTACCATTCTTTGTGATGTTTTAAAGAAAGTGCAGACTGTTGTTCTAGTACACCTGTATTCTCAAGACTTGTCCAGCTCTAATAAATCTACGGTATTAATCTACGTAGAAGCATGTGTAAAGTGCGCCCCAAACTTCTGAACATGAAAGAAAAAACATTACTATGGTACACTCAATTTTGAGAAAATAACCTGTAACATATCTCCCCCTAAGTATAACTGATAATCCAAAAAGAAACCTCCACTAAAATAAACTCCGGATCGTGTGTCTGTTGGTGACACTCCTTGGCCAGGCAACAGTGAGGATTTGGCAGGAATACTGGTAGCTTCGGATTAAGTCTGAGAGATTGCTTTGGGAACATTATTGAAGACCCTGGCTGGAGTAAAGTTATTGGAACAATCCGAGAGCTGTGTAGCAGAGGAGCTTTTATGTGCAAGCTGTGCAGCAATACGAACAAAAAATTACCTCAAAAACTCCTCTGAAATGCTTGCAGCTGACATTTAGGAATGGAAGAAGCCTCCCACTGGTCATAGACAAAGCCACCATACCTTGTGAAAGGGCCAAAAATGCATTTGCTATGCTTTTTTACCCTTCGGCACAATTACTTAAACCCACTAGGGCACAAAGTGTACTCTGTCAGCTCAGGCAGCAGGAATTTCACTGCTAACACCTCAGGCAGCCATGTGGTGGCCACAACAAACACCTTCTCCATTTTAGTTCAGTAAGATCCAGTGAGACCAGGGCAAAGACCCGTTGAAAGACAAGGCTGGCCTGAGGGTCTTAGAGATACTGGTGAAGCATATTGGTTGGAAAATAAATATGCTTGACAAAATGTTGATGGTTTAGTTACTTCACCTTAAGCTGTGAGACTTGATCATCTGAGGCTGATGATGGGACAAAAGTGCAGCCACAGAAATGGTCTTTAAAAGACTTCTAATAAAATTAGAGGATCAAAAATATTGTGTCAGTCTTGGCAACTCACTGATGGCTTAGGGTACAAGGGGATTTTGTATGGTATTGATTACTGCAAACTCATACCTAATCTCTAACGCAGTTATGCACCCATCCCCAAAAAGTACTTTTCAATAGCCAGGGGCCACTTTCCAAGGAATAAAGGAGCCCAAGGAGGATAACCAGCATTTTCAGGGTTTCCTTTTAAAATCGAATGTAAAAGTGATCTTTTAAAGCCCTGCAGAGCCTTAACTTTTGAAATATTTCCATCCTTTTTAATATAGATGCTCCGAGAAAGTATGGCTTCCATCTGCTTTTTCTGGCTTTTCGGCAGAAGGTAACACAAGACAATATTGTACAGGCCATAAACTAAATGTGCTGCATCAAGGAAATCAGGTGATCGTTACAGAACCCTGCAAAAATGGATTATCTGAACAGATTTTCTCCACATAATATATACAGGAAGAGTAGTATCACTATAAGAGCATTAATAAAAAAATGTTGAAGATTGTAAGGACATCCTAAATAATGGGGTCCACAAAGCTGGCCCCAACAGCTCTACTGAGAAATTGCTTTGGTTACTCTTGGACCTTCATGAAAATCCATTAGCAGCAAGCTTGAGAATACAATCTGCATTTTCTTTTTTATACCCCTGAAAACTATAGAAGATAGGATGTAATGACTGCTCAGTCTTCACACAGTGTGGTTCCATCCGTGGATGTGGTAACATATGCCTAATGACCCTAGGTTAGAATTAATTTGAAAACTAGTCTTGTGGTCCTTTGCATAATCTATGAGATTAGAACTGAACCTGATGAAAGTTCAATGGAACATAGCTCCATCCCCATTTGCCTCTCTATAAATGCACAGTTTAGATTTATTTAGATCTCTAGTTACTTTGTCCAGTTTTAGAAATCCGAAGGAGCCTTGTAAAGGAAATTCCAGAGGCTGTTGGTATATTTTTAGGGAGGGAGTGTAGACTGACTAGGAGAAATAAAGGTAGACTGCAAGAATGCAATGAGTTTCTGTAAGATAAAGTCGGTATGATTTTGGATACCTCTGCCTGGCATGTGTTATTAACTCTGTCTTCCATTTTAACATGATATTTTAGGTAATTGCTGCAATTGATAAGTTATTTAGAAAATACAGTGATGCACCTTTTTTGCCTTTTAACTCGTGGGGGAACTGTCTTGTCACATTGTTCTGAAAAGAAAGGATGTGAGAAAAATAACTTGGTACTCTCTCAGTTTTTACAGTACATATATTTACGATTTAGTGCTAGCAAGAGGGGTGGTTGTTTTAATATAATTGCAATCATTAAATCTCTTAATACTAGGTCAGAAAGGGTCAAGGTGGGCAATCTTCTTGCACTCAAAAGCAGACTCCATTGGACTAAATTATTCATTTGTCAAGTAAATACACCACTAGATACGTGGACTACTAAGGAGAAAGAAAAGTGAGATACTTTTCTCAACTTCTATCAAAACCTCTTTGACCAAAGGACCGAAAATTCAGTGGACATACAGAAATACTTGTGCCAATGCGAATGGGCCCCCTATAATTCCTCATTATGGGGAGCCGTTTTAAGCCCCCATAGACTGTACTGTACTCATCAAGAGCTCAAATCAATGCCAACAAGAAAATCCCTGGGCAATGGAGGCCTCACACTGGAGTGTCTTAAAAATGTCCTCTCTACAGGATCACATAATCGTATTGTTTAATTACTTTTCCCAGAGAACTAGCCTTACTCCCACAATGTTCAAAGCAGAGATTGCACCTTTTCCCTAACTGGGCAAAGACGCATCTAAGTGTGTGTCCTACTGCCTGATTGCTCTCTTATACAGAGATATAGAACTGTATACAAAAAAATAGCTATGTGGCTAGACCCATACCTTCCAACCTCCCAGGAATAATAGATCTCAACAACATTGGCTTTTACTGGCAATTGTCAGAGAGCTGACATCATCAGGCCTCTTGTTCAACTGGTTGAAAAAGCACACAGACGCATCATCCCATCCCTGTTATTATCTCTTGTCTCTGAGAAAGCGTTCGACCGTGTGAGCTGGGACACTTTGGGGCATAGCATGGCTCCTGCAGTATGCTTGACTAAAAAGCACATGCGTAGCTACTCCAGTTAAAACTGTTCTTAAGATATGGGACCACATGGCTGTTAGAAAAAGCCGCCCCACCTTTCACTCTCTGAACACGCCCGTAGTCAGAAACCCTGACTTCATGCCCGTAATGTCTCCCATGTCATTCACTCAGTGGGCCGAGGGACACTGTAGAAACTTAAAAGTCCTCTTCCTCATTTCATTACTATAAAATGGCTTTTCATGGCATTGCGAAATTCCACCTCCAGATACCTTCAGCTAAGACTTCCGACCCTGGATCTGACAAATATCATGGCCTATGCAAGACCACTCGCACACTTTTAAAAACTAGTTTGCTCTTTCGTGGGCATTAAAGGCCGAGTCTCCAGAATTTACTGCACTATCTAAACAAGTTACCATCCACCGATGCCAATCACAGTGAGAAGGAGATTTAGGAAGGGAACTCCCAACTAAGAACTGGGATAAAATATGGCGAGTCATACCTAAAATGCTAAGAAGCACTGCCTAAGAGATTCAGCGTACAAAGTAATATACCAATGGTACTTAATTCCTGCCTGATTACATCGAATATTCCATGCAGCGTCAGCACAGTGATGTCATTATCATCAAAAGATGAGTTCTTTTGTGCACATATGGTAGTCCAGTGCACTTATTCAAATATTCTGGAAGGAAATACTTGCTCACATTAAAGTGATTCGGGGATATCTGCTGCCAGCCGACCCAGGTAAACTGATCCAAGGAATAAGACCACCAGACATGGGAGGTGTGACAGACTCAGATTGGACACTCATTTGTCACATGTTGGGAGCTGCTAAACAACTTATTGCTTTATTCTGGAAAAAAGACCCCACGTAGCTCACTTTGGTTCCACAGGTTGTGGCATACTTTAGCCACGGAGCAAATAACACATAACAAATCCCACTCTGAAAAGAAATTTGTTGGCGAACGACAACCTTTAATAGATTATGTCCTGGTTGGAATACCAGTGCTTCACACCACTGCGACTTCGAATACTGCAGATCTTTGGCTGATCTGAAGCATCTGCACCCGCACTCCTTCGGTGAGGAGGATTCCATCTTACCCTATTACACTTGCAAAGAAACAAACATGAGGGCACTTACACTCCGGCCGATCAAGCCAGATGACTCGCCCTTGACATTAAATAGCTCTTATCGGACAACAATTGATCTTCCAAGTTCATTTTCACCGTTGGACCATTTGTATTCCACATCATTGACTGGCCTAGCATTTTCTCTCTAAGAGGCAACTCTCCACCCACTTCCTCTTTCCTTCCCCTACTTCCTCACACTTTTCTTTTGTGTTCTCTTGTTTGCAAGTTGCCGGGATGGTGGTGTTGGTGATATTCATGTTTATTTAACTTTGGATCTCTTTGAGTGGGTCAGCGCTAATGTCAGCAGATGTTATGACAGCATGAGAATACTTTCAATCACTTACATTACTGGTATAAGCATAATTAGTAGAACCATATTATATTGTAAACTTTGAAAAAACTGTTTGAGCAAAAAGCTGAATAACTCCTTGAATGCAGAAACGTGCTTTTTTATGTAAAATTTTGGAATTTGGTGTTCACTTTTATTTTCAAAATAAAAAATAACAATAAACAAGGGGAATCATCGGGTGTACCCCATTATGACCACCTTTGTAACATCTAAAACACTCCTGTGCCTCCTTCGGTAAGGCCTCCCTTTACCTAAGTAAGTCAGACAGCTACTTTCTTATGGGTGGCCTACTCAAAAGATCTTCACAAAATGGTAACAGCTCCACACAGTGTTGCAGAGCACGATTAACCCATGTGGCAGTTCTATTTCTTTGAGATTAATGCAGGATTACATAGCATTACAAACAAATGATTCCTCGCCTTGCTTAGAATATTGTTAGCTGTCTTAACAGCATTGGACACAGTGGACCATAGATCATTTTGTGCTGCCTGCAGAGGGCAGCCATGGTCTTACTCACCAGTCTAAAATGGCTCAGACTATTCCTTTCCTTCACAAACCGAGTGCTGAGGTTCTGAGATCGCTCCTCTGCCAGCCCAGTGATCTTCTGTATCCACTGAGCTACTTCACTGACCACCTGTACCAGCTTTGTAAAACCATTCCTGGACCTGTTTCTTTCCTGCTATCGATTTCCCTAGTCAAATGAAGACAATGAGCAAATCTCTCTATATATTGCATGCAGTCAAGATCAATTTTCGGTTGTCTTTGATGGTTAATATAGTGTTGGCTGTCAGAACAACCTCAAATTAGGTGGGTCTAAAACTGAAATGAATAAACTTCAGTCCTTTACTGCACAAATAGCCAGATGCTATGTGCAAATTTTATCACTGAGAAGATGGGCATTAAAATGCTGAATTTGAACTAGACTGCACCTACAGCAAATAGGGTCTCACCTAGCCTTGTCTCATTGTTTGAGCTTGCATGGGTGTGTCGGCCTTTCAGTTTGTTACTATTATTGTATGTGAAAAACAGGGAAATAGAGTTGGCTTCTGGAGGGTCTGAGCAGGCTTTCATAGTGGTACTCTACAAGGTTTATGGATCCACACTTATGCCCATACTGGCCTAGGAGCTAAAATAAAACACAACCTTGGAAAATGGCACAGAATTTTGAACAGTTAAGAGGTCATCACATTTACTGTCTTCAAAGCATATTTTCTGTTCTTGGTTCCTGGCAGCTACTTTTGGTCAGAAACCATCAGGCGTAAAAAAACACTTCATACTGTATGCACCACAGTATAGAAGGGCTGTGCAACTAACCATAGTCTTGTGCGTATATCCTTAGCTATTAAAAACCTTTAATAGGTCGGGTCTCAGTTTGCTCTGTAATCTGCTAATTTGCCTCTGCTCTGTTGTTGTTTCAACCCTTGCAAAAGTGAGGTTGGTGGTATTTAGTCTAGATGATCTTGGGGAATGTTTCCTTCCTACTTCAAATGACATGAATTTATTACTGATTTGTTTCACTTACGTGCCATAACATTACTCTTATAATGTCAGTAGGGATAAAGGCTTCTCATGTGCCTCAGACACATTGTAAAGAAAGTCTCTGGGGCCTTTTCTTGATGTCAGGCATTCACTTAGCTTTAACCCTGTGTCGGGAAGATAGTTTATAAATAGTGTTCCATTGCCAAAATACTGTTGCACTCCAAATTGGATAACTAGGAGGTTCTCTTAGGGACCAGAATCCAGATGTACAAAGATAGTAGTTGCAAAAAAATAGTTGCATTTATGTACCAACTTTTTGCTACCAGTATCTGATTTTGCCAACCAATCTGTGAAATAATAGGTCAGTTCACAAACTATGGAAACACAGGTGGTTGTAGAATTATCTAATATTCAATAGGCAAGTTGCGATTTTCGACCCCTCGTGATTAGCTGCAATTATATGGCTGGTGGCCTATAGGGGACAGCAGACCATCATCTTCTGCAATTGCATTGCAACTCGTAAACTTTTTTTTGTGGGGTGGGGGATTTAAACAGTCCATGTTCCTTGCATGTACCGGGCTGCTTAAAAAAAAAAAAAGGGTTTCTGTCGGACACTGCCTAATCCCCCTGAAGCTGCGAACCCAGATTCGAAAAGCGGAAGGGGTTCTCTGGAGACTCCTTCTCCTTATTGAATCAGGTGACACCCCAACCTGGAGTCAGTAACTGGTCAGTGGTTTGCAACCATATTTGCGATCACAAAGCATTGATACATACCAAACCCACTCGCAGATTTCAAGGAAAGCCCCTTACATGACGCTTCCCAATTGTTATTCAATATGGGTTAGAAACCCCATTTTGCTGTCATGATATGGAGTTAGTGTATATGAAAAACAATTTTTGTGGTCAAAACCCTTAATACAGCTAGCCGCAAGATTCAGAGTAGCAAGGTAGAGTAGTAAAGATTTACATCAGAAGGTGACGAGTCTTAGAGACTCAGAATATGTAGGCCACAATAGATAACTTCAATATCCATTCAGGGATAAAATAGTACACTTAAAAGCATATACATGTCTTAAACCAGATGGTTGGAGAACCTTTTGGAGACAAATCTTGACTGCAAGCATTTTTAACTTCATCATGCACGGTGTTGCTAGAATGACAGATAATAGTAAAGCTTATGGTCATTGTTCTCATATGAGGATAATTTGGGCCAAATCATTAATGTTCAAAATCGTCTGGATTTCTGAAATAAAAATAGGCTTTGGAGGTACAGGATACAAGCAGCGATAGTGGCACCCAAGTTTTACTTTGAGTTACCTGCCTGTGTTGTGAATGGTACCATTGAATAACATAGAGAAACTATCACCTTAAAAAGGCCTTTTCACAAAAATCATAATTAAAACATTATTCCAATGCACAAAAGGTATGTGAAATTTTGGTAATTGCGTGAATGTTTGGGAAAATGACGCACATTTATGAAAAATGCATATCTATCATTTAGTGGTATATTTTTGTGTGAAATGCGTTGTTCTGTCAATTTATTATGCTAGGATGCATTTTCTGCTAAAAAACAAAATTGCGCAAAAAACAAACACCAGCTGTTACTCGTGTCCTGGCTATTCGTGTTATTTGTGTACTATCTAGGTAACATTTTACAACGAACAGTGCTTAAGTGCACAACGTGTCATAATAGCATAATTTGGTGAATTCCTTGTGTCCGTTATCCCTTAATCTGTAGATTTTTCTGCAGTTATTCGGTGTGTCCTGCTGATCACTGGGTACCTGGCAAATGTTTTTTTGATTCTACAACGACCTTCTACACTACTACATGAATAAGTTGAAAAGAACTTCTTGATTTGTCCAAGCTATTGGTTATGATTACCTTTTTTTTGCTGAATAAAGTTCTTTCTTAATATTTATTAAGTTAATTCTTTAATTTTATTCCGGAATGTTTCTTACCACAAATTGAATTAGTGGATCATTCATATTTATTTGAATTGTTCACACCACGTGCTTCAGATAGCCACAATTTATCTGGGGCTGAATTTCTAAGCCCTTCATAAAGGGCTTAAAGTTAGATTCACATGTATGAATCTCAGACTTTAATGTCTCCTGCTTTATATCCTGAATGGTGTCCTCCTCCTGCAACGGGAGGACAGCAAGTCCATGTTGAAATGGTACAAGCAAAACTAAATACGGTTAACAAGCATTTTGCCTTGCAGAAATATCATGTCTTAAATATTGCTTACAAAAATCTGCTCATTGGTCCTAGATTTTCTATTATTAACTCATATGTGGCGATACTTTACAAACGATATTTACGACAGAATATATATCAGACAATATTTTGATTACAGTGTTCTGATATCGTGCCATCCCAATAGGTGCCCAAAATTCTCAAATGCCTCTAACTAATTTCCTACTAGTTGTGGTCGAGATTTTCCAGTGATGAGCACCTACGTAAACTGGGGACACCTTCAGCAAGTGCAACAATGTTAGCAACAGGTGATGTTTAAGTTTACAGGACTACAGAAAAATAATGGTTCAAATGAATCAGGACAACCTTTTCCTGCCTGAGTGACCAGACCCCTGAAGAGGGGTGTGATAACACTGGGGCATAGAAAAGGGTGCTGGGAGCACCTTAGGGAATAGTACAGGTTGAGGCCAAAGCAGGCTCAACCTTCTTGATTCCTCAAGTAGTTGAGAAGGTGGTTCTCAACAGTGTAGCACTTCCCTGTGACAACTTTATAGCTCCTGGGTAGTCTCTGTTTTTAGAAATGTCCTCACGACTGCCCAGTCTAGGCAGGGAATGACAACCATGCAGAGTTTCCCCTCCTGGTGCAAAGATCTGCCTTACACAGATGTGTAAACCTCCTTGGTGTGTTTTGACAAAGATGAACTCAGTAGTGTTTGAGGGCCATTATTAGGTTCTGTGGTGTTCAAAGTCTCAAGGATCCTCTAGTCAAGAGTGAGCAGTTTTCCTGCTGTTACTGGCTTAATGTGCAGACTTCCTGTCCAATGTCCTCAGTGAGACCAGTTTGGGATGTCTAAAGTGTGATATGAATTCACCTCTTTTTGAGACTTCATAGTCAGGAGAGAGAGGCAAATACAGAAAAACTGAGAGGGGTGGGCTTACATTGGTAGCGAAAATTCACTCTGAAACAAATGAGATGGCTGCCTTGCTTGCCCAACAACTACACCGGGTTTAGGAGTGGGCAGGCAAGTGTGTATACACAGGCAGAGATGTTCAGGATTGTTGGGAATACAATCACTGGCTTTGGCTAAGAGCAAAAATATTTTGGGATATGAAAATACACATGGCGGTAGAAGTCCCTGGCGTATAAAGGAGCAACTTTTTAATGTGGGTGTGCTCTTGTGAGAGGGCAGAATGGCATCAGTCACATCGAAGTTAGCCAGTGGCTGAAATTGGCTGACCTCATGTCCCATTGTGTGTGCTTAGTGGGCGGAAGAAAATGTGACTGACACAATAAAACACAAATGTAACACACAAATGTATATTAAATGTATAATTTTAATAAAATCAAAAGGTTTTGGCTAACATCAGGCCTTAAAAGTGTACCTTCCACGGGCTTGTATTGTTGTCAGTCTCACTCGAGAAAAACACACACGGCTCTTCTGAAACGTGCAAAAGCGTGGAGGTAGCGCATTAGACAGCCACGCAGATGACTTTCGTCCCAACACAGTCAGTCATTCAAAGGTGCCCAGATCTGGCCTTGCCGTCAGCTTTTGAAGGGCCTACATTGGGCAGTTACTTCTAAAGGGTGCGTCATCCCAGGGAAACTTCTACCCTCTCGTCACCCGTTATGCAAAGTTCCTGTGACAGCTACATGACACCTGCCAGCCAGCTCTCACGGGCAGCTTTGCACTGAGGTCACGCTGCGCGTGCTGAGAATGACAAGGTGCGCGGTGCTGGCCTTTGCCGGCGCTGCCAGCAGGCCCACTTCACAAACCACTTCCTAATTAAGAGCCTGCCGGTATCTCTGTCTGCACACAGTCAGGGACCTCAGACTAGAAAGGAGCCACCGGTGTAGGGCCACTACCTGGCTCCAATCACTCCTAATTAGGAAATTATTTCTGTATGTGAATTAACAAGTATGTTGGAAACTGCACAGAAAACTGGAATTATTTCCCAGGCTGAATAATCTGTCAACTCCCCTAAAGAGTTCTCGCATATGTTTGAACACAGTGTCAGAATCCATCATTGTATTTATTTGGGCTTTTCGGAGGTTATCCAATACTTTTTTCAGAAGATTAGCGCCGTTGAATCTGATATGTCTACGTGTTTTATTTAGGGTCGTAGTGCAGGACATTATGTCACGATTTCCACAGTTTTACCAGTCAGCCGGATGGGTATTGGACGGTGTGCGAAGTTAAACCTTTTTTCTCGTGACCATAGTTTATGTTTTGCAAAAACGACAAAAAATGTGAAAACGTTGCAAAGTTCTACAGAAGTTGCGCTTTCCCGTGAAAATGAAATGTGGGCACTCACAATATTTAAATGTTGCTGAGTCCACATTTTTAACTTGTAGGTGGTTGTAATTTATTACCGCACCTTTTCCTCGAGTTACACTTAAGGGAAGGCTAAGCACATGTGGGTCTTCCAAAGGCCAGTAATCAGAAACTTGGTGTAGAATCTCCCCTCGCTTCTAGGATGTGACAATGATTACTGAGAGAGTGAAGGCTGAGTGATGAAAATAGAGTCAATAAATCTACCAATAAAACGTTATTTCGAATGTTATCAAAATGCTCATGATAGTATAAGAGAGAACATAGCAATCATAATACATCAAAAGAGGAAGAAAGAAAACGTTTTAAAACATCAATGATTTACCATAACGAACAGCGGACTTTAAAAAGGAAAATAAATAAATTGGCCTCCTGGCTTACAATCTGCAAGAATAGTAAGGCGACCCTGCACCTTTTAAAATGGAGAAGCTTTGACTGAATCATACTCGTAGTTTCCTGTGCTTTTTGTGGTACAAAAATATCACTCTGTTTGGAGCTTACAAGAGGTGCTTGTCTCGTTTAGTGCTCGATTAACAGATATTTCCAATTGGGATTTTCGTCTCCTCACTTAGCAGGACTAACAGTATGCACATGCTTTTCACAAATCAGTATCCGTACAGCCTTGAAAAGATTCTCTCAGCAAGCTGCTGGCTGTTGTTTTTATGTCTCACTCACTAGGCCACTGAGTGTGGAGTCCGCCCATGGCTTACCGTTGGTTGGATTTCCTGTCTCTCTTAATTGTCTGCTTCTCATTGTTGTACCAACTTGTCAATGTTTCGTTTGGCCCTCTCACAAAGAATAGCTTCTTTACCATCTCTTTTGGTTGTGTGCCTTTGATGCTTCCACTGCTTGCTTTTCAAGCACTACATTTTTCTTTTTAGTTGAACACAAGACTGCATGTGTTTTCCAGCTGTTCCCCTTGTGCCATTCTCTTCCCCTGAACTCTGTGTTGCTTACTGTTGCCTGGGTTCCTCTCCCCACTACCCTCCATGTTGGCTTCTCTCTTGTTTCCACACCCTTTGCTTTCACGCCTGGGTGCTTCTCCCATTCCCACCCTACCATGCTCTCTTTCGTCGGTTTGGTCCTCCATGGCTCCACTGTGTCATCTGCTTTCCCCCATCTGAGCCATCCATGTTGCTTTCACCCCTCCAGCGCACCTGTGTTCCATCCGCCCTAGAGCTCTGTTTTGCTTTTTGCTCCCCATGTGGCCCTTCCCACCCACTTTTAAAATGGAGAGAAAACTGCTTTTACATGATTTTTTCTTTTTAGTCACCGATCCAACTTGGATCTGTAAGTACAAATATTAAGGTATCTCATTTTGGAGCATGGTGCGCGGGCCTACAAAATGCCGAGGCCGTCAACGTCAAAGGCTTTTTAAAAAAACTCCTTACCCGTGCTGCCCAGCATCGAGGATACTCGCAGCATGACTAAAAATCAGAGGCAAAGGAAAAAGGTCCCAAATATGTGATCAGTTGGCTTAGCTAGTGCTAGTTTTCTCATAACCCCCTTAACTAGTGTCCCAGTCCTACCCGGTTTAAATAATAAAAATTTGAGCCTTGTATGATTTTTGCGTTTGGCATTATCAAAGACCCTTTGTTTTTTAGTAAAATTAAATATATAACATTCATAATTATTGGATCTTTCTTTGAACCAACCCTTTTCATTCATTGGTCTGTTGTGTCATTTGCATTTTAATTCCACCCTCTTCAACTCTTGGCTAACTTCAGTGTGAGTGATGGCATACTGCTCTTTCAAAAGGAGCACATCCACGTACAACGTAGTTCCCCTTGTTACCATGGACTACTATGAAAATCTATGATTTTTGACAGCATAAATATTTTTGCTTTTTCCACTGTTTTTTTTTATTTTTAACATTGGCAAGGCCCTGGCAGCTACCACACAATGTTTTATAAAAAAAAAAAACCTGGCAAAACAAAACATGCATTGACAAAGCCAAAATGCTGGCAGCCAACGCCAGGCCTCTTGGTTTTGCCAATGCTTCTTTTGTTTGTAATGATTTGCAGTTCTAGTTTAATGCTTACAGTTTTATACGTCGCATGTTCAAAGATCTTTAACAGTATGTGTAGAAAGCTGAGGAACCCAGCATGGATTTAAGTATACAGGGAGTGCAGAATTATTAGGCAAATGAGTATTTTGACCACATCATCCTCTTTATGCATGTTGTCTTACTCCAAGCTGTATAGGCTCGAAAGCCTACTACCAATTAAGCATATTAGGTGATGTGCATCTCTGTAATGAGAAGGGGTGTGGTCTAATGACATCAACACCCTATATCAGGTGTGCATAATTATTAGGCAACTTCCTTTCCTTTGGCAAAATGGGTCAAAAGAAGGACTTGACAGGCTCAGAAAAGTCAAAAATAGTGAGATATCTTGCAGAGGGATGCAGCACTCTTAAAATTGCAGCGTGATCATCGAACAATCAAGCGTTTCATTCAAAATAGTAAACAGGGTCGCAAGAAGCGTGTGGAAAAACCAAGGCGCAAAATAACTGTCCATGAACTGAGAAAAGTCAAGCGTGCAGCTGCCACGATGCCACTTGCCACCAGTTTGGCCATATTTCAGAGCTGCAACATCACTGGAGTGCCCAAAAGCACAAGGTGTGCAATACTCAGAGACATGGCCAAGGTAAGAAAGGCTGAAAGACGACCACCACTGAACAAGACACACAAGCTGAAACGTCAAGACTGGGCCAAGAAATATCTCAAGACTGATTTTTCTAAGGTTTTATGGACTGATGAAATGAGAGTGAGTCTTGATGGGCCAGATGGATGGGCCCGTGGCTGGATTGGTAAAGGGCAGAGAGCTCCAGTCCGACTCAGACGCCAGCAAGGTGGAGGTGGAGTACTGGTTTGGGCTGGTATCATCAAAGATGAGCTTGTGGGGCCTTTTCGGGTTGAGGATGGAGTCAAGCTCAACTCCCAGTCCTACTGCCAGTTCCTGGAAGACACCTTCTTCAAGTAGTGGTACAGGAAGAAGTCTGCATCCTTCAAGAAAAACATGATTTTCATGCAGGACAATGCTCCATCACACGCGTCCAAGTACTCCACAGCGTGGCTGGCAAGAAAGGGTATAAAAGAAGGAAATCTAATGACATGGCCTCCTTGTTCACCTGATCTGAACCCCATTGAGAACCTGTGGTCCATCATCAAATGTGAGATTTACAAGGAGGGAAAACAGTACACCTCTCTGAACAGTGTCTGGGAGGCTGTGGTTGCTGCTGCACGCAATGTTGATGGTGAACAGATCAAAACACTGACAGAATCCATGGATGGCAGGCTTTTGAGTGTCCTTGCAAAGAAAGGTGGCTATATTGGTCACTGATTTGTTTTTTGTTTTGTTTTTGAATGTCAGAAATGTATATTTGTGAATGTTGAGATGTTATATTGGTTTCACTGGTAATAATAAATAATTGAAATGGGTATATATATTTTTTTTGTTAAGTTGCCTAATAATTATGCACAGTAATAGTCACCTGCACACACAGATATCCCCCTAACATAGCTAAAACTAAAAACAAACTAAAAACTACTTCCAAAAATATTCAGCTTTGATATTAATGAGTTTTTTGGGTTCATTGAGAACATGGTTGTTGTTCAATAATAAAATTAATCCTCAAAAATACAACTTGCCTAATAATTCTGCACTCCCTGTATTTTCATGCTCACTTGAAAGTCCAGACTTACTGTCTATGGAAAGTGCCTATATTTGAATACCGTAAAGCTTCCTCTTCCAGATTTATCACTGTTTCCTTTGTTTCCAGGTAGGGCCTTTCTGTGGATGAGCTAAATTTGTCTTTTTGGCAGTGGGCTTGTTTGTGAAAACCACCAATGTGTGATTTACTGCTAAATGTTGGGACCAGAATTTGACACAGCGTTTTTTCCTAGGCTTGCCTGTTATCATTAAGCTATGCAAATAATTTCCAATCTGCTATTTATGTATTTGATTTTGGATATTTGTATGTGGATTTGGAGGACTGGATTGCCCCATCTTGCTAAATGTTGTGATCCTGGGCAAATGTTTTATATCCTTCTTTCATATTTCGCTTATCCCTAATAGTCAGGCGAACTTAAGAACTTTGGCCCAAGTGGCAAATGCTTCATTGAAAAACAGAATATTTATAGTGCTGCTGCGTTGGTTCATTCAAGACTGTAGGGGTTTATAACAGGCCAAATGGGATGACAGAGCCACTGATATGTAATGCTCCTGAGTTCTCGTGCTCAAAAGTTCATAGCTTTATCTTTAAAGCTTGGGTTCATTTATTTATTTGAGTCATTTGCGGGTCATGAACATGATCTTTCATTAGAATAGGTACAGTAGAGTTTATTAGGAGCACACAGGGCCCTCTTTGTTTACAAGGAAAACCAAAGCAGGTTGACTATGTAAACATGTTTAGTGACCTAAAGTTTGACAGTGTACACATTGGCGTGTGCCTTTGCAAAACTACGTTGACAACAGAGGCACTGGTGCGTGGTAAAAGAGCACAAAACAACCTTATCCTCTAATGGCTATACTGCTTCACAGAAGCTTGACCCTAGTCCAAGGTTTGAAAAGTGTTGATGTGGTAGTAGGTTCAGAGCTTGCCTTTCCTACTTAGTAGTCAGGGGAGAAAGATTGTGAGTAGACTCCAAAAGGTTCCTCGCTCGCCTGCGGATCTGACTAGAGTACCATCTTAATTACAGATCTCTAGAACATGAGCAATGCAAAATAAGGAGTATGGAAAGCCTGAAGGATAGACTAACCGCAACTACTCCCAGCAGTCGGGCAGTTTCTCTCTCAATGAAGAACTGATAAGATATGGTCTTAAAGGAAGGGCTTTTCGCATTAGTGCAAGAAGACAAGTTACATCCTGGCTGACTGCCCAGAGAAAACTGAAAGAAGAACGCAACCAGCAAGCTATGTGTCTAAAGTCCCTAACTAAAAGTACCTTACTAATGCTAACTCTGGAACTGAGTTTCTTGAGAAGGATGTCGCTCTCTGGACCGCTCACAGCAAACCAAATCCATTAAATATTAATAATCTAATATTTCTTTCTTTTTGACGGATGATTCATGCATTGGAGTTTTGTTTATTGAATTTCAAAACGGCTTCAAGATTTGAAAAGTGGTGGCAGAATTCTGCTGAAATAGCAACATGTAAAGCAATTAATAACTCAAAGTTACTCTTCGGCCTACTTTTCACTGTAGCTCTCGAATTCTGCATTTTCAGTCCGAGGTAAGTCTCCCTATAACAGAGAAATTGATTCACCATAACCAACATGTAGCATCTTAGTGTGAAAAGCTTATGCTTGTTAATAGTGTCTAGTATCAGTAGCATTTTTACTTTTATCGTGTCTTTATTTGGCGTTTGTCTGACTGTTCAGTCTCTACAGTGGCATAACATTAGCCCCCGCACTCCGCAGTGCAGGGGGTGGCCCGAGCTCCAGGGGTCCCCCTTAGTACAGTACACCGTCCACGGGCCCCTGGCCTGAGAGCTCCTGACTAGGTGGGGACCTTCCATGTACTTTGCATGATGAGGGGCCACCGTCAAGTTACACCCCTTCTCCACTACCTCGTTTTTGTAGGTGCAGGACGTCTGTCCGTTTGTTGAAGTTGGTCTTATTTAATGGTGTGATACTGTCGTTTACAAAATACATGGCCACCACTGCTTGTGCCCTCCTACAGACGCTTTGGTCAGCCTTGGTGCTTGCTAAAGACATGCAGCTGTGCCACTGTTCCTGACATGGAGAACCAACTGGAAATCTGGGGTCCTTCTGTTCCTGACATACCTTAGCTGACCTACACATAGTCTTTACCTTTGTGTGTCCATTTATAGCACCTGTGTTGCCAAGCTTTATCTACTGTATATCTTTGTCAATAAGGCAATATATTTGCCTGTCTGTACAAAAAATGATTAAAATAGATTTGAGTTGGCAAACATTCCTAGGTGGTTTTAGATGGAGTAATTATGCAAACATGGTTGCTTCAGCAGTACAAGTCTTATGTTTTGGATTGACATAACGTGCTTTTTTAGGAGAAACTGGGAGATACTAGAGAGCTTAGGGGAAAAGGAAATCATGTTTCGGGCACCTCTCTTCACCAGTACTTAAATGCTATCCATCTCTATTTTGGGGCATAATCTGTAGTGAATGAGAGTTATTTACTGACTGTCTCAGTACTAGAAAAGACTAGATACTCCTT
This sequence comes from Pleurodeles waltl, assembly GCF_031143425.1. NCBI lineage: Eukaryota > Metazoa > Chordata > Amphibia > Caudata > Salamandridae > Pleurodeles > Pleurodeles waltl. Next base: position 1,366,978,926 of record NC_090445.1, on the reverse strand, counting down.
CCCTTTTGAAGCTTAATCCACTTAATATAAAAAAAATTGCAGCTACTGCCATATTCTATCCTCCTCTACTAGACTCGCTAGCCTTAATTTTATTGAAAGGTTGGACAGTGTTAGTCCCCTCAAAAATCGAACCACTTTAGATTTTGAAACATTTATTGCAGTGTCAAAACGTACCATATCAGGGCGATGGTTGCCAGCGTGGTAAATGTCAAGCTGGTACAGTATGTTAGCTTGCAAAGTTACACTAATTTCTTCAGATAGTATTAAAAAATGGCTGTTGTAGTATTAAAGTAGCTGAATTGGATAGCATTTGTGAGCATTCGACCCAATGAGTATTAAAAAATGACTATTAGAGTATTAAAGTAGCTGAATTGGATAGATTTTTTGAGCATTCGACCCTAACATTGGGGGAGAAACTGCAGTGTTTGTCTTCTTACACTCCTCTCTCAGCATCTGCACAACACATGTCCCTACAGTGAAATAGCAGATGCTTTTTTAAAGTATTTATTTGCTGTTGTACAGTGCAAACCGAGCAAGACAGCAGTGAACTAAAAAAATGGTCAGAAGCCCTGGGTATGATTGGGGGCCATTTAGAGTGAGAGACAGTATTCGTAGATGAAATGTAGTGTGTAGAAATATACAGTTCTCTGATGAGCAAATCTTTAGATACTTTCTGAATTATAAAATGATTTGGAAAGTTCTGATATAGTCACTGTTGTATGTGCTGGGGGAAGGGGTGCACAAATTAAAAGGCGTCTTCTGTTTTATTTTTTGCAGTTTTTTTTTACAGTCTCATTGACTTGACACAAAGGGATGAGGGAAACATGTTTTTCAGAGCTTTTAGAAAACGTAATGCAGTAGGCAACTTAAATAGGGATGGCTGGTCCGGATGGCAGAGGAAAGCCGACAAGGCTGCTGAGTATCCCTTGACAGCCCCCACTTTACTTCCTTGTTGGCTGACAATAAGGCAAACCTGGAGACATTCGGCAGTTGGTCTTTCAAGGGATTGTCATTGTTCTGAGCACACCGGGTGATGAATCTGTTCCCCTTCCCAGTGTACACTGGAATCATAGCAAGCTGACAGAATGACATCTTTTACCTCATAAGATAATTGGAAAGAAGTCTGATGTCCTTACTCAATCTGCAGGCACGAATGTGCAGGGTCTGGAGGTTTGGGGTGCAATGCTTTCCTGTTTCGGCGCCGAGGTATGCCCTATGTAAAAGACAGAGCGTGGCGCATAGGAGTAGTGCATAAGGTCAGAGTACCAGACACTTTTTGGCCAATTCAGTGCGGTGAAGAAGACTTCAGCCCATTCTTTTTGCAGCTTTCTCAGAACCCAAGGAATGAACAGTAAGGGAGATAGCATAGTGAAGGAAAGAGGACTATTCCACTTCAGCTGAAAGGTGTCCTCCAAGGCTCCATGCAATGTATGCTGGAGGGCACAGAACTGCGGGTAATGTGTGTTGTTGTGGGTTGGAAACAGATCCAATCTGAGGGGTACCTTACTGAGCAAAGATTCCACTAATCAAAGGGAAGCTGGATCACTTCTGAAAGGAGATGCCGCTCATGATCGGCAATTGACGCCGACTGCGGCTGTTGTCCATGGTGTTTAGAGTGCCTGCCAAATGTTTGCAACCAGCCACATTTCATGCTTGTGAGGCCACATGTAGTGTATTGATGCTTCCCAACAGAGAAGTTGAGACCCTCCTTCTCACTATTTATTGACATACCACACATTGTTATGTTGCTCATGAAGATCTGGACATATCTGCTGTGAAGGGAAATAAGGACTGCCTTGAGCACCAACTGAATTGCCCTTAGTTCAAGCACATTGATATACAACCACAGGCCTCTGATCTCCAGTTTGTCGTAGTTTGGACTCTGGCTCTGGGCCAGACTGCTGGTTCGAGGATGACAGTACTTATGTTTGTAGGTGACTATGCCTATCCTACAACAAGTTGCAATTGTAGTCCCAACCCTTCCGGCTCACTAGCAGCACCTCACCAACAACCCAAACAGTTAAAGGTGATTTGTGGCAGCCTTTACACATGGACTCAGAAGTATGACATCTCAGGGAGTGTCGTGGTTAAACGGAGATTACCCCTTTCTCACAGTTATATTATGTCTCAACCAAACACAGGCAATAACGAAGTTGCAGTAATGTTTCAATAGTTTTTATTTAATACAATGTGGTAAATCGTATTGGCTGCAATGATTAGGATAATGAACAGTACAAGAGATAGAATTGTAAAGACGAGGGTCATGGTTATGAAGACCCCCACCATCTTGTATTAACATAGAAAGACATAAAGTGTATCATATGTCCGTTTACCCTATCATAATAGGCCTAACCTTCTACCAAGAGGAGAGGTGGGTATGTTAAACCTAATCTGCCAATGCCATGTCCCTGGAAGGAGCCCCCAACCCTGGTTACCTTGAATGAGGTCTTGAGATGGTGTCTAGTTGGAATCCCTCTGATTATCTGTCTAAAGTGTGATGTATTTATACAGATCTACTTGGACCCCTGACGTAGGTTATTCCAAAACAATAAATAACGCTGCATGCTTGGGACAGTAATTTCTAATGTGAGCACCTACAGTTTGTTTGTCTTTGTTGCATGAGTTGACCCTTAGTGCGGTGACACTGATAACATAAATCTAAACAAAAAGGCCTAACTATAAACACGGCAGCCATCTTAGAAGATTTGATTAAATAAATGGTCTAAGACAGAGAAAGCATAAGTAGGTTAAAAGTCACTGGGTGACAGGGGCATGAGTCTGCAAGCCAAAGGCTAAGCTAACTCCTGTTAACCCATTAAAACAAGTTAGGGTTCACTACAAGTTCATCCCTGATGAACCAACCCAGAGTGGATGCACCCATTATCACCACGGCCATGGCTGTAGGATGTTGAAAGGACATTGTTGTCACAAGATTCTCCTCTACACCCCACAAGGCCAAATCCGCAACATTGTGAGAGATCACAAGGGTGTCCAGTAGGTCAACCTAATGCTTGAATGAGTGCCCTTGGGAGAACCACCAAAGGGCCCTTATTTGTCAGTGTGCACAGGTGACTAGGATGATGCAGGAAGCCAGCAGACCTAGCAAGTGTAAAAGAGTTTGTGTTGGAATTTGAACACCTTGAAACATCTGGAGAATATCCAGAATGTCTAGGATCCTCCAGCTCCAAGTGATGTTGTATCCAGTACAGCCCTTTTGAACCAGAGATGATGATTGGAAGCGGGCCCGCAACTTGGAGTGGATCCACAATCTTTTGTGCGACTTGCCTAGTTTGTTTCCTCTGACATACACTGACAAAAGTTGAGAGCAGAGCGTGGAAAGAAAGGAAAATATGTCAACAAGTGGTGACTCCTATATACAGCTCTGTGCTATCACTTTTGGAGTCAACGTGATGTTTGCTGCAGAGCTGGATAGCACCACCTATCAACACGTAAGAGCAATTACGATGAAAAGCTTCTGATCAGATCTATCAAAAGGTAAGGATTTTAAGGTTAGATGTGTCCATCAGAAACACATTTTTTTCTGTTAACTGATTTTCCTCTATATTCAGATCAGACAACTGTAGTGCCAGCATACCTCAAGGAGTGAACATGCACTCCTAAATATGAAATAAATAAGTAACATGAATTTATACTAGTGGAGCCATTGGCAACATCAATAGGTCTGGCATTTTTCTCATATGCACCCGCTCCGAATCATAATCACGTACAACAATTCACCAATCCATGCAAAAGCACTTTCAGATCGAAACTCAACGTTAGGCCCATTCTGGAGTCCTAGGAGGAGCGTATGTGATATATTCCTGTAGAAAAATAACCTGAACTAACTATTTCGTATAATTTCAGAATCTTATATTAACCAGTGGCAAATACTTGAGTAAAATCGGCATTTACAAAATAAAAACTCGTAGCTGCCAAGCAACCCCTTGTCATATATTATACCTTCAGGAATCCCTTGCTTTTTAATCAGCCACAGTTTGTAATATGACACAAGTAGTTTTGCTTAAAACATTTTAAGTATGGGATTAAATCCCGGCACGTAAACTGCTCACAACTACAAAACAATAGTACTGGCTAGGGACATCACACATGACCTGGCTGCTACGGATGGGACATACAATAAGTACCTTGTGATGTGAGCAGGTGTAAACAAAACAAACAGAACAGAACCGTGAGAAATAATAGAATTGAGGTACTGTCGTGTATAGCCACCGATGGTAATGTATGCTCGTAAAAAGGGAAACTTCACAGTACTTCAGAACTGGCATATACAGGTATTCTGTATTCAAATTTCGCAAATATTCTAAAAAACAATTCTGCCGAAACAGCGTAATCCATTAAGACAATCTTCTTCCATTCGGTCCAAAACTTTGATGCACATTCTGTGCCGTGTGAACAGCTATATAGACTTAGGCACATAGATATCATAATTGTTTCAATGTATGTGCACTCAGGTCCAGCTGCAAATACATTAAAGATGACAATTAGAATTAGTGCAACTGCCATTAATTTAGCCATAACTGGTTAGTAAAAACAGGCTTCGGAGAGTAACCACTCATGGTTCATTGAAATATTTTCAATTCCAGCAGCAATGACAAAATGCAATACTTTTTAAAATATTTATGGATCCACCTGTAAAATGAAAGCCTGCACTAGATTGTTCTCATGATATTTTCCAATAGTCACATTGACCCTGCTTGAGTTGATTTCTGAATTCAGTCTTGCCAGTGGTTGTGGACGCTAGCTGATGGGCAGCTGCCCGTCTACAAAAAATTCTGGAATTCATTCTCAGATTTCTGTTAAGTTTTTAATTTTGTAAATAGGCATTCTGGACATGGGGAACGGCTTCCATTGTATTTTAAACCACATTCCCCTCCGCCCTTATTGAAAGAATTAGTTCTGTGATCCTACATTAACTGCACGCATCAACAACTGATGTTAGTCCCGCAACACAAAGCCCAAACTGCATACTGAGAAATGTCTCTTGAACAGACCAAGTTACATGCAAGCCAGCAAAAATTCAGCAACACTGTGGGTACATAGTAAACGTGTCCCATGTTTGGTAGCATGAGGCCGAACATCTAACATTTGGCCTCTGAGACTGGACGTTGAAGTTCTGTTAGAGGAGCTAGATATCTGATGCTTGGCAGTGTCAGGATCATGCACACAACTTTTGCCTAGGTTAGGCACAGCAGCTGGCACTTCCGGTCTAGACTCTGCCAGGCAGAACCAACCCAAGCTTTTGGGAATTTCAGGCTGGGCATGCCACTGTTGCCACTCTCAAGGCCAACATGGCATCAATGTCAGGTCAGGTGAGCATGCAGCCAGTTCCAATGTCAAGGTAGGTAAATGACTTTGCCCATGTCAGGGATTTCAGGCGGTCTTTGCCAGCAATAACAATGGAAACCTAACCTTTGGCACTTATGGGTGGAATGCGACCACTAATGGTACCAGGTTGGTAGGCAACCACTGGCTGGGCGTGTAACCTTTTCACATTGACAGACAATATTCCTGACATTTACCTGTGTCAAGCAAGAAATGCAAGCTTAGTTGGAATCAGTTGTAGGAAAAGCCCAAAAAGTATTATAGCTGTGCTGGATGGCATATTGGATAATCTTCCTCAAGGATGTTATCATGATGGGACAGGTGCAAACAACTAGAACTGTAGGGTGTGAAATATAAAGTATGATTTTGCTGGACGCGGTTGGCACATTGATGGTATTTGTAGCTTATAAAAGAGTGTTGGGTCATACTTGGATAACTGGGAGATCCCTTGGTAAGGTATTCCCAAATTGCAGAACTACGTTTTTAGAGAAAAATGTGTGCAGCTACATGGAGAGAACTCACCAGCTATGTAGGTGTGGTAGTACCAGCAGCAAAACCAAGTTCCTTGCCAGCTGACCTGAATGGGGACTCTTGCCTGGTGACACTGTGGCACGAACCAGTCAGCTATGAAGTGTATACCTATGCAAGATTCTTCACATCTGGCAAGAAAGTCAAGATCAGGCATGAAGGGGTGTGTGAAGAGAGAAAGCACGCAATCACTTAGCTGGAAGAATTGAGGAACTTGCAGTGCGAACTAAAGATTGACCTAAGACAAAAATACAGAGTTACTTTCCGTTCGTACTGATAATTCTGGTGACTACTCTGTCAACCTGCAGGTTCCTCACCTCTTGAAAAATAGAGACATGGATTCGATCTGGAAACTTTTTCTAGCTATCCCATGCTGGATAGAGGGTGCCCACTGCACGTTGGCACCAGAATCAATGTCATGGTAATGTCAGTGAAGCTGTAAAGCACCTCACTGGCTGTGCAATATCAGTTCCCCTTTTTCTGCACCTTCAGCGCAGATCTGGAGCTCTCTTTGTGGAGCTTTTATTGAAGACATTTCCTACCTAAATGTTTGGTGCAGTGCTCATGTCGCCCCTTTATGTTCAGAGTTTGAATGTGTTGTAAAATGCAGTGGGCATATGTCCATCACAAATCCCATGGTGATTGCCTCTAGTGTTCTTGGCTCTAAGCACAGCACCAAAACCTGCAACTCTTGGCAGAGCATGCATGCCAAGGCCGTGAAAGAGACGGAAAGCCAAGCTCTTTATGGCCAGAGCCTGAGATAACAGATGATGCCAAAAAGCCCATCCTTGGTCAAGAACACCAGAGTCTTCCTCATCGCAGTCGAGGAAGAAGCAAAAGAAGGAAAGGAGACTAAGGGAATCTTCCAAATGTCGTTCTGAAGGCAAGACCTCAAGATGATCCCTGACAACGGAGGATTCCTTTTAGGAGCTTGAATTGGTTAGGAGCAGCACGTGCAGCTCCGAGTGACCCGACAACATTCACACTGCAAGATCCAGCACTGGGGCCTCAGGCCCTTCTGGAATTCCCTACTACAGGATCTGATCCTGCCTTCTTTTCAGTGCCATGTAAGACCTGTTTAGGTGAGCTATGGTCCCCCTTGGAAAACCTACAGAGTGGGTGTCTCTCTGCTGGCAGGCCTGCCTTGGCTCTGCTTGCTCCTGTCTTGCTCTTACCATAAGCACCGATGCCTCCAACAGCACCTCTGGTTGTTCCATCAGAATCACCCATTTTCGTACCTCCTTTGCCATGGGCATCATCCCTCTCGTCATCAACCCTGATGACAGCTTCTGTGCCACATGCTCTATTAAGCAGATCCTGCATGACGACTCAGAGGTTATTGGAGGAAGTACAATATAGGATGGAAGCATCCTACAACAATACAATCCATGCCTTTTTTGGAACTAATTCCAACCCTCTGGAAGAGGATCCTGGGGAGGTTCAATTTGGACCTTGATTATCAAGCCCTTTCAGAAACTAGTGACATTGATACTTTGCTGGAACTGGACTTGAACACCACTAAGGACCCCCCACCACCTTAGGTCATCCCATATCTCCCCATTATTAGAAAAGCAGCAGAGGTGCTTGTACTCTCTCTGTCACCAATTGAAACCATATCCAACATTCTTACTGGGGTGCTTCAGCCTTTTACCCCCTCAATAATGCTGTTTTGAACCCTATTTTGGCATTCTGGGAAACATTTTCCACATCCACGGCAGTCAAAAGGGTTATAGCCTGATGATATAGCCCTGCACCCAACAAGCCACCTTTATTCAACGCCCATCCTCCACTAGAGAGTCTAGTAATTCAAAGCCTGTGTTCTTGTAAAGCAGGCCACTGGAGCTTTTCTTAAAGCTCCTATTGAAAGAGAATCAAAGAAAGTTGAGCTGTGTGACTGTTTTCTGTGGGCAGTCTAGCATTAAAGTTGCTGAATGTGACCTGCCTTTTGTGCCTTTACCCCCATGCCCTGTGGGATATGGCCAGGATGGTGGTGCCCAAACGGCCAGAGCATTTACAAACTCACTTCATGGAGCTCCTAACAGATGGGCAGGTTGCAGCACACCAGATCATACAATCTGGGATAGATAATGCAGGTTCTGTGGTGAGATTCATATGTATTTCTATTGCAGTACACTGCCATGCATGGCGCTGCACATATGGATTTCCTACTGATGTACAATCCACCTTAATGGTTGGAAATATCCTTCGATGAATCCAAGCTATTCGAAAATAAAGCAGATTCTGATTGGATTTTTTTTTTTAAAAAGCATGGCAACAGTGATATCCCTTTGGTTTACCAATCTCTCAGCGAAACTACACAGTTTCACCAATTTAGGAGTTTTGAGAGAAGCTTCAGTTTTCATCAATGACAGGACATGCTATGACAATAGCAACAATAGTGTCAGACTCCTCTCTTCAAGCAGTTCAGAGGCTCTTGTAAAGAGAAAGTACAACCTCTCTGCCTTGCACTTCCCTATCATTCTCCTCCTCCCCTACACCTCCCAGGAAGCAATTCTAGTTCCAACTTGATCAGCACCTATGGGAGCCCAGAAGTTCTCCTCTCCACGGGTTTGAAGGTGAATACTTCGGACCTGTGGGTTAATTAAATTGTGGAACACGGGTATATCCTACCCGTCTAAAATCTAAAAGACCCTACCCCCTATTTCCCCTCCATCCCTCCTCCAGTCAGACAGAAGAACACCTGTTCATCTTGCAACAGGGGGTGGAGATCTTCTTACAGGAAAGAGCAGTGGAACACTGCCATAGCAGGAAATTCAACAGGGGATCTACTGTGGATATCTCATGGTTCCCAGAAAGGATGACAGTTTGCCTCCAGTCCTCCAAGACCTCAGGGTCTTGAACCTCTTCCTTCACAAAATCCACAAAAGCAATTCAGTATGGTATCCCTAGCTCAGGTGCTACTGGCGCTGAAAGCAAGAGACTGGATCGTGTTCCTGGGCTTAAGACCCATATTTCCATATAGCAATGCTGGATTCGCATAAGAGTTACCAGTGATTTGTCATGGGTTCCACTCATTATCTAATTTGAGTCCTCCCATTTGGTTTGACATCAGCACCTCGAGTCTTTGCAACGATGATGGCAATGGTAGCAGCCCATCTCTACAGATCGGGTTTCCCAGTTTTCCCTTACCCGGGTGACTGGCTACTGAAAGCAGATTTGCCAGCGTTGATATCCGCCACCTGCACTCAACACCAGCTCTGCTGTTTGAACTGTGCTTTACCATCAGTGAACCCTAATCTCACCTGGAGCCCTTTCATCACCTCCAGTTCAAAGGCACAGAGCCAACGTGCTTAACTTTGGGTAGAATGTGAAGTTTTAATATAGTACCAAAGCAGCAATAAAGTTAAAACACCAGACAATATTAGAAAAAATAAATGCACCCAAATCTCACCTGGAACCCTTTCAGAACCTCCTGTTCAAAGGCACAGAGCAGACAGGTTTAATTTAGAAAGATTAGAATTAGAAAAAATTGAATTAGATTATAATGGAGTAAATTTTAATTAAAAAAAAGACCTAAAAACTGAAAAAAATCCAGTATGGAGAACCCCGGATATGAATTTCTAAAGAGGTAAAGGAAAATAGCCTCAAAAAGTACTAAGCGTCAATCGTAGTCAATGGGAACAGTAGACAATGGCCTAACACAATTTCAGGCCGACTGAGATGGAGCATGGGTCCTATACACTAAGTGGGTTCGTCCTGGTCAAAGAATTTACCCTTTTACCTAGCCTTTTTTATTGAGCTCAAAATCCTCCAGCCGAACAAGTCAGAAGCGTTATCTAGCAAAGTTGCATCACAGTCTGACATCTTTTCTGCTAATGCTCCAGAGGTCTATTAAGTCCAAAATCTTTTTAGGGTTTCTGGAGCAGACCCTCCAGCTCACTTCTAAGGCTCCCAGAATCTCAAGGACAGCACTTGGCGGCCAGGACTCACTCCACCAGAGGCAACCACAAGGTCCAGTTCAGGTCAGTTGTCATAACCTCCTGCCTCAGTGAGCAGTCACAGCAGACAAAATGCAATTTCTGAAGGCCGTAGCAGTAATTTTTGGTACCCCACCGAATCCCAGTGGCGCTCCTTCATGCCCCAAAGACTCAAGGTGGTAGCCTTTTGAAGGTCTGTCAGAAGATCTTTCCTCAACACGAGCCACGCCAGTTAACCTCCATCCAAGGTCGACCCTGTCAATGAGCCCTGCTCCACCAGCTCTATCCCCATTGCAATGTTTGAAGCCACCCACAGTGGCAAGACCAACGCCACAGACACAAATGTTGACGCCTGCACCAACATCAGTGACGCCAGATTTGGATCCGATGGTCATATCGAATTCAGAAGCTCAACAATGACCTGAGCAACATCACTACAGTTTTTAAGACCAAGAACAGAGTTATGAGGGTGATGATGACCTTTATGAAGAGGCCAAGACTTTCGAGATGCCAGTGGGTTGGACACTTCCCAACATGAATTCCCCAAACCCTATGACCACTGAAGCTTTGCCTTATTTGCAACTGTCATCAGGAGGGAAGCAGAAAGGCTTAACTTAACACTCCCATGCAGGAGGTCTAAACGAGCATTTTGACAGAGGTCCTCAACCCTGTAGCTTCCACCTAGGAACCTCTGGTCCCCTTTAACAAGGCTCTCACTGATGTGCTACTGGGCATTTAGGAGGAACCAGGTTCTTGCCCCACAATAGAGAGACGGTACTAGCATCAGAGATCAGGACTGGTTACCCTCATTATTTTCTGGTGCTGAAAAAGGATGAAAGTCTTCATCCATCCCATTCTAGATCTTCACACTCCAAACATTTTCCTCTGGAAGGGCAATGCCAGCCCTAGATCCAGGTTACTGGATGGTGGGGCGGACTTGCAGGACACATACTTTCACATTCATGACCTGCAGTCCCACAGGTGATACTCATGGTTTTGAGTAGGCCATGAGCAATTTCAGCTTTCTGTGCTCCCCTTTGGCCTTAACATCATACCTCAGTTGTTCACAGAGGTGATGGTGGTGGTCATGGCTCATCTGTGGAGCCTAAGGATACCTGTCTTCCCATACCTTGATAACTGGCTGTTGAAAGCCAACTCACCCTAAACAGTCTTGAGCCTGCTGGCATGGTAACTGCTGGCCTGCTTACATTGTTGTGGTTCGCCATTAAGGTGCTAAAGTCAGAACTGACTTCTTAACTAAGGATTTACTTCATCAGAGCCATCCTGGACAAGGTGCTTTTCCAAGTTATTCCTCCACCTCAACCAGTCGGGCTATGATCACGATGTTTCAGTATTTCGCCTGGGTCTCAGTGAGAGCAGCTCTGAGGCTTCTGGACCTCCTGCATCCTGTTTGTGGACTACACCAGGTGGCACATACGGTCTCTGAAGTCTCAGTGGGCTCAACACCAAGGCAACCCCTGAGATTCCATCCAGGTGTCGAAGGAAACAGAGAAAGACCTGCAGTGATTGTTATTTGATTACAGTTGGACCGACAGCACACTCTTTTCCCTAACCCGTCCACATCTAACAGTCGTGAGAGATAATCTTTGCTGGGTTGAGGAAGTGATCTGGGAGAGATGGAGATCAGAGGACTCTGCTCTCCGGTAGAGGTTCGCCTCCATATTAGCTTGTTGGAGTTATGAGTGATTTGTGTGGCACTGAAAGCATTTCTTCGGACCATCAAAGGGGGGGGGAGTAGGTGCAGGTACTAATGGGCAATAGACCGACATGTGGTATTGCAACAACTAGTGCGACATGGGCTCCATGCCAGGAGGGAGTGGCTGAACGCTTAGGGCATTTCCTTGATGGCCCAGCACCTGGCAGGATCTTTAAAGGCCAAGGCAGATGAACTCAGCCAACACTTCCTAGTGTATCACAAATGGCTGGTATACTCGGAGGTGGCACTGGGCATCTTCCAAAAATGAGGAAACTCCGAGCTTGATCTGTGCTCAACTGCAGAGAACACGCAGTGTCAAAACTTTTACACTTTGTAATTCCAAAGACAATTCACCCTCGGAGACTCCTCCCACCAGTGCAGAACATTAGGACTTCTGCATGCCTTTCTGCCCCTACCTCTCATAACCAGAGTACTGAAAAAGATCAAGAAAGACCTGACCCAGCTTATTCCAGTGTCCCTGGACTGGGCAAGGAAAGTGTGGTACCTGCAACCTCTGGCCATGTGCCATCTTCCAAAGTGGCTGCCCCTTCAGGAGATCCTCCTGTGGCAGCAGCAGGACCAAGTCTTGCACATAGGCCTGCAGAATCAACACCTCTGTGCATGGAGATCGAACAGCAATAATTGATGGCTCTCAGTCGTCTTCCGTAAGTGATTGGTGTCATCTTAGCAGCTAGACATCCATCAACCAAATCGATTTATGCAGGATGCTGAGAGATGGTTATTGTCTGGTGCTTTTCCGAAAACATACAATCCCTGAATGCACAGTTATCTGATGCTCTTTTGTTCCACTTGTCATTAGCCCAGCAATGCCTTGCTGTGGCATAAGTTAAATGTTAGCTGTCGGCTCTTTCGATCTTATGTTTACTTGGCCAGTCATCCCTCTTCAAATCACCTGTTATGGGGCTAAGAAATCTTAGGCAATGCAAAAGAGCAGCATCTAAAAATGGATTGTGCAAGGCATCAAGATCTGGTATGAGCTAGCCAAGAAGCACTAGAGGGCAATGCATTCATTCCATCAGAACAAAGCCTGGTACTACTGCCCTGTAGTGTGGTGAGCCTGTTATGGGCATTTACCATGCGGTGACATGGGCATCCCTCCACAATTTCACACAGTATTACTGCCTGGATAGCCAGGTCCGACGGGGGGGTGGGGATGGGGGGGGATGCACTTCGCCCCAAGCTGTTTTGCAGGATTTCCTGGTTTGAATCATTCCGCAGATACACCACTAGAGGAAGTGACCCAGCACTTGTCTCCCAAGAACTTGGTAATTTAAGCCTTCCCCAGCAGAGTAAATCTGTACACCTTCCCTATTGCACTGGCAGACAGGTAATTGAAGTTCATTGCTGCATTCAGGAAAAGAGTCTTTTTTTCTGTTGTTCTTTCCTCTGCTAGCTTTTAGGGATCTCTGAGGTCCGTGAATGCCATCTGCCTACTGGAATGCTATACACATGCCATTTTAGGGATGGCTTACAAGATTTTAAAGGCCATCTCTGACGATTTCAAAAATTACTTTACCCAAACAATTAAAGATAGACAGGACTCAGCTAAGTATGTGTTGCGGGCCAGCAGGGATATGACGGACTATTTGAATTGTGCCATGGGCAAGGGTTCTGGAGGCAGAGAAGGGCAGTGGGTGTTGCTATCAATTTTTCATGCTCAAAAAAGTCAGAGGACTCAGGCCGATACTAGACTTTTGAGCTCTGAACAACTTCCTTCGGATGTTGATTTTGACTCATGTCCTTGCCCGCCTGGGTCCACTGTATTGGATGGTGTCCTCCGACTTGCAGGATGCATACTTTCATGCGCACATCCTGCAGTCCAGAAGATGCTTCTTTCAGTTTGGGATGGGGTTGGAACTCTTTCAGTTTATTTCCCTACCCTTTGGCCTCACTTGAACTCTTCTGGTGTTTACAAAAGTGAAGGAGGCGGTGGTGATTGCAGCCCATCTTGACAGGCCAGCGATACATGTTTTCCCCATAATTGATGGTGAAGATCGGAGTCTGCATAGTCAGCCTGATACATTTTGTAGCTGATTATTCTAGAACAGAGCACTGAAATAGGCTTTATAGAACCCCTGCACTAAGGACTTCATCAGTATGCCAACCTGAGACAGAAAGCCAGTAGCCTGTAGCCACCCTATAACCCACTGAGCAGTGTGCAAATGGAAAATGTTGTAGGTAACGATCAATCCTATCACAGGGACAATTTGTGGAATCCAGATCCCTGTTCATATTGGAAGGGCATACTCAAGAATATTAGGAATCCAAGTATATATTTTAAAGATTTATTTTAAAATCAAAATCCTATCCTAGTGCACACAATATGAATATTAACAGTTAGAAAAATCATGAATAAAATGACAGAAAAGTTTAACAATAGCACAAAAAAAAATGGTATTGTAACGTATAAGTGAAATCATAAGATTATTTTACATTAAAATCTCTAACCCCACATTTATTGCTTTGGCTAACTATACTACACCTAGCCCCCACAGACAAATCCTAATTCTGAGTTTCAAAGGTGGGTCACACCTGCATACCTCCTCTGAACAATTAAACCAGTGTTCATTAAAATAGCAACATATGTTATTCTCATCTGTGTCAAATGAAAGGTTTATAAGCCCACAAACCGAAGGCTAAATATGCCTCCATGTAGCCTTCAACAAAGGAATGTGAAGGTGATATGATTCTGTATGGCCATTCTTTTTGTTTAAAGAACAATAAAAAAAAGAAACAAAATTATCATCTTCTATAAAACCTTTTTCATCATTCAAAACAATCACTATAACAGAGGATTTGAAATGTATTCACTCAGACTTGATTATCACGTTGCAAAGAATAATAGCATGAATAAATGTGCATTTTATATTTCAACATTTATATCTACTAATAATAAACATATATATTTAAAAAAGAAGATACCTAAAAGGAAAAAGTGTGAAAATTATAACATTCGGTTAGAAATTGTGTTTCTGGTTTGCACCCTGTCCAAGTAAGATCCACAATCCAAGTCAGGGTAAGGCAGTTGCACACCATAAAATAACATGTGCTCATCCTCTGGTAGCTTGGCACAGAGCAGGCAGGTCTAACTTAGGAGGCATTGTGTAAAGTATTTTAAAACAATGAAAACCCCACCCAACAATAATCTACACCTTGTTAGAAAAATAGATCTTAATTTAATGAACAAAACAAGACCAAAACGGCAAAAATCCAATAGGTAGAAGTTGAGATATGAATTTTTAATGTAGTGCTTAGGTGCCTAAAGCGCCCACTGGGGCTAGACCGGAGTAAAACCAAAGTTCAGGTTGACCACGATGGAGCATGGGCCGGCTTCAGGGACTAATCTTGTCGCGCCGAAACAGTACCTTGTGTGGAAGGTTGCGTCGATGTCAAAGATCAAATGCGAGGAGCAGTGAGGTGAGTCGAAGGCGATGCGTAGATTCTGATCCCCTCAGTCAGAGATGCATCGTCTTCGATCCACGCAGCTGTTGAGCAGTGTTGCGGTGTCAGCCCTTTGCGATGAAGGCAGTGTGTTGTCGGCGAGCCATTCAGCCGGAATCGCGAAGGCGAAACATCGGGCTGATGACAATGGATCGATCGTGAGGTGCACAATCAGGGATGCGATGTCCTCATCTGCAGGGGCAGTTTGAGGGGTGATGTGGCAGTTCCGATTGGCGTAGTAATGGTGCTATGTGTATTCTGCTGGATCCGTAGAAGGAATACCACTTGCAAGGACCTGGGACTGGATGGGGACCCCTTGGTAGGACAGGACTTAGAGTTGGCAGCATTCAGCAGCTGTAGCAGAGGTGAGTGAAGTCTTTCATGTTCCTGAGACTTCAGAACAGGAAGCAAGCAAGCCAGCAAGCCCTTGGAGTCACTTTTGTTCTTGGGATGTAGAGATGCAGGTCCAGTCTTTCTCACTCCCAGGCAGGGAGGATATTAGGCAGCAGGGCAGGCTATCAAAGCAGGAGTCCAGCAGAGTACCTTCAGCACAACATTATTTCTTCCTGGCACAATGTTGTCAGGTCCAGGCCTGTTCTGGTTTGGTGGTGTCAGTACTAATATCCAGTTGTGACTTTGAAGTGAGGGAGACTTCAAAGAAAGGCCTTAGAAGTGCACAAGTTCCCTGCTCTCCCTACCCTGGCTCCAGACACATTACAGGAGGTTAAGGTGCTCTTTGTGTGGGGACAGATACAGCCCTTTCAGATGCAAGTGTAAGCTCCTCTCTCCCATCCTGCCCAGGATGACCCATCAAGATGTGGATGGCCAATCAGGAAGGGGATGGCCCATCAGGCACACCTAAGTTTCCTTTGTATGTGGCTGTCTAGAGGGAATGCAGAAGAACCCGACTGTCACCCATCCAGTCATGTCTTGAGAGACAGAGGCACAGAATGGTTAAAGTAAGAAAATGCCAACTTTCTAAAAGTGCCGTTTTTAGACTTGCAATTTAAGATTCAACTTTACTAAAGGTTGTGATTTTGAATTGAGAATCCAGCGACACTAAGCTCAAAATATCTATCTTGTCCCAATTGGGAATTACACTTATAAAATGCAATAAGTCACTCCCAATGTTAACCTGTAGGTGAGATAGGCCTTGCAGTAGTGAACAACAAATGTAAGAGTTTTTCAGCACCTGGACATGTAAAACGTGAGAGTATATGTCCAACTTTTTAAATACAGTGCACCTTGTCCTTGTGGCTGTCCAGGGTCTAGCTTAGGGGTGACATATTTATTTTGTTTTTAAAAAGGAAGGTTTGGGCCTGGCAAGTGGAATAACCTGCCAGGTTAAAATGGCAGATTAAAACTGCTTACACAGGCTCTGCAATGGCAGGCCTAAGACACGTTTAAAGGGCTACTAAAGTGGGCAGCACAATTAGTGCTGCAGGCCCACTAGTAGCATTGTAGCATTTAATTTACAGGCTGTGGGCACAGGTATTGCACTTCACTAAGGACTCACAAGTACATTAAATATGCCAGTAGTGGATATGCCAATGTTATCATGTTTTAGGAAAAAGGCACATAGTCTTTAAAACTGGTCAGCAGTGGTAAATTGGCCAGAATCCTAAGGCCAGCAAAAACTAAGAAAAACAGGAAGTCAAAAGGCAAAACTCAGGGGCAAAAGATGCAAACTCTAACACATCCCCAGAATGATGTGTTTTTGATGAATATATTTTATATAAGCATTTATGTGCAATGAGAAATGAAATAAGCTAGGCATTTATAGTTAATTTTTGCCTATAGAAGCTCGGTACAAAAACTGTTTTAAACATTAACCCCTTCGCTGCCAGGCCTTTTCCCCCTCCTGTGCCAGGCCTTTTTTTGCCTATTTAGAACAGTTCTCACTTAGGCCCTTATAACTTTTTGTCCACATAAGCTACCCACGCCAAATTTGCGTCCTTTTTTTCCAACATCCTAGGGATTCTAGAGGTACCCAGACTTTGTGGGTTCCCCCTGAAGGAGGCCAAGAAATTAGCCAAAATACAGTGAAAATATCGTTTAAAAAAAAAAAAAGGTGGAAAAAGGGGTTGCAGAAGGCGGCTTGTGGTTTTTCCCCTGAAAATGGCACCAACAAAGGGGTTGCAGTGCTAAAATCACCAGCTTCCCAGCTTTCAGGAACAGGCAGACTTGAATCAGAAAACCAATTTTTCAACACAATTTTGGCATTTTATTGGGACATACCCCGTTTTTATGATTTTTTGTGCTTTCAGCCTCCTTCCAGTCAGTGACAGAAATGGGCGTGAAACCAATGCTGGATCCCAGAAAGCTAAACATTTCTGAAAGGTAGACAAAATTCTGAATTCAGCAAGGGGTAATTTGTGTAGATCCTACAAGGGTTTCCTACAGACAATAACAACTGAAATAAAAAAATATTGAAATTGAGGTGAAAAAAAACAGCGATTTTTCTCTACGTTTTACTCTGTAACTTTTTCCTGCAATGTCAGATTTTTGAAAGCAATATACTGTTACGTCTGATGGACTCTTCTGGTTGCGGGGATATATAGGGCTTGTACGTTCATCAAGAATCCTAGGTACCCAGAGCCAATAAATGAGCTGCACCCTGCAGTGGGTTTTCAATCTATACCGGGTATACAGCAATTCATTTGCTGAAATATAAAGAGTGAAAATTAGCTATCAAAAAAACCTTTGTATTTCCAAAATGGGCACAAGATAAGGTGTTGAGGAGCAGTGGTTATTTGCACATCTCTGAATTCCGGGGTGCGCATACTAGCATGTGAATTACAGGGCATTTCTCAAATAGATGTCTTTTTTACACACACTCTTATATTTGGAAGGAAAAAATTTAGAGAAAGACAAGTGGCAATAACACTTATTTTGCTATTCTATGTTCCCCCAAGTCTCCCGATAAAAATGGTACCTCACTTGTGTGGGTAGGCCTCACGCCTGCGTCAGGAAATGCCCCAAAACACAACGTGGACACATCACATTTTTCTACAAAAAACAGAGGTGTTTTTTGCAAAGTGCCTACCTGTAGATTTTGGCCTCTAGCTCAGCTGGCACCTAGGAAAACCTACCAAACCTGTGCATTTTTGAAAACTAGAGACCTAGGGGAATCCAAGGTGGGGTGACTTGTGGGCTCTCACCAGGTTCTGTTACCCAGAATCCTTTGCAAACCTCACAATTTGGCTAAAAAAACACGTTTTCATCACATTTCGGTGACAGAAAGTTCTGGAATCTGAGAGGAGCCACAAATTTCCTTCCACCCAGCGTTCCCCCAAGTCTCCCGATAAAAATGATACCTCACTTGTGTGGGTGCGCCAGGTGCCTGCAACAGAAAAAGGACACAAACTTGTAGAGATTATGGGGATAGCACAGCGAGTTGATAAGCACATATTCTTCTTTTATACATCTTTAGGCTGACTCTGCTTTGGGGACCCACACAATTGAGGTGTCATTTTACTTAGGAGACTGAGGGGAACGCTGGAGAGTAGGAATCTTGTGCTGGAGCAGTGATCGTACAAAGAAAAGTCAGGAAAATATGCTTTTTTAAGCAAATTTTGAGGTTTGCAGAGGAGTCTGGGAAAGAAAATGTTGGGGGATCCACGCAAGCCACACATACCTGGACTCCTTGGGGTATCTAGTTTTAAAAATTGTCTGGGTTTGGTAGGTTTCCCTAGATGAAGGCCACACCCAGGACCAAAAACATAGGTGCCCCCTCCCCCCCAAACACAGGTAGTTTTGTAATATATCATTTTGATGTGTCCACATACGTCTGTGATGTGCCAAACACTAAAATTGTGAAGAGAAACTCACTTAGGTTATGTGAAAAAGACCCCTCACCCACCAACCAAGTTGGTGGCATGCTTCATCATCGGGGTCCCACCTGAAACACCTAGGGTGTTACAAGTGTGCTGCCATGCCTGATTGCAGCGGAGCAGGTTTTTTAATTTTTACCACACATACTGGTTGGATTTGGCATGAGGGTGAGTGATGGTTCAATAGATCAAATTTTATTAACAAGAGATTTCACAAAAGGTAAATGCACTGTTAGTAACTGAAAGGCCAAAAAACTGAACCAATGACTCACAGCTCGTGAGCTGTATAGCCACGGGAAGGCACCAACCACTTTACAGTCCATTCACACACCTTTCATACATGACATGCACAAGACCATTCACGCCGCCAGCCACGGGCCCAGCACATTACAACACTCACATCGACAGACAGTGCCAGTCAAGGGCCCTTCACTTTCATACGCCCACATGCCTGATACAGCAATCACACCAGCTGATGAGTGTGTGGACTGGCGTTTGGCTGGCACTGCTAGCCAAGCGCCACCCCACGCACACCGCCAGCCAAGCGCCACCCCACACACACCGCCAGCCAAGCGCTACCCCAAGCACACCGCCAGCCAAGCGCCACCCCACGCACACCGCCAGCCAAGCGCCACCCCATGCACACCGCCAGCCAAGCGCCACCCCACGCACACCGCCATTCACTTTTTTTGTTGTTTATAAACAACAAAGAAACCACTAACCAATTATAAAATAAATACAAAACTACAAACACAAAAGTTCTAACTAAATACATGACAGTAATGCCAACCGTGAAACTGAACATATGAAAATATAAAATAGTCAGTTTACGCTCACGGTATTTCCCAAAAGTTTTTCCGGGTGTGGTAACTTCTAAAACAGCTGGGCACACACAGCCCAGGCTTTGAAGGGCAATCGGGGCAGTCCATCAGGCTCTTCCTCCAGATTGCTCTCTGGGCACATACTCTACATTTCTTTGTGGGCAAGTCTTTTTCGGGAGTGGGAATGTGATCTTGAAAGTGCTGATCTTTCAATCTAGCCACATCCTCCACCACTTCTACTCTAGGAACTCTTGCCTGTTCCACCACAATAAGGCTCTCAATCACTGACTCCTGAAATTTAACAAATGTCATCCTTGACTCAGGTGAACAATCCTTGAACACAATAAAAGCATTAAAAGTTGCCAAATGAAATAAATGTAGGGCCAACTTTTTATACCGCACTTAAGACTTACGAAGAGCAGTGTAAGGTTCCAACCTCTGATCTACTCTATCAACACCACCCATGTGCCTATTGTAGTCCAAAATGCACGCAGGTTTGCACACTTCTGCAACCTGACCCCAAACAGTCACAGGGGAAGTACTCTCATCATGGATGGTAGATAGCATGTACACATCCCTCCTGTCTGAAAATTTCAGAGCTAGCAGCTCATTATTCTGCAAGGCACTGCACTGTCCCCTCTCAAGTTTTTTTACAGACAAGCTCCCTTGGATAGCCTTTCCGGTTAGAACGGATTGTGCCACAAGCAACAGTGTCCACTCTAAACAACTCCTTGAACAACTGCACTCCAGTGTAGAAATTATCTACGTACAAATGGTGACCTTTGTTAAACAGTCGTCTACCAAGTTCCCACACAATTTGTTCGCTAACTCCAAAAGTGGCCGGACAACCAGGAGGTTCAATACTGGAATCCCTACCAGTGTAGACCCGGAAATTATACACATATCCTGTACTGCTTTCTGACAGCATATACAATTTAATCCCATACCGTGCCCTCTTACTAGGAATGTACTACTTAAAAACTAAACGCCCCTCGAAAAGGACCAAAGACTTGTCCACACTTATCTCTTTGCCTGGAACATAGACCTCTGAAAACCAATCTACAAAATGATCAAGGAAAGGCATAATCTTAAAAAGACAGTCACAATCAGGGTGATCTTGTGGCAAGGCTAAAGCATTGTCCACAAAATGCAGCTTACGAAAAGGAAGCAAATAGCGATTACGTGTCATAGTTGCCGGAAATATAGCCGTTGCGATGAAGGGACTATTAGACCAATAAGAAGCCAGTGACGGCTTCCTTATCAACCCCATCAAAAAAGTCAAACCTAAAAACTTTTTCATCTCTTCCAGATATGTGGGAAACCACTGAGTAGCTCTAGACTGAGGCCTAAGTCTGGCAGCGTTGTCCCTCAAATATTGCTCTGCATACAAATTAGTCTGCTCCACAATCTCTTCCAAAAATACATCGTCCATAAACAAGTGAAAGAAATGGACAGGCAAAAAGTTTTCCGTATTGACTCTACACCCTGGGAGACCAGTAAATGCAGGTAACTGTGGCTGCTCCATGTTTGGGGCAATCCAGGTGTCAGGTCTTCTAATGGGAAACCCTTCAGACCCAGGCTGCCTCACTCTTGGCACATCAATGTCCTCCTCTAAAACAGGCCCTTCATCTGTCCTGAGAGTAGCTTCCTCATCAGAAGAATACTCTCGGACAGAAAACTCACTGCCAGAATCTCTCACTTCCTCCTCTGCCTCAGATGCAGAGTCAGTCTCGTAATCATCGTAATCATGGTCTTAAGACGACTCAAAGAGCATGCCAACAACCTGCTGAGCGGTCACTCTGCGGCTAGCCATGATCCTCACGAACAACAACTTGATTGCCAACAACAACTAGCACTAAAATAAGTAATAAACAAAGTGTAGCTTTATCACAAAGAGTTATGTACTAAAAAACTATACCACTCACTTGCCTGAAAAAGCTACTCATCAGCAACTACTCAGCACAGACACAGCAATCACCAATGATATCCCACTAAAAAGAAAAAAGAAAATTAGACATATGACAACACAAATATCATTGTGCTCAAATCTAAGGACAATTTCACACAAAATACTGCATTTAGTACACCACCTACAAACATGTCATTCATGCATGTCAACAATACTTCTTTGGAGTAAATTGCTTTCACTTACCTAAAACATGCAACTATACAAACCGCAGGACAACTACTGCCAAAACTGCAAGGATCCACAGCAAAGGAAGCAAAAGCTTTGAACTAGAACAAAAAGAAGAAATAAACTGTTATAATCACAAATACAAATACTGCGCCAGTTGACAAACACCCGCCACCAAGAAATCAGAAATTGTCCCTGGTGCCTAAGTGGCTTCTGCCCCACTAGGAGGCAGATGGGCCTAAAAAAAATAGGCTGATCTGCCCCCAAGTGGGGCAGAAATGGCCAACAGCTCTGTACCCTGTTTGGGGGGGCGGCCCTTGCCAAATGGGCCGAATGGGGTGCCCCAGCACAAAAGAAACAAAGGGAACCAAAAAAAAAATCTCTGACATCTAGGTGCCTTCTACTCCCCTTGGGGGCAGATGGGCCTAAAAAAAATAGGCTGATCTGCCTCCAAGGTGGGCAGAAATGGCCATCACTAACGTGCCCCCTTTGGGGGACGACCCTTGCCAAAGGTGCCACCCCCCCCACACAAAACACACACACACGTAAGATAAATTGGCCGATCTGCCCCCAAGGGGGGCAGAAATGGCCAACAGTACTGTGCCCCCTTTAGGGGGCGACCTTTGCAAAAGGGGGCAACCCCAGCACTAAACAAAAAAAGGGGAAAAAAAAATCCCTGCCATATTGGTGGTTTCTGCCCTCCTTGGGGACAGATGGCCCTACAAAAATAGGCCCATCAGTCCCCAAGGGGGGCAGAGATGGCCAATACGAATTTTCCCCCCTTTTGGGGGGGCGGGGTTGGCCCTTGCCCAAGGGGTGCCCCCAAACACACAAAACACACACCACACAATCTCTGGCGCCTAGTGGGTTTCGACCCCCCGGGGGCCATATTGGCCAAAAACATGGCCGATCTAGCCCCGGGGGGGCCAAAACATATAGAAGATGATTGCCCCCGGGGCAGCGACCCTTGCCTAAGGGGTCGCTGCCCAAAAACAAAGAAAATAAATTCTGTGGTGTCTAGTGGTTTTCAGGAGCGACCCTTGCCCAGGGGTCACTCCCCTAAATCCCATAATAAAGAGTCCCTGGTGCCTAGTGGGGATACCTGCTCCACACCCGCGATCGTGGAGCAGGAATCCACTGAAAACAGGCACAGGGGGAAAGGAAAAACCCTTTCCTTTCCCCCGTGTCGTTTTCCCCCCCAAACCCCCAAAAAGGGAAGGACTCACCTGTTTGGAGTCCTCTTCCCTCGACGCACTGGAAGCAAATGGCTTCCAGCGCATCCTCGGCAATACTTGATGACGTCGGCGTGCTGTGAGCGCGCTGATGTCATCAGATTGCCGAGGGGGGGGTGGAAGGGGAAGGGATTCCCCTTCCATCCACAACCGGGGTGTGTGGGTGGGGGACCCACCGGGGGAGCACTAGCTCTGGAGGACCGGTGCCTTGGACGAGATCACCTCGTCCTCGGCATACAAGAAGTTAAAAGAAAAATGTAAAAAGATGCTAATTGCCCTGTTTAAATTTGTTTCATGTCTGGGTATGATGATTCTCTATCAGGGAACTTGAAAGAGGGAAAGCATTCTTACATTTCAGTCTAAGGTCAACAGTTTTCTCCAGATGTTAACGATTGCAAGGTTGCCATGAGTGTTAAAAAAAAAAAAAAGAGGAAGTCAAAGTCATAGGTGAAATCGGTGTAATTGAAGGTGAAGCTGTTATCATTTGAAGAACTGCTGCAATTGGATATAACATTGTAGGCCCTGTCAACATTGAAGATGTAGCTTGTGTATTTTGCAGAACAGCAGCAATTAGGTCAGCAAATGTAAATACTTTTTGTTATGCAACTCTCACCAGAGGCAGGATCAATGAACGTGGAGTAGGTGCTGTTGTACTTGTAGATCATAATATATGGCTTATCTAACAATTGCTTACTGCATTGCAGTGCACTACACTTCATGCATTCTCATAGGTTTGATTACTTCACTTATGTTTAGGACCACTACGATTTGTTGCTCAAGCACCATTTTCAAATAAATCAGTTCAAAACAGTTCATGCATCAGAATGCAGGTCTCATTGGAGGAGCTTACATTTTGTGAAATTAAAAGTCAGATTTTCAGTAATCTTCTTCAATAACTCTCCTCCAAATTAGACTGCCTTTGTTTCTTGACATTGTTTTTCAATCTGGTAACCGTAATTTCCATTCACATTAGCATTCATGCTGGCTTTAATTTTTTACTAGCAAGAAAATGAGAATTACACTACCAGCTATCAGTAGTGCAGTTGAAATTTCACAACACATATTTGTCAGCGGTGAACTGAGGAAATATGAAATAATCCATTAATAATCTTAAAGGCCTCTTAATAGGCCAGATCCAGATTTCTTCACAGCATGAACTATGTTCTTTACATTTGATGTGTGGAACATGGTGTGCAATAGGTCAGCCAAGTGTGTCGGAAATTGTGTCTGCAGAAGCAGTTACATTTCAGAAGCAGACCGGGCTCATTGCTGGGGAGACATTTCTGCCACTGAGGTTGAAGATTCCTATTTTGCAGTTAAAATGAAAACAGTTGTGCATAGCGTATAACGTATGTTTATCATACCATTTTTTTTTAACCTAGGAACACTTTCAAACAACTTCTTTGGAGGAGGATAAAATGTAAGGCCACAGCATTTTACTTTTTTTTAACAATTAACATGAAAATGTAATCAGAAGTCAACTCACAGAAACTATAATTTGTTGTGATTAGATGAGAACCATTTCCTAGGAGTGTATGCTAATAAGGAATTAATAGAGCAGGTTCTGAAAGTAATGTACAAGCAAGGCTGGGATTCAAATGGGTTACAGTCCTGTGTGAAGTGATTTCGTGTGTTCGTATATTGTTCCTTGCAGATGAACTTATGAATGTGTTTTTTTGTTTTTTTTTTGTCCAACTTTGGAATTCAAAAGGGAATTTCCAGACATGGTAAAGGAAGGCATTGTGTATTTTTTTATTTCAGCCTAAGGACTTATGTTTTTGACAGTCATAGAAATGAAAAGCAGTGATCGTCAGGGAAATTACTAGATAAATGATCTACATCAGAAGTTTGTCTTCTACCATAGAAAATCAAGCACTCTCTGTTCTATTGACAACACAAGAGTGCAGTGCTTCCTTTTTTTGCAATTGTTGTCTGTTTTAAAATCAGAATGTAAATATTAAACATGACATATTGATTCATGACTGCCTTGGTATTTTGTTCATTTTCAATGTTTGCAGTGCCCAATTTCATTTAGTTATTTCTCTCACTGAGCCTGCCCAAGTTGTCAATGTTCTGACATTTACACAAGAGATTGACAGTGGAAGAGATGAGGGCTGAAATTGTGTCTTTTGTATATTCTCTTTCCAGTATGTTTAACATTGTTCTACAAGTGACTCACATAACTATGTGGAATAAATACATCCTTGCTTTGTGATCAGGGTTTTTTAAAAGGTTTTCTGATTCCTAAGAATAAGAAAAGGAGTTAGACATGTCATTATTATTATTATATTAATAATATATTAATGATGAGGCAATCTTTTCAGACAACTTCCAGATATATTTATGCGGGCAGCCCAACATTGCCTCCACTGTGTGTAATTATACATTTCTTTTTTTATCTGTGAATGTAATGGTGTTCATAATGATGAAAACAAAACAGAGCTAGATGATTTTCCACTTTTAAATAGAGATCTCCACTGTCTAAAGAGACATATGACCCTAGATCTAACTTTTTTAAAGTATTTGTCACATACATTTGCAAAAGAGACAGGAATTATAATGTCATTGGGGGTGTTTTTAAAACATACGGAATTCATTTCTGTTGGACCTATGATCTGATAAGGAACTATTACACAAACAATGCTGTCTAGCACAGGAATAGCATTAATGTTGGTACCATGATAATCCTGGGGTGCTCCGTGAGAAGACAAATGTGGCTGCAGTTCCTGAACCACAGGAAACTGTACTGTTTTGTTAGGAATATAGTTTTTGCACTAAATGCAAAACTATGACCAACATTGTAATCCACATTAAGATGGATATGACTGTCGCTAAACCAAAAGCAAACAAAAAGCCATCATTAGCGTTGATTATCTGGAGGAGGGATGAACTTTTCTCTTCTTTTAAAATCTGCATCAGAGTCATTCTCATACAACTCAAATTCTTGTTGTGGTATCATTTCAGTGTATGTGGGGTAAGTCGGTGGCTCCTAAGACACCATCCTTGCAGGATTGCAGTTATTGATATTGCACAGTCAAGTCCTCTCTTTGAATTTGGCTCTTGGTGTAAAGTTGAAGACACAGCAAACTTACCAAACCCTGGACAGGAAAGAGGATTTCCGTGTGAATGCCCTCTTCTTGGGGCAGTTCCTTTAGGTAAAGAATCGATTTGTTGATCTACTCTGGTGTCGATTTGGGTCTGCTGAACAGAGTCAACCACATAGTGCTTTTTAATGTGATTGATCATCACCTTTTTGTTACAGTAGAACACCACAGCAGGAATACTGTCTTGAGTGCCTTTTACCCCAGGAACTGGAACATGTGGTTGTTATGAGGCTTTGAAGACCTGCTTGTCAGGCGCTCTTTCCTGAACAAGGTGTCCCACGTTGGACAGCGATCCATCAGCAGCTTTAGTAGCTTTATATTAGTTGATGGCAGAGTCAGAGTTCTTCACTATGGACAATTTAGTTCTAGTTAGGGTCATCAAGATCTGGCACATACATTGGTACTAAGAGGAAGTCATATGAGGTGTGACCACCTGGTACCCCTTTAGGCAAATTATTTAGTGTTTTATGAACCCTATAAAATGTACGTAGCCTAGACAGTTCAATCATGTATCTTACACCATACGGGCCAAGCCTTGTGAAGCATTCCATTGGTGTGCTGCATGACCCCTTTGATTCCAGACATAAGTGGTGTGAGTATAGCAGTCGTACTTCAAGAGCGGCCATAGCATCCGTGAATGCCTTAACTGCAAAGGCAGGACCTTTGATGAATGAACTATAGGAACTACTCCATTTTTACCAGACACTGAAAGACTTTTATGACTATTTAAGCAGTGACAATCTTTTGTGACAAGATCTAGAGCACAAATAAATTGCTACCAATGTATATTTATATTCATTAACACTCTGGAGTGGCCCGACATGGTTAAGAAAATGACCTTAAAGGGTTTATTGGAACTAGTAAATGGTGTCTAAGCTGGTCTAGCTGCAGTTTTTTAATTTGTTGACAAATATTGCATTACTGGACATATTTTTGTTAGCTACATTAAATATGGACACGAGTATTACTGTAGCATTGATACAGCTGGACTATTGATGGCGTGAGTTGATGCTATCTCTTTGGGAGCTGCCATTATAGGTGTAATTCAGCACGCTCATTTGGAATATGTCTGCCTCATACCCAAGGTATAAAAACATAGGAACATGATCTGTAGTAATTGTATAAAAAAAATTAGAGGGAAAACCTCCTGGAGGTTCTTCTCCTTTCAATGTTGCCTGTATTACTGCCAAAATGTCTGCATCAATTTTAGTTTGAGATTGAGTTACAGCAGCTACCCTAAAGGTCTGCACTGCTGTGTTTGCAGCCAGATCTGCTGCACTCTTCCCTTTAGTGTGGATTTCTTAACTTTAATGGGCCATGATGTGCTGCACATAGACCAATGGAAATTTGCCCTGTAGAATAGCTACCTTTCGCAAGAGTTGTTTACTTTTTATTGCTTTCCCCTTTGAATCTCCGAATCTGTTCAGGTCTCAGTGTTGTAAATTCAAATTATATCCTTGTAGATAGTATTCTGAATTCGACACAAGTATGGTAATGGAGAAATCAGCCTTCTGAAGGGCAGGTAGAGGGGCATATACTTCTGTTAACTGCATTGGAATCACCCAGAACTTTAGTATGTAGGCATAGTTTCTTGAAGTTGCCATCTTAGAAAAGCAGAAGAATACAGGGAGTGCAGAATTATTAGGCAAGTTGTATTTTTGAGGATTAATTTTATTATTGAACAACAACCATGTTCTCAATGAACCCAAAAAACTAATTAATATCAAAGCAGAATATTTTTGGAAGTAGTTTTTAGTTTGTTTTTAGTTTTAGCTATGTTAGGGGGATATCTGTGTGTGCAGGTGACTATTACTGTGCATAATTATTAGGCAACTTAACAACAAAAAAATATATACCCATTTCAATTATTTATTATTACCAGTGAAACCAATATAACATCTCAACATTCACAAATATACATTTCTGACATTCAAAAACAAAACAAAAACAAATCAGTGACCATAATAGCCACCTTTCTTTGCAAGGACACTCAAAAGCCTGCCATCCATGGATGCTGTCAGTGTTTTGATCTTTTCACCATCAACATTGCGTGCAGCAGCAACCACAGCCTCCCAGACACTGTTCAGAGAGGTGTACTGTTTTCCCTCCTTGTAAATCTCACATTTGATGATGGACCACAGGTTCTCAATGGGGTTCGGATCAGGTGAACAAGGAAGCCATGTCATTAGATTTCCTTCTTTTATACCCTTTCTTGCCAGCCACGCTGTGGAGTACTTGGACGCCTGTGATGGAGCATTGTCCTGCATGAAAATCATGTTTTTCTTGAAGGATGCAGACTTCTTCCTGTACCACTGCTTGAAGAAGGTGTCTTCCAGGAACTGGCAGTAGGACTGGGAGTTGAGCTTGACTCCATCCTCAACCCGAAAAGGCCCCACAAGCTCATCTTTGATGATACCAGCCCAAACCAGTACTCCACCTCCACCTTGCTGGCGTCTGAGTCGGACTGGAGCTCTCTGCCCTTTACCAATCCAGCCACGGGCCCATCCATCTGGCCCATCAAGACTCACTCTCATTTCATCAGTCCATAAAACCTTAGAAAAATCAGTCTTGAGATATTTCTTGGCCCAGTCTTGACGTTTCAGCTTGTGTGTCTTGTTCAGTGGTGGTCGTCTTTCAGCCTTTCTTACCTTGGCCATGTCTCTGAGTATTGCACACCTTGTGCTTTTGGGCACTCCAGTGATGTTGCAGCTCTGAAATATGGCCAAACTGGTTGCAAGTGGCATCGTGGCAGCTGCACGCTTGACTTTTCTCAGTTCATGGGCAGTTATTTTGCGCCTTGGTTTTTCCACACGCTTTTTGCGACCCTGTTGACTATTTTGAATGAAACGCTTGATTGTTCGATGATCACGCTTCAGAAGCTTTGCAATTTTAAGAGTGCTGCATCCCTCTGCAAGATATCTCACTATTTTTGACTTTTCTGAGCCTGTCAAGTCCTTCTTTTGACCCATTTTGCCAAAGGAAAGGAAGTTGCCTAATAATTATGCACACCTGATATAGGGTGTTGATGTCATTAGACCACACCCCTTCTCATTACAGAGATGCACATCACCTAATATGCTTAATGGGTAGTAGGCTTTCGAGCCTATACAGCTTGGAGTAAGACAACATGCATAAAGAGGATGATGTGGTCAAAATACTCATTTGCCTAATAATTCTGCACTCCCTGTACAAGAATATATGTTTAGTATCAAGCCCAAACTGAGCAGATGTGCTTGTGTAGAACATGCTCTTATACGGATGTATAAGTAGTATGTTTGTAGTTTCTGCAATACTTTGTGTGCATTGCAGAAACTCCTGACTGGAAAGTTTATATCGGAAGCATTTAAAAAAGAGGCCCAGTGCTCCTAATGCAGTTGCGGAGTGCGCACATTAGGGATACTAGCTTTGCTTGCTCCTGCCATTGTATTGTAGATATAGGGGAAAATATTATGATTTGTATTCTTTGTGATAGAGGACTCTCCTTCAAAAATGCTGTATCCTACAGTGAGAATGTACTCTGTAGGAGTAAATCATTCCTCCACAGAGGTGTGATCTACATGCTATGGAAGTTGTCTGCCCTACGTAGTATACTATAACAGTGTTGGCTGAACTGCTAGGCACATTCTGATTACTAGGTTTGTAAATAATTAATCTCTAACATGTCTGCTAGCAGTCATTGTGAGATAGCCATATGACTTTTCATCCACTTCTTTTCAGAAAATGTTGACTTAATTAATTCTTACGTAGGCTTGACCAGCTCAGCATAGTGTGTCAAAAAAGCTCTTCCAAAGTTAAAAGACCCCATCAAAGCGTTAACTATCTTAATGTATGTATTTATAAGTAGCACACTTTTGCAATAACTTAGGTGTTAACCCTTTGCCCTCACTGAATAACTCATATCCAAGAAAAAACACATAAAAATATATAATTTTGCATTTCTTAAAATTATTTTTATACCCATTTCGGGGTAAAAGTGGCACATTCTGTCTACCCCAGCTAGGTATTCAGTCAAGTCATTTATTGCCTGTAATATTGATGTCATCAATATACGATCGAGCCTCAGGATCTTCTTGTAAGTCAGAATATAGCACCTGGATGTCAGTGTAAAGATACAGCCAAGGTGGTGTCTCCCTTCCATGTGGTACAGTCTATCACTCTGCCTATTCCCCATGTTAGTTTTTTTTACAATGTCACATTTCTAAATGGTCATGGTTGAGCTGCTTCTAAAGACGTGGAAGAGTTTCAACAAGATCTGAAGTCAGCACACCGGGTGACATAGTGGGGAAGATGGTCTATATGCTATGGCTCTGTGTTTTCACTTACAGGTTGATGTTTGAGTGATGCGGACCCTAATGGCGCCATCTGTTGGCACATCAGAACAGTTGTATCACAAATTCCAGATCTTTGGGAAATTCAGAAGGTAAGGAATCTGCAGTTACAGGATCTACCAGAAAGTGAGGACTCGAAGTCTGTTTATTTCTGCTTCTAGGAGTCCTATGTACAGCTATTAAAATAGCTCAGTCTTGTAAGAGCACACGCTAACACTGCAATAGCATGCAGTGCTTTCGGGCAGGAATGAGTACACCCTCCATGAAGCAACTGGCAGTGACACCACCGATCTACATGCTTAAAACAAATTCTCAATGTTCCAGAATCCTAGGGATTTTACCGTGGGAACTTATAGGAGCGGTGGACCTAGTGATAGAGGCCAGATCGTTTCATGGCTTCTTTGAGTTTTGTTCCAAGAAGGAGAAAATTGGTCTTGTTACCGTAAAGCTCAAGGAAATTTGGTCATTTACAAGCTTGACGTTAGTCAAGCATTTAAGTTAGTGAGGGAGCGTTGAGCATTTTTAACAGTTGCATAAGGAGCGGATTATCATCAGAATTCAAGACCGCCTGTCAACTGTGATATTTGATAAATTGGAGTGAGGAAACGTTGAAAAGAAGTGGCAAGAGGGAAAACCATTGTGACACACCACACCTAATTTCTCTGCTCGTGGATCTGCATAAATTATTATTATTGCTCTTATGACTGTATTCTACAGGTTACCTTTGTTCTCTACATTATCTTTCTTTGGTACAGCCCCTATCTAGTTTTAGTAAGCATTTTCGTTGTGCCAACTTCTTTAACGTGGTATATTGCATGTTACTTGTATTCCATTCTGTACATTTTCCTATTGTTCGAGAGGGTGCTCTTAATGACATTTTAAATAAAGGAACGACTGCAAATGCCCATTCTTCCATAGTAAAGGCATACTTAAATGAGGGTGTGACCAGATCTGGGTTACACATTTTAGCGCATCTTTGCTGCTTATGAATTTACAGGAACTGTTTTGACTTAGTGATATTTTCGGGTAATTCGTCTTCTCTGCTGTAACATAAATCTCTTGAGTATTGTAATGCGATCAAGACGTTCAGAGACATTTCAAACAAAAACGAATGAATGTGTTTGCTGCTTGTGCCTTTTAAATTAGAAAAAATAGATTTTTTTTCTGGAAGGAAGAGACTTTAATCTAACTATTCAGGGCATTTTCCGGTTTCATCCTAGAAGGATGAACGGGAAATAGGATTTAATGTCACCCTTCTTCTCATGTATTTCCCGCACATTGTGTACTTTATGAATTTGGTGGTGAAATTACTGTTTACAATGAGCACACTAAAAATTAATTGACTCGTGGCGCTTACGCTGGTCATCAACCAAAATCAGTAGTACCCGTTTTATGATGTTGAGGTCAGGGACATCCACAATCATAAACTGGTGACGATCCACTTCTCCAACCTTGCGGTTCCGTCCCCTCATTTGTAGGTGCAGGAACTGCTGAGCTTCCAGTAGTCAAACCTCATCTAGTTCCTCCAATAGAAACTCTTGTCAGAAGCAGGGCCCACATCTGACAGGTGTCTAGAGAAAACTTCCTGCACGCCATGGACATTTGTTTTTAGTTTCGTTTCTGAAACAAATGCCCGCCTGAGGGTTAGCTCCTGGAAAACACACAAAATGCCGCAAGCATTATTTTTGCCAAAATTGTTTCTGCAACCAGACAGGCGACGTTTTGCCAAATGATCTCTGCAAAGCAAACTGAGATATCTAACTGTGGTGGGGGAAGATCTGTGCTTGGCTTTTGAAGGGTCATACAGCACTCTGGCGTATTGTCAAACAACCTCTCCAACTGTGACTGTGTCTCTAAATTTCGCCTGTGAGGAGTTGAGCCTATAATCTGAAGGCCACACACAGATCTATGGAACAGGCTGTCATCCCACAGAGCAACCGGCTCAAGACTGCATTTAGTCAAACTACTGCACATCACTGATAACGTCCCATTAGGCCGAAACTGGTCAGGAGTTGCTTGGTTTTGCTATTCACTATGTACTTGACCTATAGTTTGGGATAAACTGTTTCTGTTGGAGCACTACCAAGGCAGAATTGTCCCAAGTGGCACATTGAGCGAACAGCAGTGGACTAGAATGCGACCCAGAGTAGCTAGTGTCTTTTTGTTCCTTGTTACTTTTATCATCTTTACCTCTTTACATGTATTGCAATATCACTAGTCGCCCGCCATGCTTTTCTTGACCCCATTCCCCGCTTATTCCCGTATGGCTCTGTTCCAATGTGTAACCTTGTTTCCAATGCCCCTGTTCTGTTTCTGCACTTGAGTTAATCGGCTGTGTGCAGGGTAGGAGCTAGTCCCAGTTCCATTAATATTTAAAACATCGTTCAACAATATTAGGAACTGCAAGTTCCTTTGCTGCAGTTGATCGCTTTAATGATGTACTGTATCGTTGTGTTCTTTGTTTGCTGAAGGCATATCTAATGCAATAAGAAGGACAGTTTTAATGAAAAGCTGAAATTCCACTCATCTAGGTTTGCTCCTGTGTTTAAGGTACATTTTCAAGTTTATTTTTATTTTTTAGACTATGTTGAGGAGTCCAGAAGTACTCTTCAGATGCTGCAGGTGTCACAGTTTCCCAGGTGTACTTCCAGAATTCTTTCCTCTCATGCAAAATGATTTTTACAAGCTTAAGTGTAACAAGGGTGCATTTATGCATGTACACGTTTGCACTTTCAAACATTAGATTTTTTGTCCAAGTGAAACATGTTTTCTCTGTGGGGGACACTCCTTCCCCTACTAGCCACTTTTGGCGATGTACCCTTCTCCTTCTCATTATGCAAAACACCTTTTTGGTGGTTCTTGACATTACTATTCCCAAACAATACACTGATAAAGTTAATTTACTCTGTGCAGCAGATGATAAGTGGTTAACCACAACCAACTATATTATATAATCATATCAAAGAAGACCAGGAGGCCATTAACAGCTGTCCTAGGGACTCTATATCTTACCTCCAAAGAGGTGCTTCCCTGTCAGGTTTGTCCACCTGTGTTTTTATTCCATCCCTCATTTCATGTGAAGAAAGAAAACCGTATCCAGGAACCCAAGACGTTTTCATACTTCCTCATACAGCACCTCCATTCATAAACCAGTGCATATTTGAACGTCATCCTCTGTTCCACAGGAGCCTCTGCTGCTCCACAGTCTACCTGTATCTCAGCGAGCCATCGTCACCCCAATATTACAAAACATTTTCCTGTACTAGGCACAGCCTGTTTTTCCAGACCCCTAACAGCATTGTTTTGTGATCATATTCTGTTGAGACCTCTGTCTCTTTGGTGAGAATATCCCTGGCTTCATGCGATAACCTTTCAATTTTTGGGCACAGCAAAATAATAATTATGAAGTTTCCCTTTTGCCCACATACTCTTGTTCATCAATCCGTGTGTCTCCTTCCAAATCTCAATAATTGGATACTAGTGTAATAGATTCCATTAAATATTTTAAATTTAGGTTCTATTCTAAATCCGAGCCTCAATACACATTGTCACTCAGGATGCAAACTTTATGCTGTCCTTGTAGGCTTATACCTCTGAACATAGACAGGGCAGTAAGGAGCCAGGTGCGAATTTGAGAATTCCCCCCCAAAAAAACTATTTTTCAAGACATTCCAAACCCAATTTACCCCTATGACCAAATTTGCTTACATGTAATATTACAGATTATCATTGCCTGCGAGAATATAACTTTGCAGTGTAACTTGATGATTTTTTAATATACCAGAAGTATAGACTTATTGTGACCGGTTGTATCTGATCTTGGTGAAAACCAAACATGTCTAGACCTATTCTTACCTTGCCTTTTCATCTGATCTTTTCTGTCTTGAATAGCATTTACCAGTTTATGTGACTCAACCTGGTGAAACGCCTTCTTGGTGAAATATACTCTTTTTTATGTGTGTTTTTCAGCATCCCACTATTTGCGGCTTTTTTTTCAAAGCCCATTTCTTTTTCTTTAATTGGGTGTGTGTGTGTGTGTGTCATATTTCTCTTTTTCCTTATTCTTCACATTACAACAAACACCTGACCAATGTGCTGCTATGACACCGTGGTTCCACGCTGTTGTTGTTTTCTTTCCTTTTACTGGATAGTTCTTGTCTGGCTTTCAGTCCTCCACCTGTCCCCCAAACCATGTTGTTTGGTTGAGGGGGGAACTTCACCCACAAGTCCCTCCTTCGCCCTACTCTGCTTATCACTTTAAGAACATGCTATGGGTCCTTTCCCTTGCTCTTTATGGAATTCCCTGCCCCCTTGCCTACATGCCTCCTTGCTCCTGTCCCACTTTTTATTTTACTTGTTTTTTTATTTAAATTCTTTTGTTAATGTGATAATTCTTTGAACATTAATTTTTATTATTTGAATATATAATGGTATTAGTTAAGTTGGGTG
Organism: Pleurodeles waltl; assembly: GCF_031143425.1. NCBI lineage: Eukaryota > Metazoa > Chordata > Amphibia > Caudata > Salamandridae > Pleurodeles > Pleurodeles waltl. The sequence continues at coordinate 1,366,944,037 of NC_090445.1, read as the reverse complement.
TAAGTCAGTATAAAGTAAATCTGTTGACCTGCACCTCTAGCTATATGTTTTTAGTGTTGAATAATTGCATTGTATTTCTTGCAAAGCAAACTGGAGGTGAATGTTTTAAAATAAAGAATATATAATGCTGTTGTTGCTGTCATTTGAATTTGAGTTCATGTGAAGGGAGGTATTTAAATGTAGTTGGAGATCAGCTGCTGCCTTGACCACTCATTATTAGGGAGAACAATTATTCAGTGGCATTCCATTGGTTCAGTATTTTCAGATTTAGTTCCAGAATATTACTACAAATTTAGTTTTGTTCTCTTTTTTTTAAGCATGGTTTGTTTTTTACGATCGCTGTCCAGTCCAGTCTGAAGCCAGTTATATCTCTTTCTGAAGATCCCAACCTGGCATACCGCCATCCCTACTTTGGCTTGGTTTAATTGTGTTGCATTCACTGACATATACAATGTATTGGCCTTAAAGGGGTGAACATGTCAAAGAAGAAGTAGCACATGCACACTTAGGTGGTCATTACGACCCTGGCGGATTACTTCCGCCAGGGCCGCGGGACGCGGTGGCACCGCCGACAGGCCGGCGGTGCCCCGCGGGGCATTCTGACCGCGGCGGCTTAGCCGCGGTCAGAGAAGGGAAACCGGCGGTCTCCCGCCGGTTTCCCGCTGCCCCCAAGGAATCCTCCAAGCCGGCACAGCTTGCTGCGCCGGCTTGGGGATTCCGACTCCCCCTCCCGCCATCCAGTTCCTGGCGGTTCTCCCGCCGGGAACCGGATGGCGGGAGGGGGAGTCGCGGGGCCCCTGGGGGCCCCTGCAGTGCCCATGCCAACGGCATGGGCACTGCAGGGGCCCCCGTAAGAGGGCCCCAAAATGTATTTCACTGTCTGCATAGCAGACAGTGAAATACGCGACGGGTGCAGTAGCACCAGTCGCACCTTCCCACTCCGCCGGCTCGATTACGAGCCGGCTTCATGGTGGGAAGGTCGTTTTCCCCTGGGCTGGCGGGCGGCCTTTCGGCGGCCGCCCGCCAGCCCAGGGGAAAACTTGGAATACCCTCCGCGGTCTCTGGACCGCGGAGCGGTATTCCTGACGCGCAACATTGACGGGCGGCCTCCGCCGCCCGTCAATGTTGGAATGAGGGCCTTAGTCCGGTTGAGAGAAAAAAGTATCAGTACACCACAATACCCATGTGTTTATGCCAAGCAAGTGCAACTTGGTGAGCCAGTGAATGAGAGACTCAGGAAAGACAATACTAATACTGTATTTAGCTGTGGTATAGAAAATTGATAGGCAGGCATGTTGACTAAATAATGAGATGGGTTTCGTTATTCACAAATGTATGGAGTGGGTTTCTTTACTATTGTAAATTTAAGTTTGATTCATAAAGTTTGACATGAAAGGGCTGTTCTTCAAAGGAATACTTTCTTTAACCTTGAACGTCCTGACATACATTCTAAGTTGTCCAAAGTCTAGTGTTCCATAGTCTAATAGAAAAATAAAGTGTGTTTATATGACCTCCTAGAAGTGTGCTACGTGAAAGCTTGCTGTGAAAAAACTGGCATGGATCATTGAAAGGCACCCTTCTTGTCCAGAGATGCAAAGTCATGTGGTAATGCTCAGCCTTAGGTCAAAACTAACATGCATGGAAAAAAGGGAATCATGGTAGGACAAGATAAAATACATTTTAAAACAACATCTGAAATGTTATGGAATTAAAGAAGGTCCACTTAATATCATTGGAATTGAGAATGAACGTGATGTTCAGGAACAGGAACGAACATTGTTTGTATTGTCACAAGTTGGAATGCGCCCTACAAAGCATGAACTTTGGCTGGGTCTCTTTCGGGTCATTTTTATCCAGATGGCCACCTTCCAAGTGAGCTATCGATATTTAAATGATGGAGTGAGTTTGAAATAATAGGACAACATGTAGCCCCTGACTGTTACTGCCCAGTGATATTCCAGGTTATCTTCATGACATCCACAGGCACATGACCTCTTTTTGTTTTCCTCCTCTTTGCTGGGCAGGCATGCGTCACTGATATCAAACAGCCCTATTCTTGGATTCAATGAGGCTGAATTAGGTGAAATGGTGGAGAGATTCACAGAGAGGGGCTTGACCCACCACAACTTGGCATCCTTTGTGGTTGTGTCAGAGGGATCATATGCTGCTCAACACTTTTGCCCTCTCCCTCTTGGCCCATATTGAACCACCGCTAATTCCTATTTTTTTGTAGTGGAAGCTCACTTTTAAACTTTGTTGGCTTAAGCTTCACTCCCTTAAAAGGCACAGACAACAATAGCCACAATCCCCAACAGTCTAGATTTGCTAAATGGCTGATAGTTGCAGCACTGTTGCACATGACAACAGTAACAAGGTAAAGGAAGAAAACAAAAGTATCTAACATTCCCACACAGAGGACTAGAGAGACCTAGGTATAATAAAGGATCTCTTTCTCCTCTTCAGGGACTCTCTGCTCTCAACAGTGCTGTGCAGGAACCTTGTAGAACTGCCCTTTGAACTCCTGCTCCATCTCAAGGCATACTTTCGCCCATATGTTCTGTTGTGGTCTGCAGGGACAAACTTCACATAGCTAAAAAGAAGTGAGGGTGACTAGATTCTGGCCTCTGACATGCAAGGTAGCCCATAGTATACAATCCACCCCCTCAACGTGGATGGAACTGCGTGTCTGTGGAGTCACTGATTCTACTGCAGTTTTTGTGCAGCAAATCAGCTGCGTGTGTGGATTCACAGTTCTTCCATCAGTACTCCAGAAGCAGAGAGGCCAGAGCAAGCAGACAGTGCTGTAACAGCAACCTCTGGATTGTCTTCCGGTCACTTAGCCTGGTATTGTCCGTGCATAGACAGAGACTTAGTTCTATGCCAGTTTCAGGGTCCCAATAATGGTCCAAGTTTTATAGTGGAGGCTCTTTACATAATAAGGTGGGTTGGAATAGATCGGTGATATCGGTCTGGCAGGAAGCTATGGCTTTAGGGTTTGAGCGCTTTAATAGGGGGTGGGGAGAGGATGTACTTGAGTCCTGCTGTTAGAGGGAATCAGCTTGAAAGTGAGAAGTAAAAAGAAGGGGGTTGATGAGAGGACAAGGCAGAGGGGGATTTTGAGACAAGCTCGTATGTGGAGATTGTGTTTGTTGCCCTTCGGCTTGTGTTGAGTGTTTTCTGACAGTACCTAACTCACTATCTGGAGGGCCTTGAGATCTCATCAGCTGCTTCGCCTCTTGGGTTTGAAAACTGTACTGCTTCTGCTGATTGATTTTTAATCTATTGTTTCGTGCAAGACCAATTCTTTAATCCCCACTGCCTTAAAGTTTGTGTTTCGAATTTCTGTTGTTAGTGAAATATCCAGACATATTTCACTCATAGATCTGTTGTTTCATAAGCTCTGATTTTTTAGACTGCCTAATCACTCCACTGCGAGATCCTCTTCCAGTCTTTTTGGCTTGCTGTTCCTTGGTTCCAGTCTGGATGCTCAGCAGATCAGTCAGTTGTCATTCCTGCGATACCTTCAGTGAATCTGGTATCAAAGCTACTTCAAAGCTCTTGACTTCATCTCTTACGCCCCTCAAAGGATTCCTAAGACACATACATTAGTTTTGCTTTATGTTTTTTTCTATTCTACTATGTGTCATCTTTTCATCCAGTCTGCATTGTTACGCGTTGTAAATGTTTGTGTCACTTAGACATAGACTTTCTTATGAACTTGCACACATTGATCTCTGCCTCTTTGTCATCCTCATGAGCCAAAATTGTGAGTGGAGTTGCATGGAGTAGACTAGTGTAGGGGACACTAGCATAGAATGGATTGGCGTGGAGTGGCATAGAGTGGAATGGCGTGGACTGGGGTAGAGTAGAGTGGCGTAGAGTGCAGTGGCGGAAGGTGGACTGTTGTACAGTGGAATACTCTATGTTAGAGTGGCACACACTGGAGTGGCATAGAGTGGAATAGCATTGAGTGGAATTCCGTACAGAGAAGTTGTGTACAGTGGAATAATGTAGAGTTGATTGCCGTACAGTGCAGTGGCAAACAGTGGAGTGGTGTACACTAAAGTCGTCTAGAGTTTACTGGCAAAGAGTGGAGTGAGGTCCAGCGTAGTGGCGTACAGTGGAATAGCTTAGAGTGGAGTGGTGTAGACTGGAATGGCAAATAGTGAAATTGTGTACACTGGAGTGACATACAGTAGAGTGGCATAGAGTGGAGTGAGGTATAGGGGAATAGCATAGAATGGGATGGTGTAAAGTGGAGTGTTGTAGAGTGGAATACCATGCAATGGAGTGTTGTAGAGTGTAGTGGCATACAGTGTAATAGCATAGTGTGGAGTGGTATAGAGTGGAGTGGTGAACAGTGGAAATACATTGAGTGTGCTGCCGTAGAGTGGACTGGCATATAGTTGAGTAGTGTACAGTAGAGTGGAATACCGTACATTGTAGTGATGTAGAGTAGAATGGCATATAGTAAAAATGGCATACAGTAGAGCATGTTGAATGGAGTGTTGTGCACTGAAATAGGGTAAAGTTTAGTAGGGGAATAAAGAGTGGCGTAGAATGGAGTGATGTATAGTGTAATAGCCTACAGTGCATTGTCGCTCACAATGCAGTGGTGTAGAGTGGAGTGGAATACAGTGGAATAGTGTATATTAGAGTACCACAAAATGGAATTCTATAGAATGGAGTGTTGTGCAGTGGAGTAGTGTAGAGTGTATTGGCGTACAGTAGAGTTGCATAGGCTGGAGTGTCATACAGTTGAGCAGCATATAATGGAATAGAACACAGTGGAGTGGTGTGCAGTGGTGTACACTAGAGAGTGTTAGAGTGGAGTGGTGTGCAGTAGGCTAGTGTAGAGTAAAGTGGTGTACAGCAGATTGTTGTAGAGTGGTGTGACGCAGAGTGGAGTGAGGTACATTGGCATAGCATAGAGTGGAGTGGCGTACACTGCAGTTTCATTCACTGGAGTAGCATACTCTGGAGTGAGGTAGAGGTTTGTAGCATAGAGTGTAATAGCGCAGAGTGGAGTGCCAGACAGTAGAGTAGCGTAGAGTAGAGTGGAATGGAGATAGGTTCATTGTATTGGTGTGTAGTGGAATAGCGTAGAATAGTGGCATACAGAGTGGAATACCGTAGAGTGGAGTGTTGTAGAGTGGGACATGGTACAGTGTAGTGGGGTATAGTGTATTGGTGTACAGTGTAATAGCATAATGTGGAGTGGCATACAGTGGAGAAGTATACTGTGGAGGGGTGTAGGAGTGGAGTAACGTTAAGTGTTACTGGCATACAGTGTAGTGACATGGAGTGGCATATAAGTGGAATAGTGTAGAAGAGAGTGACATAGAATGGAATAGCATAGAGTGGATTGGCATAGAGTAGTGTTGCATAGAGTGTAGAGCCGTAGAATGGAGTGATGTACAGTGTAATAGAATACAGTAGATTGTTGCAGAATGGCACACAATGAAGCGCTCTAAATTGCAGTGGTGTACGGAGGAATAGCGTACAGTACAGTGGTGTAGACTGAAGTGGCATGCAGTGTAGTGGCAAAGAGTGGAACAGCGTAGAGTGGAGTAGTGCAGAATGAAATGGCATACAGTGTATTGGCATACACTGGAGTGTCATAAAACGGAGTGACGTAGAGTGTAATAGGGTACAGTGTAGTGGTTTTGAGTGAGGTAGAGTGGGGTATATTGGAGTGGCATAGAGTGAAGTGGGGTATAGTGAAGTGGCATAAAGTGCGATAGCGTAGAGTGGAGTGGCATAGACTGTAGTATTAAGTGTATTAATTGAAACAGACATAGCAAGAAAGTGTTACAAATGTAGATGTAATGTGGCAGGAAAATATCTTATTTGTGTAAATGGTAATATTTGGTAGTATGTGTGAGGAGTGCAAGTAGATTTAAAGTAATAATGTTTAAAATACTTAGTTATATATTGTGATATTGTGCTGCGGTATACCGTAAATATGTTAAAAATGAAAAACTCACTGTGGTACACTATATTTGTGAAATATAGGGTACTACGGTGTATTTTTAATCTTTAAAAAAAAAAAAATATATATATATATATATATATATCACATTTAAACTAACCAAACCATAGAAATTCATCTGTTATAGTTAGTTATCTCCAGTAACTGTAACTCATGCCCAAAGGTAACTATAATTTGCACCCTTTCCATACACTGCTAATTACCCTACAAATGATGGCACTCTCAACATCTTTGATAACATTATTGATAATATCAATGTAATATTTGCAGTAACATTTTTGATGAAAAAACTGTGCATGGCAAGGGTGCAAGTTATAGTTACCTTAGGGCATAAGTTACAGTTACTTGCGATAACTCAAAAATAACAAGTGAATTTCTATGGTTTGGTACGTTTAAAATGTGATATATATATATATATATATATATATATATATATATATATATATATATATAGCAGCTCACCTTCAATTGCATAATTTTAATTACATGACATGAATGTGCATGATTGTTTCACTTGCAGATTTGGGTACTCAAACTCTCGTGTTCACTTCATCCACAACACTAGTAGGTCGCACAGTCCAACATGGCGGGTACTCACATATCAGATCTTTTAGTCCATCTTTAATTACCTTGATAATGGGGAGTTCATAGTGCACACAGAACATGGTGTTCAGTAAGGTGAAAGAACCTTATATACCAGTGTGGGATGACACCCCGGAGAGTTGGCTATCACTTGTGTATCAAACTTCCAACGTGTAGTTTTAAGTTTTATTATAGCACATGTACTGCATGTATTTTAGGGGGTCACTAGCGTTTAAACTTTCCAACTTGTATTTTTAGGGTTTGTTATAGTGCATGTACCACATAAATATATGGGGGGGTCACCTCTTTGAACAAACCTTGCTAGAATTCATTCTCGTCGTCTCTGAGGGAACTTTTTCTTATATAGTGTATGTACCACATGTATTTGAATGGTCACCTTTTCGTTTACATCCAGTGCTTAATTTGTAAATAAAGAGGTGTCGGTGCTCAAAGACCTTCTCTTAAACACGAGACTGTTGTAATTAAATCTGCACTGAATACTGAGGCAGCGTAATCCTGAAGCCATCTCGGGCCTCTTCAATCCATTTACGGCCACCCCTGCCCCTTCAGCTCATCCTGCAACTTTCTACTTTCTCCCTTTATGACGCTTTTTTAGTTTTTCCTTCTTCCGTCTTTCCCATATGTGTCTTTTGCTCGCAGCAAATGCTTGAGGCATAAGAGTAAGTCCCTGCCCTCGCAAATAAGTGCCGGTGCTCAGCACCGGAAACAACAAGCACAAATTAAGCACTGTTTACATCACGCTCTAATTTATACTGATCGGCATGAGGCATTACGCTTTCCCCAGTAACCAGTTTTGCATGGCACGTTTTACGATGTTGACTACTTGCCTTTTAACGGTAATGCATGTTTACTTGTCACTACCCATGTGAGGTCACCAGCATGACACAATGGGTAACGCAAACTTGTTTGGGCTTTATCCCATGGCAGTAGTATTGAATGGTTACTCAGGAAATATGCACTGGCATGGAATGACGCTTTATGTCACCATTAGGTTTGATATAGGCACTAGACCACTTATTGGGTACAGAAACGCATGCAGAATCATGACGACTGTTCCTTATAAATGCTTGGACACCACATCCTGAGATATTTGCATTATACATTTTTTCATGGATTATTCCCCTGATGAAGGGCAATGCCCCGAAATGCATCGGGATTGGAATTAATTTTTTCCACACCACACTGGATTTAATTTTTAAGTGGAAAAATGTTAGTTTCACCTTAGGATCATTAAGTCATTGTTGAAACTGTATCTGACTATTGGTTATGCATGCAGTCAAGTTAAACTTTATGGAACCAAGAGAAGAATGTCATACGACCCAATGGGAGTCATTAAAGTAGTGCCCCAAGGGGACACCACTCGTCACATGGTGCGTCTTACATTATATTTCACATCTGGACCAGTAGGTAATACCCGGGAGGCACACAAATCAAGATTTACTAATTTGTTTGTTAATTCTGCCACTTCACACAATGTTTGAACTTGGGCTAACCAATTTGTCTCTCTGTACTTTGATCCTCTCACTTTAAATTTGTGGGGTTCTGCTCTACATCTTTTGGAGGCATCATGAAATATACAAAGATGGCCATTCACTCACACCATAGCTGCACTCAATAGCTTTTTGGGGGCCAGCCTGCTGCTCCCATACTGCGACTGCTAGGGATCTTGGCGCCATGTGCGGCTGCTGTTACTGAGGGAAAGTTATATCCAGCCATAACATACATAAACATTAAAACGAGGCACTGAAACTTCTCAATGGAGAAAACAGACATTTGTTTGGAAGGGCTGCTGCATTGACTGGGTGGAGCAGTGCCAAGGCATAGCTCTGCAGTTGGAGGGAGGTGCAACTGTTGGGAAATCCTCCACTGTACCCGTAGGTTGGGGACGTTACATGTTTAGCCACGAAGACCAGAGCCACTGGAACAGTTTTGCATATTCCCTATGTGAATGAGTTCTATGCACATTCACTTTATGGAAATGTTTCTTTGTTGGATATCCTAAAAATGTGGCATGGATCCAGCCCACGTGGACAAACGCTGGACACTCCTGAGACTGGATAAGTCCCTCTGATCGGATGCGTTGGTGGGCTCATCACTGAGGCAAACTCCGTCACCTCTGCAGTCACTAAGCTGTGGGGTTAAGTTTCAAAGTGAGGGCCCTTCGAGGACCGTTGGAGTCACCTCCAAGAAACAAAGGTACCGTTGACGAAGACAGTGTGGTATTATTATCTGTGAACAAAGATCTACACAAATGTGCCAGGGCATTTCACACTGATAAATTCAGCTTGTTGCCAGAGCATTGACATGTCTCACATCTTCTGACATAGGAATAATTTTTATTGTATAATAACACAGTACAGGAGGACATCCGAGAAGCGTTTTCATTGCCTGTAACCTTAAACAGCTCTTGACGTTGTGGCACAACAAGCGTTTGAGTGAGGCGCCTTTTCACAAACGTAGCTTCCAGGGTTCACTTCATCGGGCCGTTCTGTCTTTGTGGGAGTAGCTCATGCTGCAGTTTCTTTCCCATGAGCGCCATGATCTTTGCCAACTTCACATTATTTAACAGTTCGATATTTCCTGTCACATACCCGCTCGAAAGCAGAGCTGGTAAGATATCTCGCACGGATAGCTTATTTGATGCAGAAACCAGCGTGTGATCTGCAAGTCACAGTTCCGGATTGCAATGGTGTTTTCAATGGCTGAACCTTAGTTGCAGCTCATGAGTCCCCAGCCTGTGCCAGCTTAAGTGCTTTAAGTTATCAGATGCCCTGTGCATGCACTCCAAATCTCTGTGGGACAGAGGGCAGACAGTACAGCAATGCCTCATGCCTGGTCCCTCCTACATGGTGCCGCCGGTGGCAGACAACATCTGATGACTCTTGACAGTCATTGCTCACAGCGCGCTAGGTTAACGGACCCGAGTCACTCAGCCTCGTGAACCACTGCAATACAGCCTTGAAGAAACACAGAAGTGCCAGTGATTCCAAGTATCTCGATATGTCGGCGGCTCCAAATATTGTGCCACATCCTCTCTCCAAGACAATTGGCATTTTTTTAGGGTTGTGTGTAGCAGTTGTATAGCTCTTCAATCCCTAGCAGCACAGCAACCAGGATAATGTGCTGCGTGGTTAATCACTTAAGGTCCCAAAGGCGAGACCTGTTGGCTATGCCAATACTTTTTAATTTAGGGTCCCCTGGCGAACACTATCCTTTCCCCATCCTACCTTGCTTCACTCTGTTTGTGCCAATTTGTATGTCAGTTGCTCTAGGGCCTTGGGTTTTGGGGTTTTCTACCTTTGATTAACTATTTACCAGCTCAGGAACTGGGGTTCATTGTAGCTCCTGTCTCAGGATCACACATTTTTGTAGTTATCAAAGAGTTCCTAGATAGACAGGATTTTGTTTTCACATTGTGATTCAGTTATTATGTTAATACTGTAAGTGGGTTGAGGCCTATGGCTGATGCCTGGGCTTAGTTTCCCACATACCATGCCCTATTGACGCTGTGAGGAGGATTACAATACATGTTTTGCATTTAACCAGTTAGTTAACGCATATCACATTTATTCAGCTGCATCCTTAACCTAATTTTTGACCTTTTCTTTTCAGTGTCTTAAACTGCACAGATATCTATATTTCTGCCTTGGATACCTAAGATTTCTCTTACTTGATAACAGAATGGACAGTCTAAGTTTATCCTTGCATAGGGGATCATACCTCCTTGCACGTTTCCAAACGTTTTTTTTTACTGTAACTAGTTTTGGTAGTACATGCACCCATGTTCCTTGTTGCTTATGTGTTGGTGCAGTGATCTGCAGATTCTCAGTTCCTTATCTCAAATATAAACGTAGTTACCAAATCCCTGATTTAAAGTTTGACAGATTGGATACTCCGTCATAAATGTGATATCCTATCCACTGTATTACAAGTGCAATACGATATAATGCATGTGTAATATGGCTGACATAACACACACACAACTTTTGTGACTGAGCATCCCATCAACCAAACTGTAAACCAGTCATCTAGTATTGTTTTCCTGATGACCATAATGATCAGCTCCTACTGTGTCTACTAGACTCTCCTCATCTCTTGCCCTATGCAACACCATAACTCAAACTTCAACCTACCTACCCCTTGCTGTTCACTAAAGCAGGCCAAAACTCATTCTAGATCACTTATATCCATACGCTACCGTATCCAAAATACAGCCATATATGTCAAATACAGGTCGCTAAAAGAGTTGCCATTGGCTCTCATTGTCAACCAATACTGCTACCTTTGTAGAGATCTTCAAAAACAGATCTCACAATTTTCTCTTAACAGAAGTCTATTATGACAGGTCAGCTTCACTAGCAACCCATTGGTATCCTGTAAAAGCAAGATTCCCTGTGGTCAGAAGGTATTATGCAATCACATAGCAAAGGTCTCAATCTCAAATAATGGCTATATTATGATCACATTTTCTGATGGCAATCTGCAATCTTTTGACAAGCACTTTGAATTCCCTTTATATGCTTGAGAAATCATTGATCTCTCATGTTTTGAAGTCATAGAAATTATACCACCTACCTCCTCAAATAGGTCTCAAAACAGGGTCCAGATAGCTGACCACCCCCCTTGAACCCAATGTGCTCTAAATCCATACTCCTCTCAGAAAACCAGTTGGAATTCCCTGAACGACCTCTTGAAGTTACGTCCTCTCAGCCCAATTTACCTTTCCATTTAGAGATATAGTGAAAGTCCCTCTCCCAGTGCTCCATCTGAGAGGGCGAGTCAGACCACTCATTACCTTCATTCCATAACCATCACCTACAATTAAAATAAACCCCCTGATTTCTGCCCCTCATTTCTAAAGTCCAGAGCAGAGGTAAACTCAATATCTTGTACAGTACTTCACCAAATATTGACTTTTTCAGAAATACAAAATCATAGGACATTTACAACTCTTAAATTAGAAACAGCAGTTCTAGCAAGATCTCTCACTTCTACACAAATCCAATGCCTTCTTTTCCAGAGCCAACATCCTCCTCCTGGAAATGAAATCACTAGCCACGAACCAAAGGTGAAAATGCTCTGCTCTGTATCCTCTTAAGAATTCTTGGACTCTCCAAATTCTATCTCATTCAACAGGCATGCTATCAATTAAAACTGTGAGACTATATCAGATAGAGATTCAGGGCTTTACATTAGCAGAACCTAAACATCTCTTGATAACAAAGGCATTGATTGTTTACTTTTGGAACGTAACCCAGAATCTGCGACCAGCAGACCTCGGGAGACGCCTCTGGGCAGCATACAATGCGCTCTATATGTTTTAAATCATATCAGATTTCCGGCTAGTGAGAGCATGAGGTAAAAAATATCATTCACTGCAAATGTACTACAGGTAGACAACCTGATAGAACTACAATGCTTGTGATACCCATGAACAGCACAACATAATCCTCCCTTAACTACTTCGTGTATACCCACAGCTTGGCTTTGAAACATATCCTGAGATTGCAGATGTAATAACTTTAAGTAACCTAAGCCTAATGTTTCAACCCGAAACTTGGCTGAACGAATTATTTTAACCATGTTAGACCTTCTTGTCCTACCAGTGTACTCTCTCATAACCATTGGCCAAAAAGGTAACACTGGTGGTGGGTTGGCAGTTATTCACAAAGACTCCAAAATATGCAGAAGTGTAAAACATTTTTAGTTAACAACTTTTCAACATCGTTAGTTGAAATAAAAACAACCCAGTCCAACCAAAGTTTAAATATTGAACCAAAACTTAGCAGCATTCACTAAAGAGTTGCCCTCTGATGAGGAGAGATCAGCACACACATTTATACCTTCTTTGGGAAGTTTCGAGCTCAAAATTACATGGGCCAAGTTTGGGGTTTCTAACAGGTAGGTGGATGTCTGATGACGTGAACCAGGGAAACTCTGAGCAAGTGGCCTTCCAAAGCATCTACACAGGAATAAGGCTTCTACAACACAGTAATTTTCAAAAATCAAACTTGAGGTGGTGAGATGCAAACTGTATCTAGCTTGAAGCAAGGGTTTCTGGTTAATAGTCTAACTAAACTGGTAGGTGTTAGAACCCCGTTCAGAGGGACATGGGGCATTCTGAGGTGTTCAGTCCAGACCCAGTGGGATTTTTCTATTTTTCATGGTTACTCCCAACTCTGTCAGAAAACTAAGAGGAATTTGACTTGAGACACTGTTGTATCTCAGCATAGATATGAACATTAAACAACTCTACATAGATTTCCAGTGACAAAGCATGGAGAATTTCTTTGAGTTGGGAAAAATTGTTGTATATAATGACAGAATTTCTCATTTTACTGACTAGTAATTTTAGTTCATAGTAGGTCGGACTGGACAGTGCTGTCCGACAGGTTGACAGCAAAAGTGTTAAGTAGTATTTAATTTTACTATATGTGTTTTGCTATTTAATTTAAGTGAATTGACTGTGGTGAGCTTGGTCTACTTATGTAGAACAGTCCTAACAATAACACTATAACATTTTAAAGCTTTCAGGTTTGCTGGCAGTCTTGCTTCATAGACCAAAGATTTGTTGAGTATGGGATTTTAGCTATTCTTGCCCTTCCGTGGTAAGATAGGCAGACCATTGAGACAAGTCTCACCTGTTCATTTTGGGCAATGTGTGGGGTGTCTATACGTTGTGTCTTGTAAATACATTTAGAGCTGTAGGGGGATGGTTGAATGCTTTCTTCTGGTGTCTTTCACAAGCAGAACACCTGCACAGAAATTCCAAATAATATAAAAATAACTACAATGTAAACAGTAAGGAGTATCTGTCTTCTTTTCATTGGTAGGTTTTGAATTGGGCTTTGCCATGTCCAGCCCCAACGCTTTGGTCTGCTGGGAGGCTCAATTCGGGGACTTTCACAACACTGCCCAGTGCATCATAGACCAATTCATCAGCACTGGTCAAGCCAAATGGGTCCGTCACAATGGGATTGTGTTACTGCTCCCTCATGGAATGGAAGGCATGGTAAGATTTTCCTCTGGGCCAACTCGCAATCAGTTGTGCTCATACCCATAAGAAGAACAGGAGGGTTAGATGTAAGATGGGGATTTTTTGAACGATGAATGTAAAACTGTGGGATTTTCAAAGCCTCCCACCCCTACTTCTTGTTTTGAGAAATTAAGAGCTAAAGGTTATGTCACTATTTAACTTTCAGTTCAGTTGGCCTTGCCCTGCCACTTACAGCTGTGTTAAATACAGCCATTGATATTCAGAAAAGAACAGTTTTTAGAGAAAATAACTTTACAATGTGAGGCTGAAATGGAATGTGTAACCTGGCAGCCCCATTAAATAATGAATGATGCTTCCAGTGCTTAGCAACCAGGAATGTTTTCCTAGACCAAAACATGAAAATTATACTTAGTTGTCTCTTTTAGTTGATGCATAACATCAACATGTTATTTCGCCAGTGAAGGTGAAGTAAGATGTTTAAGAGGGTGATCCTATTAAAGTCAATTGAAAATTGAACCTTTTTGGAGAAGATTATATAGGTTTGATAAGAGGATAGACACATTGAAGTCTACGAAGCCATTTTGTTTGCTGTCATGAGAGTAAATGTGAGTAAAAAAGAGTGTGACAGTCTTCTAATGAGGTTGATTACACTCGTTTGTTAAAGATGTCTCCTTTAGTGAGGCATACATGTTTTAAGAAACATAGGGCCTGATTAGGACATTGGCAGAGGGGATTACTCTGTCACAAACATGACAAGTATCCCATCTGCTGTAATACAAGTTCCATAGGATATAATGAAACTTGTAATGCGGCGGGTGTGATATTCGTCACGTTTATGACGGAGTAATCCCCTCCGCCAAGGTCGGAATCAGGCCCATAGTTTCTTATGTAATGAGTGTTGCTGTGTGTAATATACACCTTTAGGTGCTATTAGGTACAGCTTTAGTCTTTCAGTTAATCTGCCGTAGTATATTCTCCTTCAGGAACTTTCCTTTTGCCACGTCTTGTACAGTTGGGTGTTCCTGGAGTTCACTGTTCAACTGTGGAAGAGTATTCCTTTGTTGTAAGGGGCTTGGCACTAGGGAACAGTTTGGAAATCCCTGTTATTCATTCTTTAGTTTGAGAAACCTTCTGAAAACACTGATTTCTTTGGTAGACAAATGCACTTTTGTCTTAACCCTAGTTGTTACTAGTTCAGTTTAAGTACAAGACGTTAAATAAAATTAGGTTCTGTAAGATTACTGCAAGGCCGAGAGATGTTTCATGATCAGTTTTCGACAGCCCTGGTGTCATCAGGCCCCTTTGCGCCTATTTCCGCCCCTTTCCGTCTGAGCAGGGACTACCTGAGGCAAAAGCATTTTTAAGGCCACTCCCAAGTGATCAGCAGCCCACCAGCAGACCTAGTCAAAGTACTCAGGTTTATGGTCCAAACCTGGCAAAGAGAGTTAGCAGTAAAACCCCCGAACTTGGAACACAGAGTTTCTCAGACATTCCTGGTGTGGATATTTGGAGAGCTGATAGATAAATATTGGCACTCTGGCTGAAAGTTTCTGTCCTAATGTTATGCTATAGTTCCAGACAGTTGTTGTGTGTTTGAGAAGTCAGCTCTGAGGCCAGATCAATTTTCCTCTTCCACTCAGATTGGTCCATCCAAGGTCTTTGTTACATAATGCTAACAGGGAGGTGTATTTCCTGGGAGTCTCTGTCAGAATGAACCCCAAAACCATGGTACAAAGGAAATGGAGATTGCTGCACTTAACTACCTGTTAACAAGTAAGAGGGGGGCGGGACAAGGAAAGGAAAACTCATTAGCTTTCAGAGAGGCACTCTGAGCCCCCCTGCCCCTCCCCGCCACACACACATATCTGATCTACTACAAAGCATCCCAGAAATGGTCTTGGGAAGCCCTGCAATTCACAGCTACTGTCTGATTTTCCTCCAACCCTCCATCTTAGGTACCCTTTGAATTTCGTAAATACAGCATGGATTCCAGAGTGCATATTGCCACTTGTCATACTCTCTCAAGACCCACAGCCTATACACACAGGGCAAGGGACACAAATGGCCTAGTTGCAGGCACTCGCAGACCAATTTTAAAATGTGGGAGATGCTGGTAGGCATTTCTCCCAGGCAGGCTCACGATAATATTATCTTCTTGCTGCCACAACTATCATTCCTCTATATCTCATCGAGCTGACAATAGTCGCACTTGGTTGAAGGAAGGTACACATGGTGTTGCCTCTATCGGCCACCGGCCTTTGTTCCGGGTGTTAGAGAGTGTGGATAGAGGTGCAACTTCCTGTCAAGTTTAGTTTGAGTGTGAGGAGACAGTACTTCATGACTATCTGCACTGAGTGCCTTTCAGTTCAGGAGATGTTGGTGGTCATTACAGAATGATGGTGCAGACTGAAATCAGGCTGAGCATGTGTTGAAATCACGCTGCAAGGTAGAGTACCAGCAGAGAATTAAGGCCCTCATTATGACATTGGCGGTAAAACCCACTTACCGCCGTGCTAATGGCTGCCAACTTACTGCTGCGCTGGCGAATATCCATTCACCATCTTATCACACACACACACACCAATCGACAGAATACAGCCACATACACAAATCCGCCAGACCAAAGGTCAGGGATAAACTGGCGGTCCCAAAACCCACACTGTTACGCCAACAGAACAGCGCCCATCACATTATGACCCACGAATCACCACAGCGGACATTCAACGGTGGTAAACCATTGACAGTACATACTGCCGCGCTCACAAAGGACACCCACAGACAAAACAAAACCACATTGGCCAATTCAAACAACACTCACCTGACACCCCAAACACACAGCATACCCACACCACAAAAAAAAACACCCCCACATTACACACAACCCTTTACCAACAGCTATTGCCACCATGAGACTGGAAAGAAGAGCACAGAGACAACTAGAAACGCACACCACTCACACCCATACACCCCACACGCACTCCACATCACACACCCCAACACATTACCCAACACACCCTCACCAACACACATCACACAACACCCATGGCACCTCAAAGGCACCCCCGTTTCAATGAGTAGGAGTTAAGGGTCATGGTAGAGGAAGTCGTCAGGGTAGAGCCACAGCTCTTTGGAGCACAGGTGCAGCAGATATCTATAGCAAGGAAGATGGAGCTATGGCAGAGAATTGTGGACAGGGTCAACTCCATAGGACAGCATCCAAGAACAAGGGGCGACATCGGGAAGAGGTGGAATGACCTACGGGGGAAGGTACGTTCCATTGCAGCAAAACACCAGCTCGCTGTACAGAGGACTGGTGGTGGACCCCCACCTCCTCTCCCACAACTCACAGCATGGGAGGAGCAAGTCTTGGCATAACTGCATCCTGAGGGACTCGCTGGAGTTGGTGGAGGACTGGACACTGGTAAGTCAACTTTTAACAATTATCACGCCCCATACTTGCATGCCATCACACCCCCTCACCCTCACTCCTGTCACTCCACTCTATCCCACACACTCCACCATCACATCACACTAATCCCAGTGCCAAGCCCTGCATGCAGTACCAATGCATGGACACCCCTCCCAGCCCTGCATGAACACTCATCACTAAAGCATGCACAGCATAGGGAAACTATCATAAACACTATACATCAACAGACACAAACAAAAGCTGGCAGGGGAACAGCAACCATAGAGGGAAAGCTACAGAAGTACAAATGTCAGATACATGAAGAATAATACATCATTTACATCCCCACAGGTACCCCAGCCAATGTCACTGGAGAGGAGGTGCCACCACTATCCAGTCCCCCAACAGAAGAGGCCCACAGTGATGACAGTAACTCTGGACTTGAGGATCGGGACGATCTACCTGGCCCATCAGGGACCACTGGACAGTCGGTCACTCAAGCCCAATCACAGACCACCACAGAGCCTCCCCCATCAGGATCCACACCGCAGCACCCACCCAGCATACCTACACCTCTGTCCCCAGGACCCGTCAATCAGCAGTATGCCCACCAGTACAGGGACCCCAGGCCACTCCTCATAACCAAGCCAATCAGGGACCTGGGGTCAGTGGCAATGGCCACACCGTTCAGGGGACAGAGGCACAGGCCAACAGGGACACTGGGAGGACTGCTGTGCGCCAGGGGGATGACAGGACAAGGGAACCGACTCTCCAGGCGGCACTCTCTGAGATCCTGGACGCCTACTAACATTCCCAGGACACGATGGGCCAGATCCTAGACAACATGCAGGAGAACAGGCGGCTGCAGGAGGGACAGTATCAGGAGATCAGGGAGGACTTGCAGGCCATTAACAACACCCTGTTCTCCATAGCAGGGGTGCTGGCAGACATGGGCAACATCATGAGGAAGGCACAGCACAGCAGCGGGCCCCTGCCACTAGCCAGTAATCTGAACAGCCCTCCACTTCCACTGCCGCTAGTGGCCAGGAGGCCCTGCCACAGGACCAACAGGCCACCAGCACCCCTCCCCCTGCAGAAGGTGAACTACCCCGCAAACGTTTCAAGCGAACCAGACAGAAGCCAGAGGCACTTGTCGAGACCACCTCCAGGAAAGGAGACTCTTCTGATTGTCCCCCTTGTGTCTCAATCAGTCACCTTGTCCACCTTGAACTCCCATTGCTCCCCTTCCTATGTCCCCATGGACAATGCAGCTGTGCTACAAACATACTGGAACAATACCCTGGACTTTCCTCCATCATCACCCCATTCCATTGCACTTTTCTCTCTATATTTTAGCTCTACAATAAACACTCTTGGAAAAAACTTGACTACTAGAATTTCATGTATTGCAAATTTATATTGATTGAAACAGCTACACCATTGCAAATGAACTGTACATAGAATGAGTAGAATAAATGACCTGTAGCTGGCTGTTGTGATCACACCAGGAGAATGTTGTCATATCACCAACATCAACAAAATGAAATACTCTAACTACGTGTGGGTGTATTGTACTGGGAGAAAACTAGGCGCTCTGGGTAGCGAGGTGAATATCAACGAAGAATGTCGAATCTCGAAATGGTGCACTCTTGAAAGACCACACCCAAAAGGTCTTGATAGATGCTAAAAGCACTGTTGCAAATATAAAGTACAAGAGGCACTCATTATAACATGAAAAATAATAGTACTCATAAGTCAGTATACATAGGTAATGTTTTGTCATATATTTCTGAAAATTAATAGGATTATTTCCAACATAATCCCCAATTACAGTATCACTGTCCAAATCCAAATAGTAGAATTAATTGATCTGTTGTTCCAAGATTGCTATGATCCAAAGTCCAAGTCCAAATTTCTCTAATCAAAGTTCAATCATATTCTTCAAAAGATGATACAGCTTATTATTTAAACTTTAGCAGCTGCATCCAAATTAATAGCCAGTCCAGATTTTCTCAAATCAAGGTTCAATCATTTCCTGATCTTCCATAGGAGAGGCCCTATATTGCAAGTGCTGCTGTGACCTGTGTCTGCAACCTACCATGGCCCGTGTGACTTGGGCAAGGGCCCCAGCCTTCACTTCTGAGGAGTTGGAGCGACTGGTGGATGGGGTCCTACCCCATTACGGACTGCTATATGGGCCTCCAGACCAACAGGTGAGTACACCGTGGGCACGATGCATGTGGCATGAATGCATGGAGTTGTGTGTGAAGGCCTCGTGTAAGGGGGGTGGGTGGATGTCCTCTTGGCGGTGTACATGTTGTGAGCTGGGCTATGTATGTGCCGATGGTGATGCAAACGAGTATGGTTGGCCATTTGTGTGACAAAGCTGGACTGTTTGTCTAACGGTGTTCTCCAGTCACTATTGCCTCTGCATGTCAGCGCCCATTAAAAGAAGGGAATATGGCGTGCCATCGCCAAGGAGGTGCGGACCCTGAGGGTCTATGGCAGGCGGAGCACCTACTGTCGCAAACGGTGGGAGGACCTGAGACACTGGGCATGGAAGACCGCGGAGGCCCAGGTGGGGATGGCCTCCCAACGAGGAAGGGGTGCTTGTCGGACCCTGACCCCCCTGATGGCCCGCATACTGGCGGTGGCCTACCCTGAGCTGGATGGGCGCTTGAGGGCATCACAGCACAGCTACTAGGGGGTGAGTACAGTGGCTATCATTACAACTTACGGCGGGTGGGGTGGTATCTGGGTGGTGGCTGTGTGTCCTTGGGTGCCCCTAGGCCAGGCCAGACATAGCAGCGTAGGTCCTCTGGGGGCTAAGGGTTTGAATGTGAAATACTGTAACTAGCTTGTTAGTATTCCCTTCTGGGCAGGGCTGCACGGGTCCCATGTGTGCTGCAGCTGGCGGTGTGTGCCCCTCCTCATTCCTTGGTGACTAGCCATTTCACTGGTAGTGCCATGCATAGTGTGTATGCCTGTTCCCTGTGTGTGAGGGTGCTGTGTACGCCAACAGTGGTGTTGGTGCAGTCATTGACCCTGTGTATCCTTTGTCTTTCTTCCCCCCTTTCTTGTTTTGTAATCATATCCTTATATGCATTAGCATCATCTGGCGGAGGAGTAGAGGCACCGGCTACAGAGGGAGCTGCATCCCACAGGACCCTAGAGGCAGAGTCCACCAACGCTGAGGGCACCAGTGGGACGGAGGGCAAGGGGAGCACCACGGCGGAGACTGGAGGGGACAACACTAACTCTGATATCTCCTCCGATGGAAGCTCCCTGGTGGTGGCGGGTACCTTTGTGACCACCCCAGCTGCAGGTACAGCCGCCACCCTCATACCAGCACCGCCCTCGCAGTAGCCCTTCAGCAAATTGCCCGTGCCCGCTCACCCAGGAGGGTGGGCATCTCCTTCGCCCCAGGCACCTCAGGCCCGGCCCCAGTGAGCCCTGCTGCCCTGAGTGAGGAGGCTATTGACCTCCTGAGATCCATCTCTGTTGGGCATTCAACCATAGTGAATGCCATCCAGGGGCTGGCATCCCATATGCAGCAATCAAATGCATTCCTGGAGGGCATTCACGGTGGATTGGCGGCCCAACAGAGACTGATTTAGACTCTGGCCTCCTCTCTTATGGCAGCCATTGTCCCTTTTTTTACCGTCCCCCCTCCAACTTACACTTCCCAGTCCCATTCTCCTCAACCCCATCCCATCCCCAGCACACAGACAGACGAGCATGCACACATGACAACACCCAAGAGTGGCACAGGAGAACACAAGCACCACACTTCATCCCACAGGCACTCACACAAACACCATTCAGTTGCAGACACAACAACATCCACTGTCTCCACTGCTTTCCCCCTCCTCCTCCTCCTAATTCCACCCTGTTACGTCTACATTCACACCTGCATGCACTACATCAATATCCACTACCAGCATCATCACCACACCAAGCAGAACACACTCCTCACTGGCAGACACCTCCACAACATCCATTCAGGCGTCCCCTGTGTCCTCTCCCACTGTGTCTGTCCCCCCCCCCCCTTTTAAAGGATACAAACGCAAGCACTCAGACACCCAGCAGCCATCCACCTCACAACAGCATGCAGCCCATGCACCTGCACCCAAATCCAGCAGACATACACCTCCAACAACCACTCCCTCATCCTCCACTCCCATACTCCTCCCGCTTCCGCCCAACGTACCTAAAAAGCTTTATCTTTCCACGATTGACCACTTCCCTAACCCCCGGACCTCCGTCCTGCACGTATGGAAAGGGTAGCAAGGACCCAGCCCACCACCTCAACCAAACAGTCCACGGGCCCAGTGGTAGCACCACCTACTCGTGGTGGTAGGGATTCCAGACCAACACTACTAAAGGGGAAGAAGCCTGCACCAGCTGCGAAGAGAGGGAAGGAACCTGCACCAGCTGCGAAGAAGGGGAAGGAGTTTGCACCAGCTGGAAAGAAGGGGAAGGAGCCTGCACCAGCTGGAAAGAAGGGGACGGAGCCTGCACAAGCTGGAAAGAAGGGGAAGGAGCCTGCACCAGCTGGAAAGAATGGGAAGGAGCCTGCACCTGCAGGCAGAGGGGGGGAGAGCCCATCGACACCTGCCAGAAAGGGTAAGGGATCCCCAACCCATGAGAGATGAGGCAATCTACGCCAGCGGAAGCTGTCAGGCAAACACCGCCAACACAACCAGCTGTCACAGGGCCCTCACCACTAGCCATGATTGTGCAGCCATCAGAGAGTGCACAGGCTGAGAAGGAGCCTCCCCCAACCACCACCATAGTGCAGCCATCGGAGAGTGCAGGGGCTGAGCAGGAGCCTCCCCCAACCACCACCACAGTGCAGCCATCAGAGAGTACAGGGGCTTACCGGAAGCCTCCCCCAATCACCACCACAGTGCAGCCATCAGAGAGTGCAGGGGCTGACCAGGAGCCTGCCCCAACCACCACCAGCATGCACCCATCACTGCCGGCAGACACCATGTAGACCAGCCTCCAGGGCTACTGTGCGGCCTGCCCCCTCCAGAACCAGTGGGGATGACACACACTCGAGAGACTCTGGCCTTGCACTCCCTAGGACAAAGAGCACAGGGCATGTTGCCCCCTCCAGAACCAATGGCGAAGACACCCACTTGAGAGACTGTGGCCTTGCACTCCCCAGATCAAAGAACACAGGGCATGTTGCCCACTCCAGAACCAGTGGAGATGACACCCACTTGAGAGACTATGGCTTTGCACTCCCCAGGACAAAGAGCACAGGGCATGTTGCCCCCTCCAGAACCAGTGAGGAAGACACCCATGAACCAGTGGGGAAGACATCCACTTGAGAGACTGTGGCCTTGCACTCCTCAGAACAAAGAGCACAGTGTATGTTGCCCCCTCCAGAACAAGTGGGCTTGTGCCCAAATCCGGCTGAGGTTCTCTCCCCTCCCCCTGAGGTGCCTGCCTATTTGACAACTGATGCCCCTGCAGTGTTCTGTCCGGATTGGGGCAGGATTCAAGTGGGGCCGTGGACTGTTCCCTGTGGCCATGTGGGCCCTTTGAACTAGGGACTGGGCAGTGTCACTTTTTTAATGCAAGTTGTACATATCTGTTTCTTGGCCAAATTGGAATGTTGATTTTATTGTTGATCTGATTACAATCACTTTTGTCAATTCCTGTTGTCCTTGCATTATTCTACAGATTTTCAGTGTCAAGTTGTTTTTGTAATGCAGCTGGTTGTGTGCATGGTGTGTGTGTGTTGTGTGTGTGTTGGGTGTGTGTTGTGCGTGTGTGTGTGTGTGTCGCTCTCGTTTTCCTCCCACCCTCCCTTGTGTGCTAGGCGGCTGTACTCACTGTCGACGTCTTCGCTGGCGTTGGTGTTCCAGGTGTAGCATAATGTAGAAGATCATCAGGAATACTTGTAGTTCGGGTTCAATGGCGGCGTTGTTCTTCCCTGTGTCTCCAATGGTGAGTCCTTTCACTTTTGTTCTCTGTTTCCGCCAGGCTTTTGATGGCGTTGGTACCGCCCTGGATAAGTTGGCGGTATTTGTGTGTCTTAATATGGTGGGCGGAACTTTGTCTTCCACCTGGCTGTAGGCGGCTACCGCCGTGGTGACTGTTGTTTCCGCCCTGGCGGTCGGTGTGGTACATTGGCTGTCTATCAGAGATATCACTGCCATTATCATAATTTGACGGTAATTACCGCAAGCCTGTTGGCGGTAATACCTCCACTTTATCACCCACCACCAGGGTCGTAATGAGGGCCTAAGTTTCTTATTGGGGCTCAGCCTCAATCTTATCTAGAGAGATAGCAGCCATCTTGGTTCTTCAGGTATAAGTTTCCTCATGCTGCTTGATGTCTTTGTTTACAGTGTTGCTACAGACAGACTTTGCTACATGGATGTTGGGTTTCAAGTGTCAAGATCCCTAGTAAATAAAGATTGGATTATGGACATTTCCGTTTACACACAAAAGCCCTGAAGATGTTTGTTATTTGTAAACAAACTTTGAGCTATTTTCATTTGTTTGAAAAAGAAGTCTAGGGCTTTATGTTCTGCTAAGAGTTCCTGTGAACCAACAGGACATATTTGTAGGAGGACATTGTGCTTGTATATAAATATTAATGAGTGTAATGTGCAAGGTATTAGATATATATTTGATTTCTCATATGTTTGTGTGTTCGTGTGCACACACATATGTATCTTAGTTAATAAAAGTAACATTACAGAGCAATGGTATAGTTAGGATTTTAGAGAGAAGAATTCCTTGGATTTGTGGTTACTGATAACCTTGCGCCCTGTTTGACAAATCCCCACAAACCTTTGCAAACCTATTCCTTTTTAGATCGAGCATACAAGCACTTTTTCGACCTATTGTAAGTATTCTGTGGGCTTTTAACTATGCCCATCAGACGTCCATCACCTTCACTCGTTAAAAATCCCTTGATGTCATTGGTAAATGCTTTACGTTTTTCCCACATTGGGGCGGTTTTGTTACCGCCTTGCAGACTGATGCTCTTTCAAGGATTATTTCATGATTGCTGATATACTTCAGAGTTTGGGCCAACTATTTTTTTACTTTTGTCTCTGCCCTTTGTGCTTCATGGAGGCTCACAGCATGAACAACACAGAACAGCAGCGTGAACTCCATCAGTGGTATTGAAGTCCTGGTCACATTGTTCACACTGTTAACTAATCAGAGTAATTTCTTGTGTCTCTCCCCTTCACGTTCCATAGCTTTCACAAATACACTTGTAATTAATAAATGCTTCACTTAAAAAAACCTCAGAAATCCTCAAAGCTGCCCTCCCGACACAGCAAGAGAGCCAATACTACAATGTTCACTGCACTCGGGAAACTCACCCCAAAATGCTTTGCAAGCCTTCTTTAACAAAACATTTTTGCCCATAACTCGGCCCGTGGTGGTCCTAGGACAATGAGACCACCACCAAAACCTTCAACATGACACACTTTTTCTATCTAGGTCATCTCTGGGCCCCCACTCTAGGTTAGTGAGGACCCAAAAATAATAACCCCTCCCACCATTCACTATCTTTTTTAGCTCTCTCATGGCTAGAACTGTTGTTTTACAGCTGCGAGTAGTTAATGTTTTAAGGGCCTTGTTTGTAATTTTGTTGCATTGTGCCTGCCAGCCCTGAAAATGTGTAATGCACTACACTCTCTAGGGGCTAAATATAGGCTTGCACTGTATTATTTTCTGCTACTCTGTTTTCTAGGGTTATGCTCTTTAAGGTTTAACTATATGCTTACATGATCATGTTTCTTATGCTGTTCTGAGCATTACAGTCAACATGCTACAATATTTGCAGCACTCGGAAACTCGCCACGTAATGCTTTGCAAGCATTCTTTCACAAAACATGTGTGCCCATAACTCAGCCTGTGGTTGTCCTAGGACAATGGGACCGCCACCGAAATGTTTACAACAGCATGCTCTTCATGTCTACATCATCTCTTCTCCCCACCCTCTGGGTTAGACGGACTCCAAAATAATACTTTCGCTTGTCAGCATATGTAGACTAAAGTATTTTGAGTTTATAGGTGGAGAAGCATTATTATATTAGGTCCTGAGGAAGCGTCATAGGATCCTTTTTGGACCAAACAGACGCGAAACATGTCGACCCGATTTTTGAGGTGGGTCTAGTAGTCCCTGACCACCCATTTCCATGTGAGAAGGGTCAAACATTACATTGACCTAACTCTCCTGGTAATTGTTTTAACCTTGGCCAGCTCCCTGCACCAATAAAGATAAACCTTTCAGAGAGTTTTTGAGCCAATTTTACTTCTAGTTTTTCCCGCTCTCCTTTTTCTTCTTTTCTCTCCTCCCGACTCATCTGCGGGACAGTGTGGCATCATCAAAAAAGATCTCCGGCAAAGAGCCCCCCGAAAGGGTGGTGCCCGTCAGACATTGCAGCGCCAGTCTGACGAGGAGCTGGTCCGATGATGAAGCATGACACCCATTTGGGTGTGTGAGGACTCTTGCTCCTATTGAATAGGATCCCCTATTGAGTAGGATCCCCTAACACTCTCCCTGTTTTTTGTTTTTGTTTTTCATGTCTCTTAGGAACAGTGTATTTCATTATTAGTAACAGTTACCGGAGGGTATGCACTGGACCTTTAATTCCTCCTAATCCCTATTGATTTTTTGATGTCCAAAATAATACCCCCTCCCACCATTCAGTGTCTGTTTAAGCTCTCTCATGGCCGGAACTTTTGTTTTAAAGCTGAGAGTAGTTTGTGTTTTAAGGGTCTTGTTTGTAATATTGTTGTATTAGGCCTGCCAGCCCTGAAAACGTGTAATGCACTACGCTGTCTAGGGGCTAAATAGATGCTTGCACTGCATTATTGTCTGACATTCTTTTTCATGTGTTTATGCCTTCTAGGCGCCAACTATATGGTTACATGACCATGTTTCTTATAAAGGCTATTTTTACTGTAGTGTCCTTTAGGGGCTGTTCTGAGCATTACAGTCAACATACTGCAATATTTGCGGCACTCGCAAACTCACCCCATAATGCTTTGCAGGGCATTCCTTTTAAAGCATTTTTGCTCATAACTCAGGCTAATGGTGGTCCTAGGACAATGGGACCACCTTCAAATTGTGTTCACAACAACCTGCTCTTTCTGTCTAGATCATCTCTGGGTCCCCACACTAGGTTAGTAGGGACCCTAAAATAATAATCCATCCCACCATTCAGTGTATTTGCAAGCTCTCTTATGGCTGGAATGTTTGTTTTGCACCTTGGAGTTGTTTGTATTTTAAGGGCCTTGTTTGAAAAATGATTCCAGTAGGCCTTCTAGCCCTTTACTTTTATCCGTGGCCACTGGAACTTATATGCAGCACGGATGACCAATTCATGTGGCAAAAGAAGTCCAGTTATAAATTTACAATGCCAATAACTACAACTCTAGTAAATGTGAGACCTATTGCATTGCAAATGCTTGTTTTACATTGACAGATGATGCAACGTTTTGTGGAGATTAGTCAAGGCGGTGGAAAGTAAAAAGGGGAGTCCAAAAACCCATTTTGGCACCATTGCATTTTCCTTCCACTTTACTGCGTAGCTGGAAATTGGCTGAACGTATTTAGCAGGAATATAAATTATGGTGTGTAGATGATCCTTTTGGGTAGTACAGGTAAGTAGAGAAAGTATTTTTAACTTATAACATATTTTAACTTGGTGATATTTGTTATTGCAGTTCTTTTGTGTCAGTTCACAAAAGTTCTGCTGTACCTAGCAACGTCAAGGCATTATGTGATTGGCTAATGACTGCCTATACAAACATAAGGCATCCATGTTGTTTTAAGGCCCCTTTCCCTGTGTTCTTGTTTAGGGGCTTAGATATAGGTAAGTATTAGTTTTTTTAATTTCCCCTAACTATTATCACCTAATTAAAGTGTTAATAGGTAGGAAACAAAATATACATATAGGGGGTCATTCTTACTTTGGCGGGCGGCGGAGGCCGCCCGCCAAAGTAACCCCGTCAGAACACCGCACCGCGGTCGAAAGACCGCTGCGGTGATTCTGAGATTTGCCCTGGGCTGGCGGGCGGGCGGGCGGGCAGGGCAAATCAACCTTCCCACGAGGACGCCGGCTCAGAATTGAGCCGGCGTAGTGGGAAGGTGCGACGGGTGCAGTGGCACCCGTCGCGTATTTCAGTGTCTGCATAGCAGACACTGAAATACTTTGCGGGGCCCTCTTACGGGGGCCCCTGCAGTGCCCATGCCATTGGCATGGGCACTGCAGGGGCCCCCAGGGGCCCCGCGGCACCCTCTACCGCCATCCTGTTCATGGCGGGTTTCCCGCCATGAACAGGATGGCGGTAGGGGGTGTCTGAATCCCCATGGCGGCGGAGCGCGCTCCGCCGCCATGGAGGATTCAGAAGGGCAGCGGTAAACCGGCGGGTGACCGCCGGTTTACCCTTTCTGACCGCGGCTGAACCGCCGCGGTCAGAATGCCCTTCGGAGCACCGCCAGCCTGTCGGCGGTGCTCCCGTGGCCGGTGACCCTGGCGGTCACCGGCTGCCAGGGTCAGAATCAGGCCCATAGTTTCTAGATATTTTTGAAATATTTCACAGAGACCCTCGGTAATACCAAGATGGTACAGAGGTACTTAAAAAAAAAAAAAATATGTAGATGAAAAATAAACACTGTAATACACTATATTTCACAACTATAGTGTACAACAGTGCATATACATATAGGGGGTCATTCTTACTTTGGCGGGTGGCGGAGGCCGCCCGCCAAAGTAACCCCGTCAGAACACCGCACCGCGGTCGAAAGACCGCTGCGGTGATTCTGAGATTTGCCCTGGGCTGGCGGGCGGGCGGGCGGGCAGGGCAAATCAACCTTCCCACGAGGACGCCGGCTCAGAATTGAGCCGGCGTAGTGGGAAGGTGCGACGGGTGCAGTGGCACCCGTCGCGTATTTCAGTGTCTGCATAGCAGACACTGAAATACTTTGCGGGGCCCTCTTATGGGGGCCCCTGCAGTGCCCATGCCATTGGCATGGGCACTGCAGGGGCCCCCAGGGGCCCCGCGGCACCCTCTACCGCCATCCTGTTCATGGCGGGTTTCCCGCCATGAACAGGATGGCGGTAGGGGGTGTCTGAATCCCCATGGCGGCGGAGCGCGCTCCGCCGCCATGGAGGATTCAGAAGGGCAGCGGTAAACCGGCGGGTGACCGCCGGTTTACCCTTTCTGACCGCGGCTGAACCGCCGCGGTCAGAATGCCCTTCGGAGCACCGCCAGCCTGTCGGCGGTGCTCCCGTGGCCGGTGACCCTGGCGGTCACCGGCCGCCAGGGTCAGAATCAGGCCCATAGTTTCTAGATATTTTTGAAATATTTCACAGAGACCCTCAGTAATACCAAGATGGTACAGAGGTACTTAAAAAAAAAAAAAATATGTAGATGAAAAATAAACACTGTAATACACTATATTTCACAACTATAGTGTACAACAGTGCATTTTTTATTTTTTACATGTTTAATTCTAACGCAGAAATACACAGAAATTAACTCACAATTTCAAGACAATAAAAAACTGGAAGTATCTTAAGAAAGGTACTTCCTAGGTACTCCCTAGACTTATTTGCAAGTATATAAAAAAATCTAAAGTAATTTTCCTACTTATTCACACTTTAAATAAGTGGTAAAAGTAGGGAATTATAATAATAAATAATACTACCTGCCTAAAATTAAGGGCCTAACCCAGAACTCAGGTGAAGTGTATTAAAAACATATGCCTGCCTTTTAACTTTGTAAAGGCAACCATTAGCCAATTATATAATGCCTTGTCATTGGCATGTAATATGGTATATCGTGAATTTACCATGGTACACTGTTGCACAATGTACAACTAAGGGCCAAATGTATTAATGTATTGTGTTACCCTTGCGTCACGCATGGTCTTGCATGGACAACACAATATTTAAGTTACATTTACATAGCAACACAAGGCCACCATGCCTGGACTTGTGTTGCTTGGTAAATCCAGAGAAACTCCAGGCAGTTTAAATCACTGTCTTGCATCAATCTGCACATCATACTGTACACTTCTGACAAATTTGATATACATCCGCATGCCACTCCACTCCGCCACTCTACTGTATGCTACTCCAGTCTAAGACACTGCTCTTTTTGCCACTCCACTGTATGCTACTACACACTGCACTATTCCACTCCACTGTATGACACTCTACGCCTCTCAAGTCTATGCTATTTCATTGTATGCCACTCCAGTGTAACCTACTCCACTCTACACCACTCCATCCTATGACACTGCACTCCATGCCACTCTAAACTATTCCACTGTATGCCATGCCACTCTGTGCCACTCCACTCTATGCACTATACTCCATCCACTGTACTCTATTTCGCTGTATGCAACTATACTGTACGCAACTCTACTATATGCTGTTCCACTGTATCCCACTCCACTGTACCCCACCCCACTCCACTGTCACCACTCCACTATACGCTACTCCACTGTACACTAATACACAGCAATTCAATGCACTCTATGCTGTTTCACTCTTTAGAACTCTACTCAATACCACTGCACTATGCTGTTCCACTCTACACTCCATTGTATGCTATTCCACTCCACTGTACACCACTCCAGTCTAGCCATTCCACAGCCGTGCACTACCACTTCACTGGACACTACTGTACTCTTTTCCACTCTGCACCATTCCACTGTATGCCATGAGGCTCTTCCACTGTGTGGCACTACACTCTATGCCATTCTACTGTACACCATTCCACTGTACGGTACTCTGATCTGCGTCCCTCCACTGTATGCCCCTACAAGGTCTGCTACTGCACTATATATTCCACTATATCCCACTCCATTCTTCACTATTCCACTGTGTACAACTACACTCTAAGCCACTCCACCATTTGCTATTCCATTCTACCTCATTCCACTGTGCACTACTCCAGTCTACACCACTCCACTGTACGCCACTCTATGCTATTCCACTCTAATATACAACACTCCACTCTGCGCTGTTCCACTGTATGCCACTCCACTTTCTCTGTGCCACTGTATGCCACTCCACTGTACGACACTACATCTACACTGCTTCACTCTGTTCAATTCCGCTGTACACCACTCCACTCTACACCATTCCACTGTACACTACTCTACACAGTTTACTCTACACTGTTCAACTGTATGTAATGCCACTCCATGCCTCTCCCTTTGGCTGTTTCATTCACCCCACTGTACTGTATGCCACCCAGTGTAATCAGCTCCACTGTACACCACTCCACTGTACACTACCCCACTCTAACCTATTCCACTCTACTTCACTGCAGTGTACGCCACTCCAATCTATGCTATTCCACTGCATGCCACTCCACTCTACACCACTCCATAGTACACTGTATGCTAGTCCACGGTACCCCACTCCACTGTATACTATTCCACTCTACCCCATTCCGCTGTATGCTACTCCAGTCTATGCCACTCCACTATACACTGCTTCACTGTAAACCATTCCACTGTATGCGATTCCACTAAATGCAACTGTAGTATAAGGCACTCCACTGTAACCACTCACCTGTACTCTATTCCACTCTACGCCAGTCCACTCTACGCTATTCCAATGTATGCTACTCCACTCCGCTATGTTACTCCTGTGTACGCCACTGTACTCTATGCCACAACACTCTACCCCACAACATGCTACGTCATGACACTGTACGCCATGATACTCTACAATATGATACTCTGACACAACACTCTATGCTACTCCAGTCTATGCCACTCGAGTCTAGTCTGCTCTAGGATCCTTTGTTACACTGTATGACACTCTACGCCCCTCCACTCTACCAAACTCTACTCTACTATACCCTATAAAAAGCAGTACTCCTTTATATGTGACTATACAACACTATTGTCCATTTTGTACTGTTCTACCAGACTGTACTCCACTCTACGCAACTCCCTCTAAGCCACTCCACTAGAATTTACTCCACTCTACTGTAAAACACACTGCCCCACACTATTTAGCTCTATTCCACTACTGCACTTTAGGCCACTTCACTTACGTGCACTGTATGCCTCTCTACTGTACAACACTGTGCCACTGCACTGTACCACTCTACTCAACTCCACTCTACAACACTGTACTCCACTCTATGCCACTAAACTCTACAACAGTTTGCCTCACTCTGTGGCACGACATACCATTTAACTGTACAGCCCCCCACTCCACTCTATAATACTTTACTCCATTCTGTGCTATGCCACTACACTGTACTTTACTTCACCCCACTGTTCTAAACAAGACTACACTTGAGTCCACTGTATGACAGTTTACTTCACTCTGTGCCACTGTACGATACTCCAGTGTGTGAAGCTCCACTCTACTGCACTCTACATCACTGTATTACACATTATGCCACTGTACTTTACAATATGCCCCTACACTCCACTGTACAGTGCTCTACTCCCCTCTATGCCAATCCACAACAGTGTACTTGATTATGCCATTCTAAAACACTCTGTTCCACTCTAAGACACACTGTGCAACTACCTCTATGCCACTCCACCTTACTTTAGTCCACTGTATCTATGACACACTACTCCACTTTACTTTACTACTCAACTGTATGCCTCTCCACTCTGTGCTACTCAATGCCACTAGACTCTACAAAACTCTATCCAAGTACACTCTACCATACTGTACTGTACGCCACTTCAATCTACAACAGGCTGTGCTCTGTGCCACTCCACTGTATTCTATTGAACAACACTTTCCAACACTCTACGAGAAGCCACTCCTATCCACTGTACCACACAGCACTCCACTTTATGACACTTTACTATACAGTATGGTATACCTGGCAATTGTGCTCCACTCCACGCTCCCGTACTTTACGACATAACACACCACTGCGTTATAGTTTTCTTTAATAACTACAAAACTACAGAACAGATTTGCACCAAATTAAAGAAAGTACTCTTCTGGATCAAGATCTAGCTTTCTGCCAAATTTGGTGCAATTCCATTCAGTGCTTTGGGCTGGGGAAAATGCATTTTGCCTCCCTCATCCCCCACACAAACACACACTTTTTCTCGACCTCCCCCTGCTTTCCAAATCACCCCAAAACGTTCAAGACAGCAGCTGAAGTAAGTGGCAAATTAGTTTAGTAAATGTTGTGAGGATTTGTCAAATGGCCCTAAGGTTACTCCAGTATTGGGACTTTCATAGATTCACATGCTTGAATCATTCCACATCATTGAGATGGAAGTCCCCGGTGTAATACAAAAGCCATGCTCAAGTGCATATAAAGCTCAGAGGCACTAGGCCTCTTAATTTAGTAACATCTTATAATCGTTTTATAAAAAAAAGGACCAAACTTAAGAGACAACCAATCAGCTTTCACCACCCTCTAGTACCCTCCTGTGATGAGCTGATTTCCCTCAGATTTTCCACCGCACGTTGTGCTAAGGAGTCTCCTCTGAGCTCTGCTCAGTTTTTTCTCTCCGAAATCCTTTCTGAGGGGATTTGGATATTTTTTTTTCACTTCAGAAATCATTCAAGGTGGTTCAACCTGGCTATCATGTCAGAGACACCTGAAAAAGGGCTTTTTAGAGCCTGTGCTACCTGCATGAAGAAAATGCTGCATGTTGATGATCAGCATAAGGACTGTATATACTGTCCTAGCCAGAAACCTAGAGACTGTAAGGTATGTAGAACCTTTTCTACTAATACTCTTAAGGACAGAGAGGGTTGTCTTCTCATCTGGCTACAAAAATTGAAGTCCAGAGACAATCCTGTTTCTGATGAGGACAGTGCCTCTTATTCTGTTTCTGTGGTGAAAACACCTGTCAAACGACAATCCAAAGTTTCTTCAGAGGAAAGACCCAGAAAAGCATTTTAAAAATCTGCTGAGGTATCCTCAAAAATTGGTAGCCCTTCAAGGATGAAGACTAAAGCTTCAGGCTTAAAGTAAAAAAAGAAGCCTGTTTCTGAGCTGTCGAGAACCACCATTCAAGGTAAAGCATAACTTCAAAAAAATAACTTCTGTGCCGTCGACAGGATCATCGTCGACGACAGCGCAACGACGGCTGATGTCCTGACGAGGACTTCCACTGTCGACACTCTCATTGACCATCCCGTCGGCGACGGCCTCGTCAACGCTGTTTCCACTGTCAACAGCCTCGACGACGCTGCTTCCACCGACGACAGCTTCGTTGACAGAGCAACAACCATCGATGGCATCGTCAACGACACTCCAACCGTCGACGATGCTCCAACCGTCAGCGACATCTCTACAGTCGAGGTTTCCACCGTCGACGACAACCGATCCATCGATGCTCTCGTCACATCTCTTGTCGACTACGAAGACTGCAGGGAAAGTACAGAGACTATGTTCCTTGCCTCTGTTTTCGGCAGCAGACCAGGATGCACACAGGAGGGCGAAGAAGTATCACCTAACACCCTCAGTCACGTCCCCTACCAAGGTTTCCAGTCTTCTAACCTCACAATTCTTAGATGATGATGACTCGGATGAGGAGGGTATTTTTGGAGTAGCCAGCAACCCTTCCCAGTTAAGGGTTAAATGCCAAGAATAGTCAGATGATGATACTTCATACTATACACAAGGCTATTGTGAGCAGCAGGGGCTAGTAGGTCTTCTCTCTGGGCTTGTTTCTGACTTACAAGCAATGTTGGCGGACTATCAGGAACGTTTTCCAGCTAAGCCTTCCTCGGTGCAACAGCTGATACTTCCGCCTCAGCCGCATCATACACCTCAGCCAAGATCTCAGCATTCTGTACTTTCCACACCTAGACATCAGGTCTCCTCTGATCAGGATGCGGAGGAAGGTGAGATACAGCCTGACAATGATAAGTTGGATGATTACATCATACCGGCACCTGCTTCTCCTACAGCACCCATGGTAGGGTCCCCACCTGAAGATATAGGTGGCTTCCATAACCTGCGTGAGCGTGCCACCACGCGTTTTGATCTTCCAATGCCCCCAACTCAGCAGGATTGCTTCCTTTATGATTTTAAAGAGCCCCACAGGAAGATGGTCAGAACTACACCCATCTCAGACCATGTTTGGAGCCAGGGCCTAAAAATTTAGCAGAATCCGGCAATGGTCCCTGCAGTTCTGCCGAGACTGGATACAAAATATAAACCCACAGAGGATACTCCGGCTTGCCTCTCGGGACACCCGAAGCCGAACTCCGTGATATTGCAAGCCGCCCAACGTTGCTCCAGGAACCCCTCTACGCCATTGACATCACCACCGGATAAAGAAGGGAGACGCTTAGATAACATTGGCAAGCGTTTCTCCTCCATGTCCGCTATTGTAGTAAGGGCGGCCAATTCCCTTGCTCTACTTGGCAGATATGATCAACAGCTCTGGTCAGACATATCCCAATCATTGGAGGAGCTTTCAGAAACTTCCAAAAGAGAAGCTAGGAAAGTACTCATAGATGGCCAGTGATCTTCAGCAGAGATCATCGATTGTGCACTGCATATAGCAGCAATGGGCTTCAGATTACTCGCGGGTTCAGCTGTATTGAGGTGTCAGGGTTGGCTCAAAGCCACCAACTTTTGTCCGGAAGTATAGACAAAAATTCCGGATCTTCCACATGACTTGGAAGCACTATTTGGCAAGCACGTTGACGACGCTCTTCAACTCATCAAGTCTGATACGGAGACTGCAAAATCCTCAGGCACTCTGCAATACAGGAAAGTGCCCTTTCGTGGTGCTAGGGGCAGAGGTCAGCCTTCCACTCGTGGAGGATACCAGCAATATAGGTACCCATCCTATTCCTCCACGTTCCAGCCTTCTAGGATACTATACCAGCCGAGGCAACTGCCTCCCACAGCCTATACCAGGCCCTACCACAAGAGCAAGTCGGGCGACAACCTAAAGAATCTGCACGTAGACAATGACTGTCTAACGACATGTCCTATACACTCTCCTCCTACAATTTATCACGGAATTCTAAAACATCATATCCAATGCTGGCAACAAATAACCAAAGACAAGTGGGTGCTGGATGTCGTCCACTTCGGACACCTGTTGGAATTCACCCAGATTCCCCCTTCAATGCCTCTATCCCAAATTCGACAAAAACACCTTTGTCTAATAACCATTCAGAAGAAAGGGGCTATAGAGTCTATTCCACATGCCCAGATGGGAAAGGGTTTCTACTCGCCCTTCTTTCTCAACCGAAATAAGTCTTGCCTATGGAGGCAAATTCTGGACTTATGGGAGCTAAACAAGTACCTCAAGAAACAAACATTTGGGATGGTCACCCTACAAGACGTACTCCAGCTTCTGAACAGATTAGACTACATGGCCTCTCTAGACCTTCAGTATGCGTACTTTCACATTTCCATTCATCCGCTCCACAGACAGTACCTGAGGTTTGCAGTCAACGGCAAACGCTTCCAGTTCAAGGTCCTTCCCTTTGGCCTAGGTTCAGCCACACGAATCTTCACCAAATGTCTAGCGCCAGTGGCGGCCTACCTAAGGAGAAACAAACACCAGGTTTTTCCCTACCTCGAAGACTGGTTAGTAAAAGCTCCAGATATCCAGTCAGCAGAAAACTCAGTCAAGGCGACTCTGCACCTTTTCAAGGAATTAGGCCTCAGCAAAGAAAAATCGTTCCTACAGCCATCCACTTGATTAGCCTTCCTAGGGGCTATCTTAGACACTCAACGGTCCAAAGCCTATCCAGCGCCGGACAGACAAGCAAGGTTAATACAACTGTCAAGGCGCTTCCAAAGAAAAAAGTGTCTTTCAGTTCGGCGGTACAAGTCCTTACTAGGCATGATGTCGTCTTGTATAAGCCTCATTCCATTCTGCCGCCTGAGAATGCGCCCAATTCAGGAGGGGCTGGACATGCAATGGATGCAAGCACGAGGATCTTTTGAGGATATCATCCTCATCACACCGCGGATGGTCCATTCTCTGGATTGGTGGACAAATCCAGAGAACATTTCAAAAGGACTCAGCTTTTTGGCACAAGTTCCTCCAATGATTTTAACTACGGATGCATCGCTCACAGGATGGGGCGCATGCATGCAGGGCCTTCAGGTGAGCGGCAAGTGGCCACCTTCTCACCATCTGTTCCACATAAATCTTCTTGAGCTGAGAGCGGTCTATTATGCCTTGCAAGCCTTCCCTCCAAGGATACGGGGGTCAGCAGTGCTTGTCAGGACAGATAATACCACCACAATGCACTATTTAAACAAGCAGGGAGGAATATGGTCTCACATACTCTCTTGAGAAATGGTGCTTTCACCACTCAATCCACACAACTGCGGAGCATGTCCCAGGCCTACAGAATACCATTGCGGTTTCGCTAAGCAGGTAGGTGACATCCTCCCACGAGTGAGAATTAGACCAGAGAACATTAGATCGAATCTTCGACCAGTGGGGAAAACCGACTTATTTGCATCCTCCCAGAACGTCAAATGCCGACATTATGCAAGCTAGCATCACCAGCCGGGATCATGGGGGATAAATTTTTGATCGCATGGTTAGGGATCTATGTGTACGCTTTTCCTCCGATCCCTCTCCTCTCAAGGGTGATCAGGAAGATGAAGTCGGAACCCTGTCAGCTGATCCTAATAGCTCCAGCATGGCCGCTTCAATGGTGGTACACGGAGTTACTTCTCCTGTCTGCCTGTCCATCCATCAGACTCAGACCAGTTCTGGAGCTGCTTACCATCAACTGGGGACAAGTGAGGCACCCGGATTCCAAGTCTCTGAGTTGATGCGCATGGCTCCGGAATACAACAAATTTGGCCATGTAGATCTACCGACTGAGTGCAGAGAAGTGCTAGCTAACGCACGTGCAGCTAGCACCAACAAATCTTACCGCCAAAAATGGAAACAATTTTGTGTATGGTGTGAAACCCAAAATATGCACCCTCTCTCCTCCGCACCGGAGGCGGTGTTGCCATATTTCTTACAGCTGGCACGT